>NC_134398.1:198969810-199693982 GCF_050003625.1 Haematobia irritans
GGAAAAACGACTCGTTTGAAATGATCATAAAGGAAAAACCTTTCCAACCCTACAAAATGTTTGGTAAGAACATCGTATTAATCGATGCTTTGTTGTTGATAATAAACATCGAAAGTTGGCAAAGGTACTCGCACGGAACTGCTCATGATTCAATTGCATTTTTTTATTTTTTCGGCGGGATGAAACTTTAAAATTGCTCAAAAAAAAAAAAACAAAAACGCGCTCATGTTTCCTGAAGTTCAGAATATTTATAACCTCAAAAGATAGACCTGTGAGTCGCCAGATTGCAACACTAACGTTGCCTAATCCCGAAATACACTGACAAGCATTTTGAAGATATTACATAGTGAATTGAGTAACACTTCGTGTCAACTACTCTCTGTATATCAATAACATTACATAACTTCAAAGAGTTAAATATTAAAATTTCTCACTACCTTAAAACTGATGCCAACCTGATGAACTTTAAAATTGGTTCACAAAGTCAACATCAATTTGCAAGCATATGCATAAATTATGTGAACCCATATTCAGTGTTCATATAACTTTCCTTATAAAATTATGAACCTATTTTCAATTCTGCCCTATCATAGATCATATATAATAAATTTGTTTTTCACTTGTGTTTCTCCTTCCATCATCTGAGTTTCCAAACAATATACTCCTTTCATTTCAGGAAAGTTAAAGTGCCCTTAAGCTGGCAATTTGTTTTTCATCATCTTTTCGTCTCCTTAGCTCATTTCTAAACTTCTCCGATTAAAAAAAATTGAAAAAATACACAAAAAATATATATGAACTTTTATTTAATTTTGAACAACTTTTTGGGTAAACATTATTATGAGAACACAAGAAAGGCAGTAAAAAAATGCAAACACCATTCAACGCCGCAATTCGAGCAACAAAAGCTGAGCAATAAAAAAACGACCGTACACAACTCATCTCAACTTAACTCTTTTCCAATTCAAGCCAATTTACTTTGCAAGTAGCTACTTTTTTGCCAACCTTTCCTCCGTCAATCTAGGTACACATTTACAGAAAGTTAGAAACAGCCGTTAGCCAAGATAATGTCATCGCAAAGACACAAAATTCTATAAAGACAAAATTTATTTTAAATTTTCTCTAAAGAAAAATGTCTATGAAATTTTCTGTGAAGACAAAATTTCTTTGATTTTTTTTCTAAAGACAAAAAGTATATGAAATTTTCTCTAACGATAAAATTTTTATGAAACTTTTTCTACAGCTAAAATTTCTACGCAATTTGCTGTAAGGACTAAATTTCTATGAAATTTCCTCTAAAGAGAAAATGTCTATGACTTTTTCTCTAAGGACGAAATTTCCATGAAATTTTCTCTAAAATCAAAATTCTATGAAATTTTGTCTACAGACAAAATTCTATGAAATTTTTTCTAAAGACAAAATTCTGTGAAATTTTTCTGAAGACAAAATTTTAAAATTTTCATAAAATTTTGTCTCTCCAGACAACATTTTTATGAAATTTTTAATAAAAACTTATTTTCTCTAAAGACAAAATTTGTGTGAAATTTTCTCTAAATAAACAATTTCTAAGAGATTATCTCTAAGAACAACATTTCTATGAAATTTTCCCTAAGGACGAAATTATTTTATAATTTTCTGTGAAATTTGCTCTAAGAACAAAATTTCTATGAAATTTTGTCTAAAGAAAAAGTTTTAAAGAGATTTTCTATATAGACAACATTTCTATGAACTTTTATCTAATGGAGAAATTTGTGTGAAATGTTTTCTGAGTACAAAATTTTTATGAAATTTTCACCACAAATTTCTATAAGGACATTTTTTTTCTCAAAAGACAAAATTTCTATAAAATTTTCTCTAACGACCAAATTTCTATGGAATTTTCTCGATCTTCTCTAACGACAAAATTTCTGTGAAATTTTCTCTAAGAAAAAAATTTCTGTGGAATTTTCTACACAGACAAACTTTTTACGAAATTTTCTCTAAAGACAAAATTCCAATGAAATTTTCTCAAATTTTTTTCTTTTTTAATTTTATCTAAAGACAATTTTTTTTTAATTTTCCCTTAAGACAAAATTTCTATAAAATTTTCTCTAACTACAAAATTTCTATGAACGCTTCTCTAAAGGCAAATTTTTTATGAAATTTTCTCTAAGGAAAAAATTCCTTTAAAATTTTCTATAAGAACAAAATTTCTATGAAAAACGTTTATGATGTTTGTCTAGAGACAAAATTTCTATAAAATTTGCTCTAAAGACAAATTTTCTATGAAATTTTCTTTGGAGAAAAAATGTCTATAAAATTTTTTCTAAAGACGAAATTGGTATGAAATTTTCTCTAAGACAACATTTGTATGACATATTTTATGAAATTTTCCATAGGGACAAAATTGCTATGAAATTTTCACTGAGATTTCTGATTTGTTAATTTTTTTTCTAAAGACGAGATTGGTATGAAAGTTTCTATAAAATTTTCTCTAAGAACGAAATTCATTTCAAATTTCCTATAAAAACATATTTTCTCTAAACATAAAATTTCTGTGAAACTTTCTCTAAAGAAAAAAATTCTATGAATGTTTCGCTAAAGACAAAATTTCTACGAAGTTTTCTCCAAAGACAAAATTCTCTCAAGAGAAACATATTTTCTCTAAAGACACAATTTGTGTGAAATTTTCTCTAAAGAAACAATTTCGAAGAGATTTTCTCTAAGAACAACATTGAAACATATTTTCTCTAAAGACACAATTTGTGTGAAATTTTCTCTAAAGAAACAATTTCGAAGAGATTTTCTCTAAGAACAACATTTCTTTGAAATTTTCCCTAAGGACGAAATTAATTTAAAATTTTCTGTGAAATTTGCTCTAAGAACAAAATTTCTATGTTTTGTCTAAAGAAACAGGTTTAAAGAGATTTTCTATATAGACAACATTTCTATGAACTTTTATCTAATGGAGAAATTTCTGTGAAATGTTCTCTGTGTACAAAATTTTTATGGAATTTTCACCACAGACAAATTTCTATAAGGACACTATTTTTTTTAATTTTCTCAAAAGACAAAATTTCTATAAAATTTTCTCTAACGTCCACATTTCTATGGAATTTTCTCGATCTTCTCTAACGACACAATTTCTGTGAAATTTTCTCTAAAAAAAAATTTCTATGGAATTTTCTCCACAGGCATACTTTTTACGAAATTTTCTCTAAACACAAAATTTCTATGAAATTTTCTCTAAAGACAAAAGACCTATGAAATTTTCTCAATTTTTTTTTTTTAAATTTTCTCTAAAGACAATTTTTTTTTTTTTAATTTTCCCTTAAGACAAAATTTCTATAAAATTTTCTCTAAAGATCACATTGCTATGAAATTTTCTCTGACTACAAAATTTCTATGAACGCTTCTCTAAAGACAAACTTTTTATGAAATTTTCTCTAAGGAAAATATTCCTTTAACATTTTTTGTGAAAAATTTCTATGAAAAACGTTTATGATGTTTGTCTAGAGACAAAATTTCTATAAAATTTTCTCTAAAGACAAATTTTCTATGAAATTTTCTCTGGAGAAAAAATTTCTATAAAATTTTTTCTAAAGACGAAATTGGTATGAAATTTTTTCAAACACAACATTTGTATGACATTTTTTATGAAATTTTCCATAAGGACAAAATTGCTATGAAATTTTCACTGAGAAGAAAATTTGTTAATTTTTTTTCTAAAGACGAAATTGGTATGAAACTTTCTATAAAATTTTCTCTAAGAACGAAATTCATTTCAAATTTCCTATAAAAACATATTTTCTCTAAACATAAAATTTCTGTGAAACTTTCTCTAAAGAAAAAAATTCTATGAATGTTTCACTAAAGACAAAATTTCTACGAAGTTTTCTCTACTGTCTATCATGTTTTCTCTAAAGAAAACATTTCTGCAAAATGTTCTCTAAAGACAGAATTTTTTATGAAATTTCTGTGAAATTTTCCTCAAAGAAAAAAATTTCTAACAAATTTTTTCGAAAAACTAAATTGGTATGCAATATTCTCTAAGACAACATTTGTATGAAATTTCTCTAAAGACGAATTTTTTATGAAATTTTTTATAGGGACAAAATTGCTATGAATTTTTCTCTGAGAAGAAAATTTGTTTAAAAAATTTTACACAATTTTCTTCAAAGACCGCATTTCTATGAAATTCTCTATAAGACAAAATTTCTATGAAGACAAAATTTCTATATAATTTTCTGTAAAGACAAAATTTCTAAGAAATTTTCTATAAGACAGATATTATATGAATTTTTTTCTGAAGAAAAAATTTCTATTAAATTTTCTGTAAAAACAAAATGTCTTTGAAATTTTTCTTAGGACAGAATTTCTATAAAATTTTCTCTAAGGAAAAAAATTTCTATGAAATTTTCTCTAAGAAAAAAATTCTCTTAAATTTTCACTTAGAAGAAAATTTCAATGAAATTTTCTCTAAAGACAAAATTGATATTAAATTTTCCCCTAAATTAATTTTTAATTTAAATTCACTTTAAAGAAAAAATTTTATTATTCTTAAATTCGACAGGACCCTTATCGTCATAATACCATGTCCTCTTGATATTTCATGCGGTAATTTGTGTATAAAAAAAAAACATTTTGATTGTTAGCTATAGTCATAATAAACTTTTACTAAAAGGGGTTGAAAAAGAAATCAAAAGCCAAATGTTACTTTAGTCATTTTTTGGTAGCAGCACAGGGAAACAAGTTACCTTTGTCGTATGATTTAAAGCAAGCCAGCAAATGTAGGTGTATCCAGCATACTTGTCGTAAAGAAATCGTTTCACATCCCACAACATGAATGTTGGTGGCATGTGTATGACATACAATATGTATCTTTGAAGGAAGTTTTCGCATTTTCCCTTCAAAAGGAAAATCATGTTTTATTTAATTTATTTAATTCTCAACAAATATAAGGTGGCTATCGTGAATTATTCACAAGACTCGTTTTTCATGAAAATAACCAATTTCGTTCGTATGTATTTATGTTCGACAGGTATACGGTATACTCAAGGAAGGATTCGTTTAATTCAATTCAGATGTAACAGAGTTTTGGTAGATGCTGTTTTATTCAGTGGCATAGCATAAAGTGTAGCTACTGCAATGAATTTTCAATTTCAATCTGTCTATACTTGTACTTTTTGGCTTGTGCAAAAATGATATACAAGCTAAAGACAGTAACTATTGTCTAGCTCCTATAAGAAAATTGCTGAGTTTGAGTTTTACACCTGAATCAAAACGTACATCTCTATCTTTTCGGAAAAACTGGACAAACAACTGCATTTGTGTGCACTTAAACATCGATTTGATGGTTCATCCTCCGTATAGTTCTGACTTCTCACTTAATGACTTATTTTTATTTCCGTACGAAAAAAAAAATGAAATGAGAAGTCAACGTTATTCGACACCTGAAGTAGTTGATACTATCCAAATGCGTGGTTTGGATATACCGTAATCCGAGTGGCAGGTTATGTTGGGTGTCAGCCCGATATTTCAGTGGTGAACTTCCACAATTATACCCTGCGCCTCACTGTGCAAAAGGACATTATAAGTTGGAGCATATGTTTGCAACGTGCAGAAAAAGACGGGATAGACACATGACATCTTTGGCAATAATGCTCAGAGTCCGTCTCTGAGTCGATCTAGCCATAACGATATGTCCGTTTGTCTGTGAATTCCTTTTTTTTAATCAAAGTCTAGGTTGCAGTTCAATCAACTTAAAATTTAGCACTTAGGGTCCAAATAGAATCCTATTGATTTAATAAGAAATCGGTTCCGATTTAGCTCCCATATATATGTTTTGCCCGATTTACACTCATATAAACCAAAGTTTTTACTCCGATTTACGTAAAATTTTGCACGGGAAGTAGAATTAACATTCCGACTATTCATGCTGAATTTGGCGTAAATCGGTTCAGATTTAGATATAACTGCCATTAATATCATTCGCCCGATTTACACTCGTATGGCCACAGAGGTCATAGCTTCACTACGATTTACGTGAAATTTTGTACAGGAAGTAGAGTCCGTCTGTTAAAATCACGCTAACTTCCGAACGAAACAATCTATTAACTTGAAACTTGCCAAAAGTAGTTATTATGGATGTAGGTCGGATGGTATTGCAAATGGGCCATATGGGATCATGTTTACGTATAGCCCCATATAAACGGACCCCCAGATTTGGCTTGCGGAGCCTCTAAAAGAAACATATTTCATCTGATCTGGATGAAATTTGATACATGGTATTAGTATATGGTCTCTAACAACCATGCAAAAAGTGTTCCACATCGGTCCATAATTATATAAAGCCCCCATATAAACCGATCCCCAGATTTGACATCCGGAGTCTCTTAGAGGAGCAAAATTCATCCGATCCGGTTGAAATTTGGTACGTGGTTTTAGTATATGGTCTCTAACAACCACGCAAAAATTGGTCCATATCAGTCAATAATTATACATAGCCCCCATATAAAACGATCCCCAGATTTGGTTTGCGTATCCTCTACGAGAAGCAAATTTCATCCGATCCGGTTGAAATTTGGAACGTGGTGTTAGAATGTGGTCTCTAACAAACACGCAAGAATTGGTCCATATCGGTCCATAATTATAAAGGGTGATTCTTTTGAGGTTAGGATTTTCATGCATTAGTATTTGACAGATCACGTGGGATTTCAGACATGGTGTCAAAGAGAAAGATGCTCAGTATGCTTTGACATTTCATCATGAATAGACTTACTAACGAGCCACAACGTCGAATTTTCAGTGAATGGGCCCTAGAAAAGTTGGCAGAAAATCCGCTTTTTTATCGACAAATTTTGTTCAGCGATGAGGCTCATTTCTGGTTGAATGGCTACGTAAATAAGCAAAATTGCCGCATTTGGAGTGAAGAGCAACCAGAAGCCGTTCAAGAACTGCCCATGCATCCCGAAAAATGCACTGTTTGGTGTGGTTTGTACGCTGGTGGAATCATTGGACCGTATTTTTTCAAAGATGCTGTTGGACGCAACGTTACGGTGAATGGCGATCGCTATCGTTCGATGCTAACAATCTTTTTGTTGCCAAAAATGGAAGAACTGAACTTGGTTGACATGTGGTTTCAACAAGATGGCGCTACATGCCACACAGCTCGCGATTCTATGGCCATTTTGAGGGAAAACTTCGGAGAACAATTCATCTAAAGAAATGGACCGGTAAGTTGGCCACCAAGATCATGCGATTTGACGCCTTTAGACTATTTTTTGTGGGGCTACGTCAAGTCTAAAGTCTACAGAAATAAGCCAGCAACTATTCCAGCTTTGGAAGACAACATTTCCGAAGAAATTCGGGCTATTCCGGCCGAAATGCTCGAAAAAGTTGCCCAAAATTGGACTTTCCGAATGGACCACCTAAGACGCAGCCGCGGTCAACACTTAAATGAAATTATCTTCAAAAAGTAAATGTCATGGACCAATCTAACGTTTCAAATAAAGAACCGATGAGATTTTGCAAATTTTATGCGTTTTTTTTTAAAAAAAAGTTATCAAGCTCTTAACAAATCACCCTTTATATAGCCCCCATATAAACCGTTCCCCAGATTTGATCTCCGGAGCCTCTTGGAGGAGCAAAATTCATCCAATCGGGTTGAAATTTGCAACGTGGTGTTAGTATAAGGCCGCTTATAACCATGCCAAAATTGGTCTATATCGGTCTATAGTTATATATAGCCGATCCCCAATCACGCAAAAATTGGTACATATCGGTTCATAATCATGGTTGCCACTCAAGCCAAAAAAAAATCTACCAAAATGTTATTTTTATAGAAAATTTTGTCAAAATGTTATTTCTATAGAAGATGTTGTCAAAATTTTATTTCTATAGAAAATTTTGTTAAAATTTTATTTCTATAGAAAATTTTGTTAAAATTTTATTCCTATAGATTTTTTTTCCAAATTTTACTTCTATAGAAAATGTTGTCAAAATTGTATTTCTATAGAAACTTTAAACTTAATTATATACGTATTTAATCGGCCTTTTTTAGTTTAATATATATCACGTATGGACTATGAGGTATATATTACGGTGTTAGGAAGTTTTAAGATACCTTGCCATCGGCAAGTGTTACCGCAACCCAAGTAATTCGATTGTGGATGACAGTCTTCAGTGGAAGTTTCTACGCAATCCATGGTGGAGGGTACATAAGCTTCGGCCTGGCCGAACTTACGGCCGTATATACTTGTTTTTATTAATATTAAGGTATTACTCCAAATTGATTCAGATTTTAATATATGGATATGGGATCATAAGCATGTATATATAGCATTCAACCAATTTTATGAATTGGAGATGGTATCGAAAATGTCGGTCTACAAAGTGGTACAGGGTCTAACATCCCAGCAAAAAAAAAATTGGAAGTTGTTCCACAAACATTTCTGTTAAAGCCCATCCCAGAATCCCCCATCGAGTTTTTTCAACTTCCGATGCAGTCCTTTTGGACAAGTCCACAAACTTTTCTTTTAAAGCGCATCGTGGGATCCCCCAATAATTTTTTCCACTTCTGATGCAGTCCTTTTGGACAAGTGCACAAACATTTCTTCTAAAGCGCATCTTGGGATTCCCCAATGATTTTTATACCCACCACCATAGATAGAATGGTGACGGGGGTATAATAAGTTTGTCATTCCGTTTGTAACACATCGAAATATCGATTTCCGACTATATAAAGTATATATATTCTTGATCAGTGAGAAATTCTAAGACGATGTAACGATGTCCGTCTGTCCGTCTGTCTGTCTGTCTGTTGTAATCACGCTTCAGTCTTCAATAATAAAGCAATCGTGCTGAAATTTTGCACAAACTCGTCTTTTGTCTGCAGGCAGGTCAAGTTCGAAGATGGGCTATATCGGTCCAGGTTTTGATATAGTCCCCATATAAACCGACCTCCCGATTTGGGGTCTTGGGCTTATAGAAATCGTAGTTTTTATCCAATTTGCCTGAAATTTGAAATCTAGAGGTATTTTATGACCATAAAGAGGTGTGCCAAAAATGGTGAGTATCGGTCCATGTTTTGGTATAGCCCCCATGTAGACCGATCTCCCGATTTTACTTCTTGGGCTTATAGAAACCGCAGTTTTTATTCAATTTACCTGAAATTGGAAATCTAGAGGTATTGTAGGACCACAAATACGTGTGCCAAAAATTGTGAGTATCGGTCCATGTTTTGGTATGGTCCCCATATAAAACGACCACCCGATTTGGGGTCTTGGGCTTATAGAAACCGTAGTTTTTATCCAATTTGTCTGAAATTGGAAATCTAGAGGTATTTTAGGACCATAAAGAGGTGTGCCGAAAATGGTGAGTATCGGTCCATGTTTTGGTATAGCCCCCATATAGACCGATTTTACTTCTTGGGCTTCTAGAATCCGAAGTTTTTATCCTATTTACCTGAAATTGGAAATCTAGAAGTATTTTCGGGTCATAAACAGATGTGCCGAAAACGGTGAGTATCGGTCCATATTTTAGTATAGCCCCCATATCTGATTTGCCTGAAATTGTAAATGTCCTGATATTTTACGCTCACAAAAACGTGTATCGGATTAAGTTTTTATCGGTCCATGTGGTAATGCCTCCATATAGACAGACTTCACTTCTTGAGGGTATATATAAAATTGCTTGAAACTCAATGTAAAATTTCCAGATTTTACTTCTCGGGTGATAATCTACAGATTTAAGATTTCAAATCAAGACGTTATTTTATAATTTTCTTGCACACTTACAAGAGATGTTAATGATTCCTCTAAAACTCAAACAAAAATGGTTCTTATAAATCCAGAATCTGATATAGTCCTCATATGTGAAATCTTTAAATTTATCTTCGGGAAGTGTCCTCAAGTCCTCAAGCCCTCCTGAAATTTCAAAGGAAACCCTAATATTTGGTTCATGGTGGTGGGAATTTAAGATTCGTCCCGGCCGAACTTAGTGCTGTATATACTTGTTTTCTACTTCCAATGAAGTCCTTGTGGAAAAAAACGCAATCAGGCTATTTTAAGTGCAAATTAAAGTTTACAAAAAAATAGAAAACTAATAAAAAATAAAAAAATAGAAAATTAATAAAAAAGTCAAAAAATAATAATAATAAATAAATTTCATCCCCGCTGGGATTTGAACCTGTGCCGTTTGACTTTTTCGCTTCCATGGAAGTTCTTTTGAGAAGGTTTTGCAAATTACGAGAATTTTAAATTTTTTTTGTTGATTTTTAATGGAAGAAATATATTTATACGTAAATAAAAACGATGCATAATAGAAAAATATTTTTTTAGAAAAATATTTGATAAAAAAATTGCCGCTGGTGAGATTTGAACCTACGTTTCTTATTTTTTCGTTCACACTAATAAAGAACATCTCGAGAAGCAATTATACTGTTATTCCTTGGCGTCGTATTACGATCATATCACAAACATTTGAATTGACCTGTCGACGCTTTATGTTCAATGGCGTTTGTGACTGAGTTTGCTAAGGCGTTCTGTTATGGTGCCTGCAAACCCAGGTTCAACCCCTGCTCGGAGCGAAAAAGTTTTTCAAATTGTAAAAGTTAGATAATAGGAAAATAATAGTGTTAATAAAACATATGGATGAAAAAAAGTGAAATTGGTTGAAAAAAAAAAAAATTTCGCTTTTTAAATTTCTTCATGCAAATTAACTTCCAGGGCACAACTTCTAAAGCAATGCAAAGGATCCAAAAAGGGAGTACTTCCGTCCTATGACAAGCCCATGTAAAATTCATTGGAGATGATCCAAGTTTGCACTACTTCCGGATCACAGATTGGGGATCCAAACTACTTTTTTGCTCTTTTTTAGCTGGGATAGTCCACCATGCCCGAAATTAGATTTTTCTTACTTGTTTTTATCACTGAGTGCTGCCGGAATCTATGGTTAGCTCAATGACAAGGAACCTCTATTTTAGTGCCGAATCAAAACGGAGTTTCATATTGTGGTGCAACCACTTCGAGAAGCTTTAAAAAACACTAATAAATATCAGCAGCATATATCGATTTTCAGTGATTAATATTTGTTTGTGTTCTCTAAATCCAAAATATAAAAGGCAACCCTCGTATTTTGAAATATAGCATTCATATACATGTATCGCCAGACATGCCTAATATATGGTCATACAGCCACCTTATTTTAACAGATCCTTTTCACATGAAAGAAATCCTAAAATACTACAGAAATCGATTTTCAGAAATATGACCCAATTTCCCTTAATTACAAGACATTATTAGATTTTCATATGGAAATTTAATAAATGTAGCCAATTTCTCTAATTAGCTCTGTAAATTCTCATTGTGATGTTTTGGTTCATTTGTAATTGTGGTTGTTGCTATTGCAACATTTGCGTTCTTAAGAAATCCCCGCTATATATGTCTCACTCTCATGCACACACACACATATACACATCTAAGCACAAACTATCCCAGTCGGAAAAAGCGTCGTGTTTCTGGCATTATAACGTACCTTATTTAGGAGCCAGTAGTGATGCCACACAAATGCAAACTCTATTTCAAAATAACATTAGGTGTCATTGGGCGTCAAGTACTTGCCCTCTCACTTCAATTTATATTGCTTGTATAAGGCGTGATCTTATTAGGAGAAAAAATTACCTTAAATAAGGCCTTCTAAATATGTTGTCTTAGAAGGTCTTGGGAAAAAAAATCTATTTTTAGATTTTTTGTTTTTGCTTTTAATGCTATTTTCCCTATTCCTTGATTAATGTTTTCATAGTTTTATTATAATTACAATTTATTTCTATTTTCTTACCTTTTTAAAATTTCTCCTGAAAGCGGTGTCGAACTCACGACCATTGACTTCATAAGCGCACACTCTACCCACTCGGCTACGGTCGGCTGTGCTTTGCACAGAGCTAAAGGCTATTGTAAATGTAACACACATAAACACATTATCCTACGCATTCCATGAGAGTTGTGTTAACAGGTCTGTTATTAGAAACGACAACATAATGGATAGTGATGCTGCTCCACCAAAGAAGCATTGTACTTCCAATACTCCAGTTTTTAGAAACCGAAAAATATTCACTACTCATGATTCTCTGCATTGCATAATCAGGGGCTTTCTAACGTCTAATAGCGGCATATGAAATTCGATAGCATTGTTAAATGTTGTTGATCAGTTACAATCAACAGCGATATAATGAGAACAACGTCAAATAGTCAAATTTAAAAAAATATACTTTTTAAACTTTATTAAATATTTATATTACTATACATACTCGAAAATTAATTTTTATTTAAATTAATCAGAATATGGAAAAATTAAATGTAAAACTAAACGTATGGAATTCTATACCTGTGCTCCAATATAATTAAATAATATTTTAATTAGATGGAATACAAAAATTAATTAATTAATTATAAACAAAGAAACTAAAACCCTATTTTATATTTATATTTATATTTATATTTATATTTATATTTATATTTATATTTATATTTATATTTATATTTATATTTATATTTATATTTATATTTATATTTATATTTATATTTATATTTATATTTATATTTATATTTATATTTATATTTATATTTATATTTATATTTATATTTATATTTATATTTATATTTATATTTATATTTATATTTATATTTATATTTATATTTATATTTATATTTATATTTATATTTATATTTATATTTATATTTATATTTATATTTATATTAATATTTATATTAATATTTATATTTATATTTATATTTATATTTATATTTATATTTATATTTATATTTATATTTATATTTATATTTATATTTATATTTATATTTATATTTATATTTATATTTATATTTATATTTATATTTATATTTATATTTATATTTATATTTATATTTATATTTATATTTATATTTATATTTATATTTATATTTATATTTATATTTATATTTATATTTATATTTATATTTATATTTATATTTATATTTATATTTATATTTATATTTATATTTATATTTATATTTATATTTATATTTATATTTATATTTATATTTATATTTATATTTATATTTATATTTATATTTATATTTATATTTATATTTATATTTATATTTATATTTATATTTACATTTATATTTATATTTACATTTATATTTATATTTGTAATTATTTTTATATAAATTAATGTATATTTAAATTGCTAATTATTTTTTATTTTTAAACATTTTTCTTTGTAAATCTTATTTTTCTCTCTCTTAAATGCTTTTTTCAATTGCATTTTATATGCATCAAAAGTGACTACTTCTTCTTCAATTGCTTTGAAGAATATTTGGTTGATATTATTGTAAGTTTTAAAGGATTCTTTATTTTGAAACCCGTCATAGTTAAAGGCTTTTATAATATTATATTTAATAAATGTTCTTGAATTTGTCGAAAAATATTCACTTAGTTTTGAGATATCGACATGATGTCAGCGTTTGTAATACTCTTTAGTTAATTTTTCTATAAACAATAAGTGTGTTCACGTTTTTTCTGTGACATTTGTCCTGTTGTGATGCTTTCATAGAAAACGATGCATCTTATTGCTTAAGACTTAAGAAAATATGTAATTTTGACTTCATCCAATGTAAACTATAATTTCAAAAAAATTTTAACAGAAATAAGAAGTGTGTTTCGTTTTTAAATGAAATAATTTCAATAAAAAACAAGCCTTCTCGTGTAAGTTGAAATGTCATTAGTAGTCGTTCCGATGTGTGGCTTAAAACAGACATTATAATAGGCTTGATTTGAGAAGCGAGTTGGCAATGTCTATTGAATCTTTTCGCCTTTAGCAAATTTTAAAAAACATAGATGTTAAAGCACGTTATCATGTAAGTTGTGTTGGAAGTTTCATTGACGCTATTATAATGTGTATTTTCAGCTCTTATAAATGCAGGCCCCACGAATTATCCGACTGGGAAGTTGTTCAACAATGCTCTCTCAATAGCACTATGGATAACACACATGCACATACACTCATCATATCAACGGCACTCACGTCTACAGTGAACAATAACATTATGTTATTCGGGTATAAATCGCATCCAATATAATATCAGTAGATATGTGAGATTGTATGGGTCATGAGGCATTTAAAAGACTTCTTGTATACACACTTGCGTAGATTTGTATAAACGAATTTGATTGTGAGGTGCTACATGTGTTTGTGTTTAAGCAAACCTGTGGTAATTGTTAGCGGTAATAGTAGTTGTGCTTTGGTTTTTATGGCTTTTTGGGTTTTCACATCATCACTTAACGTGAATTCCATTGAATATTAAGCCACAGTGTTTTCGAAGAGGTAACGTAACTTACCAAGGCACTATGGCCGAAATCGGAAAAAGACCGTTGTTATACCCTCCACCATAGGATGGGGTGGTGATGTGATCATATGAGCGTAAAGCGGCCAAAAGATATATATGGGAGCTATATTTAAACCGATTTCAAACAAATTTGACATGCATAGTTATATGAGTATAAATCGGTCGAAAGATATACATATATGAGAGCTATATCTATCAACCAAATTTGCCATGCATATTCAGAATGTTAGTTCTACTCGCTGTGCAAAATTTCAGATACATCGGTGTAAACCACTGGCTTCTAGGGCCATATAAGAATATATCGGGCGAAAGATATTTCTTCCAAAATCAATAGGGTTTTATTCTGAACCAAAATACATACTATTAGCAAGTTTGAAGTCGATTGGACTAAAAGTGCGACCAAACTTTGATTACAAAAATGTGTTCCGGACGGACGGACAGGAACCAATATTATAAGAAAGATCGAGTATGATCTTGACATGTATCTCAGAAAAATAGGATAGCTCTTATGTATATATTTAAATTTTTATCTGCAAGCACGTATATATAATAAAA
Organism: Haematobia irritans; assembly: GCF_050003625.1. Lineage (NCBI taxonomy): Eukaryota > Metazoa > Arthropoda > Insecta > Diptera > Muscidae > Haematobia > Haematobia irritans. The sequence continues at coordinate 198,984,729 of NC_134398.1, forward strand.
AAATCAATTTCTTTGAGATGTCATTAGACTTTTTCTCTGGAATCATTAATACCTTAAACATCTAAAAAAGCCTTCAGCTCCAGATATAATTCAGAATCTGATTATAGCTTAGTTAGACTCGTTATATAATTATAAATAAATTGGAATTAGAAGCGAATGGTCACGATTAGAAACGAAGAAACATACTATGATTAATTAAAAGCCCTATATATTTTATTTACATGAACAACTTCTTTAAATTATTTAACTAACAATAAATAAATTGCTTAGTCGAACGCAATATTGTTTAAATGTTCATGTAGATTTTTGGTGAACCTGGGTAGCTAAAAGAATTTCTAGCTATTACTTTGAAAAAAGGGGCGTACCCCGCCCATTTTTTTAAATTGCTTTTTTTATAACTACAAGAATACTCACAAAATTTTCTGAAACTGGGTTGTTTGGATTTTTTTTTTTTTTGGCGCTTCAGTCTCGATTTTGCACTATATGGGCATTGCGGTGTGGGTTTCGATCAAATCTGGTCTTCATTTTTCGGATCATTTCTGGTGTTGTTATCGTTTCTTCGTCCACATTTTGGATGGTAATGGGCAATAGTACGAGAAAAAGGCTTATTCACACTTAAATGCTGGAGGGATCTTACGGCAGCTACCTTTGGGTTTCCCAACAAATTTACAACATTGAAATAAATCTGTAAGCTGTCAAAAGAGCGGTTTAAAAATTATAGCAACCTAAAGTTGGTTGCAATACATATCAGCTAACCTGTAGATACTTATGAATCGATAAAGAATACTTACAAAATTTATTAGATTTATCAAATTAATTAGGTTAGGTTAAGGTTAGATTAAAGTGGCAGTCCGATATAGTTTCAGGCTCACTTAGACTATTCAGTCCATTGTGATACCACTTTTAACTAAAAGTACCTATTACATATGGGCACTTCTAGTTTTAACCATTGAACCTTCTCTATTATTTTCTTTTGTTGGACCAACCAGATTGTTCCAAAAACATTAACAGACTGCTTAAGTTAACGTTTTCCAGGTCCGCCAGTAATCTAAAGCTATATGCCCCTAAAAGTTGCTTACGCCTTACACAAAATGCAGGACACTCACACAAGAGGTGTTTAATTGATTCCTTTACCTCCGCATCATGACAGCTCATACAATAGTCATTATACTTCGCACCAATAGTTTTTGCAAATTCGCCTATCAGGCAGCGACCCGATATAGCAGATATCAGAAGTGATATCTGACGTCTTGAGAACACTAGCATATCTAGTGTACGGTTCAAGTTTAAATGGAACCATATTTGCTTGGTGTCGTTACAACTAGAGGTGTGCACGTGAGTAATAGTTTACTCACGCACACTCATGCACGATATTTTTTGGTAGGACTACCGCTCACGCACACTCACGAATAGAAAATTTGTACTCGCGCACGAAAACGTCGTGACTTACGAAAAATACCGTGACTCACGAAAAATGTCGTGAATCACGAAAAATATCGTGACTCACGAATAATTTTATGATTAATTTACCTTACCGAAGTGTCTGAAAACATGACAATTATTAAAATCGAGAGTGTTATTAAACTCTTAACATACCAGGTGTCACTAAAATTGTAGCTGAATTTAACTTTTAAGCGTGAGTGTAATTCGTTACACACGCACACTCACGAAAATATTATTTTCGTGACTCACGCTCACGCACGACATGTTGGTTTGTTATTCACGCTCATGCACACTCACGCTGTTGTCATGAGCGTGACTCACGACTCACGCACGAATCACGAAAATGTTCGTGAGTCACGACAATTTCGTGTCACGTGCACACCTCTAGTTACAACTTTTGCAATTCTCCCATCGAACATTTGCCATCATGACGGCCTTCTCACGCAGTAAGAGCTTGCAGGTTGCCAGAGACATACCAACAGATTCTAGTTCCCCTGGAATATGTAAGGTAGTTCCTAGCCTTGCTAACTCATCTGATTGACAGTTCCCCGGTATGTTCCTATGCCCAGGCACCCATATTAGGTGGATATTGTACTGCTCAGCCATCTCGTTGAGAGATTTGCCGTTTGAGAGATGGCCGCTTTCGAGTAAAGGAACACAGAGTCCAAAGGATTTTATTGGAGGTTGACTGTCTGAGTATATATTAATGCCAACAATTTTTGGAACATTACTTCTAAGCCAATTCGCCACCTCTTTTATTGCTAATATTTCAGCCTGAAAAACACTACAGTGACTAGGTAATCTTTACGCTATTCGAAGTTCCAGATTTTTAGAATATATTCCGAAACCCACTTGTCCATCCAATTTGGAGCCATCAGTGTAGAAATCTATATATCAAATTAATTAGAGGATGTATAATTAAAATTTATGGCGAATGTGAACGGGATCATACGGAAAATTCTGCCCAAGGAAGAACAATACAGCCCATCGCCGAACTTGACCTGTGTTCAGACAAAAAACGGACCTGTGCAAAATTTCAGCACGATATCTTCATTATTAAAGACATTAGCGTAAACAAGTATATACGGCCGTAAGTTCGGCCTGGCTGAATCTTATGTACCCTCCACCATGGATTGCGTAGAAGAAGACTGTCATCCACAATCGAATTACATCGTTTTCTAAATTGTGAGTTAGTCCATACGTGGTAGAGAGCCAGAATTGAAATATGGGGGTCGCTTATATGAGGCTATATACAATTAGAAACTTAATATGGACCAATTTTTTGTGATTTGGCATCGATTTATCTGAGGGCTATATATAACTATAGACCAATATGGACCTAGTTAGGCATGGTTGTTAACGGCCATATACTCGCACAATGTACCAAATTTCAACTGACTCGGATGAAATTTGGTCCTCCAAGAGGCTCCAAAACCAAATCTGGCGATCGGTTTATATGGGGGCTGTATATGATTATGGACTGATATAGACCACTTTTAGCATGTCTGTTAAATATCATATACTACCACCACGTACCAAATTTCAAACAGATCGAATGAATTTTGCTTCTCCAAAAGGCACCGGAGGTTATATATGTGGATCGGTTTATATGGGGGCTATATATAATTATGTACTGATATGAACCAATTCCTGTATGGTTGTTGGATACCATATACTAACATCACGTACCAAATTTCAACCGAATCGGATGAATTTTGATTCTCCAAAAGGCACCGGAAGTCAAATCTTGGGATCGGTTTATATGGGGGCAATATATAATTATGGACCGATTTCGACCAATTTTTGCATGGGTGTTTGAGGCCATATATTAACACTACGTACCAAATTTCAACTGAATCAGATGAATTTTTGTCTTCCAAAAGGCTCCGGAGGTCAAATCTGGTAATCGGTTTATATGGGGGCTAAATATAATTATGGACCAATTTTTGCATGATTGTTAAAGACCATATACTTACACCATGTACCAAATTTTAGCCGGATCGGATGAAATTTGCTTCTCTTAGAGGCTGCGCAAGCCAAAGCGGGGGATCGGTTTATATGGGGGCTATATATAATTATGGACCGATGTGGACCAATTTTTGCATGGTTGTTAGAGATCATATGCTGACACCATGTACCAAATTTCAGCCGGATCGGATGAAATTTGCTTCTCTTACAGGATCGGCAAGCCAAATTTGGGGGTCCGTTTATATGGGGGCTATATATAATTATGAACCGATGTGGACTAAATTTTGCGTGGTTGTTAGAGACCATATAAGAATACCATGTACCAAATTTCAGCCGGATCGGATGAAATTTGCTTCTCTTAGAGGCCTCGCAAGCCAAATTTGGGGGTCCGTTTATATGGGGGCTATACGTAAAAGTGGACCGATATGGCCCATTTGCAATACCATCCGACCTACATCAATAGCAACTACTTGTGCCAAGTTTCAAGTCGATAGGTTGTTTCGTTCGGAAGTTAGCGTGATTTCAACAGACGGACGGACGGACATGCTCAGATCGACTCAGAATTTCACCACGACCCTGAATATATATACTTTATGGGGTCTTAGAGCAATATTTCGATGTGTTACAAACGGAATGACAAAGTTAATATACCCCCATCCTATGGTGGAGGATATAATAAAACAGATAGACGAAAAGACAGACATCGATAGGTAGTCATAGCATTTTTCACTGATATGATCGCAAAAAGGTATTTCAATGTGTTACAAACGAGATGTCAAACATATTAAACACCGATCTCGTGTTTCATTTCTAGTCAGTGTGCACAATCCAACTTGGAGACACCTGGAATCGCACATAACAACGTCTGGTTTATACAAGACCTACTTATGAGCTTCTGTTCCTAGTAATAAGACCTAGTCTGGAAGATGTTATTACTATAGTTACCAATACACATAAGACAGTAACTGTGTTTTCTCATGCCGTTTTTGTTTTTGCATCATTTTACATACACTAACATTTGCATATACATGTCAGTATGTGTGTTAGTATACAATTGATTACACTTGGTTTTACCAATTAAATAACGCTCAAATTTGTAACCTAATTAAGGCAAATTTAGGGATATTGGCGTTTGGCATCGTTACGCACACTAAATGTCCAAAACATTCCATTAAGGTTTCAACGGAAACACAGAAACACTCCCTCAACTGCTGCTAAGCTACTAACCAATACCACCAACCATCAAACATGGTATAGTCACAGACTGCTAAATCTACACAAAACCATGGTCTTGTATTCACCTCCACTCCTCCCCATTCCATGAAGCAAATTGTAGACATTAATGTCCCTTTAACCATTCATTTGCTCCTTGGCAACATTAAAAGAATGGGCTGGTTTTATTTTTGGTATGACCATTAAGTCGCCTTGTTGCAGCTCATCTCAATGGTTAGGCCAGTTTTCTTGGATGCTGTGATGGCCGTGGGTGTTTCTTATAACTTTGTTAATTTCCTATACCTTCTCATATATTTTAAGAAAAACGTTTGGGGGTCGTTTCAATGGAACACAGAAAAGAGAAGAGGACGGAATCTAAGAGTTCCATGTTTGGTCCACCATGAATGAAGATAAACTGGGTAATTAGCATGGCCCATTGGATTGTACGTTAAAATAATTATGTTTATATTTATTTGCCAAAGCATTCTATGGTTCTTTTTCCCCAAAATCCAGACTCATAGTAAACTGCGATGAATAACCAAAAATTAGGCAAATAAAATCATAATTTATTACTGGGATTTCTTGATATAAATTTTATTCAAATAAAATTTATTGATATTTCCTATTACACTCACCATTAGTCCAAGGGATTGCAAAATAATTTGATTGAGGGGTGATGTTAATTACCAGCACCACCACCTCCCCCATACCTATTCTGGGCGTATTTTAGTTTCCTTAGACCTTGGTTTTCTAAGAAAAAGTAAATCTTTCGAATTGAGTTATAACTCACTGTACACGTTAGGCTGTGTTAGTTTCGAAAGATATTTATTTTGGTATATAATAAACCAAATCTATTTTTATACAACGTATGGGAAAAAAGCTGTACTATACGGTAGGTTCCATCAGTTATAGTGACAGCCCTTTATTTCAGATTAACTTCGACTATTCAGGCCATTGTGACACCACAAATGGAGAAATCTTGTTCATTAGTGCAACCCGAGTCTGCAGCAGCAAAAAAAAATTGGTACTTGTTCCACAAACATTTTTTTAAAAGCACTTCCTGAGATCCTCCATCCATTTTCGCACTTCCGATACAGTTCTTTTCAACAAATCTTAAAAAGTACCATATTAGGCCATTTTAAATGAAATTTTGTTTTTTGGACAATTAAACATCACAAAAAACAACAGAAATAGAAAATCAACAAAAACAAGTATAAACGGCCGTAAGTTCGGCCAGGCCGAATCTTATGTACCCTCCACCATGGATTGCGTAGAAACTTCTACGAAAGACTGTCATCCACAATCGAATTACTTGGGTTGTGGTATCTTAAATCGTTTTCTAAATTGTGAGCTAGTCCACACGTGGTATATATTAGACAAAAAAGGTATGTGTAGGTTAGTCTACAAATAATTACGAATCGATATGGACTTTTGCACGGTACGTAGGGAGTCAGAATTGAAATATGGGGGTCGCTTATATAGGGGCTATATACAATTATTGATATGGACTAATTTTTGTGTGATTGGGGATCGATTTATCTGATAGCTATATATAACTATAGACCGTTATGCACATAGTTAGGCATGGTTGTTAACGGCCACATACTACCAGAATGTACCAAATTTCAACTGACTCGTATGAAATTTGCTCCTCCAAGAGGCTCCAAAACCAAATCTCGGGATCGGTTTATATGGGGGCTATATATGATTATGGACTGATATGGACCACTTTTGGCATAGTTGTTCAATATCATATACTACCACCACGTACCAAATTTCAAGCAGATCGGATGCATTTTGCTTCTCCAAAAGGCACCGGAGGTCAAATCTGGGGATCGGTTTATATAGGGCCTATATATAATTATGGACCGATTTCGACCAATTTTTGCATGGGTGTTTGAGGCCATATATTAACACCACGTACCAAATTTCAACTGAATCAGATAATTTTGGTCTTCCAAGAGGCTCCGGAGGTCAAATCTGGTGATCGGTTTATATGGGGGCTATATATAATCATGGACCGATGTGGACCAATTTTTGCTTGTTGTTATACTAACACCATGTACCAAATTTCAGCCGGATCAGATGAAATTTGCTTCTCTTAGAGGCTCCGCAAGCAAAATCTGCGGAGCCTCTAAGAGAAGGGGGCTATACGTGAAAATGGTCCGATATGGCCCATTTGCAATGCCATCCGACCTACATCAATAACAATTGCTTGTACCAACTTTCAAGTCGATAGCTTGTTTCGTTTGGAAGTTAGCGTGATTTCAACAGACGGACGAACGGACATGCTTAGATCGACTCAGAATTCCACCACGACCCAGAATATATATACTTTATGGCGTCTTAGAGCAATATTTCGATGTGTTACAAACGGAATGACAAAGTTAATATACCCTCCATCCTATGGTGGAGGGTATAAAAACGAAACAATTAAAATTAAAAAACTTATTCCCGCTGGGATTTGGACCTGTGATTTTACAAATATTTCTCTTTATTTATTTTTATACAAAATATTTATACAACAAGTATATATGGCCGTAAGTTCGGCCAGGCCGAAGTTTATGTACCCTCCACCATGGATTTTCTATAGAAATAAAATTTTTACAAAATTTTCAATAGAAATAAAATTTTGGTTATGATTATGATTATGAACCGATATAGTCCAATTTTTGTATGATTGGGGATCGGCTATATATAACTATAGACCGATATGGATCAATTTTGGCATGGTTATTAGCGGCCATATACTGACACCACGTTCTAAATTTCAACCGAATCGGATGAATTTTGCTCCTCCAAGAGGTTCCGGAGGTCAAATCTGGGGATTGATTTATATGGGGGCTATATATAATTATGGACCGATATTGGCCAATTCTTGCGTGTTTGTTAGAGACCACATACTAACACCACGTTCCAAATTTCAACAGACCATAGACCAATATGGACCACTTTTTGCATAGCTCTTAGATATACCAACACTATGTACCAAATTTCAACCGGATCGAATGAATTTTGCTCCACTAAGAGGCTCAAAATTGTATTTCTATATAGAATACTTAGTCAAAATTTTATTTCTATATAGAAAATTTTGCCAAAACTTCCAAAAAAAGATTGTCAAAATTTTATTTTAATATAGAAAATTTTGTCAAAATTGTATTTCTATATAGAACATTTTTTTCTATATAGAAAATTTTCTCAAAAAAAATTTTTCTACAAAGAACTGAAAATGGAACTGGAAAATGGAACCATTTTCATATCTCCAGCATTTGGAAGTCTCTTGGTATTGTGGTTCGAAATCTTGATCTTATTGCAGCTTGCTGGTTTTCTACAGCATAGCCTTTTGATTTTTTTTTTTAAAAATTGTCAAAAATGTATTGGGGATTTATGTTAGGAATTTAAATTTAAATTGGTGATTTTTGGGGACGAAAACATCATAATTTGGCGACAAGAGCCAGAAAAATACCGGCAACACTCCTCATTTGTGAGCAAGTCTTTCTGTTCGTTGTAATCACGCTGCAGCCTTCAATAATGGTGTTATCGACCTGAGATTTGACACAGATTTATTTATTTTTTTTTTTTTTGCTCACAGGTCAATTTCAAAGATGGGCTATATCGGTCAAGGTTTTGATATAACTCCCATATAAACCGATCGCCCGATTTGGGGTCTTGGGCTTATAGAAACCGTAATTATACCCTGCGCCACACTGTGGAACAGGGTATTATAAGTTAGTGCATATGTTTGCAACACCCAGAAGGAGACGAGATAGACACATGGTGTCTTTGGCAAAAATGCTCAGGGTGGACTCCTGAGTCGATATAGCCATGCCCGTCTGTCCGTGAACACATTTTTGTAATCAATGCCTAGGTCGCAGTTTTAGTCCAATCAACTTCAAATTTGGCACAAATATGTGTTTTGGCTCAGAATAGAACCCTATTGATTTTGGAAGAAATCGGTTCAGATCTAGATATAACTCCCATATATATCTTTCACCCGATATGGACTAATACGGTCCCAGAAGCCAGAGTTTTAACACAATTTGGTTGAAATTTTGCACTAGGAGTACAATCAGTAGTGTAGTCAAGTGTGCCAAATTTTATTGAAATCGGTTCAGATTTAGATATAGCTCCCATATATATCTCTCGCCCGATTTACACTCATATGACCACAGTGGCCAATCTTTTACTCTGCTTTCATTGAAATTTTGCACAGGGAGTAGAATTGGCATTGTAGCTATGCGTGCCAAATTTGGTTGAAATCGGTTCAGATTTAGATATAGCTCCATATATAGCTTTAGCCCGATTTACACTCATATGATCACAGAGGCCAATTTTTTGCTCCGATTTAGTTGAAATTTAATTTTTAAAAAATTTTCAATAGAAATAAAATGTTGGTAGATTCTTTTTGGCTCGAGTGGCAACCATAATTATGAACCGATATGAACCAATTTTTGTATGATTGGGTATCGGCTATATATAACTATAGACCGATATGGATCAATTTTGGCATTGTTATTAGTGGCCATATACTGACACCACGTTCTAAATTTCAACCGAATCGGATGAATTTTGCTCCTCCAAGAGGTTCCGGAGGTCAAATCTGGGGATCGATTTAAATGTGGGCTATATATAATTATGGACCGATATGCACAGGGAGTAGAATTAGCATTGTAGCTATGCGTGCCAAATTTGGTTTAAATCGGCGCAGATTTAGATATAGCTCCCATATATATGTTTTTCTGATTTCGACAAAAATGGTCAAAATACCAACATTTTCACTGCTAAGTCGAAAAGTTGTAAAAATGACTCTAATTAAATAAATCATAAATAAACTTTTGCGAAGTTTCCTTAAAATTGCTTCAGATTTAAATATTTCCCATATTTTTTTACTAACATTGTGTTCCACCCTAGTGCATTAGCCGACTTAAATTTTGTGTCTATAGATTTTTGTAGAAGTCTATCAAATTCTGGACAAATCGTGTGTTATTTAAATGTATGTATTTGGGACAAACCTTTATATATAGCCCCCAACACATTTGACGGATGTGATATGGTAACGAAAATTTAGATCTACAAAGTGATGCAGGGTATAATATAGTCGGCCCCGCCCGACTTTAGACTTTCCTTACTTGTTTAATATTTGGTCGGGGAAAAATAAAAGGGCACAGGGAGACATCATTTCTCCTCAAGTACATACCGTTACTAACAGGTTGGCTGATAAGTTTGATAAGGTCTAACAAAGAAAAACACATTTTTTTTTTGTGAAAATTCGTTTTTATTATTAAACATAGTTCCCTTCAAGAGCGATAAAACGATTATAACGACCTTCCAGTTTTTTGATACCATTTTGGTAGTACTCCTTCGGTTTTGCCTCAAAATAGGCTTCAGTTTCGGCGATCACCTCTTCATTGCGGCCAAATTTTTTCCCTGCGAGCATCCTTTGAGGTCTGAGAACAAGAAAAAGTCACTGGGGGCCAGATCTGGAGAATACGGTGGGTGGGGAAGCAATTCGAAGCCCAATTCATGAATTTTTGCCATCGTTCTCAATGACTTGTGGCACGGTGCGTTGTCTTGGTGGAACAACACTTTTTTCTTCTTCATATGGGGCGGTTTTGCCGCGATTTCGACCTTCAAACGCTCCAATAACGCCATATAATAGCCACTGTTGATGGTTTTTCCCTTCTCAAGATAATCGATAAAAATTATTCCATGAGCATCCCAAAAAACAGAGGCCATTACTTTGCCAGCGGACTTTTGAGTCTTTCCACGTTTCGGAGACGGTTCACCGGTCGCTGTCCACTCAGCCGACTGTCGATTGGACTCAGGAGGATAGTGATGGAGCCATGTTTCATCCATTGTCACATATCGATGGAAAAACTCGGGTGTATTACGAGTTAACAGCTGCAAACACCGCTCAGAATCATCAACACGTTGTTGTTTTTGGTCAAATGTGAGCTCACGCGGCACCCATTTTGCACAGAGCTTCCGCATATCCAAATATTTGATGAATGATATGACCAACACGTTCCTTTGATATCTTTGGGGCCTCTGCTATCTCGATCAACTTCATTTTAAGGTTATTCAAAATCATTTTGTGAATTTTTTTTGATGTTTTCGTCGGCAACGACCTCTTTCGGGCGTCCACTGCGTTCACCGTCCTCCGTGCTCATTTCACCACGCTTGAATTTTGCATACCAAGCAATTATTGTTGATTTCCCTGGGTCAGAGTCCGGAAACTCATTATCAAGCCAAGTTTTTGCTTCCACCGTATTTTTTCCCTTCAGAAAACAGTATTTTATCAAAACACGAAATTCCTTTTTTTCCATTTTTTTTTTTTCACAATAACAAAAGTTGCTTCACAAAAGACGCTCTATATCACGAACTAATTGATTTACAGAAATCAATTTTTGACACGAATCATTTGAAGGTTGGTACTATATAAAAATAATATGCATTTAATACTAGCGACGCGTCAGACCGGGGACTTATCAGCCAACCTGTTATAATGGATATCTGATTTTATTCGGATATTCGGAAGGGAAGAGGGGACTCTTCTAGCCCTGCTGTTTAAAAATTTGGCTTGAAATTTGCTTGAGATTTTCTGGAAGGTTTACACAATATACGCTCAGCGAAGCGGGCCGGGTTACGCTAGTTATTTTTAATAATTTTCTTCAGTTTGTATCATGTTGCAAGAAGTGAAGTATTTAAGTTAAAATTTCCTAAAATAAATCTACATTTTCATTAACGGTAGGTTCACTTGTTTTGGATGTGTTATCACAATAGTACAGATAAATATCCGCTTCAACTTGTATATAACATTTTTATCTTACACCATAACACCATAAAAAATTACAATGAAATTACAAAGATGTTCTAATTTATTTCGGTTTTATTTCAAATCAATCAAACTGCCCAAAAAAAACTTAACCTAAAGGATGGTTATTAGATACCAGATTTTAGTTTTCATGTTAATCATACATTTAGTTTCTAAGAGATAAATTTAGACGTCATGCTTCATCTCATTTGACCAGATTGAACCATATTAAAATGAATATTTAATAATGTTTAATTTTTGCTTTGGCTAGAGTAGCTACTGGCTACTCTTGCTTGTATTCTGCCAATTTCCAAGTAATAGATTTCAGGCGCGTCGATAATGACACAATAAATAATTTAGATATACTAAATGTCTTCTCACACCTACAAAATGACCCAGAGCCATTAACAAAATATGTCGCTAGTGTGCTACGTAGTCGTATATGCAACAAGCCAAGAATTACAAATCAACACTAATGGACACAAACACACAACACCATCCTAAAACACACATATACACTGACCCGCTCATACGACACTCCCACACACACATACATATATATTTCTAATGGCCTTACAATAGTGCCAAAGAGACATAGCTCTAAGCATATAACAACACTTATCGACCATAATTAACATGCAACACAATTCTATGTGTGAATAAAAATCGGTAGGATCGACAGAAGTAAGGATTTGAAATGAAACGTACTTGTTCTACCCTCCACCATAGGATGGGGGGTATATTTACTTTGTCATTCCGTTTGTAACACATCGAAATATCGCTCTAAGACCCCATAAAGTATATATATTCTGGGTCGTGGTGAAATTCTGAGTCGATCTAAGCATGTCCGTTCGTCCGTCTGTTGAAATCACGCTAACTTCCAAACGAAACAAGCTATCGACTTGAAAGTTGGTACAAGCAATTGTTATTGATGTAAAGGGTGATTTGTTAAGAGCTTGATAACTTTTTTTTTAAAAAAAACGCATAAAATTTGCAAAATCTCATCGGTTCTTTATTTGAAACGTTAGATTGGTCCATGACATTTACTTTTTGAAGATAATTTCATTTAAATGTTGACCGCGGCTGCGTCTTAGGTGGTCCATTCGGAAAGTCCAATTTTGGGCAACTTTTTCGAGCATTTCGGCCGGAATAGCCCGAATTTCTTCGGAAATGTTGTCTTCCAAAGCTGGAATAGTTGCTGGCTTATTTCTGTAGACTTTAGACTTGACGTAGCCCCACAAAAAATAGTCTAAAGGCGTCAAATCGCATGATCTTGGTGGCCAACTTACCGGTCCATTTCTTGAGATGAATTGTTCTCCGAAGTTTTCCCTCAAAATGGCCATAGAATCGCGAGCTGTGTGGCATGTAGCGCCATCTTGTTGAAACCACATGTCAACCAAGTTCAGTTCTTCCATTTTTGGCAACAAAAAGTTTGTTAGCATCGAACGATAGCGATCGCCATTCACCGTAACGTTGCGTCCAACAGCATCTTTGAAAAAATACGGTCCAATGATTCCACCAGCGTACAAACCACACCAAACAGTGAATTTTTCGGGATGCATGGGCAGTTCTTGAACGGCTTCTGGTTGCTCTTCACTCCAAATGCGGCAATTTTGCTTATTTACGTAGCCATTCAACCAGAAATGAGCCTCATCGCTGAACAAAATTTGTCGATAAAAAAGCGGATTTTCTGCCAACTTTTCTAGGGCCCATTCACTGAAAATTCGACGTTGTGGCTCGTTAGTAAGTCTATTCATGATGAAATGTCAAAGCATACTGAGCATCTTTCTCTTTGACACCATGTCTGAAATCCCACGTGATCTGTCAAATACTAATGCATGAAAATCCTAACCTCAAAAGAATCACCCTTTAGGTCGGATGGCATTGCAAATGGGCCATATCGGACCATTTTTACGTATATAAACCGACGCTCAGATTTTGCTTGCGGAGCCTCTAAGAGAAGCAAATTTCATCTGATCCGGCTGAAATTTGGTATATGGTGTAAATATATGGTCTCTAACAACTCTGCAAAAATTGGTCCACTTCGATTCATAATTATATATAGCCCCCATATAAACCTATTCCCCGATTTGGCTTGTGAAGCCTCTAAGAGAAGCAAATTTCATCCGATCCGGCTGAAATTTGGTATATGGTGTAAGTATATGGTCTCTAATGACCATGCAAAAATTGGTCCACATCGGTCCATAATTATATATAGCCCCCATATAAACCGATCCCCCGATTTGGCTTGCGGAGCCTCGTGGATGAGCAAAATTCATCCGATCGGTCCATAATTATATATAGCCCCCATATAAACCGATCCCCAGATTTAGCTTGCGGAGCCTCTAAGAGAAGCAAGTTCCATCCGATTCAGCTGAAATTTGGTACATTGTGTAAGTATGTGTTCTTTAACAACCACGCAAAAATTGGTCCACATCGGTCCATAATTATATATAGCTCCCATATAAAACGATCCACAGATTTGACCTAGGGAGCCTCATGGATGAGCAAAATTCAACCGATCCGGTATAAATTTGCTACGTGGAGTTAGTATATGGTCTCTAATAACCATGGAAAAATTGTTCCATACCGTTCTCGATTAAATAACCCCCATTTAAATCGATCTCCAGATTTGACCTCCGGAGCTCTTGGAGGGGCAAAATTCATCCGATCCGGTTGAAATTTGGTACGTGACAATAGCCCAGTATTTCTCACGCTTACGTATGCTTGACAATAGCCCAGTATTTCTCAATTGGGCGGAGCTCTGGCGTGTTGGGAGGGTTCTTGTCCTTGGGAACCACCTGCACGTTGTTGGCGGCGTACCACTCCATGGCCTTTTTACCGTAATGGCAATATGCCAAATCCGGCCAAAACAGTACGGAACAACCGTGTTTCTTCAGGAAAGGCAGCAGACGTTTATTCAAACACTCTTTCACGTAAATTTCTTGGTTGACAGTCCCGAAAGCTTTGAAAATGCTGTTTTTCAAGCCACAGGTACAGATGGTTTGCCAAACCAGATATTTCTTTGCGAACTTTGACAGTTTTATGTGCTTGAAAATATCTGCTACCTTTCTCCTTCCTTTTGCCGTATAAAACTACTGTCCCGGAAGCTGCTTGTAGTCGGCTTTGACGTAGGTTTCGTCGTCCATTACCACGCAGTCAAACTTCGTCAGCATCGTCGTGTACAGCCTCTGGCATCGCGCTTTGGCCGTCGTATTTTGTTTATCATCGCGACTTGGAGTCACTACCTTCTTGTAAGTCGATAGTCCGGCTCTTTCTTTGGCTCGATGCACGCTTGTAGACGATACACCCAGCTTATTTGCGGCATCTCGGAGAGATAGGTTTGGGTTTCGCTTGAAACTACCGGCAACTCTCTTTGTCGTCTCAGCGGCTTCCGGTTTTCGATTTCCCCCCGATCCAGACTTCCTGGCTGTCGACAAACGTTCCCCAAACACTTTAATTACATTTGTAACGGTTGATTTGGCAACTTTTAGCGATTTTGCCAGCTTTGCGTGCGAGTAGCTCGGATTTTCGCGATGCGCGAGCAAAATTTTGATATGCTGCTCTCCTTGCTTGGACGGCATTTTGACATCTGAAGAATGAACTCCAAAATCAAAATAGGAGCAACATTCTACACACACCTTCAAAATGAGGGGTGTTCAGGTTTTTTAAATGCAAAATTGAAAGAAATACGTCAAGTTTATATTGAACAAATTTTGACCGTATCACGCTTTAGCCCCAATATAAACCGATCCCGAGATTTGGTTTTAGAGCCTCTTGGAGGAGCAAATTTCATCCGAGTGAGTTGAAATTTGGTACATTGTGCTAGTATATGGCCGTTAACAACCATGCATAACTAGGTCCATATCGGTCTACAGTTATATATAGCCCTGAGATAAATCGATCCCCAATCACACAAAAATTGGTCCATATTAAGTTCATAATTGTATATAGCCCACATATAAGCGACCCCCATATTTCAATTCTGGCTCTCTTCGTACCGTGCAAAATTCCATATTGATTCGTAATTATTTGTAGACTTACCTATACATAACTTTTTTGTCTAATATATACCAAGTATGGACTAACTCACAATTTAGAAAACGATGTTAAGAAGTTTTAAGATACCACAACCCAAGTGGATGACAGTCTTTCGTATAAGTTTCTACGCAATCCATGGTGGAGGGTACATAAGATTCGGCCTGGCCGAACTTGCGGCCACGTATACTTGTTTTTTACTTAAATCTATAGATTTTTTAGAATTATAAAAAATTGCCCAAATTGGGTATGATTTAAATATAGGTATATGGGAACATAAACCTTTATATATAGCACTCAACAGATTTGAAGGATTTGAGATGGTATAGAAAATGTAGATCTACAAAGTGCTACAGGATATAATATAGTCGATCCCGCCCGACTTTTGACTTTCCTTACATCGTTCTTTTTTTTCTGTTATTGAAACACCCTTATATACATTTCTATGGATGAACTTTTGCCTTATTTGCCATAGCGATTTTGTAACATGTGTGAGAAATCTGTAATCGTTTTGTGGTTCATTGGTTTATTGACCCTTCAAATCGAGAACAACAATTAGGCCATACACTTAGTTTAGTTGTTCTCTTAATGTGCTATCTAATTGTCTAATTGCATAACAAACATATTAATAAATCTACACTAATGTATACAAATGTACGTGCTAAATAGTACATACAATACTATTTGTAGCCTCCCAAGGAAGGATGAATAGATGTAGTTTTTATTGGATTCATATTAAGATGAAGGAAATTTTGCATGCATCCTTTACCTAACCCTCCAATAGAAGGAGACGTAAGTGTAAGTAAACAGGAAGAATTAATATGAAAATGAACAATCTTGTATGTCGAATTATTTAATAAACCTCCGTTGCTATTGTTTTATTAATTTTTGTATTTAGAAAATAAAAATTAAAATTTCATTAAATACAAGTTTATATGAAAAACATATTTTGGTCATATCTCCTTAACTATGCGTCCTAGAGCGAAAAGGACGATAATTCGTGACCACCCCCACAAATCAAAATTTTGGTGAAAATCCTTGAAAAATTGAAATTTTTATATGAAAAACTTATTTTGGCCATATCTCCTCAAATATGCGTCCTAGAGCGAAAAGAACGATAATTCGCGACCACCCCTCAAAAATCAAAATTTTGAAGAAAATCCTCAAAAACTTGAAATTTGTATATAAAAAACTTATTTTGGCCGAAAATCCTCAAAAAATTTAAATTTTCATATGAAAAATTTATTTTGACCATGCTGACGACATTGTAATATATTACGCTGACAATTCAGTGGAAGGGATTAACGATGGGCTTCAAAGCTTATTTGATCAAGAGACAATATTATTCAGACCGCCTGTTAATAAATGTACTTATAACATAAGGAAAAACTGGAAGCTTTTTGGGATCAAATCTGATAGATATGACTCCGCTATCCCGAAAAGTGTGATAGTAAAATATTTCGGTATACATCTAGATATATTCCTATATTACAATGATCACATAATAGAGTCGCTTCTAGAGGCTAGAAATGCATTTTTCAAATACAAATTCCTATTTTACTCGAAAATAGTAGACACTAGAGTAAAAATAATTATGTATCAATCTCTCATCAGACCGATTTTAACATGGCTGTGCGATATGGTTTAATATTTCGCCATCATACATGGAAAAAAATACGTATCTTTGAAAGAAAATGTCTTAGGGCATGTACATCCCTATTTAGGTCCATAGTAATTATACTTATTTTGTATCAAACAAAAAACTTTATGCGTCCTCGAGCAAAAAGGACGATAATTCGTGACCGCCCCCCAAAAATCAAAATTTTGGTGAAAATCCTCAAAAAATGAAATTTTTATATGAAAAACTTATTTTGGCCATATCTCCTTAAATATGCGTCCTAGAGCGATAAGGACGATAATTCGTGACCACCCCTCAAAAATCAAAATTTTGGTGAAATTCCTTGAAAAATTGAAATTTTTATATGAAAAACTTATTTTGGTCATATCTCCTTAAATATGCGTCCTAGAGCGAAAGGGATGATAATTCGTGACCACCCCCCAAAAATCAAAATTTTGGTGAAAATCCTCAAAAAATGAAATTTTTATATGAAAAACTTATTTTGGCCATATATCCTTAAATATGCGTCCTAGACCGATAAGGACGATAATTCGTGACCACCCCTCAAAAATCAAAATTTTGGTGAAATTCCTTGAAAAATTGAAATTTTTATATGAAAAACTTATTTTGGCCATATCTCCTTAAATATGCGACCTAGAGCGACAAGGGTGATAATTCGTGACCACCCGCAAAAATCAAAATTTTAATGACAATCCTCAAAAAATGAAATTTTTATATGAAAAACTTATTTTGGCCATATCTCCTTAAATATGCGTCCTAGAGCGATAAGGACGATAATTCGTGACCACCCCTCAAAAATCAAAATTTTGGTGAAAATCCTTGAAAAATTGAAATTTTTATATGAAAAACTTATTTTGGCCATATCTCCTTAAACATGCGTCCTAGAGCGAAAAGGATGATAATTCGTGACCACCCCCCAAAAATCAAAATTTTGATGAAAATCCTCACAAAATGAAATTTTTATATGAAAAACTTATTTTGGCCATATCTCCTTAAATATGCGTCCTAGAGCGAAAGGGATGATAATTCGTGACCACACCCCAAAAATCAAAATTTTGATGAAAATCCTCAAAAAATGAAATTTTTATATGAACAATTTATTTTGGCCATATCTCCTTAAGTATGCGTCCTAGAGCAAAAAGGACGACAATTCGTGACCACCCCTCAAAAATCAAAATTTTGGTGAAATTCCTTGAAAAATTGAAATTTTTATATGAAAAACTTATTTTGGCCATATCTCCTTAAATATGCGTCCTAGAGCGAAAAGGGTGATAATTCGTGACCACCCCCCAAAAATCAAAATTTTGATGAAAATCCTCACAAAATGAAATTTTTATATGAAAAACTTATTTTGGCCATATCGCCTTAAATATGCGTCCTAGAGCGAAAAGGACGATAATTCGTGACCACCCCTCAAAAATCAAAATTTTGGTGAAAATCCTTGAAAATTTGAAATTTTTATATGAAAAACTTATTTTGGCCATATCTCCTTAAATATGCGTCCCATAGCGAAAAGGATGATAATTCGTGACCACCCCCCAAAAATCAAAATTTTGGTGAAATTCCTTGAAAAATTGAAAATTTTATATGAAAAACTTATTTTGGCCATATCTCCTTAAATATGCGTCCTAGAGCGAAAAGGATGATAATTTGTGACCACCCCCCAAAAATCAATATTTTGATGAAAATCCTCAAAAAATGAAATTTTTATATGAAAAATTTATTTTGGCCATATCTCCTTAAATATGCGTCCCAGAGCGAAAAGGACGATAATTCGTGACCACCCTTCAAAAATCAAAATTTTGGTGAAATTCCTTGAAAAATTGAAATTTTTATATGAAAAACTTATTTTGGCTATATCTCCTTAAATATGCGTCCTAGAGCGAAAAGGACGATAATTCGTGACCATCCCCCTAAAATCAAAATTTTGTTGAAATTCCTTGAAAAAATGAAATTTTTATATGAAAAATTTATTTTGGCCATATCTCCTTAAATATGCGTCCTACAGCGAAAAGGACTATAATTCGTGACCACCCCTCAAAAATCAAAATTTTGATGAAAATCCTCAAAAAAATGAAATTTTTATATGAAAAACTTATTTTGGCCATATCTCCTTAAATATGCGTCCTAGAGCGAAAAGGACGATAATTCGTGACCACCCCTCAAAAATCAAAATTTTGGTGAAAATCCTTGAAAAATTGAAATTTGTATATGAAAAACTTATTTTGGCCATATCTCCTTAAATATGCGTCCTAGAGCCAAAAGGACGATAATTCGTGACCACCCCCCAAAAATCAAAATTTTGATGAAAATCCTCAAAAAAATGAAAATTTTATATGAAAAACTTATTGTGGCCATATCTCCTTAAATATGCGTCCTAGAGCGAAAAGGACGATAATTCGTGACCACCCCTCAAAAATCAAAATTTTGGTGAAAATCCTTGAAAAATTGAATTTTTTATATGAAAAACTTATTTTGGCCATATCTCCTTAAATATGCGTCCTAGAGCGAAAAGGACGATAATTCGTGACCACCCCTCAAAAATCAAAATTTTGGTGAAAATCCTTGAAAAATTGAAATTTTTATATGAAAAACTTTTTTTGGCCATATCTCCTTAAATATGCGTCCTAGAGCGAAAAGGATGATAATTCGTGACCACCCCTCAAAAATCAAAATTTTGGTGAAATTATTTAAAAAATTGAAATTTTTATACGAAAAACTTATTTTGGCCATATCTCCTTAAATATGCGTCCTAGAGCGAAAAGGACGATAATTCGTGACCACCCCTCAAAAATCAAAATTTTGATGAAAATTCTCAAAAAAATGAAATTTTTATATGAAAAACTTATTTTGGCCATATCTCCTTAAATATGCGTCCTAGAGCGAAAAGGACGATAATTCGTGACCACCCCTCAAAAATCAAAATTTTGATGAAAATTGTCAAAAAAATGAAATTTTTATATGAAAAACTTATTTTGGCCATATCTCCTTAAATATGCGTCCTAGAGCGAAAAGGACGATAATTCGTGACCACCCCTCAAAAATCAAAATTTTGATGAAAATCCTCAAAAAAATGAAATTATTATATGAAAAATCAAAATTTTGGCGCAAAACCATGAAAAATTGAAATTTTTATATGAAAAACTTATTTTGGCCATATCTCCTTAAATATGCGTCCTAGAGCGAAAAGGATGATAATTCGTGACCACCCCTCAAAAATCAAAATTTTGGTGAAAATCCTTGAAAAATTGAATTTTTTATATGAAAAACTTATTTTGGCCATATCTCCTTAAATATGCGTCCTAGAGCGAAAAGGACGATAATTCGTGACCACCCCTCAAAAATCAAAATTTTGGTGAAAATCCTTGAAAAATTGAAATTTTTATATGAAAAACTTTTTTTGGCCATATCTCCTTAAATATGCGTCCTAGAGCGAAAAGGATGATAATTCGTGACCACCCCTCAAAAATCAAAATTTTGGTGAAATTATTTAAAAAATTGAAATTTTTATACGAAAAACTTATTTTGGCCATATCTCCTTAAATATGCGTCCTAGAGCGAAAAGGACGATAATTCGTGACCACCCCTCAAAAATCAAAATTTTGGTGAAAATCCTTGAAAAATTGAAATTTTTATATGAAAAACTTTTTTTGGCCATATCTCCTTAAATATGCGTCCTAGAGCGAAAAGGATGATAATTCGTGACCACCCCTCAAAAATCAAAATTTTGGTGAAATTATTTAAAAAATTGAAATTTTTATACGAAAAACTTATTTTGGCCATATCTCCTTAAATATGCGTCCTAGAGCGAAAAGGACGATAATTCGTGACCACCCCTCAAAAATCAAAATTTTGATGAAAATTCTCAAAAAAAATGAAATTTTTATATGAAAAACTTATTTTGGCCATATCTCCTTAAATATGCGTCCTAGAGCGAAAAGGACGATAATTCGTGACCACCCCTCAAAAATCAAAATTTTGATGAAAATTCTCAAAAAAATGAAATTTTTATATGAAAAACTTATTTTGGCCATATCTCCTTAAATATGCGTCCTAGAGCGAAAAGGACGATAATTCGTGACCACCCCTCAAAAATCAAAATTTTGATGAAAATCCTCAAAAAAATGAAATTATTATATGAAAAATCAAAATTTTGGCGCAAAACCATGAAAAATTGAAATTTTTATATGAAAAACTTATTTTGGCCATATCTCCTTAAATATGCGTCCTAGAGCGAAAAGGATGATAATTCGTGACCACCCCTCAAAAATCAAAATTTTGGTGAAATTATTTAAAAAATTGAAATTTTTATACGAAAAACTTATTTTGGCCATATCTCCTTAAATATGCGTCCTAGAGCGAAAAGGACGATAATTCGTGACCACCCCTCAAAAATCAAAATTTTGATGAAAATCCTCAAAAAAATGAAATTTTTATATGAAAAACTTATTTTAGCCATATCTCCTTAAATATGCGTCCTAGAGCGAAAAGACGATAATTCGTGACCACCCCTCAAAAATCAAAATTTTGATGAAAATCCTCAAAAAAAATGAAATTTTTATATGAAAAACTTATTTTGGCCATATCTCCTTAAATATGCGTCCTAGAGCGAAAAGGACGATAATTCGTAACCACCCCTCAAAAATCAAAATTTTGGTGAAAATTCTCAAAAAAATGAAATTTTTATATGAAAAACTTATTTTGGCCATATCTCCTTAAATATGTGTCCTAGAGCCAAAAGGACGATAATTCGGACCACCCCCCAAAAATCAAAATTTTGATGAAAATCCTCAAAAAAATGAAATTTTTATATGAAAAACTTATTTTGGCCATATCTCCTTAAATATGCGTCCTAGAGCGAAAAGGACGATAATTCGGACCACCCCCCAAAAATCAAAATTTTGATGAAAATCCTCAAAAAAATGAAATTTTTATATGAAAAACTTATTTTGGCCATATCTCCTTAAATATGCGTCCTAGAGCGAAAAGGATGATAATTCGTGACCACCCCTCAAAAATCAAAATTTTGGTGAAATTATTTAAAAAATTGAAATTTTTATACGAAAAACTTATTTTGGCCATATCTCCTTAAATATGCGTCCTAGAGCGAAAAGGACGATAATTCGTGACCACCCCTCAAAAATCAAAATTTTGATGAAAATCCTCAAAAAAATGAAATTTTTATATGAAAAACTTATTTTGGCCATATCTCCTTAAATATGCGTCCTAGAGCGAAAAGGACGATAATTCGTGACCACTCCTCAAAAATCAAAATTTTAATTCGTGACCACCCCTCAAAAATCAAAATTTTGTTGAAAATCCTTGAAAAATTTAAATTTTTATATGAAAAACTTATTTTGGCCATATCTCCTTAAATATGCGTCCTAGAGCGAAAAGGACGATAATTCGTGACCACCCCTCAAAAATCAAAATTTTGGTGAAAATCCTTGAAAAATTGAAATTTTTATATGAAAAACTTATTTTGGCCATATCTCCTTAAATATGCGTCCTAGAGCGAAAAGGATGATAATTCGTGACCACCCCTCAAAAATCAAAATTTTGGTTAAATTATTTAAAAAATTGAAATTTTTATACGAAAAACTTATTTTGGCCATATCTCCTTAAATATGCGTCCTAGAGCGAAAAGGACGATAATTCGTGACCACCCCTCAAAAATCAAAATTTTGATGAAAATCCTCAAAAAAATGAAATTTTTATATGAAAAACTTATTTTGGCCATATCTCCTTAAATATGCGTCCTAGAGCGAAAAGGACGATAATTCGTGACCACTCCTCAAAAATCAAAATTTTAATTCGTGACCACCCCTCAAAAATCAAAATTTTGGTGAAAATCCTTGAAAAATTGAAATTTTTATATGAAAAACTTATTTTGGCCATATCTCCTTAAATATGCGTCCTAGAGCGAAAAGGACGATAATTCGTGACCACCCCTCAAAAATCAAAATTTTGATGAAAATCCTCAAAAAAAATGAAATTTTTATATGAAAAACTTATTTTGGCCATATCTCTTTAAATATGCGTCCTAGAGCGAAAAGGACGATAATTCGTGACCACTCCTCAAAAATCAAAATTTTGGTGAAAATCCTTGAAAAATTGAAATTTTTATATGAAAAACTTATTTTGTCCATATCTCCTTAAATATGCGTCCTAGAGCGAAAATGACGATAATTCGTGACCACCCCTCAAAAATCAAAATTTTGGCGCAAAACCTTGAAAAATTGAAATTTTTATATGAAAAACTTATTTTGGCCATATCTCCTTAAATATGCGTTCTAGAGCGAAACGGATGATAATTCGTGACCACCCCCCAAGAATCAAAAATTTGATGAAAATCCTCCAAAAATGAAATTTTTATATGAAAAACTTATTTTGGCCATATCTCCTTAAATATGCGCCCTAGAGCGAAAAGGATGATAATTCGTGACCACCCCTCAAAAATCAAAATTTTGGTGAAATTACTTGAAAAATTGAAATTTTTATATGAAAAACTTATTTTGGCCATATCTCCTTAAATATGCGTCCTAGAGCGAAAAGGACGATAATTCGTGACCACCCCTCAAAAATCAAAATTTTGATGAAAATCCTCAAAAAAATGAAATTTTTATATGAAAAACTTATTTTGGCCATATCTCCTTAAATATGCGTCCTAGAGCGAAAAGGACGATAATTCGTGACCACCCCTCAAAAATCAAAATTTTGATGAAAATCCTCAAAAAAATGAAATTTTTATATGAAAAACTTTTTTTGGCCATATCTCCTTAAATATGCGTCCTAGAGCGAAAAGGACGATAATTCGTGACCACCCCTCAAAAATCAAAATTTTGGTTAAAATCCTTGAAAAATTGAAATTTTGATATGAAAAACTTATTTTGGCCATATCTCCTTAAATATGCGTCCTAGAGCGAAAAGGACGATAATTCGTGACCACCCCCCAAAAATCAAAATTTTGATGAAAATCCTCAAAAAAATGAAATCTTTATATGAAAAACTTATTTTGGCCATATCTCCTTAAATATGCGTCCTAGAGCGAAAAGGACGATAATTCGTGACCACCCCTCAAAAATCAAAATTTTGGTGAAAATCCTTGAAAAATTGAAATTTTTATATGAAAAACTTATTTTGGCCATATCTCTTTAAATATGCGTCCTAGAGCGAAAAGGATGATAATTCGTGACCACCCCTCAAAAATCAAAATTTTGGTGAAATTATTTAAAAAATTGAAATTTTTATACGAAAAACTTATTTTGGCCATATCTCCTTAAATATGCGTCCTAGAGCGAAAAGGACGATAATTCGTGACCACCCCTCAAAAATCAAAATTTTGATGAAAATCCTCAAAAAAATGAAATTTTTATATGAAAAACTTATTTTGGCCATATCTCCTTAAATATGCGTCCTAGAGCGAAAAGGACGATAATTCGTGACCACCCCTCAAAAATCAAAATTTTGATGAAAATTCTCAAAAAAATGAAATTTTTATATGAAAAACTTATTTTGGCCGTATCTCCTTAAATATGCGTCCTAGAGCCAAAAGGACAATAATTCGTGACCACCCCCCAAAAATCAAAATTTTGATGAAAATCCTCAAAAAAATGAAATTTTTATATGAAAAACTTATTTTGGCCATATCTCCTTAAATATGCGTCCTAGAGCGAAACGGACGATAATTCGTGACCACCCCTCAAAAATCAAAATTTTGGTGAAAATCCTTGAAAAATTTAAATTTTTATATGAAAAACTTATTTTGGCCATATCTCCTTAAATATGCGTCCTAGAGCGAAAAGGACGATAATTCGTGACCACCCCTCAAAAATCAAAATTTTGGTGAAAATCCTTGAAAAATTTAAATGTTTATATGAAAAACTTATTTTGGCCATATCTCCTTAAATATGCGTCATAGAGCGAAAAGGATGATAATTCGTGACCACCCCTCAAAAATCAAAATTTTGTGAAATTATTTAAAAAATTGAAATTTTTATACGAAAAACTTATTTTGGCCATATCTCCTTAAATATGCGTCCTAGAGCGAAAAGGACGATAATTCGTGACCACCCCTCAAAAATCAAAATTTTGATGAAAATCCTCAAAAAAATTAAATTTTTATATGAAAAACTTATTTTGGCCATATCTCCTTAAATATGCGTCCTAGAGCGAAACGGATGATAATTCGTGACCACCCCCCAAGAATCAAAAATTTGATGAAAATCCTCCAAAAATGAAATTTTTATATGAAAAACTTATTTTGGCCATATCTCCTTAAATATGCGCCCTAGAGCGAAAAGGATGATAATTCGTGACCACCCCTCAAAAATCAAAATTTTGGTGAAATTACTTGAAAAATTGAAATTTTTATATGAAAAACTTATTTTGGCCATATCTCCTTAAATATGCGTCCTAGAGCGAAAAGGACGATAATTCGTGACCACCCCTCAAAAATCAAAATTTTGATGAAAATCCTCAAAAAAATGAAATTTTTATATGAGAAACTTATTTTGGCCATATCTCCTTAAATATGCGTCCTAGAGCGAAAAGGACGATAATTCGTGACCACCCCTCAAAAATCAAAATTTTGATGAAAATCCTCAAAAAAATGAAATTTTTATATGAAAAACTTATTTTGGCCATATCTCCTTAAATATGCGTCCTAGAGCGAAAAGGACGATAATTCGTGACCACCCCTCAAAAATCAAAATTTTGGTTAAAATCCTTGAAAAATTGAAATTTTGATATGAAAAACTTATTTTGGCCATATCTCCTTAAATATGCGTCCTAGAGCGAAAAGGACGATAATTCGTGACCACCCCCCAAAAATCAAAATTTTGATGAAAATCCTCAAAAAAATGAAATCTTTATATGAAAAACTTATTTTGGCCATATCTCCTTAACTATGCGTCCTAGAGCGAAAAGGACGATAATTCGTGACCACCCCTCAAAAATCACAATTTTGGTGAAAATCCTTGAAAAATTGAAATTTTTATATGAAAAACTTATTTTGGCCATATCTCCTTAAATATGCGTCCTAGAGCGAAAAGGACGATAATTCGTGACCACCCCTCAAAAATCAAAATTTTGGTGAAAATCCTTGAAAAATTGAAATTTTTATATGAAAAACTTATTTTGGCCATATCTCCTTAAATATGCGTCCTAGAGCGAAAAGGATGATAATTCGTGACCACCCCTCAAAAATCAAAATTTTGGTGAAATTATTTAAAAAATTGAAATTTTTATACGAAAAACTTATTTTGGCCATATCTCCTTAAATATGCGTCCTAGAGCGAAAAGGACGATAATTCGTGACCACCCCTCAAAAATCAAAATTTTGATGAAAATCCTCAAAAAACTGAAATTTTTATATGAAAAACTTATTTTGGCCATATCTCCTTAAATATGCGTCCTACAGCGAAAAGGACGATAATTCGTGACCACTCCTCAAAAATCAAAATTTTAATTCGTGACCACCCCTCAAAAATCAAAATTTTGGTGAAAATCCTTGAAAAATTGAAATTTTTATATGAAAAGCTTATTTTGGCCATATCTCCTTAAATATGCGTCCTAGAGCGAAAAGGACGATAATTCGTGACCACCCCTCAAAAATCAAAATTTTGATGAAAATCCTCAAAAAAAATGAAATTTTTATATGAAAAACTTATTTTGGCCATATCTCCTTAAATATGCGTCCTAGAGCGAAAAGGACGATAATTCGTGACCACTCCTCAAAAATCAAAATTTTGGTGAAAATCCTTGAAAAATTGAAATTTTTATATGAAAAACTTATTTTGTCCATATCTCCTTAAATATGCGTCCTAGAGCGAAAATGACGATAATTCGTGACCACCCCTCAAAAATCAAAATTTTGGCGCAAAACCTTGAAAAATTGAAATTTTTATATGAAAAACTTATTTTGGCCATATCTCCTTAAATATGCGTCCTAGAGCGAAACGGATGATAATTCGTGACCACCCCCCAAGAATCAAAAATTTGATGAAAATCCTCCAAAAATGAAATTTTTATATGAAAAACTTATTTTGGCCATATCTCCTTAAATATGCGCCCTAGAGCGAAAAGGATGATAATTCGTGACCACCCCTCAAAAATCAAAATTTTGGTGAAATTACTTGAAAAATTGAAATTTTTATATGAAAAACTTATTTTGGCCATATCTCCTTAAATATGCGTCCTAGAGCGAAAAGGACGATAATTCGTGACCACCCCTCAAAAATCAAAATTTTGATGAAAATCCTCAAAAAAATGAAATTTTTATATGAAAAACTTATTTTGGCCATATCTCCTTAAATATGCGTCCTAGAGCGAAAAGGACGATAATTCGTGACCACTCCTCAAAAATCAAAATTTTGGTGAAAATCCTTGAAAAATTGAAATTTTTATATGAAAAACTTATTTTGTCCATATCTCCTTAAATATGCGTCCTAGAGCGAAAATGACGATAATTCGTGACCACCCCTCAAAAATCAAAATTTTGGCGCAAAACCTTGAAAAATTGAAATTATTATATGAAAAACTTATTTTGGCCATATCTCCTTAAATATGCGTTCTAGAGCGAAACGGATGATAATTCGTGACCACCCCCCAAGAATCAAAAATTTGATGAAAATCCTCCAAAAATGAAATTTTTATATGAAAAACTTATTTTGGCCATATCTCCTTAAATATGCGCCCTAGAGCGAAAAGGATGATAATTCGTGACCACCCCTCAAAAATCAAAATTTTGGTGAAATTACTTGAAAAATTGAAATTTTTATATGAAAAACTTATTTTGGCCATATCTCCTTAAATATGCGTCCTAGAGCGAAAAGGACGATAATTCGTGACCACCCCTCAAAAATCAAAATTTTGATGAAAATCCTCAAAAAAATGAAATTTTTATATGAAAAACTTATTTTGGCCATATCTCCTTAAATATGCGTCCTAGAGCGAAAAGGACGATAATTCGTGACCACCCCTCAAAAATCAAAATTTTGATGAAAATCCTCAAAAAAATGAAATTTTTATATGAAAAACTTTTTTTGGCCATATCTCCTTAAATATGCGTCCTAGAGCGAAAAGGACGATAATTCGTGACCACCCCTCAAAAATCAAAATTTTGGTTAAAATCCTTGAAAAATTGAAATTTTGATATGAAAAACTTATTTTGGCCATATCTCCTTAAATATGCGTCCTAGAGCGAAAAGGACGATAATTCGTGACCACCCCCCAAAAATCAAAATTTTGATGAAAATCCTCAAAAAAATGAAATCTTTATATGAAAAACTTATTTTGGCCATATCTCCTTAAATATGCGTCCTAGAGCGAAAAGGACGATAATTCGTGACCACCCCTCAAAAATCAAAATTTTGGTGAAATTATTTAAAAAATTGAAATTTTTATACGAAAAACTTATTTTGGCCATATCTCCTTAAATATGCGTCCTAGAGCGAAAAGGACGATAATTCGTGACCACCCCTCAAAAATCAAAATTTTGATGAAAATCCTCAAAAAAATGAAATTTTTATATGAAAAACTTATTTTGGCCATATCTCCTTAAATATGCGTCCTAGAGCGAAAAGGACGATAATTCGTGACCACCCCTCAAAAATCAAAATTTTGATGAAAATTCTCAAAAAAATGAAATTTTTATATGAAAAACTTATTTTGGCCGTATCTCCTTAAATATGCGTCCTAGAGCCAAAAGGACAATAATTCGTGACCACCCCCCAAAAATCAAAATTTTGATGAAAATCCTCAAAAAAATGAAATTTTTATATGAAAAACTTATTTTGGCCATATCTCCTTAAATATGCGTCCTAGAGCGAAACGGACGATAATTCGTGACCACCCCTCAAAAATCAAAATTTTGGTGAAAATCCTTGAAAAATTGAAATTTTTATATGAAAAACTTATTTTGGCCATATCTCCTTATATATGCGTCCTAGAGAGAAAAGGACGATAATTCGTGACCACCCCTCACAAATCAAAATTTTGGTGAAAATCCTTGAAAAATTTAAATTTTTATATGAAAAACTTATTTTGGCCATATCTCCTTAAATATGCGTCCTAGAGCGAAAAGGACGATAATTCGTGACCACCCCTCAAAAATCAAAATTTTGGTGAAAATCCTTGAAAAATTTAAATGTTTATATGAAAAACTTAGTTTGGCCATATCTCCTTAAATATGCGTCATAGAGCGAAAAGGATGATAATTCGTGACCACCCCTCAAAAATCAAAATTTTGTGAAATTATTTAAAAAATTGAAATTTTTATACGAAAAACTTATTTTGGCCATATCTCCTTAAATATGCGTCCTAGAGCGAAAAGGACGATAATTCGTGACCACCCCTCAAAAATCAAAATTTTGATGAAAATCCTCAAAAAAATTAAATTTTTATATGAAAAACTTATTTTGGCCATATCTCCTTAAATATGCGTCCCAGAGCGAAACGGATGATAATTCGTGACCACCCCCCAAGAATCAAAAATTTGATGAAAATCCTCCAAAAATGAAATTTTTATATGAAAAACTTATTTTGGCCATATCTCCTTAAATATGCGCCCTAGAGCGAAAAGGATGATAATTCGTGACCACCCCTCAAAAATCAAAATTTTGGTGAAATTACTTGAAAAATTGAAATTTTTATATGAAAAACTTATTTTGGCCATATCTCCTTAAATATGCGTCCTAGAGCGAAAAGGACGATAATTCGTGACCACCCCTCAAAAATCAAAATTTTGATGAAAATCCTCAAAAAAATGAAATTTTTATATGAGAAACTTATTTTGGCCATATCTCCTTAAATATGCGTCCTAGAGCGAAAAGGACGATAATTCGTGACCACCCCTCAAAAATCAAAATTTTGATGAAAATCCTCAAAAAAATGAAATTTTTATATGAAAAACTTATTTTGGCCATATCTCCTTAAATATGCGTCCTAGAGCGAAAAGGACGATAATTCGTGACCACCCCTCAAAAATCAAAATTTTGGTTAAAATCCTTGAAAAATTGAAATTTTGATATGAAAAACTTATTTTGGCCATATCTCCTTAAATATGCGTCCTAGAGCGAAAAGGACGATAATTCGTGACCACCCCCCAAAAATCAAAATTTTGATGAAAATCCTCAAAAAAATGAAATCTTTATATGAAAAACTTATTTTGGCCATATCTCCTTAACTATGCGTCCTAGAGCGAAAAGGACGATAATTCGTGACCACCCCTCAAAAATCACAATTTTGGTGAAAATCCTTGAAAAATTGAAATTTTTATATGAAAAACTTATTTTGGCCATATCTCCTTAAATATGCGTCCTAGAGCGAAAAGGACGATAATTCGTGACCACCCCTCAAAAATCAAAATTTTGGTGAAAATCCTTGAAAAATTGAAATTTTTATATGAAAAACTTATTTTGGCCATATCTCCTTAAATATGCGTCCTAGAGCGAAAAGGATGATAATTCGTGACCACCCCTCAAAAATCAAAATTTTGGTGAAATTATTTAAAAAATTGAAATTTTTATACGAAAAACTTATTTTGGCCATATCTCCTTAAATATGCGTCCTAGAGCGAAAAGGACGATAATTCGTGACCACCCCTCAAAAATCAAAATTTTGATGAAAATCCTCAAAAAACTGAAATTTTTATATGAAAAACTTATTTTGGCCATATCTCCTTAAATATGCGTCCTACAGCGAAAAGGACGATAATTCGTGACCACTCCTCAAAAATCAAAATTTTAATTCGTGACCACCCCTCAAAAATCAAAATTTTGGTGAAAATCCTTGAAAAATTGAAATTTTTATATGAAAAGCTTATTTTGGCCATATCTCCTTAAATATGCGTCCTAGAGCGAAAAGGACGATAATTCGTGACCACCCCTCAAAAATCAAAATTTTGATGAAAATCCTCAAAAAAAATGAAATTTTTATATGAAAAACTTATTTTGGCCATATCTCCTTAAATATGCGTCCTAGAGCGAAAAGGACGATAATTCGTGACCACTCCTCAAAAATCAAAATTTTGGTGAAAATCCTTGAAAAATTGAAATTTTTATATGAAAAACTTATTTTGTCCATATCTCCTTAAATATGCGTCCTAGAGCGAAAATGACGATAATTCGTGACCACCCCTCAAAAATCAAAATTTTGGCGCAAAACCTTGAAAAATTGAAATTTTTATATGAAAAACTTATTTTGGCCATATCTCCTTAAATATGCGTCCTAGAGCGAAACGGATGATAATTCGTGACCACCCCCCAAGAATCAAAAATTTGATGAAAATCCTCCAAAAATGAAATTTTTATATGAAAAACTTATTTTGGCCATATCTCCTTAAATATGCGCCCTAGAGCGAAAAGGATGATAATTCGTGACCACCCCTCAAAAATCAAAATTTTGGTGAAATTACTTGAAAAATTGAAATTTTTATATGAAAAACTTATTTTGGCCATATCTCCTTAAATATGCGTCCTAGAGCGAAAAGGACGATAATTCGTGACCACCCCTCAAAAATCAAAATTTTGATGAAAATCCTCAAAAAAATGAAATTTTTATATGAAAAACTTATTTTGGTCATATCTCCTTAAATATGCGTCCTAGAGCGAAAAGGACGATAATTCGTGACCACCCCTCAAAAATCAAAATTTTGGTGAAAATCCTTGAAAAATTGAAATTTTTATATGAAAAACTTTTTTTGGCCATATCTCCTTAAATATGCGTCCTAGAGCGAAAAGGATGATAATTCGTGACCACCCCTCAAAAATCAAAATTTTGGTGAAATTATTTAAAAAATTGAAATTTTTATACGAAAAACTTATTTTGGCCATATCTCCTTAAATATGCGTCCTAGAGCGAAAAGGACGATAATTCGTGACCACCCCTCAAAAATCAAAATTTTGGTGAAAATCCTTGAAAAATTGAAATTTTTATATGAAAAACTTTTTTTGGCCATATCTCCTTAAATATGCGTCCTAGAGCGAAAAGGATGATAATTCGTGACCACCCCTCAAAAATCAAAATTTTGGTGAAATTATTTAAAAAATTGAAATTTTTATACGAAAAACTTATTTTGGCCATATCTCCTTAAATATGCGTCCTAGAGCGAAAAGGACGATAATTCGTGACCACCCCTCAAAAATCAAAATTTTGATGAAAATTCTCAAAAAAATGAAATTTTTATATGAAAAACTTATTTTGGCCATATCTCCTTAAATATGCGTCCTAGAGCGAAAAGGACGATAATTCGTGACCACCCCTCAAAAATCAAAATTTTGATGAAAATTCTCAAAAAAATGAAATTTTTATATGAAAAACTTATTTTGGCCATATCTCCTTAAATATGCGTCCTAGAGCGAAAAGGACGATAATTCGTGACCACCCCTCAAAAATCAAAATTTTGATGAAAATCCTCAAAAAAATGAAATTATTATATGAAAAATCAAAATTTTGGCGCAAAACCATGAAAAATTGAAATTTTTATATGAAAAACTTATTTTGGCCATATCTCTTTAAATATGCGTCCTAGAGCGAAAAGGACGATAATTCGTGACCACCCCTCAAAAATCAAAATTTTGATGAAAATTCTCAAAAAAATGAAATTTTTATATGAAAAACTTATTTTGGCCATATCTCCTTAAATATGCGTCCTAGAGCGAAAAGGACGATAATTCGTAACCACCCCTCAAAAATCAAAATTTTGGTGAAAATTCTCAAAAAAATGAAATTTTTATATGAAAAACTTATTTTGGCCATATCTCCTTAAATATGTGTCCTAGAGCCAAAAGGACGATAATTCGGACCACCCCCCAAAAATCAAAATTTTGATGAAAATCCTCAAAAAAATGAAATTTTTATATGAAAAACTTATTTTGGCCATATCTCCTTAAATATGCGTCCTAGAGCGAAAAGGACGATAATTCGGACCACCCCCCAAAAATCAAAATTTTGATGAAAATCCTCAAAAAAATGAAATTTTTATATGAAAAACTTATTTTGGCCATATCTCCTTAAATATGCGTCCTAGAGCGAAAAGGATGATAATTCGTGACCACCCCTCAAAAATCAAAATTTTGGTGAAATTATTTAAAAAATTGAAATTTTTATACGAAAAACTTATTTTGGCCATATCTCCTTAAATATGCGTCCTAGAGCGAAAAGGACGATAATTCGTGACCACCCCTCAAAAATCAAAATTTTGATGAAAATCCTCAAAAAAATGAAATTTTTATATGAAAAACTTATTTTGGCCATATCTCCTTAAATATGCGTCCTAGAGCGAAAAGGACGATAATTCGTGACCACTCCTCAAAAATCAAAATTTTAATTCCTGACCACCCCTCAAAAATCAAAATTTTGTTGAAAATCCTTGAAAAATTTAAATTTTTATATGAAAAACTTATTTTGGCCATATCTCCTTAAATATGCGCCCTAGAGCGAAAAGGACGATAATTCGTGACCACCCCTCAAAAATCAAAATTTTGGTGAAAATCCTTGAAAAATTGAAATTTTTATATGAAAAACTTATTTTGGCCATATCTCCTTAAATATGCGTCCTAGAGCGAAAAGGATGATAATTCGTGACCACCCCTCAAAAATCAAAATTTTGGTGAAATTATTTAAAAAATTGAAATTTTTATACGAAAAACTTATTTTGGCCATATCTCCTTAAATATGCGTCCTAGAGCGAAAAGGACGATAATTCGTGGCCACCCCTCAAAAATCAAAATTTTGATGAAAATCCTCAAAAAAATGAAATTTTTATATGAAAAACTTATTTTGGCCATATCTCCTTAAATATGCGTCCTAGAGCGAAAAGGACGATAATTCGTGACCACCCCTCAAAAATCAAAATTTTGATGAAAATCCTCAAAAAAATGAAATTTTTATATGAAAAACTTATTTTGGCCATATCTCCTTAAATATGCGTCCTAGAGCGAAAAGGACGATAATTCGTGACCACCCCTCAAAAATCAAAATTTTGATGAAAATCCTCAAAAAAATGAAATTTTTATATGAAAAACTTTTTTTGGCCATATCTCCTTAAATATGCGTCCTAGAGCGAAAAGGACGATAATTCGTGACCACCCCTCAAAAATCAAAATTTTGGTTAAAATCCTTGAAAAATTGAAATTTTGATATGAAAAACTTATTTTGGCCATATCTCCTTAAATATGCGTCCTAGAGCGAAAAGGACGATAATTCGTGACCACCCCCCAAAAATCAAAATTTTGATGAAAATCCTCAAAAAAATGAAATCTTTATATGAAAAACTTATTTTGGCCATATCTCCTTAAATATGCGTCCTAGAGCGAAAAGGACGATAATTCGTGACCACCCCTCAAAAATCAAAATTTTGGTGAAAATCCTTGAAAAATTGAAATTTTTATATGAAAAACTTATTTTGGCCATATCTCTTTAAATATGCGTCCTAGAGCGAAAAGGATGATAATTCGTGACCACCCCTCAAAAATCAAAATTTTGGTGAAATTATTTAAAAAATTGAAATTTTTATACGAAAAACTTATTTTGGCCATATCTCCTTAAATATGCGTCCTAGAGCGAAAAGGACGATAATTCGTGACCACCCCTCAAAAATCAAAATTTTGATGAAAATCCTCAAAAAAATGAAATTTTTATATGAAAAACTTATTTTGGCCATATCTCCTTAAATATGCGTCCTAGAGCGAAAAGGACGATAATTCGTGACCACCCCTCAAAAATCAAAATTTTGATGAAAATTCTCAAAAAAATGAAATTTTTATATGAAAAACTTATTTTGGCCGTATCTCCTTAAATATGCGTCCTAGAGCCAAAAGGACAATAATTCGTGACCACCCCCCAAAAATCAAAATTTTGATGAAAATCCTCAAAAAAATGAAATTTTTATATGAAAAACTTATTTTGGCCATATCTCCTTAAATATGCGTCCTAGAGCGAAACGGACGATAATTCGTGACCACCCCTCAAAAATCAAAATTTTGGTGAAAATCCTTGAAAAATTGAAATTTTTATATGAAAAACTTATTTTGGCCATATCTCCTTATATATGCGTCCTAGAGAGAAAAGGACGATAATTCGTGACCACCCCTCACAAATCAAAATTTTGGTGAAAATCCTTGAAAAATTTAAATTTTTATATGAAAAACTTATTTTGGCCATATCTCCTTAAATATGCGTCCTAGAGCGAAAAGGACGATAATTCGTGACCACCCCTCAAAAATCAAAATTTTGGTGAAAATCCTTGAAAAATTTAAATGTTTATATGAAAACCTTATTTTGGCCATATCTCCTTAAATATGCGTCATAGAGCGAAAAGGACGATAATTCGTGACCACTCCTCAAAAATCAAAATTTTAATTCGTGACCACCCCTCAAAAATCAAAATTTTGGTGAAAATCCTTGAAAAATTGAAATTTTTATATGAAAAACTTATTTTGGCCATATCTCCTTAAATATGCGTCCTAGAGCGAAAAGGACGATAATTCGTGACCACCCCTCAAAAATCAAAATTTTGATGAAAATCCTCAAAAAAAATGAAATTTTTATATGAAAAACTTATTTTGGCCATATCTCTTTAAATATGCGTCCTAGAGCGAAAAGGACGATAATTCGTGACCACTCCTCAAAAATCAAAATTTTGGTGAAAATCCTTGAAAAATTGAAATTTTTATATGAAAAACTTATTTTGTCCATATCTCCTTAAATATGCGTCCTAGAGCGAAAATGACGATAATTCGTGACCACCCCTCAAAAATCAAAATTTTGGCGCAAAACCTTGAAAAATTGAAATTTTTATATGAAAAACTTATTTTGGCCATATCTCCTTAAATATGCGTTCTAGAGCGAAACGGATGATAATTCGTGACCACCCCCCAAGAATCAAAAATTTGATGAAAATCCTCCAAAAATGAAATTTTTATATGAAAAATTTATTTTGGCCATATCTCCTTAAATATGCGCCCTAGAGCGAAAAGGATGATAATTCGTGACCACCCCTCAAAAATCAAAATTTTGGTGAAATTACTTGAAAAATTGAAATTTTTATATGAAAAACTTATTTTGGCCATATCTCTTTAAATATGCGTCCTAGAGCGAAAAGGATGATAATTCGTGACCACCCCTCAAAAATCAAAATTTTGGTGAAATTATTTAAAAAATTGAAATTTTTATACGAAAAACTTATTTTGGCCATATCTCCTTAAATATGCGTCCTAGAGCGAAAAGGACGATAATTCGTGACCACCCCTCAAAAATCAAAATTTTGATGAAAATTCTCAAAAAAATGAAATTTTTATATGAAAAACTTATTTTGGCCATATCTCTTTAAATATGCGTCCTAGAGCGAAAAGGACGATAATTCGTGACCACTCCTCAAAAATCAAAATTTTGGTGAAAATCCTTGAAAAATTGAAATTTTTATATGAAAAACTTATTTTGTCCATATCTCCTTAAATATGCGTCCTAGAGCGAAAATGACGATAATTCGTGACCACCCCTCAAAAATCAAAATTTTGGCGCAAAACCTTGAAAAATTGAAATTTTTATATGAAAAACTTATTTTGGCCATATCTCCTTAAATATGCGTCCTAGAGCGAAACGGATGATAATTCGTGACCACCCCCCAAGAATCAAAAATTTGATGAAAATCCTCCAAAAATGAAATTTTTATATGAAAAACTTATTTTGGCCATATCTCCTTAAATATGCGCCCTAGAGCGAAAAGGATGATAATTCGTGACCACCCCTCAAAAATCAAAATTTTGGTGAAATTACTTGAAAAATTGAAATTTTTATATGAAAAACTTATTTTGGCCATATCTCTTTAAATATGCGTCCTAGAGCGAAAAGGATGATAATTCGTGACCACCCCTCAAAAATCAAAATTTTGGTGAAATTATTTAAAAAATTGAAATTTTTATACGAAAAACTTATTTTGGCCATATCTCCTTAAATATGCGTCCTAGAGCGAAAAGGACGATAATTCGTGACCACCCCTCAAAAATCAAAATTTTGATGAAAATCCTCAAAAAAATGAAATTTTTATATGAAAAACTTATTTTGGCCATATCTCCTTAAATATGCGTCCTAGAGCGAAAAGGACGATAATTCGTGACCACCCCTCAAAAATCAAAATTTTGATGAAAATTCTCAAAAAAATGAAATTTTTATATGAAAAACTTATTTTGGCCGTATCTCCTTAAATATGCGTCCTAGAGCCAAAAGGACAATAATTCGTGACCACCCCCCAAAAATCAAAATTTTGATGAAAATCCTCAAAAAAATGAAATTTTTATATGAAAAACTTATTTTGGCCATATCTCCTTAAATATGCGTCCTAGAGCGAAACGGACGATAATTCGTGACCACCCCTCAAAAATCAAAATTTTGGTGAAAATCCTTGAAAAATTGAAATTTTTATATGAAAAACTTATTTTGGCCATATCTCCTTATATATGCGTCCTAGAGAGAAAAGGACGATAATTCGTGACCACCCCTCACAAATCAAAATTTTGGTGAAAATCCTTGAAAAATTTAAATTTTTATATGAAAAACTTATTTTGGCCATATCTCCTTAAATATGCGTCCTAGAGCGAAAAGGACGATAATTCGTGACCACCCCTCAAAAATCAAAATTTTGGTGAAAATCCTTGAAAAATTTAAATGTTTATATGAAAAACTTATTTTGGCCATATCTCCTTAAATATGCGTCATAGAGCGAAAAGGATGATAATTCGTGACCACCCCTCAAAAATCAAAATTTTGTGAAATTATTTAAAAAATTGAAATTTTTATACGAAAAACTTATTTTGGCCATATCTCCTTAAATATGCGTCCTAGAGCGAAAAGGACGATAATTCGTGACCACCCCTCAAAAATCAAAATTTTGATGAAAATCCTCAAAAAAATTAAATTTTTATATGAAAAACTTATTTTGGCCATATCTCCTTAAATATGCGTCCTAGAGCGAAACGGATGATAATTCGTGACCACCCCCCAAGAATCAAAAATTTGATGAAAATCCTCCAAAAATGAAATTTTTATATGAAAAACTTATTTTGGCCATATCTCCTTAAATATGCGCCCTAGAGCGAAAAGGATGATAATTCGTGACCACCCCTCAAAAATCAAAATTTTGGTGAAATTACTTGAAAAATTGAAATTTTTATATGAAAAACTTATTTTGGCCATATCTCCTTAAATATGCGTCCTAGAGCGAAAAGGACGATAATTCGTGACCACCCCTCAAAAATCAAAATTTTGATGAAAATCCTCAAAAAAATGAAATTTTTATATGAGAAACTTATTTTGGCCATATCTCCTTAAATATGCGTCCTAGAGCGAAAAGGACGATAATTCGTGACCACCCCTCAAAAATCAAAATTTTGATGAAAATCCTCAAAAAAATGAAATTTTTATATGAAAAACTTATTTTGGCCATATCTCCTTAAATATGCGTCCTAGAGCGAAAAGGACGATAATTCGTGACCACCCCTCAAAAATCAAAATTTTGGTTAAAATCCTTGAAAAATTGAAATTTTGATATGAAAAACTTATTTTGGCCATATCTCCTTAAATATGCGTCCTAGAGCGAAAAGGACGATAATTCGTGACCACCCCCCAAAAATCAAAATTTTGATGAAAATCCTCAAAAAAATGAAATCTTTATATGAAAAACTTATTTTGGCCATATCTCCTTAACTATGCGTCCTAGAGCGAAAAGGACGATAATTCGTGACCACCCCTCAAAAATCACAATTTTGGTGAAAATCCTTGAAAAATTGAAATTTTTATATGAAAAACTTATTTTGGCCATATCTCCTTAAATATGCGTCCTAGAGCGAAAAGGACGATAATTCGTGACCACCCCTCAAAAATCAAAATTTTGGTGAAAATCCTTGAAAAATTGAAATTTTTATATGAAAAACTTATTTTGGCCATATCTCCTTAAATATGCGTCCTAGAGCGA
This sequence comes from Haematobia irritans, assembly GCF_050003625.1. Taxonomy (NCBI): domain Eukaryota; kingdom Metazoa; phylum Arthropoda; class Insecta; order Diptera; family Muscidae; genus Haematobia; species Haematobia irritans. The sequence goes on from NC_134398.1 coordinate 199,023,816, forward strand.
AAAGGATGATAATTCGTGACCACCCCTCAAAAATCAAAATTTTGGTGAAATTATTTAAAAAATTGAAATTTTTATACGAAAAACTTATTTTGGCCATATCTCCTTAAATATGCGTCCTAGAGCGAAAAGGACGATAATTCGTGACCACCCCTCAAAAATCAAAATTTTGATGAAAATCCTCAAAAAACTGAAATTTTTATATGAAAAACTTATTTTGGCCATATCTCCTTAAATATGCGTCCTACAGCGAAAAGGACGATAATTCGTGACCACTCCTCAAAAATCAAAATTTTAATTCGTGACCACCCCTCAAAAATCAAAATTTTGGTGAAAATCCTTGAAAAATTGAAATTTTTATATGAAAAGCTTATTTTGGCCATATCTCCTTAAATATGCGTCCTAGAGCGAAAAGGACGATAATTCGTGACCACCCCTCAAAAATCAAAATTTTGATGAAAATCCTCAAAAAAAATGAAATTTTTATATGAAAAACTTATTTTGGCCATATCTCCTTAAATATGCGTCCTAGTGCGAAAAGGACGATAATTCGTGACCACTCCTCAAAAATCAAAATTTTGGTGAAAATCCTTGAAAAATTGAAATTTTTATATGAAAAACTTATTTTGTCCATATCTCCTTAAATATGCGTCCTAGAGCGAAAATGACGATAATTCGTGACCACCCCTCAAAAATCAAAATTTTGGCGCAAAACCTTGAAAAATTGAAATTTTTATATGAAAAACTTATTTTGGCCATATCTCCTTAAATATGCGTCCTAGAGCGAAACGGATGATAATTCGTGACCACCCCCCAAGAATCAAAAATTTGATGAAAATCCTCCAAAAATGAAATTTTTATATGAAAAACTTATTTTGGCCATATCTCCTTAAATATGCGCCCTAGAGCGAAAAGGATGATAATTCGTGACCACCCCTCAAAAATCAAAATTTTGGTGAAATTACTTGAAAAATTGAAATTTTTATATGAAAAACTTATTTTGGCCATATCTCCTTAAATATGCGTCCTAGAGCGAAAAGGACGATAATTCGTGACCACCCCTCAAAAATCAAAATTTTGATGAAAATCCTCAAAAAAATGAAATTTTTATATGAAAAACTTATTTTGGCCATATCTCCTTAAATATGCGTCCTAGAGCGAAAAGGACGATAATTCGTGACCACTCCTCAAAAATCAAAATTTTGGTGAAAATCCTTGAAAAATTGAAATTTTTATATGAAAAACTTATTTTGTCCATATCTCCTTAAATATGCGTCCTAGAGCGAAAATGACGATAATTCGTGACCACCCCTCAAAAATCAAAATTTTGGCGCAAAACCTTGAAAAATTGAAATTTTTATATGAAAAACTTATTTTGGCCATATCTCCTTAAATATGCGTTCTAGAGCGAAACGGATGATAATTCGTGACCACCCCCCAAGAATCAAAAATTTGATGAAAATCCTCCAAAAATGAAATTTTTATATGAAAAACTTATTTTGGCCATATCTCCTTAAATATGCGCCCTAGAGCGAAAAGGATGATAATTCGTGACCACCCCTCAAAAATCAAAATTTTGGTGAAATTACTTGAAAAATTGAAATTTTTATATGAAAAACTTATTTTGGCCATATCTCCTTAAATATGCGTCCTAGAGCGAAAAGGACGATAATTCGTGACCACCCCTCAAAAATCAAAATTTTGATGAAAATCCTCAAAAAAATGAAATTTTTATATGAAAAACTTATTTTGGCCATATCTCCTTAAATATGCGTCCTAGAGCGAAAAGGACGATAATTCGTGACCACCCCTCAAAAATCAAAATTTTGATGAAAATCCTCAAAAAAATGAAATTTTTATATGAAAAACTTTTTTTGGCCATATCTCCTTAAATATGCGTCCTAGAGCGAAAAGGACGATATTTCGTGACCACCCCTCAAAAATCAAAATTTTGGTTAAAATCCTTGAAAAATTGAAATTTTGATATGAAAAACTTATTTTGGCCATATCTCCTTAAATATGCGTCCTAGAGCGAAAAGGACGATAATTCGTGACCACCCCCCAAAAATCAAAATTTTGATGAAAATCCTCAAAAAAATGAAATCTTTATATGAAAAACTTATTTTGGCCATATCTCCTTAAATATGCGTCCTAGAGCGAAAAGGACGATAATTCGTGACCACCCCTCAAAAATCAAAATTTTGGTGAAAATCCTTGAAAAATTGAAATTTTTATATGAAAAACTTATTTTGGCCATATCTCTTTAAATATGCGTCCTAGAGCGAAAAGGATGATAATTCGTGACCACCCCTCAAAAATCAAAATTTTGGTGAAATTATTTAAAAAATTGAAATTTTTATACGAAAAACTTATTTTGGCCATATCTCCTTAAATATGCGTCCTAGAGCGAAAAGGACGATAATTCGTGACCACCCCTCAAAAATCAAAATTTTGATGAAAATCCTCAAAAAAATGAAATTTTTATATGAAAAACTTATTTTGGCCATATCTCCTTAAATATGCGTCCTAGAGCGAAAAGGACGATAATTCGTGACCACCCCTCAAAAATCAAAATTTTGATGAAAATTCTCAAAAAAATGAAATTTTTATATGAAAAACTTATTTTGGCCGTATCTCCTTAAATATGCGTCCTAGAGCCAAAAGGACAATAATTCGTGACCACCCCCCAAAAATCAAAATTTTGATGAAAATCCTCAAAAAAATGAAATTTTTATATGAAAAACTTATTTTGGCCATATCTCCTTAAATATGCGTCCTAGAGCGAAACGGACGATAATTCGTGACCACCCCTCAAAAATCAAAATTTTGATGAAAATCCTCAAAAAAATGAAATTTTTATATGAGAAACTTATTTTGGCCATATCTCCTTAAATATGCGTCCTAGAGAGAAAAGGACGATAATTCGTGACCACCCCTCACAAATCAAAATTTTGGTGAAAATCCTTGAAAAATTTAAATTTTTATATGAAAAACTTATTTTGGCCATATCTCCTTAAATATGCGTCCTAGAGCGAAAAGGACGATAATTCGTGACCACCCCTCAAAAATCAAAATTTTGGTGAAAATCCTTGAAAAATTTAAATGTTTATATGAAAACCTTATTTTGGCCATATCTCCTTAAATATGCGTCATAGAGCGAAAAGGATGATAATTCGTGACCACCCCTCAAAAATCAAAATTTTGTGAAATTATTTAAAAAATTGAAATTTTTATACGAAAAACTTATTTTGGCCATATCTCCTTAAATATGCGTCCTAGAGCGAAAAGGACGATAATTCGTGACCACCCCTCAAAAATCAAAATTTTGATGAAAATCCTCAAAAAAATTAAATTTTTATATGAAAAACTTATTTTGGCCATATCTCCTTAAATATGCGTCCTAGAGCGAAACGGATGATAATTCGTGACCACCCCCCAAGAATCAAAAATTTGATGAAAATCCTCCAAAAATGAAATTTTTATATGAAAAACTTATTTTGGCCATATCTCCTTAAATATGCGCCCTAGAGCGAAAAGGATGATAATTCGTGACCACCCCTCAAAAATCAAAATTTTGGTGAAATTACTTGAAAAATTGAAATTTTTATATGAAAAACTTATTTTGGCCATATCTCCTTAAATATGCGTCCTAGAGCGAAAAGGACGATAATTCGTGACCACCCCTCAAAAATCAAAATTTTGATGAAAATCCTCAAAAAAATGAAATTTTTATATGAGAAACTTATTTTGGCCATATCTCCTTAAATATGCGTCCTAGAGCGAAAAGGACGATAATTCGTGACCACCCCTCAAAAATCAAAATTTTGATGAAAATCCTCAAAAAAATGAAATTTTTATATGAAAAACTTATTTTGGCCATATCTCCTTAAATATGCGTCCTAGAGCGAAAAGGACGATAATTCGTGACCACCCCTCAAAAATCAAAATTTTGGTTAAAATCCTTGAAAAATTGAAATTTTGATATGAAAAACTTATTTTGGCCATATCTCCTTAAATATGCGTCCTAGAGCGAAAAGGACGATAATTCGTGACCACCCCCCAAAAATCAAAATTTTGATGAAAATCCTCAAAAAAATGAAATCTTTATATGAAAAACTTATTTTGGCCATATCTCCTTAACTATGCGTCCTAGAGCGAAAAGGACGATAATTCGTGACCACCCCTCAAAAATCACAATTTTGGTGAAAATCCTTGAAAAATTGAAATTTTTATATGAAAAACTTATTTTGGCCATATCTCCTTAAATATGCGTCCTAGAGCGAAAAGGACGATAATTCGTGACCACCCCTCAAAAATCAAAATTTTGGTGAAAATCCTTGAAAAATTGAAATTTTTATATGAAAAACTTATTTTGGCCATATCTCCTTAAATATGCGTCCTAGAGCGAAAAGGATGATAATTCGTGACCACCCCTCAAAAATCAAAATTTTGGTGAAATTATTTAAAAAATTGAAATTTTTATACGAAAAACTTATTTTGGCCATATCTCCTTAAATATGCGTCCTAGAGCGAAAAGGACGATAATTCGTGACCACCCCTCAAAAATCAAAATTTTGATGAAAATCCTCAAAAAACTGAAATTTTTATATGAAAAACTTATTTTGGCCATATCTCCTTAAATATGCGTCCTACAGCGAAAAGGACGATAATTCGTGACCACTCCTCAAAAATCAAAATTTTAATTCGTGACCACCCCTCAAAAATCAAAATTTTGGTGAAAATCCTTGAAAAATTGAAATTTTTATATGAAAAGCTTATTTTGGCCATATCTCCTTAAATATGCGTCCTAGAGCGAAAAGGACGATAATTCGTGACCACCCCTCAAAAATCAAAATTTTGATGAAAATCCTCAAAAAAAATGAAATTTTTATATGAAAAACTTATTTTGGCCATATCTCCTTAAATATGCGTCCTAGAGCGAAAAGGACGATAATTCGTGACCACTCCTCAAAAATCAAAATTTTGGTGAAAATCCTTGAAAAATTGAAATTTTTATATGAAAAACTTATTTTGTCCATATCTCCTTAAATATGCGTCCTAGAGCGAAAATGACGATAATTCGTGACCACCCCTCAAAAATCAAAATTTTGGCGCAAAACCTTGAAAAATTGAAATTTTTATATGAAAAACTTATTTTGGCCATATCTCCTTAAATATGCGTCCTAGAGCGAAACGGATGATAATTCGTGACCACCCCCCAAGAATCAAAAATTTGATGAAAATCCTCCAAAAATGAAATTTTTATATGAAAAACTTATTTTGGCCATATCTCCTTAAATATGCGCCCTAGAGCGAAAAGGATGATAATTCGTGACCACCCCTCAAAAATCAAAATTTTGGTGAAATTACTTGAAAAATTGAAATTTTTATATGAAAAACTTATTTTGGCCATATCTCCTTAAATATGCGTCCTAGAGCGAAAAGGACGATAATTCGTGACCACCCCTCAAAAATCAAAATTTTGATGAAAATCCTCAAAAAAATGAAATTTTTATATGAAAAACTTATTTTGGCCATATCTCCTTAAATATGCGTCCTAGAGCGAAAAGGGCGATAATTCGTGACAACCCCTCAAAAATCAAAATTTTGATGAAAATCCTCAAAAAAATGAAATTTTTATATGAAAAACTTATTTTGGCCATATCTCCTTAAATATGCGTCCTAGAGCGAAAAGGACGATAATTCGTGACCACCCCTCAAAAATCAAAATTTTGGTTAAAATCCTTGAAAAATTGAAATTTTGATATGAAAAACTTATTTTGGCCATATCTCCTTAAATATGCGTCCTAGAGCGAAAAGGACGATAATTCGTGACCACCCCCCAAAAATCAAAATTTTGATGAAAATCCTCAAAAAAATGAAATCTTTATATGAAAAACTTATTTTGGCCATATCTCCTTAAATATGCGTCCTAGAGCGAAAAGGACGATAATTCGTGACCACCCCTCAAAAATCAAAATTTTGGTGAAAATCCTTGAAAAATTGAAATTTTTATATGAAAAACTTATTTTGGCCATATCTCCTTAAATATGCGTCCTAGAGCGAAAAGGATGATAATTCGTGACCACCCCTCAAAAATCAAAATTTTGGTGAAATTATTTAAAATTGAATTTCGAAATTTTTATACGAAAAACTTATTTTGGCCATATCTCCTTAAATATGCGTCCTAGAGCGAAAAGGACGATAATTCGTGACCACCCCTCAAAAATCAAAATTTTGATGAAAATCCTCAAAAAAATGAAATTTTTATATGAAAAACTTATTTTGGCCATATCTCCTTAAATATGCGTCCTAGAGCGAAAATGACGATAATTCGTGACCACCCCTCAAAAATCAAAATTTTGATGAAAATTCTCAAAAAAATGAAATTTTTATATGAAAAACTTATTTTGGCCATATCTCCTTAAATATGCGTCCTAGAGCCAAAAGGACAATAATTCGTGACCACCCCCCAAAAATCAAAATTTTGATGAAAATCCTCAAAAAAATGAAATTTTTATATGAAAAACTTATTTTGGCCATATCTCCTTAAATATGCGTCCTAGAGCGAAAAGGACGATAATTCGTGACCACCCCTCAAAAATCAAAATTTTGGTGAAAATCCTTGAAAAATTGAAATTTTTATATGAAAAACTTATTTTGGCCATATCTCCTTATATATGCGTCCTAGAGAGAAAAGGACGATAATTCGTGACCACCCCTCACAAATCAAAATTTTGGTGAAAATCCTTGAAAAATTGAAATTTTGATATGAAAAACTTATTTTGGCCATATCTCCTTAAATATGCGTCATAGAGCGAAAAGGATGATAATTCGTGACCACCCCTCAAAAATCAAAATTTTGTGAAATTATTTAAAAAATTGAAATTTTTATACGAAAAACTTATTTTGGCCATATCTCCTTAAATATGCGTCCTAGAGCGAAAAGGACGATAATTCGTGACCACCCCTCAAAAATCAAAATTTTGGTTAAAATCCTTGAAAAATTGAAATTTTGATATGAAAAACTTATTTTGGCCATATCTCCTTAAATATGCGTCCTAGAGCCAAAAGGACAATAATTCGTGACCACCCCCCAAAAATCAAAATTTTGATGAAAATCCTCAAAAAAATGAAATTTTTATATGAAAAACTTATTTTGGCCATATCTCCTTAAATATGCGTCCTAGAGCGAAACGGACGATAATTCGTGACCACCCCTCAAAAATCAAAATTTTGGTGAAAATCCTTGAAAAATTGAAATTTTTATATGAAAAACTTATTTTGGCCATATCTCCTTATATATGCGTCCTAGAGAGAAAAGGACGATAATTCGTGACCACCCCTCACAAATCAAAATTTTGGTGAAAATCCTTGAAAAATTTAAATTTTTATATGAAAAACTTATTTTGGCCATATCTCCTTAAATATGCGTCCTAGAGCGAAAAGGACGATAATTCGTGACCACCCACCAAAAATCAAAAATTTGATGAAAATCCTCCAAAAATGAAATTTTTATATGAAAAACTTATTTTGGCCATATCTCCTTAAATATGCGCCCTAGAGCGAAAAGGATGATAATTCGTGACCACCCCTCAAAAATCAAAATTTTGGTGAAATTATGTAAAAAATTGAAATTTTTATACGAAAAACTTATTTTGGCTATATCTCCTTAAGTATGCGTCCTAGAGCGAAAAGGACGATAATTCGTGACCACCCCTCAAAAATCAAAATTTTGATGAAAATCCTCAAAAAAATGAAATTTTTATATGAAAAACTTATTTTGGCCATATCTCCTTAAATATGCGTCCTAGAGCCAAAAGGACGATAATTCGTGACCACCCCTCAAAAATCAAAATTTTGATGAAAATTGTCAAAAAAATGAAATTTTTATATGAAAAATTTATTTTGGCCATATCTCCTTAAATATGCGTCCTAGAGCCAAAAGGACGATAATTCGTGACCACGTCCTAGAGCGAAAAGGACGATAATTCGTGACCACCCCTCAAAAATCTAAATTTTGATGAAAATCCTCAAAAAAATGAAATTTTTATATGAAAAACTTATTTTGGCCATATCTCCTTAAATATGCGTCCTAGAGCGAAAAGGACGATAATTCGTGACCACCCCTCAAAAATCAAAATTTTGGTGAAAATCCTTGAAAAATTGAAATTTTTATATGAAAAACTTATTTTGGCCATATCTCCTTAAATATGCGTCCTAGAGCGAAAAGGACGATAATTCGTGACCACCCCTCAAAAATCAAAATTTTGGTGAAAATCCTTGAAAAATTGAAATTTTTATATGAAAAACTTATTTTGGCCATATCTCCTTAAATATGCGTCCTAGAGCGAAAAGGACGATAATTCGTGACCACCCCTCAAAAATCAAAATTTTGGTGAAAATCCTTGAAAAATTTAAATTTTTATATGAAAAACTTATTTTGGCCATATCTCCTTAAATATGCGTCCTAGAGCGAAAAGGACGATAATTCGTGACCACCCCTCAAAAATCAAAATTTTGGTGAAAATCCTTGAAAAATTGAAATTTTTGTATGAAAAACTTATTTTGGCCATCTCTCCTTAAATATGCGTCCTAGAGCGAAAAGGACGATAATTCGTGACCACCCCTCAAAAATCAAAATTTTGGTGAAATTATTTAAAAAATTGAAATTTTTATACGAAAAACTTATTTTGGCCATATCTCCTTAAATATGCGTCCTAGAGCGAAAAGGACGATAATTCGTGACCACCCCTCAAAAATCAAAATTTTGATGAAAATTCTCAAAAAAATGAAATTTTTATATGAAAAACTTATTTTGGCCATATCTCCTTAAATATGCGTCCTAGAGCCAAAAGGACAATAATTCGTGACCACCCCCCAAAAATCAAAATTTTGATGAAAATCCTCAAAAAAATGAAATTTTTATATGAAAAACTTATTTTGGCCATATCTCCTTAAATATGCGTCCTAGAGCGAAACGGACGATAATTCGTGACCACCCCTCAAAAATCAAAATTTTGGTGAAAATCCTTGAAAAATTGAAATTTTTATATGAAAAACTTATTTTGGCCATATCTCCTTATATATGCGTCCTAGAGAGAAAAGGACGATAATTCGTGACCACCCCTCACAAATCAAAATTTTGGTGAAAATCCTTGAAAAATTTAAATTTTTATATGAAAAACTTATTTTGGCCATATCTCCTTAAATATGCGTCCTAGAGCGAAACGGACGATAATTCGTGACCACCCCTCAAAAATCAAAATTTTGGTGAAAATCCTTGAAAAATTGAAATTTTTATATGAAAAACTTATTTTGGCCATATCTCCTTAAATATGCGTCATAGAGCGAAAAGGATGATAATTCGTGACCACCCCTCAAAAATCAAAATTTTGTGAAATTATTTAAAAAATTGAAATTTTTATACGAAAAACTTATTTTGGCCATATCTCCTTAAATATGCGTCCTAGAGCGAAAAGGACGATAATTCGTGACCACCCCTCAAAAATCAAAATTTTGATGAAAATCCTCAAAAAATGAAATTTTTATATGAAAAACTTATTTTGGCCATATCTCCTTAAATATGCGTCCTAGAGCGAAAAGGACGATAATTCGTGACCACCCCTCAAAAATCAAAATTTTGATGAAAATCCTCAAAAAAATGAAATTTTTATATGAAAAACTTATTTTGGCCATATCTCCTTAAATATGCGTCCTAGAGCGAAAAGGACGATAATTCGTGACCACCCCTCAAAAATCAAAATTTTGATGAAAATCCTCAAAAAAATGAAATTTTTATATGAAAAACTTATTTTGGCCATATCTCCTTAAATATGCGTCCTAGAGCGAAAAGGACGATAATTCGTGACCACCCCTCAAAAATCAAAATTTTGATGAAAATCCTCAAAAAAATGAAATTTTTATATGAAAAACTTATTTTGGCCATATCTCCTTAAATATGCGTCCAAGAGCGAAAAGGACGATAATTTGTGACCACCCCTCAAAAATCAAAATTTTGGTGAAATTCCTTGAAAAATTGAAATTTTTATATGAAAAACTTATTTTGGCCATATCTCCTTAAATATGCGTCCTAGAGCGAAAAGGACGATAATTCGTGACCACCCCTCAAAAATCAAAATTTTGGCGCAAAACCTTGAAAAATTGAAATTTTTATATGATAAACTTATTTTGGCCATATCTCCTTAAATATGCGCCCTAGAGCGAAACGGATGATAATTCGTGACCACCCACCAAAAATCAAAAATTTGATGAAAATCCTCCAAAAATGAAATTTTTATATGAAAAACTTATTTTGGCCATATCTCCTTAAATATGCGCCCTAGGGCGAAAAGGATGATAATTCGTGACCACCCCTCAAAAATCAAAATTTTGGTGAAATTATTTAAAAAATTGAAATTTTTATACGAAAAACTTATTTTGGCCATATCTCCTTAAGTCTGCGTCCTAGAGCGAAAAGGACGATAATTCGTGACCACCCCTCAAAAATCAAAATTTTGATGAAAATCCTCAAAAAAATGAAATTTTTATATGAAAAACTTATTTTTGCCATATCTCCTTAAATATGCGTCCTAGAGCCAAAAGGACGATAATTCGTGACCATCCCTCAAAAATCAAAATTTTGATGAAAATTGTCAAAAAAATGAAATTTTTATATGAAAAACTTATTTTGGCCATATCTCCTTAAATATGCGTCCTAGAGCCAAAAGGACGATAATTCGTGACCACGTCCTAGAGCGAAAAGGACGATAATTCGTGACCACCCCTCAAAAATCAAAATTTTGATGAAAATCCTCAAAAAAATGAAATTTTTATATGAAAAACTTATTTTGGCCATATCTCCTTAAATATGCGTCCTAGAGCGAAAAGGACGATAATTCGTGACCACCCCTCAAAAATCAAAATTTTGGTGAAAATCCTTGAAAAATTGAAATTTTTATATGAAAAACTTATTTTGGCCATATCTCCTTAAATATGCGTCCTAGAGCGAAAAGGACGATAATTCGTGACCACCCCTCAAAAATCAAAATTTTGGTGAAAATCCTTGAAAAATTTAAATTTTTATATGAAAAACTTATTTTGGCCATATCTCCTTAAATATGCGTCCTAGAGCGAAAAGGACGATAATTCGTGACCACCCCTCAAAAATCAAAATTTTGGTGAAAATCCTTGAAATTTTTATATGAAAAACTTATTTTGGCCATATCTCCTTAAATATGCGTCATAGAGCGAAAAGGATGATAATTCGTGACCACCCCTCAAAAATCAAAATTTTGGTGAAATTATTTAAAAAATTGAAATTTTTATACGAAAAACTTATTTTGGCCATATCTCCTTAAATATGCGTCCTAGAGCGAAAAGGACGATAATTCGTGACCACCCCTCAAAAATCAAAATTTTGATGAAAATCCTCAAAAAAATTAAATTTTTATATGAAAAACTTATTTTGGCCATATCTCCTTAAATATGCGTCCTAGAGCGAAAAGGACGATAATTCGTGACCACCCCTCAAAAATCAAAATTTTGATGAAAATCCTCAAAAAAATGAAATTTTTATATGAAAAACTTATTTTGGCCATATCTCCTTAAATATGCGTCCTAGAGCCAAAAGGACGATAATTCGTGACCACCCCTCAAAAATCAAAATTTTGATGAAAATTGTCAAAAAAATGAAATTTTTATATGAAAAACTTATTTTGGCCATATCTCCTTAAATATGCGTCCTAGAGCCAAAAGGACGATAATTCGTGACCACGTCCTAGAGCGAAAAGGACGATAATTCGTGACCACCCCTCAAAAATCAAAATTTTGATGAAAATCCTCAAAAAAATGAAATTTTTATATGAAAAACTTATTTTGGCCATATCTCCTTAAATATGCGTCCTAGAGCGAAAAGGACGATAATTCGTGACCACCCCTCAAAAATCAAAATTTTGGTGAAAATCCTTGAAAAATTTAAATTTTTATATGAAAAACTTATTTTGGCCATATCTCCTTAAATATGCGTCCTAGAGCGAAAAGGACGATAATTCGTGACCACCCCTCAAAAATCAAAATTTTGATGAAAATCCTCAAAAAAATGAAATTTTTATATGAAAAACTTATTTTGGCCATATCTCCTTAAATATGCGTCCTAGAGCGAAAAGGACGATAATTCGTGACCACCCCTCAAAAATCAAAATTTTGATGAAAATTCTCAAAAAAATGAAATTTTTATATGAAAAACTTATTTTGGCCATATCTCCTTAAATATGCGTCCTAGAGCCAAAAGGACAATAATTCGTGACCACCCCCCAAAAATCAAAATTTTGATGAAAATCCTCAAAAAAATGAAATTTTTATATGAAAAACTTATTTTGGCCATATCTCCTTAAATATGCGTCCTAGAGCGAAAAGGACGATAATTCGTGACCACCCCTCAAAAATCAAAATTTTGGTGAAAATCCTTGAAAAATTGAAATTTTTATATGAAAAACTTATTTTGGCCATATCTCCTTATATATGCGTCCTAGAGAGAAAAGGACGATAATTCGTGACCACCCCTCACAAATCAAAATTTTGGTGAAAATCCTTGAAAAATTTAAATTTTTATATGAAAAACTTATTTTGGCCATATCTCCTTAAATATGCGTCCTAGAGCGAAAAGGACGATAATTCGTGACCACCCCTCAAAAATCAAAATTTTGGTGAAAATCCTTGAAAAATTGAAATTTTTATATGAAAAACTTATTTTGGCCATATCTCCTTAAATATGCGTCATAGAGCGAAAAGGATGATAATTCGTGACCACCCCTCAAAAATCAAAATTTTGTGAAATTATTTAAAAAATTGAAATTTTTATACGAAAAACTTATTTTGGCCATATCTCCTTAAATATGCGTCCTAGAGCGAAAAGGATGATAATTCGTGACCACCCCTCAAAAATCAAAATTTTGTGAAATTATTTAAAAAATTGAAATTTTTATACGAAAAACTTATTTTGGCCATATCTCCTTAAATATGCGTCCTAGAGCGAAAAGGACGATAATTCGTGACCACCCCTCAAAAATCAAAATTTTGATGAAAATCCTCAAAAAAATGAAATTTTTATATGAAAAACTTATTTTGGCCATATCTCCTTAAATATGCGTCCTAGAGCGAAAAGGACGATAATTCGTGACCACCCCTCAAAAATCAAAATTTTGATGAAAATCCTCAAAAAAATGAAATTTTTATATGAAAAACTTATTTTGGCCATATCTCCTTAAATATGCGTCCTAGAGCGAAAAGGACGATAATTCGTGACCACCCCTCAAAAATCAAAATTTTGATGAAAATCCTCAAAAAAATGAAATTTTTATATGAAAAACTTATTTTGGCCATATCTCCTTAAATATGCGTCCAAGAGCGAAAAGGACGATAATTTGTGACCACCCCTCAAAAATCAAAATTTTGGTGAAATTCCTTGAAAAATTGAAATTTTTATATGAAAAACTTATTTTGGCCATATCTCCTTAAATATGCGTCCTAGAGCGAAAAGGACGATAATTCGTGACCACCCCTCAAAAATCAAAATTTTGGCGCAAAACCTTGAAAAATTGAAATTTTTATATGATAAACTTATTTTGGCCATATCTCCTTAAATATGCGTCCTAGAGCGAAACGGATGATAATTCGTGACCACCCACCAAAAATCAAAAATTTGATGAAAATCCTCCAAAAATGAAATTTTTATATGAAAAACTTATTTTGGCCATATCTCCTTAAATATGCGCCCTAGAGCGAAAAGGATGATAATTCGTGACCACCCCTCAAAAATCAAAATTTTGGTGAAATTATTTAAAAAATTGAAATTTTTATACGAAAAACTTATTTTGGCCATATCTCCTTAAGTCTGCGTCCTAGAGCGAAAAGGACGATAATTCGTGACCACCCCTCAAAAATCAAAATTTTGATGAAAATCCTTGAAAAATTGAAATTTTTGTATGAAAAACTTATTTTGGCCATCTCTCCTTAAATATGCGTCCTAGAGCGAAAAGGACGATAATTCGTGACCACCCCTCAAAAATCAAAATTTTGGTGAAAATCCTTGAAAAATTGAAATTTTTATATGAAAAACTTATTTTGGCCATATCTCCTTAAATATGCGTCCTAGAGCGAAAAGGACGATAATTCGTGACCACCCCTCAAAAATCAAAATTTTGGTGAAAATCCTTGAAAAATTTAAATTTTTATATGAAAAACTTATTTTGGCCATATCTCCTTAAATATGCGTCCTAGAGCCAAAAGGACAATAATTCGTGACCACCCCCCAAAAATCAAAATTTTGATGAAAATCCTCAAAAAAATGAAATTTTTATATGAAAAACTTATTTTGGCCATATCTCCTTAAATATGCGTCCTAGAGCGAAACGGACGATAATTCGTGACCACCCCTCAAAAATCAAAATTTTGGTGAAAATCCTTGAAAAATTGAAATTTTTATATGAAAAACTTATTTTGGCCATATCTCCTTATATATGCGTCCTAGAGAGAAAAGGACGATAATTCGTGACCACCCCTCACAAATCAAAATTTTGGTGAAAATCCTTGAAAAATTTAAATTTTTATATGAAAATCTTATTTTGGCCATATCTCCTTAAATATGCGTCCTAGAGCGAAACGGACGATAATTCGTGACCACCCCTCAAAAATCAAAATTTTGGTGAAAATCCTTGAAAAATTGAAATTTTTATATGAAAAACTTATTTTGGCCATATCTCCTTAAATATGCGTCATAGAGCGAAAAGGATGATAATTCGTGACCACCCCTCAAAAATCAAAATTTGGTGAAATTATTTAAAAAATTGAAATTTTTATACGAAAAACTTATTTTGGCCATATCTCCTTAAATATGCGTCCTAGAGCGAAAAGGACAATAATTCGTGACCACCCCTCAAAAATCAAAATTTTGATGAAAATCCTCAAAAAAATGAAATTTTTATATGAAAAACTTATTTTGGCCATATCTCCTTAAATATGCGTCCTAGAGCGAAAAGGACGATAATTCGTGACCACCCCTCAAAAATCAAAATTTTGATGAAAATCCTCAAAAAAATGAAATTTTTATATGAAAAACTTATTTTGGCCATATCTCCTTAAATATGCGTCCTAGAGCGAAAAGGACGATAATTCGTGACCACCCCTCAAAAATCAAAATTTTGATGAAAATCCTCAAAAAAATGAAATTTTTATATGAAAAACTTATTTTGGCCATATCTCCTTAAATATGCGTCCTAGAGCGAAAAGGACGATAATTCGTGACCACCCCTCAAAAATCAAAATTTTGATGAAAATCCTCAAAAAAATGAAATTTTTATATGAAAAACTTATTTTGGCCATATCTCCTTAAATATGCGTCCTAGAGCGAAAAGGACGATAATTCGTGACCACCCCTCAAAAATCAAAATTTTGATGAAAATCCTCAAAAAAATGAAATTTTTATATGAAAAACTTATTTTGGCCATATCTCCTTAAATATGCGTCCAAGAGCGAAAAGGACGATAATTTGTGACCACCCCTCAAAAATCAAAATTTTGGTGAAATTCCTTGAAAAATTGAAATTTTTATATGAAAAACTTATTTTGGCCATATCTCCTTAAATATGCGTCCTAGAGCGAAAAGGACGATAATTCGTGACCACCCCTCAAAAATCAAAATTTTGGCGCAAAACCTTGAAAAATTGAAATTTTTATATGATAAACTTATTTTGGCCATATCTCCTTAAATATGCGCCCTAGAGCGAAACGGATGATAATTCGTGACCACCCACCAAAAATCAAAAATTTGATGAAAATCCTCCAAAAATGAAATTTTTATATGAAAAACTTATTTTGGCCATATCTCCTTAAATATGCGCCCTAGGGCGAAAAGGATGATAATTCGTGACCACCCCTCAAAAATCAAAATTTTGGTGAAATTATTTAAAAAATTGAAATTTTTATACGAAAAACTTATTTTGGCCATATCTCCTTAAGTCTGCGTCCTAGAGCGAAAAGGACGATAATTCGTGACCACCCCTCAAAAATCAAAATTTTGATGAAAATCCTCAAAAAAATGAAATTTTTATATGAAAAACTTATTTTGGCCATATCTCCTTAAATATGCGTCCTAGAGCCAAAAGGACGATAATTCGTGACCATCCCTCAAAAATCAAAATTTTGATGAAAATTGTCAAAAAAATGAAATTTTTATATGAAAAACTTATTTTGGCCATATCTCCTTAAATATGCGTCCTAGAGCCAAAAGGACGATAATTCGTGACCACGTCCTAGAGCGAAAAGGACGATAATTCGTGACCACCCCTCAAAAATCAAAAATTTGATGAAAATCCTCAAAAAAATGAAATTTTTATATGAAAAACTTATTTTGGCCATATCTCCTTAAATATGCGTCCTAGAGCGAAAAGGACGATAATTCGTGACCACCCCTCAAAAATCAAAATTTTGGTGAAAATCCTTGAAAAATTGAAATTTTTATATGAAAAACTTATTTTGGCCATATCTCCTTAAATATGCGTCCTAGAGCGAAAAGGACGATAATTCGTGACCACCCCTCAAAAATCAAAATTTTGGTGAAAATCCTTGAAAAATTTAAATTTTTATATGAAAAACTTATTTTGGCCATATCTCCTTAAATATGCGTCCTAGAGCGAAAAGGACGATAATTCGTGACCACCCCTCAAAAATCAAAATTTTGGTGAAAATCCTTGAAAAATTGAAATTTTTATATGAAAAACTTATTTTGGCCATATCTCCTTAAATATGCGTCATAGAGCGAAAAGGATGATAATTCGTGACCACCCCTCAAAAATCAAAATTTTGGTGAAATTATTTAAAAAATTGAAATTTTTATACGAAAAACTTATTTTGGCCATATCTCCTTAAATATGCGTCCTAGAGCGAAAAGGACGATAATTCGTGACCACCCCTCAAAAATCAAAATTTTGATGAAAATCCTCAAAAAAATTAAATTTTTATATGAAAAACTTATTTTGGCCATATCTCCTTAAATATGCGTCCTAGAGCGAAAAGGACGATAATTCGTGACCACCCCTCAAAAATCAAAATTTTGATGAAAATCCTCAAAAAAATGAAATTTTTATATGAAAAACTTATTTTGGCCATATCTCCTTAAATATGCGTCCTAGAGCCAAAAGGACGATAATTCGTGACCACCCCTCAAAAATCAAAATTTTGATGAAAATTGTCAAAAAAATGAAATTTTTATATGAAAAACTTATTTTGGCCATATCTCCTTAAATATGCGTCCTAGAGCCAAAAGGACGATAATTCGTGACCACGTCCTAGAGCGAAAAGGACGATAATTCGTGACCACCCCTCAAAAATCAAAATTTTGATGAAAATCCTCAAAAAAATGAAATTTTTATATGAAAAACTTATTTTGGCCATATCTCCTTAAATATGCGTCCTAGAGCGAAAAGGACGATAATTCGTGACCACCCCTCAAAAATCAAAATTTTGGTGAAAATCCTCAAAAAAATGAAATTTTTATATGAAAAACTTATTTTGGCCATATCTCCTTAAATATGCGTCCTAGAGCGAAAAGGACGATAATTCGTGACCACCCCTCAAAAATCAAAATTTTGGTGAAAATCCTTGAAAAATTTAAATTTTTATATGAAAAACTTATTTTGGCCATATCTCCTTAAATATGCGTCCTAGAGCGAAAAGGACGATAATTCGTGACCACCCCTCAAAAATCAAAATTTTGGTGAAAATCCTTGAAAAATTGAAATTTGTATATGAAAAACTTATTTTGGCCATATCTCCTTAAATATGCGTCCTAGAGCGAAAAGGATGATAATTCGTGACCACCCCTCAAAAATCAAAATTTTGGTGAAATTATTTAAAAAATTGAAATTTTTATACGAAAAACTTATTTTGGCCATATCTCCTTAAATATGCGTCCTAGAGCGAAAAGGACGATAATTCGTGACCACCCCTCAAAAATCAAAATTTTGATGAAAATCCTCAAAAAAATGAAATTTTTATATGAAAAACTTATTTTGGCCATATCTCCTTAAATATGCGTCCTAGAGCGAAAAGGACGATAATTCGTGACCACCCCTCAAAAATCAAAATTTTGATGAAAATTCTCAAAAAAATGAAATTTTTATATGAAAAACTTATTTTGGCCATATCTCCTTAAATATGCGTCCTAGAGCCAAAAGGACAATAATTCGTGACCACCCCCCAAAAATCAAAATTTTGATGAAAATCCTCAAAAAAATGAAATTTTTATATGAAAAACTTATTTTGGCCATATCTCCTTAAATATGCGTCCTAGAGCGAAACGGACGATAATTCGTGACCACCCCTCAAAAATCAAAATTTTGGTGAAAATCCTTGAAAAATTGAAATTTTTATATGAAAAACTTATTTTGGCCATATCTCCTTATATATGCGTCCTAGAGAGAAAAGGACGATAATTCGTGACCACCCCTCACAAATCAAAATTTTGGTGAAAATCCTTGAAAAATTTAAATTTTTATATGAAAAACTTATTTTGGCCATATCTCCTTAAATATGCGTCCTAGAGCGAAAAGGACGATAATTCGTGACCACCCCTCAAAAATCAAAATTTTGGTGAAAATCCTTGAAAAATTGAAATTTTTATATGAAAAACTTATTTTGGCCATATCTCCTTAAATATGCGTCATAGAGCGAAAAGGATGATAATTCGTGACCACCCCTCAAAAATCAAAATTTTATGAAATTATTTAAAAAATTGAAATTTTTATACGAAAAACTTATTTTGGCCATATCTCCTTAAATATGCGTCCTAGAGCGAAAAGGATGATAATTCGTGACCACCCCTCAAAAATCAAAATTTTGTGAAATTATTTAAAAAATTGAAATTTTTATACGAAAAACTTATTTTGGCCATATCTCCTTAAATATGCGTCCTAGAGCGAAAAGGACGATAATTCGTGACCACCCCTCAAAAATCAAAATTTTGATGAAAATCCTCAAAAAAATGAAATTTTTATATGAAAAACTTATTTTGGCCATATCTCCTTAAATATGCGTCCTAGAGCGAAAAGGACGATAATTCGTGACCACCCCTCAAAAATCAAAATTTTGATGAAAATCCTCAAAAAAATGAAATTTTTATATGAAAAACTTATTTTGGCCATATCTCCTTAAATATGCGTCCTAGAGCGAAAAGGACGATAATTCGTGACCACCCCTCAAAAATCAAAATTTTGATGAAAATCCTCAAAAAAATGAAATTTTTATATGAAAAACTTATTTTGGCCATATCTCCTTAAATATGCGTCCAAGAGCGAAAAGGACGATAATTTGTGACCACCCCTCAAAAATCAAAATTTTGGTGAAATTCCTTGAAAAATTGAAATTTTTATATGAAAAACTTATTTTGGCCATATCTCCTTAAATATGCGTCCTAGAGCGAAAAGGACGATAATTCGTGACCACCCCTCAAAAATCAAAATTTTGGCGCAAAACCTTGAAAAATTGAAATTTTTATATGATAAACTTATTTTGGCCATATCTCCTTAAATATGCGTCCTAGAGCGAAACGGATGATAATTCGTGACCACCCACCAAAAATCAAAAATTTGATGAAAATCCTCCAAAAATGAAATTTTTATATGAAAAACTTATTTTGGCCATATCTCCTTAAATATGCGCCCTAGAGCGAAAAGGATGATAATTCGTGACCACCCCTCAAAAATCAAAATTTTGGTGAAATTATTTAAAAAATTGAAATTTTTATACGAAAAACTTATTTTGGCCATATCTCCTTAAGTCTGCGTCCTAGAGCGAAAAGGACGATAATTCGTGACCACCCCTCAAAAATCAAAATTTTGATGAAAATCCTCAAAAAAATGAAATTTTTATATGAAAAACTTATTTTGGCCATATCTCCTTAAATATGCGTCCTAGAGCCAAAAGGACGATAATTCGTGACCATCCCTCAAAAATCAAAATTTTGATGAAAATTGTCAAAAAAATGAAATTTTTATATGAAAAACTTATTTTGGCCATATCTCCTTAAATATGCGTCCTAGAGCCAAAAGGACGATAATTCGTGACCACGTCCTAGAGCGAAAAGGACGATAATTCGTGACCACCCCTCAAAAATCAAAATTTTGATGAAAATCCTCAAAAAAATGAAATTTTTATATGAAAAACTTATTTTGGCCATAAGTTTTATATGAAAAACTTATTTTGGCCATATCTCCTTAAATATGCGTCCAAGAGCGAAAAGGACGATAATTTGTGACCACCCCTCAAAAATCAAAATTTTGGTGAAATTCCTTGAAAAATTGAAATTTTTATATGAAAAACTTATTTTGGCCATATCTCCTTAAATATGCGTCCTAGAGCGAAAAGGACGATAATTCGTGACCACCCCTCAAAAATCAAAATTTTGGCGCAAAACCTTGAAAAATTGAAATTTTTATATGATAAACTTATTTTGGCCATATCTCCTTAAATATGCGTCCTAGAGCGAAACGGATGATAATTCGTGACCACCCACCAAAAATCAAAAATTTGATGAAAATCCTCCAAAAATGAAATTTTTATATGAAAAACTTATTTTGGCCATATCTCCTTAAATATGCGCCCTAGAGCGAAAAGGATGATAATTCGTGACCACCCCTCAAAAATTAAAATTTTGGTGAAATTATTTAAAAAATTGAAATTTTTATACGAAAAACTTATTTTGGCCATATCTCCTTAAGTCTGCGTCCTAGAGCGAAAAGGACGATAATTCGTGACCACCCCTCAAAAATCAAAATTTTGATGAAAATCCTCAAAAAAATGAAATTTTTATATGAAAAACTTATTTTGGCCATATCTCCTTAAATATGCGTCCTAGAGCCAAAAGGACGATAATTCGTGACCATCCCTCAAAAATCAAAATTTTGATGAAAATTGTCAAAAAAATGAAATTTTTATATGAAAAACTTATTTTGGCCATATCTCCTTAAATATGCGTCCTAGAGCCAAAAGGACGATAATTCGTGACCACGTCCTAGAGCGAAAAGGACGATAATTCGTGACCACCCCTCAAAAATCAAAATTTTGATGAAAATCCTCAAAAAAATGAAATTTTTATATGAAAAACTTATTTTGGCCATATCTCCTTAAATATGCGTCCTAGAGCGAAAAGGACGATAATTCGTGACCACCCCTCAAAAATCAAAATTTTGGTGAAAATCCTTGAAAAATTGAAATTTTTATATGAAAAACTTATTTTGGCCATATCTCCTTAAATATGCGTCCTAGAGCGAAAAGGACGATAATTCGTGACCACCCCTCAAAAATCAAAATTTTGGTGAAAATCCTTGAAAAATTTAAATTTTTATATGAAAAACTTATTTTGGCCATATCTCCTTAAATATGCGTCCTAGAGCGAAAAGGACGATAATTCGTGACCACCCCTCAAAAATCAAAATTTTGGTGAAAATCCTTGAAAAATTGAAATTTTTATATGAAAAACTTATTTTGGCCATATCTCCTTAAATATGCGTCATAGAGCGAAAAGGATGATAATTCGTGACCACCCCTCAAAAATCAAAATTTTGGTGAAATTATTTAAAAAATTGAAATTTTTATACGAAAAACTTATTTTGGCCATATCTCCTTAAATATGCGTCCTAGAGCGAAAAGGACGATAATTCGTGACCACCCCTCAAAAATCAAAATTTTGATGAAAATCCTCAAAAAAATTAAATTTTTATATGAAAAACTTATTTTGGCCATATCTCCTTAAATATGCGTCCTAGAGCGAACAGGACGATAATTCGTGACCACCCCTCAAAAATCAAAATTTTGATGAAAATCCTCAAAAAAATGAAATTTTTATATGAAAAACTTATTTTGGCCATATCTCCTTAAATATGCGTCCTAGAGCGAAAAGGACGATAATTCGTGACCACCCCTCAAAAATCAAAATTTTGATGAAAATTCTCAAAAAAATGAAATTTTTATATGAAAAACTTATTTTGGTCATATCTCCTTAAGTATGCGTCCTAGAGCGAAAAGGACGATAATTCGTGACCACCCCTCAAAAATCAAAATTTTGATGAAATTGTTTAAAAAATTGAAATTTTTATACGAAAAACTTATTTTGGCCATATCTCCTTAAATATGCGTCCTAGAGCCAAAAGGACGATAATTCGTGACCATCCCTCAAAAATCAAAATTTTGATGAAAATTGTCAAAAAAATGAAATTTTTATATGAAAAACTTATTTTGGCCATATCTCCTTAAATATGCGTCCTAGAGCCAAAAGGACGATAATTCGTGACCACGTCCTAGAGCGAAAAGGACGATAATTCGTGACCACCCCTCAAAAATCAAAATTTTGATGAAAATCCTCAAAAAAATGAAATTTTTATATGAAAAACTTATTTTGGCCATAAGTTTTATATGAAAAACTTATTTTGGCCATATCTCCTTAAATATGCGTCCAAGAGCGAAAAGGACGATAATTTGTGACCACCCCTCAAAAATCAAAATTTTGGTGAAATTCCTTGAAAAATTGAAATTTTTATATGAAAAACTTATTTTGGCCATATCTCCTTAAATATGCGTCCTAGAGCGAAAAGGACGATAATTCGTGACCACCCCTCAAAAATCAAAATTTTGGCGCAAAACCTTGAAAAATTAAAATTTTTATATGATAAACTTATTTTGGCCATATCTCCTTAAATATGCGTCCTAGAGCGAAACGGATGATAATTCGTGACCACCCACCAAAAATCAAAAATTTGATGAAAATCCTCCAAAAATGAAATTTTTATATGAAAAACTTATTTTGGCCATATCTCCTTAAATATGCGCCCTAGAGCGAAAAGGATGATAATTCGTGACCACCCCTCAAAAATCAAAATTTTGGTGAAATTATTTAAAAAATTGAAATTTTTATACGAAAAACTTATTTTGGCCATATCTCCTTAAGTCTGCGTCCTAGAGCGAAAAGGACGATAATTCGTGACCACCCCTCAAAAATCAAAATTTTGATGAAAATCCTCAAAAAAATGAAATTTTTATATGAAAAACTTATTTTGGCCATATCTCCTTAAATATGCGTCCTAGAGCCAAAAGGACGATAATTCGTGACCATCCCTCAAAAATCAAAATTTTGATGAAAATTGTCAAAAAAATGAAATTTTTATATGAAAAACTTATTTTGGCCATATCTCCTTAAATATGCGTCCTAGAGCCAAAAGGACGATAATTCGTGACCACGTCCTAGAGCGAAAAGGACGATAATTCGTGACCACCCCTCAAAAATCAAAATTTTGATGAAAATCCTCAAAAAAATGAAATTTTTATATGAAAAACTTATTTTGGCCATATCTCCTTAAATATGCGTCCTAGAGCGAAAAGGACGATAATTCGTGACCACCCCTCAAAAATCAAAATTTTGGTGAAAATCCTTGAAAAATTGAAATTTTTATATGAAAAACTTATTTTGGCCATATCTCCTTAAATATGCGTCCTAGAGCGAAAAGGACGATAATTCGTGACCACCCCTCAAAAATCAAAATTTTGGTGAAAATCCTTGAAAAATTTAAATTTTTATATGAAAAACTTATTTTGGCCATATCTCCTTAAATATGCGTCCTAGAGCGAAAAGGACGATAATTCGTGACCACCCCTCAAAAATCAAAATTTTGGTGAAAATCCTTGAAAAATTGAAATTTTTATATGAAAAACTTATTTTGGCCATATCTCCTTAAATATGCGTCATAGAGCGAAAAGGATGATAATTCGTGACCACCCCTCAAAAATCAAAATTTTGGTGAAATTATTTAAAAAATTGAAATTTTTATACGAAAAACTTATTTTGGCCATATCTCCTTAAATATGCGTCCTAGAGCGAAAAGGACGATAATTCGTGACCACCCCTCAAAAATCAAAATTTTGATGAAAATCCTCAAAAAAATTAAATTTTTATATGAAAAACTTATTTTGGCCATATCTCCTTAAATATGCGTCCTAGAGCGAACAGGACGATAATTCGTGACCACCCCTCAAAAATCAAAATTTTGATGAAAATCCTCAAAAAAATGAAATTTTTATATGAAAAACTTATTTTGGCCATATCTCCTTAAATATGCGTCCTAGAGCGAAAAGGACGATAATTCGTGACCACCCCTCAAAAATCAAAATTTTGATGAAAATTCTCAAAAAAATGAAATTTTTATATGAAAAACTTATTTTGGTCATATCTCCTTAAGTATGCGTCCTAGAGCGAAAAGGACGATAATTCGTGACCACCCCTCAAAAATCAAAATTTTGATGAAATTGTTTAAAAAATTGAAATTTTTATACGAAAAACTTATTTTGGCCATATCTCCTTAAGTATGCGTCCTAGAGCGAAAAGGACGATAATTCGTGACCACCCCTCAAAAATCAAAATTTTGATGAAAATCCTCAAAAAAAATGAAATTTTTATATGAAAAACTTATTTTGGCCATATCTCCTTAAATATGCGTCCTAGAGCGAAAAGGACGATAATTCGTGACCACCCCTCAAAAATCAAAATTTTGATGAAAATTCTCAAAAAAATGAAATTTTTATATGAAAAACTTATTTTGGCCATATCTCCTTCAATATGCGTCCTAGAGCGAAAAGGACGATAATTCGTGACCACCCCTCAAAAATCAAAATTTTGATGAAAATCCTCAAAAAAATGAAATTTTTATATGAAAAACTTATTTTGGTCATATCTCCTTAAATATGCGTCCTAGAGCGAAAAGGACGATAATTCGTGACCACCCCTCAAAAATCAAAATTTTGGTGAAATTATTTAAAAAATTGAAATTTTTATACGAAAAACTTATTTTGGCCATATCTCCTTAAGTCTGCGTCCTAGAGCGAAAAGGACGATAATTCGTGACCACCCCTCAAAAATCAAAATTTTGATGAAAATCCTCAAAAAAATGAAATTTTTATATGAAAAACTTATTTTGGCCATATCTCCTTAAATATGCGTCCTAGAGCGAAAAGGACGATAATTCGTGACCACCCCTCAAAAATCAAAATTTTGGCGCAAAACCTTGAAAAATTGAAATTTTTATATGATAAACTTATTTTGACCATATCTCCTTAAATATGCGTCCTAGAGCGAAACGGATGATAATTCGTGACCACCCACCAAAAATCAAAAATTTGATGAAAATCCTCCAAAAATGAAATTTTTATATGAAAAACTTATTTTGGCCATATCTCCTTAAATATGCGCCCTAGAGCGAAAAGGATGATAATTCGTGACCACCCCTCAAAAATCAAAATTTTGGTGAAATTATTTAAAAAATTGAAATTTTTATACGAAAAACTTATTTTGGCCATATCTCCTTAAGTCTGCGTCCTAGAGCGAAAAGGACGATAATTCGTGACCACCCCTCAAAAATCAAAATTTTGATGAAAATCCTCAAAAAAATGAAATTTTTATATGAAAAACTTATTTTGGCCATATCTCCTTAAATATGCGTCCTAGAGCCAAAAGGACGATAATTCGTGACCACCCCTCAAAAATCAAAATTTTGATGAAAATTGTCAAAAAAATGAAATTTTTATATGAAAAACTTATTTTGGCCATATCTCCTTAAATATGCGTCCTAGAGCCAAAAGGACGATAATTCGTGACCACGTCCTAGAGCGAAAAGGACGATAATTCGTGACCACCCCTCAAAAATCAAAATTTTGATGAAAATCCTCAAAAAAATGAAATTTTTATATGAAAAACTTATTTTGGCCATATCTCCTTAAATATGCGTCCTAGAGCGAAAAGGACGATAATTCGTGACCACCCCTCAAAAATCAAAATTTTGGTGAAAATCCTTGAAAAATTGAAATTTTTATATGAAAAACTTATTTTGGCCATATCTCCTTAAATATGCGTCCTAGAGCGAAAAGGACGATAATTCGTGACCACCCCTCAAAAATCAAAATTTTGGTGAAAATCCTTGAAAAATTTAAATTTTTATATGAAAAACTTATTTTGGCCATATCTCCTTAAATATGCGTCCTAGAGCGAAAAGGACGATAATTCGTGACCACCCCTCAAAAATCAAAATTTTGGTGAAAATCCTTGAAAAATTGAAATTTTTATATGAAAACCTTATTTTGGCCATATCTCCTTAAATATGCGTCATAGAGCGAAAAGGATGATAATTCGTGACCACCCCTCAAAAATCAAAATTTTGGTGAAATTATTTAAAAAATTGAAATTTTTATACGAAAAACTTATTTTGGCCATATCTCCTTAAATATGCGTCCTAGAGCGAAAAGGACGATAATTCGTGACCACCCCTCAAAATCAAAATTTTGATGAAAATCCTCAAAAAAATTAAATTTTTATATGAAAAACTTATTTTGGCCATATCTCCTTAAATATGCGTCCTAGAGCGAAAAGGACGATAATTCGTGACCACCCCTCAAAAATCAAAATTTTGATGAAAATCCTCAAAAAAATGAAATTTTTATATGAAAAACTTATTTTGGCCATATCTCCTTAAATATGCGTCCTAGAGCGAAAAGGACGATAATTCGTGACCACCCCTCAAAAATCAAAATTTTGATGAAAATTTTCAAAAAAATGAAATTTTTATATGAAAAACTTATTTTGGTCATATCTCCTTAAGTATGCGTCCTAGAGCGAAAAGGACGATAATTCGTGACCACCCCTCAAAAATCAAAATTTTGATGAAATTGTTTAAAAAATTGAAATTTTTATACGAAAAACTTATTTTGGCCATATCTGCTTAAGTATGCGTCCTAGAGCGAAAAGGACGATAATTCGTGACCACCCCTCAAAAATCAAAATTTTGATGAAAATCCTCAAAAAAAATGAAATTTTTATATGAAAAACTTATTTTGGCCATATCTCCTTAAATATGCGTCCTAGAGCGAAAAGGACGATAATTCGTGACCACCCCTCAAAAATCAAAATTTTGATGAAAATCCTTGAAAAATTGAAATTTTTATATGAAAAACTTATTTTGGCCATATCTCCTTAAATATGCGTCCTAGAGCGAAAAGGACGATAATTCGTGACCACCCCTCAAAAATCAAAATTTTGATGAAAATCCTCAAAAAAATGAAATTTTTATATGAAAAACTTATTTTGGTCATATCTCCTTAAATATGCGTCCTAGAGCGAAAAGGACGATAATTCGTGACCACCCCTCAAAAATCAAAATTTTGGTGAAAATCCTTGAAAAATTGAAATTTTTATATGAAAAACTTATTTTGGCCATATCTCCTTAAATATGCGTCCTAGAGCCAAAAGGACGATAATTCGTGACCACCCCCCAAAAATCAAAATTTTGATGAAAATCCTCAAAAAAATGAAATTTTTATATGAAAAACTTATTTTGGCCATATCTCCTTAAATATGCGTCCTAGAGCGAAAAGGACGATAATTCGTGACCACCCCTCAAAAATCAAAATTTTGATGAAAATTGTCAAAAAAATGAAATTTTTATATGAAAAACTTATTTTGGCCATATCTCCTTAAATATGCGTCCTAGAGCGAAAAGGACAATAATTCGTGACCACCCCTCAAAAATCAAAATTTTGATGAAAATCCTCAAAAAAATGAAATTTTTATATGAAAAACTTATTTTGGCAATATCTCCTTAAATATGCGTCCTAGAGCGAAAAGGACGATAATTCGTGACCACCCCTCAAAAATCAAAATTTTGGTGAAAATCCTTGAAAAATTGAAATTTTTATATGAAAAACTTATTTTGGCCATATCTCCTTAAATATGCGTCCTAGAACGAAAAGGACGATAATTCGTGACCACCCCTCAAAAATCAAAATTTTGGTGAAAATCCTTGAAAAATTTAAATTTTTATATGAAAAACTTATTTTGGCCATATCTCCTTAAATATGCGTCCTAGAGCGAAAAGGACGATAATTCGTGACCACCCCTCAAAAATCAAAATTTTGGTGAAAATCCTTGAAAAATTTAAATTTTTATATGAAAAACTTATTTTGGCCATATCTCCTTAAATATGCGTCCTAGAGCGAAAAGGACGATAATTCGTGACCACCCCTCAAAAATCAAAATTTTGGTGAAAATCCTTGAAAAATTGAAATTTTTATATGAAAAACTTATTTTGGCCATATCTCCTTAAATATGCGTCCTAGAGCGAAAAGGACGATAATTCGTGACCACCCCTCAAAAATCAAAATTTTGATGAAAATTGTCAAAAAAATGAAATTTTTATATGAAAAACTTATTTTGGCCATATCTCCTTAAATATGCGTCCTAGAGCCAAAATGACGATAATTCGTGACCACGTCCTAGAGCGAAAAGGACGATAATTCGTGACCACCCCTCAAAAATCAAAATTTTGATGAAAATCCTCAAAAAAATGAAATTTTTATATGAAAAACTTATTTTGGCCATATCTCCTTAAATATGCGTCCTAGAGCGAAAAGGACGATAATTCGTGACCACCCCTCAAAAATCAAAATTTTGGTGAAAATCCTTGAAAAATTGAAATTTTTATATGAAAAACTTATTTTGGCCATATCTCCTTAAATATGCGTCCTAGAGCGAAAAGGACGATAATTCGTGACCACCCCTCAAAAATCAAAATTTTGGTGAAAATCCTTGAAAAATTTAAATTTTTATATGAAAAACTTATTTTGGCCATATCTCCTTAAATATGCGTCATAGAGCGAAAAGGATGATAATTCGTGACCACCCCTCAAAAATCAAAATTTTGGTGAAATTATTTAAAAAATTTAAATTTTTATACGAAAAACTTATTTTGGCCATATCTCCTTAAATATGCGTCCTAGAGCGAAAAGGACGATAATTCGTGACCACCCCTCAAAAATCAAAATTTTGATGAAAATCCTCAACAAAATTAAATTTTTATATGAAAAACATATTTTGGCCATATCTCCTTAAATATGCGTCATAGAGCGAAAAGGATGATAATTCGTGACCACCCCTCAAAAATCAAAATTTTGGTGAAATTATTTAAAAAATTGAAATTTTTATACGAAAAACTTATTTTGGCCATATCTCCTTAAATATGCGTCCTAGAGCGAAAAGGACGATAATTCGTGACCACCCCTCAAAAATCAAAATTTTGATGAAAATCCTCAAAAAAATGAAATTTTTATATGAAAAACTTATTTTGGCCATATCTCCTTAAATATGCGTCCTAGAGCGAAAAGGACGATAATTCGTGACCACCCCTCAAAAATCAAAATTTTGATGAAAATCCTCAAAAAAATGAAATTTTTATATGAAAAACTTATTTTGGCCATATCTCCTTAAATATGCGTCCTAGAGCGAAAAGGACGATAATTCGTGACCACCCCTCAAAAATCAAAATTTTGATGAAAATTGTCAAAAAAATGAAATTTTTATATGAAAAACTTATTTTGGCCATATCTCCTTAAGTATGCGTCCTAGAGCGAAAAGGACGATAATTCGTGACCACCCCTCAAAAATCAAAATTTTGATGAAATTATTTAAAAAATTGAAATTTTTATACGAAAAACTTATTTTGGCCATATCTCCTTCAATATGCGTCCTAGAGCGAAAAGGACGATAATTCGTGACCACCCCTCAAAAATCAAAATTTTGATGAAAATCCTCAAAAAAATGAAATTTTTATATGAAAAACTTATTTTGGTCATATCTCCTTAAATATGCGTCCTAGAGCGAAAAGGACGATAATTCGTGACCACCCCTCAAAAATCAAAATTTTGGTGAAAATCCTTGAAAAATTGAAATTTTTATATGAAAAACTTATTTTGGCCATATCTCCTTAAATATGCGTCCTAGAGCCAAAAGGACGATAATTCGTGACCACCCCCCAAAAATCAAAATTTTGATGAAAATCCTCAAAAAAATGAAATTTTTATATGAAAAACTTATTTTGGCCATATCTCCTTAAATATGCGTCCTAGAGCGAAAAGGACGATAATTCGTGACCACCCCTCAAAAATCAAAATTTTGGTGAAAATCCTTGAAAAATTGAAATTTTTATATGAAAAACTTATTTTGGCCATATCTCCTTAAATATGCGTCCTAGAGCGAAAAGGACGATAATTCGTGACCACCCCTCAAAAATCAAAATTTTGATGAAAATTGTCAAAAAAATGAAATTTTTATATGAAAAACTTATTTTGGCCATATCTCCTTAAATATGCGTCCTAGAGCCAAAAGGACGATAATTCGTGACCACGTCCTAGAGCGAAAAGGACGATATTCGTGACCACCCCTCAAAAATCAAAATTTTGATGAAAATCCTCAACAAAATTAAATTTTTATATGAAAAACATATTTTGGCCATATCTCCTTAAATATGCGTCCTAGAGCGAAAAGGACGATAATTCGTGACCACCCCTCAAAAATCAAAATTTTGATGAAAATCCTCAAAAAAATGAAATTTTTATATGAAAAACTTATTTTGGCCATATCTCCTTAAATATGCGTCCTAGAGCGAAAAGGACGATAATTCGTGACCACCCCTCAAAAATCAAAATTTTGGCGCAAAACCTTGAAAAATTGAAATTTTTGTATGATAAACTTATTTTGGCCATATCTCCTTAAATATGCGTCCTAGAGCGAAACGGATGATAATTCGTGACCACCCCCCAAAAATCAAAAATTTGATGAAAATCCTCCAAAAATGAAATTTTTATATGAAAAACTTATTTTGGCCATATCTCCTTAAATATGCGCCCTAGAGCGAAAAGGATGATAATTCGTGACCACCCCTCAAAAATCAAAATTTTGGTGAAATTATTTAAAAAATTGAAATTTTTATACGAAAAACTTATTTTGGCCATATCTCCTTAAGTATGCGTCCTAGAGCGAAAAGGACGATAATTCGTGACCACCCCTCAAAAATCAAAATTTTGATGAAAATCCTCAAAAAAATGAAATTTTTATATGAAAAACTTATTTTGGCCATATCTCCTTAAATATGCGTCCTAGAGCGAAAAGGACGATAATTCGTGACCACCCCTCAAAAATCAAAATTTTGATGAAAATTCTCAAAAAAATTAAATTTTTATATGAAAAACTTATTTTGGCCATATCTCCTTAAATATGCGTCCTAGAGCGAAAAGGACGATAATTCGTGACCACCCCTCAAAAATCAAAATTTTTGATGAAATTATTTAAAAAATTGAAATTTTTATACGAAAAACTTATTTTGGCCATATCTCCTTAAGTATGCGTCCTAGAGCGAAAAGGACGATAATTCGTGACCACCACTCAAAAATCAAAATTTTGATGAAAATCCTCAAAAAAATGAAATTTTTATATGAAAAACTTATTTTGGCCATATCTCCTTAAATATGCGTCCTAGAGCGAAAAGGACGATAATTCGTGACCACCCCTCAAAAATCAAAATTTTGATGAAAATTCTCAAAAAAATGAAATTTTTATATGAAAAACTTATTTTGGCCATATCTCCTTAAATATGCGTCCTAGAGCCAAAAGGACGATAATTCGTGACCACGTCCTAGAGCGAAAAGGACGATAATTCGTGACCACCCCTCAAAAATCAAAATTTTGATGAAAATCCTCAAAAAAATGAAATTTTTATATGAAAAACTTATTTTGGCCATATCTCCTTAAATATGCGTCCTAGAGCGAAAAGGACGATAATTCGTGACCACCCCTCAAAAATCAAAATTTTGGTGAAAATCTTTGAAAAATTGAAATTTTTATATGAAAAACTTATTTTGGCCATATCTCCTTAAATATGCGTCCTAGAGCGAAAAGGACGATAATTCGTGACCACCCCTCAAAAATCAAAATTTTGGTGCAAATCCTTGAAAAATTTAAATTTTTATATGAAAAACTTATTTTGGCCATATCTCCTTAAATATGCGTCCTAGAGCGAAAAGGACGATAATTCGTGACCACCCCTCAAAAATCAAAATTTTGGTGAAAATCCTTGAAAAATTGAAATTTTTATATGAAAAACTTATTTTGGCCATATCTCCTTAAATATGCGTCATAGAGCGAAAAGGATGATAATTCGTGACCACCCCTCAAAAATCAAAATTTTGGTGAAATTATTTAAAAAATTTAAATTTTTATACGAAAAACTTATTTTGGCCATATCTCCTTAAATATGCGTCCTAGAGCGAAAAGGACGATAATTCGTGACCACCCCTCAAAAATCAAAATTTTGATGAAAATCCTCAACAAAATTAAATTTTTATATGAAAAACATATTTTGGCCATATCTCCTTAAATATGCGTCATAGAGCGAAAAGGATGATAATTCGTGACCACCCCTCAAAAATCAAAATTTTGGTGAAATTATTTAAAAAATTGAAATTTTTATACGAAAAACTTATTTTGGCCATATCTCCTTAAATATGCGTCCTAGAGCGAAAAGGACGATAATTCGTGACCACCCCTCAAAAATCAAAATTTTGATGAAAATCCTCAAAAAAATGAAATTTTTATATGAAAAACTTATTTTGGCCATATCTCCTTAAATATGCGTCCTAGAGCGAAAAGGACGATAATTCGTGACCACCCCTCAAAAATCAAAATTTTGATGAAAATCCTCAAAAAAATGAACTTTTTATATGAAAAACTTATTTTGGCCATATCTCCTTAAATATGCGTCCTAGAGCGAAAAGGACGATAATTCGTGACCACCCCTCAAAAATCAAAATTTTGATGAAAATTGTCAAAAAAATGAAATTTTTATATGAAAAACTTATTTTGGCCATATCTCCTTAAGTATGCGTCCTAGAGCGAAAAGGACGATAATTCGTGACCACCCCTCAAAAATCAAAATTTTGATGAAATTATTTAAAAAATTGAAATTTTTATACGAAAAACTTATTTTGGCCATATCTCCTTCAATATGCGTCCTAGAGCGAAAAGGACGATAATTCGTGACCACCCCTCAAAAATCAAAATTTTGATGAAAATCCTCAAAAAAATGAAATTTTTATATGAAAAACTTATTTTGGCCATATCTCCTTAAATATGCGTCCTAGAGCGAAAAGGACGATAATTCGTGACCACCCCTCAAAAATCAAAATTTTGGTGAAAATCCTTGAAAAATTGAAATTTTTATATGAAAAACTTATTTTGGCCATATCTCCTTAAATATGCGTCCTAGAGCGAAAAGGACGATAATTCGTGACCACCCCTCAAAAATCAAAATTTTGATGAAAATTGTCAAAAAAATGAGATTTTTATATGAAAAACTTATTTTGGCCATATCTCCTTAAATATGCGTCCTAGAGCCAAAAGGACGATAATTCGTGACCACGTCCTAGAGCGAAAAGGACGATAATTCGTGACCACCCCTCAAAAATCAAAATTTTGATGAAAATCCTCAACAAAATTAAATTTTTATATGAAAAACATATTTTGGCCATATCTCCTTAAATATGCGTCCTAGAGCGAAAAGGACGATAATTCGTGACCACCCCTCAAAAATCAAAATTTTGATGAAAATCCTCAAAAAAATGAAATTTTTATATGAAAAACTTATTTTGGCCATATCTCCTTAAATATGCGTCCTAGAGCGAAAAGGACGATAATTCGTGACCACCCCTCAAAAATCAAAATTTTGATGAAAATTTTCAAAAAAATGAAATTTTTATATGAAAAACTTATTTTGGTCATATCTCCTTAAGTATGCGTCCTAGAGCGAAAAGGACGATAATTCGTGACCACCCCTCAAAAATCAAAATTTTGATGAAAATTTTCAAAAAAATGAAATTTTTATATGAAAAACTTATTTTGGTCATATCTCCTTAAGTATGCGTCCTAGAGCGAAAAGGACGATAATTCGTGACCACCCCTCAAAAATCAAAATTTTGGCGCAAAACCTTGAAAAATTGAAATTTTTGTATGATAAACTTATTTTGGCCATATCTCCTTAAATATGCGTCCTAGAGCGAAACGGATGATAATTCGTGACCACCCCTCAAAAATCAAAATTTTGATGAAAATCCTCAACAAAATTAAATTTTTATATGAAAAACATATTTTGGCCATATCTCCTTAAATATGCGTCCTAGAGCGAAAAGGACGATAATTCGTGACCACCCCTCAAAAATCAAAATTTTGATGAAAATCCTCAACAAAATTAAATTTTTATATGAAAAACATATTTTGGCCATATCTCCTTAAATATGCGTCCTAGAGCGAAAAGGACGATAATTCGTGACCACCCCTCAAAAATCAAAATTTTGATGAAAATCCTCAAAAAAATGAAATTTTTATATGAAAAACTTATTTTGGCCATATCTCCTTAAATATGCGTCCTAGAGCGAAAAGGACGATAATTCGTGACCACCCCTCAAAAATCAAAATTTTGATGAAAATTCTCAAAAAAATGAAATTTTTATATGAAAAACTTATTTTGGCCATATCTCCTTAAATATGCGTCCTAGAGCGAAAAGGACGATAATTTGTGACCACCCCTCAAAAATCAAAATTTTGGTGAAATTCCTTGAAAAATTGAAATTTTTATATGAAAAACTTATTTTGGCCATATCTCCTTCAATATGCGTCCTAGAGCGAAAAGGACGATAATTCGTGACCACCCCTCAAAAATCAAAATTTTGATGAAAATCCTCAACAAAATTAAATTTTTATATGAAAAACATATTTTGGCCATATCTCCTTAAATATGCGTCCTAGAGCGAAAAGGACGATAATTCGTGACCACCCCTCAAAAATCAAAATTTTGATGAAAATCCTCAAAAAAATGAAATTTTTATATGAAAACCTTATTTTGGCCATATCTCCTTAAATATGCGTCCTAGAGCGAAAAGGACGATAATTCGTGACCACCCCTCAAAAATCAAAATTTTGATGAAAATCCTCAAAAAAATGAAATTTTTATATGAAAAACTTATTTTGGTCATATCTCCTTAAATATGCGTCCTAGAGCGAAAAGGACGATAATTCGTGACCACCCCTCAAAAATCAAAATTTTGGTGAAAATCCTTGAAAAATTGAAATTTTTATATGAAAAACTTATTTTGGCCATATCTCCTTAAATATGCGTCCTAGAGCCAAAAGGACGATAATTCGTGACCACCCCCCAAAAATCAAAATTTTGATGAAAATCCTCAAAAAAATGAAATTTTTATATGAAAAACTTATTTTGGCCATATCTCCTTAAATATGCGTCCTAGAGCGAAAAGGACGATAATTCGTGACCACCCCTCAAAAATCAAAATTTTGGTGAAAATCCTTGAAAAATTGAAATTTTTATATGAAAAACTTATTTTGGCCATATCTCCTTAAATATGCGTCCTAGAGCGAAAAGGACGATAATTCGTGACCACCCCTCAAAAATCAAAATTTTGATGAAAATTGTCAAAAAAAATGAAATTTTTATATGAAAAACTTATTTTGGCCATATCTCCTTAAATATGCGTCCTAGAGCCAAAAGGACGATAATTCGTGACCACGTCCTAGAGCGAAAAGGACGATAATTCGTGACCACCCCTCAAAAATCAAAATTTTGATGAAAATCCTCAAAAAAATGAAATTTTTATATGAAAAACTTATTTTGGCCATATCTCCTTAAATATGCGTCCTAGAGCGAAAAGGACGATAATTCGTGACCACCCCTCAAAAATCAAAATTTTGGTGAAAATCCTTGAAAAATTGAAATTTTTATATGAAAAACTTATTTTGGCCATATCTCCTTAAATATGCGTCCTAGAGCGAAAAGGACGATAATTCGTGACCACCCCTCAAAAATCAAAATTTTGGTGAAAATCCTTGAAAAATTTAAATTTTTATATGAAAAACTTATTTTGGCCATATCTCCTTAAATATGCGTCCTAGAGCGAAAAGGACGATAATTCGTGACCACCCCTCAAAAATCAAAATTTTGGTGAAAATCCTTGAAAAATTTAAATTTTTATATGAAAAACTTATTTTGGCCATATCTCCTTAAATATGCGTCATAGAGCGAAAAGGATGATAATTCGTGACCACCCCTCAAAAATCAAAATTTTGGTGAAATTATTTAAAAAATTGAAATTTTTATACGAAAAACTTATTTTGGCCATATCTCCTTAAATATGCGTCCTAGAGCGAAAAGGACGATAATTCGTGACCACCCCTCAAAAATCAAAATTTTGATGAAAATCCTCAACAAAATTAAATTTTTATATGAAAAACATATTTTGGCCATATCTCCTTAAATATGCGTCCTAGAGCGAAAAGGACGATAATTCGTGACCACCCCTCAAAAATCAAAATTTTGATGAAAATCCTCAAAAAAATGAAATTTTTATATGAAAAACTTATTTTGGCCATATCTCCTTAAATATGCGTCCAAGAGCGAAAAGGACGATAATTTGTGACCACCCCTCAAAAATCAAAATTTTGGTGAAATTCCTTGAAAAATTGAAATTTTTATATGAAAAACTTATTTTGGCCATATCTCCTTAAATATGCGTCCTAGAGCGAAAAGGACGATAATTCGTGACCACCCCTCAAAAATAAAAATTTTGGCGCAAAACCTTGAAAAATTGAAATTTTTGTATGATAAACTTATTTTGGCCATATCTCCTTAAATATGCGTCCTAGAGCGAAACGGATGATAATTCGTGACCACCCCCCAAAAATCAAAAATTTGATGAAAATCCTCCAAAAATGAAATTTTTATATGAAAAACTTATTTTGGCCATATCTCCTTAAATATGCGCCCTAGAGCGAAAAGGATGATAATTCGTGACCACCCCTCAAAAATCAAAATTTTGGTGAAATTATTTAAAAAATTGAAATTTTTATACGAAAAACTTATTTTGGCCATATCTCCTTAAGTATGCGTTCTAGAGCGAAAAGGACGATAATTCGTGAGGGGTGGTCACGATCAAAATTTTGATGAAAATCCTCAAAAAAATGAAATTTTTATATGAAAAACTTATTTTGGCCATATCTCCTTAAATATGCGTCCTAGAGCGAAAAGGACGATAATTCGTGACCACCCCTCAAAAATCAAAATTTTGATGAAAATTCTCAAAAAAATGAAATTTTTATATGAAAAACTTATTTTGGCCATATCTCCTTAAATATGCGTCCTAGAGCGAAAAGGACGATAATTCGTGACCACCCCTCAAAAATCAAAATTTTTGATGAAATTATTTAAAAAATTGAAATTTTTATACGAAAAACTTATTTTGGCCATATCTCCTTAAGTATGCGTCCTAGAGCGAAAAGGACGATAATTCGTGACCACCCCTCAAAAATCAAAATTTTGATGAAAATCCTCAACAAAATTAAATTTTTATATGAAAAACATATTTTGGCCATATCTCCTTAAATATGCGTCCTAGAGCGAAAAGGACGATAATTCGTGACCACCCCTCAAAAATCAAAATTTTGATGAAAATCCTCAAAAAAATGAAATTTTTATATGAAAAACTTATTTTGGCCATATCTCCTTAAATATGCGTCCTAGAGCAAAAAGGACGATAATTCGTGACCACCCCTCAAAAATCAAAATTTTGATGAAAATCCTCAAAAAAATGAAATTTTTATATGAAAAACTTATTTTGGCCATATCTCCTTAAATATGCGTCCTAGAGCGAAAAGGACGATAATTCGTGACCACCCCTCAAAAATCAAAATTTTGGTGAAAATCCTTGAAAAATTGAAATTTTTATATGAAAAACTTATTTTGGCCATATCTCCTTAAATATGCGTCCTAGAGCCAAAAGGACGATAATTCGTGACCACCCCCCAAAAATCAAAATTTTGATGAAAATCCTCAAAAAAATGAAATTTTTATATGAAAAACTTATTTTGGCCATATCTCCTTAAATATGCGTCCTAGAGCGAAAAGGACGATAATTCGTGACCACCCCTCAAAAATCAAAATTTTGGTGAAATTATTTAAAAAATTGAAATTTTTATACGAAAAACTTATTTTGGCCATATCTCCTTAAATATGCGTCCTAGAGCGAAAAGGACGATAATTCGTGACCACCCCTCAAAAATCAAAATTTTGGTGAAATTATTTAAAAAATTGAAATTTTTATACGAAAAACTTATTTTGGCCATATCTCCTTAAATATGCGTCCTAGAGCGAAAAGGACGATAATTCGTGACCACCCCTCAAAAATCAAAATTTTGATGAAAATCCTCAAAAAAATGAAATTTTTATATGAAAAACTTATTTTGGCCATATCTCCTTAAATATGCGTCCTAGAGCGAAAAGGACGATAATTCGTGACCACCCCTCAAAAATCAAAATTTTGATGAAAATTCTCAAAAAAATGAAATTTTTATATGAAAAACTTATTTTGGCCATATCTCCTTAAATATGCGTCCTAGAGCCAAAAGGACGATAATTCGTGACCACCCCCCAAAAATCAAAATTTTGATGAAAATCCTCAAAAAAATGAAATTTTTATATGAAAAACTTATTTTGGCCATATCTCCTTAAATATGCGTCCTAGAGCGAAAAGGACGATAATTCGTGACCACCCCTCAAAAATCAAAATTTTGGTGAAAATCCTTGAAAAATTTAAATTTTTATATGAAAAATTTATTTTGGCCATATCTCCTTAAATATGCGTCCTAGAGCGAAAAGGACGATAATTCGTGACCACCCCTCAAAAATCAAAATTGTGGTGAAAATCCTTGAAAAATTGAAATTTTTATACGAAAAACTTATTTTGGCCATTTCTCCTTAAATATGCGTCCTAGAGCGAAAAGGATGATAATTCGTGACCACCCCTCAAAAATCAAAATTTTGGTGAAATTATTTAAAAAATTGAAATTTTTATACGAAAAACTTATTTTGGCCATATCTCCTTAAATATGCGTCCTAGAGCGAAAAGGACGATAATTCGTGACCACCCCTCAAAAATCAAAATTTTGGCGCAAAACCTTGAAAAATTGAAATTTTTATATGAAAAACTTATTTTGGCCATATCTCCTTAAATATGCGTCCTAGAGCGAAACGGATGATAATTCGTGACCACCCCCTAAAAATCAAAAATTTGATGAAAATCCTCCAAAAATGAAATTTTTATATGAAAAACTTATTTTGGCCATATCTCCTTAAATATGCGCCCTAGAGCGAAAAGGATGATAATTCGTGACCACCCCTCAAAAATCAAACTTTTGGTGAAATTATTT
This sequence comes from Haematobia irritans, assembly GCF_050003625.1. Lineage (NCBI taxonomy): Eukaryota > Metazoa > Arthropoda > Insecta > Diptera > Muscidae > Haematobia > Haematobia irritans. The sequence goes on from NC_134398.1 coordinate 199,063,002, forward strand.
AAAAAATTGAAATTTTTATACGAAAAACTTATTTTGGCCATATCTCCTTAAATATGCGTCCTAGAGCGAAAAGGACGATAATTCGTGACCACCCCTCAAAAATCAAAATTTTGATGAAAATCCTCAAAAAAATGAAATTTTTATATGAAAAACTTATTTTGGCCATATCTCCTTAAATATGCGTCCTAGAGCGAAAAGGACGATAATTCGTGACCACCCCTCAAAAATCAAAATTTTGATGAAAATCCTCAAAAAAATGAAATTTTTATATGAAAAACTTATTTTGGCCATATCTCCTTAAATATGCGTCCTAGAGCGAAAAGGACGATAATTCGTGACCACCCCTCAAAAATCAGAATTTTAATGAAAATCCTCAAAAAAATTAAATTTTTATATGAAAAACTTATTTTGGCCATATCTCCTTAAATATGCGTCCTAGAGCGAAAAGGACGATAATTCGTGACCACCCCTCAAAAATCAAAATTTTGGTGAAAAATTGAAATTTTTATGTGAAAAACTTATTTTGGCCATATCTCCTTAAATATGCGTCCTAGAGCGAAAAGGACGATAATTCGTGACCACCCCTCAAAAATCAAAATTTTGATGAAAATCCTCAAAAAAATGAAATTTTTATATGAAAAACTTATTTTGGCCATATCTCCTTAAATATGCGTCCTAGAGCGAAAGGACGATAATTCGTGACCACCTTCAAAAATCAAAATTTTGATGAAAATTCTCAAAAAAATGAAATTTTTATATGAAAAACTTATTTTGGCCATATCTCCTTAAATATGCGTCCTAGAGCCAAAAGGACGATAATTCGTGACCACCCCACAAAAATCAAAATTTTGATGAAAATCCTCAAAAAAATGAAATTTTTATATGAAAAACTTATTTTGGCCATATCTCCTTAAATATGCGTCCTAGAGCGAAAAGGACGATAATTCGTGACCACCCCTCAAAAATCAAAATTTTGGTGAAAATCCTTGAAAAATTTAAATTTTTATATGAAAAACTTATTTTGGCCATATCTCCTTAAATATGCGTCATAGAGCGAAAAGGATGATAATTCGTGACCACCCCTCAAAAATCAAAATTTTGGTGAAATTATTTAAAAAATTGAAATTTTTATACGAAAAACTTATTTTGGCCATATCTCCTTAAATATGCGTCCTAGAGCGAAAAGGACGATAATTCGTGACCACCCCTCAAAAATCAAATTTTTGATGAAAATCCTCAAAAAAATGAAATTTTTATATGAAAAACTTATTTTGGCCATATCTCCTTAAATATGCGTCCTAGAGCGAAAAGGACGATAATTCGTGACCACCCCTCAAAAATCAAAATTTTGATGAAAATTCTCAAAAAAAATGAAATTTTTATATGAAAAACTTATTTTGGCCATATCTCCTTAAATATGCGTCCTAGAGCGAAAAGGACAATGATTCGTGACCACCCCTCAAAAATCAAAATTTTGGCGCAAAACCTTGAAAAAATTAAATTTTTATATGAAAAACTTATTTTGGCCATATCTCCTTAAATATGCGTCCTAGAGCGAAAAGGACGATAATTCGTGACCACCCCCCAAAAATCAAAATTTTGATGAAAATACTCAAAAAAATGAAATTTTTATATGAAAAACTTATTTTGGCCATATCTCCTTAAATATGCGTCCTAGAGCGAAAAGGACGATAATTCGTGACCACCCCTCAAAAATCAAAATTTTGATGAAAATCCTCAAAAAATGAAATTTTTATGTGAAAAACTTATTTTGGCCATATCTCCTTAAATATGCGTCCTAGTGCGAAAAGGACGATAATTCGTGACCACCCCTCAAAAATCAAAATTTTGATGAAAATCCTCAAAAAAATGAAATTTTTATATGAAAAACTTATTTTGGCCATATCTCCTTAAATATGCGTCCTAGAGCGAAAAGGACGATAATTCGTGACCACCCCAAAAATCAAAATTTTGATGAAAATCCTCAAAAAAATGAAATTTTTATATGAAAAACTTATTTTGGTCATATCTCCTTAAATATGCGTCCTAGAGCGAAAAGGACGATAATTCGTGACCACCCCTCACAAATCAAAATTTTGATGAAAATCCTCAAAAAAATGAAATTTTTATATGAAAAACTTATTTTGGCCATATCTCCTTAAATATGCGTCCTAGAGCGAAAAGGACGATAATTCGTGACCACCCCTCAAAAATCAAAATTTTGGTGAAAATCCTTGAAAAATTGAAATTTTTATATGAAAAACTTATTTTGGCCATATCTCCTTAAATATGCGTCCTAGAGCCAAAAGGACGACAATTCGTGACCACCACCCAAAAATCAAAATTTTGATGAAAATCCTTAAAAAAATGAAATTTTTATATGAAAAACTTATTTTGGCCATATCTCCTTAAATATGCGTCCTAGAGCGAAAAGGACGATAATTCGTGACCACCCCTGAAAAATCAAAATTTTGGTGAAAATCCTTGAAAAATTTAAATTTTTATATGAAAAACTTATTTTGGCCATATCTCCTTAAATATGCGTCCTAGAGCGAAAAGGACGATAATTCGTGACTACCCCTCAAAAATCAAAATTTTGGCGCAAAACCTTGAAAAATTTAAAATTTTATATGAAAAACTTATTTTGGCCATATCTCCTTAAATATGCGTCCTAGAGCGAAACGGGTGATAATTCGTGACCACCCCCCAAAAATCAAAAATTTGATGAAAATCCTCCAAAAATGAAATTTTTATATGAAAAACTTATTTTGGCCATATCTCCTTAAATATGCGCCCTAGAGCGAAAAGGATGATAATTCGTGACCACCCCTCAAAAATCAAAATTTTGGTGAAATTACTTGAAAAATTGAAATTTTTATATGAAAAACTTATTTTGGCCATATCTCCTTAAATATGCGTCCTAGAGCGAAAAGGACGATAATTCGTGACTACCCCCCAAAAATCAAAATTTTGATGAAAATACTCAAAAAAATGAAATTTTTATATGAAAAACTTATTTTGGCCATATCTCCTTAAATATGCGTCCTAGAGCGAAAAGGACGATAATTCGTGACCACCCCTCAAAAATCAAAATTTTGATGAAAATCCTCAAAAAAATGAAATTTTTATATGAAAAACTTATTTTGGCCATATCTCCTTAAATATGCGTCCTAGAGCGAAAAGGACGATAATTCGTGACCACCCCTCAAAAATCAAAATTTTGGTGAAATTACTTGAAAAATTGACATTTTTATATGAAAAACTTATTTTGGCCATATCTCCTTAAATATGCGTCCTAGAGCGAAAAGGACGATAATTCGTGACAACACCTCAAAAATCAAAATTTTGGCGCAAAACCTTGAAAAGTTGAAATTTTTATATGAAAAACTTATTTTGGCCATATCTCCTTAAATATGCGTCCTAGAGCGAAACGGATGATAATTCGTGACCACCCCCAAAAATCAACATTTTGATGAAAATCCTCCAAAAATGAAATTTTTATATGAAAAACTTATTTTGGCCATATCTCCTTAAATATGCGTCCTAGAGCGAAAAGGATGATAATTCGTGACCACCCCTCAAAAATCAAAATTTTGGTGAAATTACTTGAAAAATTTAAATTTTTATATAAAAAACTTATTTTGGCCATATCTCCTTAAATATGCGTCCTAGAGCGAAAAGGACGATAATTCGTGACCACCCCCCAAAAATCAAAATTTTGATGAAAATCTTCAAAAAAATTAAATTTTTATATGAAAAACTTATTTTGGCCATATCTCCTTAAATATGCGTCCTAGAGCGAAAAGGAGATAATTCGTAACCACCCCTCAAAAATCAAAATTTTGATGAAAATCCTCAAAAAAATGAAATTTTTATATGAAAAACTTATTTTGGCCATATCTCCTTAAATATGCGTCCTAGAGCGAAAAGGACGATAATTCGTGACCACCCCCCAAAAATCAAAATTTTGATGAAAATCTTCAAAAAAATTAAATTTTTATATGAAAAACTTATTTTGGCCATATCTCCTTAAATATGCGTCCTAGAGCGAAAAGGACGATAATTCGTGACCACCCCTGAAAAATTAAAATGTTGGTGAAAATCCTTGAAAAATTGGAATTTTTATATGAAAAACTTATTTTGGCCATATCTCCTTAAATATGCGTCCTAGAGCGAAAAGGACGATAATTCGTAACCACCCCTCAAAAATCAAAATTTTGATGAAAATCCTCAAAAAAATGAAATTTTTATATGAAAAACTTATTTTGGCCATATCTCCTTAAATATGCGTCCTAGAGCGAAAAGGACGATAATTCGTGACCACCCCTCAAAAATCAAAATTTTGGTGAAAATCCTTGAAAAATTGAAATTTTTATATGAAAAACTTATTTTGGCCATATCTCCTTAAATATGCGTCCTAGAGCGAAAAGGATGATAATTCGTGACCACCCCTCAAAAATCAAAATTTTGGTGAAATTATTTAAAAAATTGAAATTTTTATACGAAAAACTTATTTTGGCCATATCTCCTTAAATATACGTCCTAGAGCGAAAAGGACGATAATTCGTGACCACCCCTCAAAAATCAAAATTTTGATGAAAATCCTCAAAAAAATAAAATTTTTATATGAAAAACTTATTTTGGCCATATCTCCTTAAATATGCGTCCTAGAGCGAAAAGGACGATAATTCGTGACCACCCCTCAAAAATCAAAATTTTGATGAAAATCCTCAAAAAAATGAAATTTTTATATGAAAAACTTATTTTGGCCATATCTCCTTAAATATGCGTCCTAGAGCGAAAAGGACGATAATTCGTGACCACCCCTCAAAAATCAAAATTTTGATGAAAATTCTCAAAAAAATGAAATTTTTATATGAAAAACTTATTTTGGCCATATCTCCTTAAATATGCGTCCTAGAGCCAAAAGGACGATAATTCGTGACCACCCCCCAAAAATCAAAATTTTGATGAAAATCCTCAAAAAAATGAAATTTTTATATGAAAAACTTATTTTGGCCATATCTCCTTAAATATGCGTCCTAGAGCGAAAAGGACGATAATTCGTGACCACCCCTCAAAAATCAAAATTTTGGTGCAAATCCTTGAAAAATTTAAATTTTTATATGAAAAACTTATTTTGGCCATATCTCCTTAAATATGCGTCCTAGAGCGAAAAGGACGATAATTCGTGACCACCCCTCAAAAATCAAAATTTTGGTGAAAATCCTTGAAAAATTGAAATTTTTATATGAAAAACTTATTTTGACCATATCTCCTTAAATATGCGTCCTAGAGCGAAACGGATGATAATTCGTGACCACCCCCTAAAAATCAAAAATTTGATGAAAATCCTCCAAAAATGAAATTTTTATATGAAAAACTTATTTTGGCCATATCTCCTTAAATATGCGCCCTAGAGCGAAAAGGATGATAATTCGTGACCACCCCTCAAAAATCAAAATTTTGATGAAAATCCTCAAAAAAAATGAAATTTTTATATGAAAAACTTATTTTGGCCATATCTCCTTAAATATGCGTCCTAGAGCGAAAAGGACGATAATTCGTGACCACCCCTCAAAAATCAAAATTTTGATGAAAATCCTCAAAAAAATGAAATTTTTATATAAAAAACTTATTTTGGCCATATCTCCTTAAATATGCGTCCTAGAGCGAAAAGGACGATAATTCGTGACCACCCCTCAAAAATCAAAATTTTGGTGAAAATCTTTGAAAAATTGAAATTTTTATATGAAAAACTTATTTTGGCCATATCTCCTTAAATATGCGTCCTAGAGCGAAAAGGATGATAATTCGTGACCACCCCCCAAAAATCAAAATTTTGGTGAAATTATTTAAAAAATTGAAATTTTTATACGAAAAACTTATTTTGGCCATATCTCCTTAAATATGCGTCCTAGAGCGAAAAGGACGATAATTCGTGACCACCCCTCAAAAATCAAAATTTTGATGAAAATCCTCAAAAAAATGAAATTTTTATATGAAAAACTTATTTTGGCCATATCTCCTTAAATATGCGTCCTAGAGCGAAAAGGACGATAATTCGTGACCACCCCTCAAAAATCAAAAGTTTGATGAAAATCCTCAAAAAAATGAAATTTTTATATGAAAAACTTATTTTGGCCATATCTCCTTAAATATGCGTCCTAGAGCGAAAAGGACGATAATTCGTGACCACCCCTCAAAAATCAAAAGTTTGATGAAAATCCTCAAAAAAATGAAATTTTTATATGAAAAACTTATTTTGGCCATATCTCCTTAAATATGCGTCCTAGAGCGAAAAGGACGATAATTCGTGACCACCCCTCAAAAATCAAAATTTTGATGAAAATCCTCAAAAAAATGAAATTTTTATATGAAAAACTTATTTTGGCCATATCTCCTTAAATATGCGTCCTAGAGCGAAAAGGACGATAATTCGTGACCACCCCTCAAAAATCAAAAGTTTGATGAAAATCCACAAAAAAATGAAATTTTTATATGAAAAACTTATTTTGGCCATATCTCCTTAAATATGCGTCCTAGAGCGAAAAGGACGATAATTCGTGACCACCCCTCAAAAATCAAAATTTTGGTGAAAATCCTTGAAAAATTGAAATTTTTATATGAAAAACTTATTTTGGCCATATCTCCTTAAATATGCGTCCTAGAGCGAAAAGGATGATAATTCGTGACCACCCCTCAAAAATCAAAATTTTGGTGAAATTATTTAAAAAATTGAAATTTTTATACGAAAAACTTATTTTGGCCATATCTCCTTAAATATGCGTCCTAGAGCGAAAAGGACGATAATTCGTGACCACCCCTCAAAAATCAAAATTTTGATGAAAATCCTCAAAAAAATGAAATTTTTATATGAAAAACTTATTTTGGCCATATCTCCTTAAATATGCGTCCTAGAGCGAAAAGGACGATAATTCGTGACCACCCCTCAAAAATCAAAATTTTGGTGAAAAATTGAAATTTTTATGTGAAAAACTTATTTTGGCCATATCTCCTTAAATATGCGTCCTAGAGCGAAAAGGACGATAATTCGTGACCACCCCTCAAAAATCAAAAGTTTGATGAAAATCCTCAAAAAAATGAAATTTTTATATGAAAACCTTATTTTGGCCATATCTCCTTAAATATGCGTCCTAGAGCGAAAAGCACGATAATTCGTGACCACCCCTCAAAAATCAAAATTTTGGTGAAAATCCTTGAAAAATTGAAATTTTTATATGAAAAACTTATTTTGGCCATATCTCCTTAAATATGCGTCCTAGAGCGAAAAGGATGATAATTCGTGACCACCCCTCAAAAATCAAAATTTTGGTGAAATTATTTAAAAAATTGAAATTTTTATACGAAAAACTTATTTTGGCCATATCTCCTTAAATATGCGTCCTAGAGCGAAAAGGACGATAATTCGTGACCACCCCTCAAAAATCAAAATTTTGATGAAAATCCTCAAAAAAATGAAATTTTTATATGAAAAACTTATTTTGGCCATATCTCCTTAAATATGCGTCCTAGAGCGAAAAGGACGATAATTCGTGACCACCCCTCAAAAATCAAAATTTTGATGAAAATCCTCAAAAAAATGAAATTTTTATATGAAAAACTTATTTTGGCCATATCTCCTTAAATATGCGTCCTAGAGCGAAAAGGACGATAATTCGTGACCACCCCTCAAAAATCAAAATTTTGATGAAAATCCTCAAAAAAATGAAATTTTTATATGAAAAACTTATTTTGGCCATATCTCCTTAAATATGGGTCCTAGAGCGAAAAGGACGATAATTCGTGACCACCCCTCAAAAATCAAAATTTTGATGAAAATCCTCAAAAAAATTTTGGTGAAATTATTTAAAAAATTGAAATTTTTATACGAAAAACTTATTTTGGCCATATCTCCTTAAATATGCGTCCTAGAGCGAAAAGGACGATAATTCGTGACCACCCCTCAAAAATCAAAATTTTGATGAAAATCCTCAAAAAAATGAAATTTTTATATGAAAAACTTATTTTGGCCATATCTCCTTAAATATGCGTCCTAGAGCGAAAAGGACGATAATTCGTGACCACCCCTCAAAAATCAAAATTTTGATGAAAATCCTCGAAAAAATTAAATTTTTATATGAAAAACTTATTTTGGCCATATCTCCTTAAATATGCGTCCTAGAGCTAAAAGGACGATAATTCGTGACCACCCCCCAAAAATCAAAATTTTGATGAAAATCCTCAAAAAAATGAAATTTTTATATGAAAAACTTATTTTGGCCATATCTCCTTAAATATGGGTCCAAGAGCGAAAAGGACGATAATTCGTGACCACCCCTCAAAAATCAAAATTTTGGTGAAAATCCTTGAAAAATTGAAATTTTTATATGAAAAACTTATTTTGGCCATATCTCCTTAGATATGCGTCCTAGAGCGAAAAGGACGATAATTCGTGACCACCCCTCAAAAATAAAATTTTGGCGCAAAACCTTGAAAAATTGAAATTTTTATATGAAAAACTTATTTTGGCCATATCTCCTTAAATATGCGTCCTAGAGCGAAACGGATGATAATTCGTGACCACCCCTCAAAAATCAAAATTTTGGTGAAATTATTTAAAAAATTGAAATTTTTATACGAAAAACTTATTTTGGCCATATCTCCTTAAATATGCGTCCTAGAGCGAAAAGGACGATAATTCGTGACCACCCCTCAAAAATCAAAATTTTGATGAAAATCCTCAAAAAAATGAAATTTTTATATGAAAAACTTATTTTGGCCATATCTCCTTAAATATGCGTCCTAGAGCGAAAAGGACGATAATTCGTGACCACCCCTCAAAAATCAAAATTTTGATGAAAATCCTCAAAAAAATGAAATTTTTATATGAAAAACTTATTTTGGCCATATCTCCTTAAATATGCGTCCTAGAGCGAAAAGGACGATAATTCGTGACCACCCCTCAAAATTCAAAATTTTGATGAAAATCCTCAAAAAAATGAAATTTTTATATGAAAAACTTATTTTGGCCATATCTCCTTAAATATGCGTCCTAGAGCGAAAAGGACGATAATTCGTGACCACCCCTCAAAAATCAAAATTTTGGTGAAAAATTGAAATTTTTATGTGAAAAACTTATTTTGGCCATATCTCCTTAAATATGCGTCCTAGAGCCAAAAGGACGATAATTCGTGACCACCCCCCAAAAATCAAAATTTTGATGAAAATCCTCAAAAAAATGAAATTTTTATATGAAAAACTTATTTTGGCCATATCTCCTTAAATATGCGTCCTAGAGCGAAAAGGACGATAATTCGTGACCACCCCTCAAAAATCAAAATTTTGGTGAAAATCCTTGAAAAATTGAAATTTTTATATGAAAAACTTATTTTGGCCATATCTCCTTAAATATGCGTCCTAGAGCGAAAAGGATGATAATTCGTGACCACCCCTCAAAAATCAAAATTTTGGTGAAATTATTTAAAAAATTGAAATTTTTATACGAAAAACTTATTTTGGCCATATCTCCTTAAATATGCGTCCTAGAGCGAAAAGGACGATAATTCGTGACCACCCCTCAAAAATCAAAATTTTGATGAAAATCCTCAAAAAAATCAAATTTTTATATGAAAAACTTATTTTGGCCATATCTCCTTAAATATGCGTCCTAGAGCGAAAAGGACGATAATTCGTGACCACCTTCAAAAATCAAAATTTTGATGAAAATTCTCAAAAAAATGAAATTTTTATATGAAAAACTTATTTTGGCCATATCTCCTTAAATATGCGTCCTAGAGCCAAAAGGACGATAATTCGTGACCACCCCACAAAAATCAAAATTTTGATGAAAATCCTCAAAAAAATGAAATTTTTATATGAAAAACTTATTTTGGCCATATCTCCTTAAATATGCGTCCTAGAGCGAAAAGGACGATAATTCGTGACCACCCCTCAAAAATCAAAATTTTGATGAAAATCCTCAAAAAAATGAAGTTTTTATATGAAAAACTTATTTTGGTCATATCTCCTTAAATATGCGTCCTAGAGCGAAATGGACGATAATTCGTGACCACCCCTCACAAATCAAAATTTTGATGAAAATCCTCAAAAAAATGAAATTTTTATATGAAAAACTTATTTTGGCCATATCTCCTTAAATATGCGTCCTAGAGCGAAAAGGACGATAATTCGTGACCACCCCTCAAAAATCACAATTTTGGTGAAAATCCTTAAAAAAATGAAATTTTTATATAAAAAACTTATTTTGGCCATATCTCCTTACATATGCGTCCTAGAGCGAAAAGGACGATAATTCGTGACAACACCTCACAAATCAAAATTTTGGCGCAAAACCTTGAAAAGTTGAAATTTTTATATGAAAAACTTATTTTGGCCATATCTCCTTAAATATGCGTCCTAGAGCGAAACGGATGATAATTCGTGACCACCCCCAAAAATAAAAATTTTGATGAAAATCCTCCAAAAATGAAATTTTTTATATGAAAAACTTATTTTGGCCATATCTCCTTAAATATGCGCCCTAGAGCGAAAAGGATGATAATTCGTGACCACCCCTCAAAAATCAAAATTTTGGTGAAATTACTTGAAAAATTTAAATTTTTATATACAAAAAACTTATTTTGGCCATATCTCCTTAAATATGCGTCCTAGAGCGAAAAGGACGATAATTCGTGACCACCCCCCAAAAATCAAAATTTTGATGAAAATCTTCAAAAAAATTAAATTTTTATATGAAAAACTTATTTTGGCCATATCTCCTTAAATATGCGTCCTAGAGCGAAAAGGACGATAATTCGTAACCACCCCTCAAAAATCAAAATTTTGATGAAAATCCTCAAAAAAATGAAATTTTTATATGAAAAACTTATTTTGGCCATATCTCCTTAAATATGCGTCCTAGAGCGAAAAGGACGATAATTCGTGACCACCCCCCAAAAATCAAAATTTTGATGAAAATACTCAAAAAATTGAAATTTTTATATGAAAAACTTATTTTGGCCATATCTCCTTAAATATGCGTCCTAGAGCGAAAAGGACGATAATTCGTGACCACCCCTCAAAAATCAAAATTTTGGTGAAAATCTTTGAAAAATTGAAATTTTTTTATGAAAAACTTATTTTGGCCATATCTCCTTAAATATGCGTCCTAGAGCGAAAAGGATGATAATTCGTGACCACCCCTCAAAAATCAAAATTTTGGTGAAATTATTTAAAAAATTGAAATTTTTATACGAAAAACTTATTTTGGCCATATCTCCTTAAATATGCGTCCTAGAGCGAAAAGGACGATAATTCGTGACCACCCCTGAAAAATCAAAATGTTGGTGAAAATCCTTGAAAAATTGAAATTTTTATATGAAAAACTTATTTTGGCCATATCTCCTTAAATATGCGTCCTAGAGCGAAAAGGACGATAATTCGTGACCACCCCTCAAAAATCAAAATTTTGATGAAAATCCTCAAAAAAATGAAATTTTTATATGAAAAACTTATTTTGGCCATATCTCCTTAAATATGCGTCCTAGAGCGAAAAGGACGATAATTCGTGACCACCCCTCAAAAATCAAAATTTTGATGAAAATCCTCAAAAAAATGAAATTTTTATATGAAAAACTTATTTTGGCCATATCTCCTTAAATATGCGTCCTAGAGCGAAAAGGACGATAATTCGTGACCATCCCTCAAAAATCAAAATTTTGATGAAAATCCTCAAAAAAATGAAATTTTTATATGAAAAACTTATTTTGGCCATATCTCCTTAAATATGCGTCCTAGAGCGAAAAGGACGATAATTCGTGACCACCCCTCAAAAATCAAAATTTTGATGAAAATCCTCAAAAAAATGAAATTTTTATATGAAAAACTTATTTTGGCCATATCTCCTTAAATATGCGTCCTAGAGCGAAAAGGACGATAATTCGTGACCACCCCTCAAAAATCAAAATTTTGATGAAAATCCTCAAAAAAATGAAATTTTTATATGAAAAACTTATTTTGGCCATATCTCCTTAAATATGCGTCCTAGAGCGAAAAGGACGATAATTCGTGACCACCCCTCAAAAATCAAAATTTTGGTGAAATTACTTGAAAAATTGAAATTTTTATATGAAAAACTTATTTTGGCCATATCTCCTTAAATATGCGTCCTAGAGCGAAAAGGACGATAATTCGTGACCACCCCCCAAAAATCAAAATTTTGATGAAAATACTCAAAAAAATGAAATTTTTATATGAAAAACTTATTTTGGCCATATCTCCTTAAATATGCGTCCTAGAGCGAAATGGACGATAATTCGTGACCACCCCTCAAAAATCAAAATTTTGATGAAAATCCTCAAAAAAATGAAATTTTTATATGAAAAACTTATTTTGGCCATATCTCCTTAAATATGCGTCCTAGAGCGAAAAGGACGATAATTCGTGACAACACCTCAAAAATCAAAATTTTGGCGCAAAACCTTGAAAAGTTGACATTTTTATATGAAAAACTTATTTTGGCCATATCTCCTTAAATATGCGTCCTAGAGCGAAACGGATGATAATTCGTGACCACCCCCAAAAATCAAAAATTTGATGATAATCCTCCAAAAAGTGAAATTTTTATATGAAAAACTTATTTTGGCCATATCTCCTTAAATATGCGCCCTAGAGCGAAAAGGATGATAATTCGTGACCACCCCTCAAAAATCAAAATTTTGGTGAAATTACTTGAAAAATTTAAATTTTTATATAAAAAACTTATTTTGGCCATATCTCCTTAAATATGCGTCCTAGAGCGAAAAGGACGATAATTCGTGACCACCCCCCAAAAATCAAAATTTTGATGAAAATCTTCAAAAAAATTAAATTTTTATATGAAAAACTTATTTTGGCCATATCTCCTTAAATATGCGTCCTAGAGCGAAAAGGACGATAATTCGTGACCACCCCTCAAAAATCAAAATTTTGGTGAAAATCCTTGAAAAATTGAAATTTTTATATGAAAAACTTATTTTGGCCATATCTCCTTAAATATGCGTCCTAGAGCGAAATGGACGATAATTCGTGACCACCCCTCAAAAATCAAAATTTTGATGAAAATCCTCAAAAAAATGAAATTTTTATATGAAAAACTTATTTTGGCCATATCTCCTTAAATATGCGTCCTAGAGCGAAAAGGACGATAATTCGTGACAACACCTCAAAAATCAAAATTTTGGCGCAAAACCTTGAAAAGTTGACATTTTTATATGAAAAACTTATTTTGGCCATATCTCCTTAAATATGCGTCCTAGAGCGAAACGGATGATAATTCGTGACCACCCCCAAAAATCAAAAATTTGATGATAATCCTCCAAAAAGTGAAATTTTTATATGAAAAACTTATTTTGGCCATATCTCCTTAAATATGCGCCCTAGAGCGAAAAGGATGATAATTCGTGACCACCCCTCAAAAATCAAAATTTTGGTGAAATTACTTGAAAAATTTAAATTTTTATATAAAAAACTTATTTTGGCCATATCTCCTTAAATATGCGTCCTAGAGCGAAAAGGACGATAATTCGTGACCACCCCCCAAAAATCAAAATTTTGATGAAAATCTTCAAAAAAATTAAATTTTTATATGAAAAACTTATTTTGGCCATATCTCCTTAAATATGCGTCCTAGAGCGAAAAGGACGATAATTCGTGACCACCCCTCAAAAATCAAAATTTTGGTGAAAATCCTTGAAAAATTGAAATTTTTATATGAAAAACTTATTTTGGCCATATCTCCTTAAATATGCGTCCTAGAGCGAAAAGGACGATAATTCGTGACCACCCCTCAAAAATTAAAATTTTGATGAAAATCCTCAAAAAAATGAAATTTTTATATGAAAAACTTGTTTTGGTCATATCTCCTTAAATATGCGTCCTAGAGCGAAAAGGACGATAATTCGTGACCACCCCTCAAAAATCAAAATTTTGGTGAAATTATAAAAAATAAAAATAAAAAATTGAAATTTTTATACGAAAAACTTATTTTGGCCATATCTCCTTAAATATGCGTCCTAGAGCGAAAAGGACGATAATTCTTGACCACCCCTCAAAAATCAAAATTTTGGCGCAAAACATTGAAAAATTGAAATTTTTATATGAAAAACTTATTTTGGCCATATCTCCTTAAATATGCGTCCCAGAGCGAAAAGGACGATAATTCGTGACCACCACCCAAAAATCAAAATTTTGATGAAAATACTCAAAAAAATGAAATTTTTATATGAAAAACTTATTTTGGCCATATCTCCTTAAATATGCGTCCTAGAGCGAAAAGGACGATAATTCGTGACCACCCCTCAAAAATCAAAATTTTGGTGAAATTGCTTGAAAAATTGAAATTTTTATATGAAAAACTTATTTTGGCCATATCTCCTTAAATATGCGTCCTAGAGCGAAAAGGACGATAATTCGTGACGACACCTCAAAAATCAAAATTTTGGCGCAAAACCTTGAAAAGTTGAAATTTTTATATGAAAAACTTATTTTGGCCATATCTCCTTAAATATGCGTCCTAGAGCGAAACGGATGATAATTCGTGACCACCCCCAAAAATCAAAAATTTGATGAAAATCCTCCAAAAATGAAATTTTTATATGAAAAACTTATTTTGGCCATATCTCCTTAAATATGCGCCCTAGAGCGAAAAGGATGATAATTCGTAACCACCCCTCAAAAATCAAAATTTTGGTGAAATTACTTGAAAAAATTAAATTTTTATATAAAAAACTTATTTTGGCCATATCTCCTTAAATATGCGTCCTAGAGAGAAAAGGACGATAATTCGTGACCACCCCCCAAAAATCAAAATTTTGATGAAAATCCTCAAAAAAATGAAATTTTTATATGAAAAACTTATTTTGGCCATATCTCCTTAAATATGCGTCCTAGAGCGAAAAGGACGATAATTCGTAACCACCCCTCAAAAATCAAAATTTTGATGAAAATCCTCAAAAAAATGAAATTTTTATATGAAAAACTTATTTTGGCCATATCTCCTTAAATATGCGTCCTAGAGCGAAAAGGACGATAATTCGTGACCACCCCTGAAAAAGCAAAATTTTGGTGAAAATCCTTGAAAAATTGAAATTTTTATATGAAAAACTTATTTTGGCCATATCTCCTTAAATATGCGTCCTAGAGCGAAAAGGACGATAATTCGTGAAATTTTGGTGAAAATCTTTGAAAAATTGAAATTTTTATATGAAAAACTTATTTTGGCCATATCTCCTTAAATATGCGTCCTAGAGCGAAAAGGATGATAATTCGTGACCACCCCTCAAAAATCAAAATTTTGGTGAAATTATTTAAAAAATTGAAATTTTTATACGAAAAACTTATTTTGGCCATATCTCCTTAAATATGCGTCCTAGAGCGAAAAGGACGATAATTCGTGACCACCCCTCAAAAATCAAAATTTTGATGAAATTACTTGAAAATTTGAAATTTTTATATGAAAAACTTAGTTTGGCCATATCTCCTTAAATATGCGTCCTAGAGCGAAAAGGACGATAATTCGTGACCACCCTTCAAAAATCAAAATTTTGATGAAAATCCTCAAAAAAATGAAATTTTTATATGAAAAACTTATTTTGGCCATATCTCCTTAAATATGCGTCCTAGAGCGATAAGGACGATAATTCGTGACCACCCCTCAAAAATCAAAATTTTGATGAAAATCCTCAAAAAAATGAAATTTTTATATGAAAAACTTATTTTGGCCATATCTCCTTAAATATGCGCCCTAGAGCGAAAAGGATGATAATTCGTGACCACCCCTCAAAAATCAAAATTTTGGAGAAAATCCTTGAAAAATTGAAATTTTTAGATGAAAAACTTATTTTGGCCATATCTCCTTAAATATGCGTCCTAGAGCGATAAGGACGATAATTCGTGACCACCCCTCAAAAATCAAAATTTTGATGAAAATCCTCAAAAAAATGAAATTTTTATATGAAAAACTTATTTTGGCCATATCTTCTAAATATGCGTCCTAGAGCGAAAAGGACGATAATTCATGAGCACCCCTCAAAAATCAACATTTTGGTGAAAATCCTTGAAAAATTTAAATATGCGTCCTAGAGCGATAAGGACGATAATTCGTGACCACACCTCAAAAATCTAAATTTTGGAGAAAATTCTTGAAAAATTTAAATTTTATATGAAAAAAATTGTGGCCATATCTCCTTAAATATGCGTCCTAGAGCGAAAAGGACGATAATTCGTGACCACCCCTCAAAAATCAAAATTTTGATGAAAATCCTCAACAAAATGAAATTATTATATGAAAAATCAAAATTTTGGGGCAAAACCTTGAAAAATTGAAATTTTTATATAAAAAACTTATTTTGGCCATATCTCCTTAAATATGCGTCCTAGAGCGAAACGGATGATAATTCGTGACCTCCCCCCAAAAATCAAAATTTTGATGAAAATCCTCAAAAAAATGAAATTTTTATATGAAAAACTTATTTTGGCCATATCTCCTTAAATATGCGCCCTAGAGCGAAAAGGATGATAATTCGTGACCACCCCTCAAAAATCAAAATTTTGGAGAAAATCCTTGAAAAATTGAAATTTTTAGATGAAAAACTTATTTTGGCCATATCTCCTTAAATATGCGTCCTAGAGCGATAAGGACGATAATTCGTGACCACCCCTCAAAAATCAAAATTTTGATGAAAATCCTCAAAAAAATGAAATTTTTATATGAAAAACTTATTTTGGCCATATCTTCTAAATATGCGTCCTAGAGCGAAAAGGACGATAATTCATGACCACCCCTCAAAAATCAACATTTTGGTGAAAATCCTTGAAAAATTTAAATATGCGTCCTAGAGCGATAAGGACGATAATTCGTGACCACACCTCAAAAATCTAAATTTTGGAGAAAATTCTTGAAAAATTTAAATTTTATATGAAAAAAATTGTGGCCATATCTCCTTAAATATGCGTCCTAGAGCGAAAAGGACGATAATTCGTGACCACCCCTCAAAAATCAAAATTTTGATGAAAATCCTCAACAAAATGAAATTATTATATGAAAAATCAAAATTTTGGGGCAAAACCTTGAAAAATTGAAATTTTTATATAAAAAACTTATTTTGGCCATATCTCCTTAAATATGCGTCCTAGAGCGAAACGGATGATAATTCGTGACCTCCCCCCAAAAATCAAAATTTTGATGAAAATCCTCAAAAAAATGAAATTTTTCTATGAAAAACTTATTTTGGCCATATCTCCTTAAATATGCGTCCTAGAGCGATAAGGACGATAATTCGAAAAGGACGATAATTCGTGACCACCCCTCAAAAATCAAAATTTTGATGAAAATCCTCAAAAAAATGAAATTTTTATATGAAAAACTTATTTTGGCCATATCTCCTTAAATATGCGCCCTAGAGCGAAAAGGATGATAATTCGTGACCACCCCTCAAAAATCAAAATTTTGGAGAAAATCCTTGAAAAATTGAAATTTTTAGATGAAAAACTTATTTTGGCCATATCTCCTTAAATATGCGTCCTAGAGCGATAAGGACGATAATTCGTGACCACCCCTCAAAAATCAAAATTTTGATGAAAATCCTCAAAAAAATGAAATTTTTATATGAAAAACTTATTTTGGCCATATCTTCTAAATATGCGTCCTAGAGCGAAAAGGACGATAATTCATGACCACCCCTCAAAAATCAACATTTTGGTGAAAATCCTTGAAAAATTTAAATATGCGTCCTAGAGCGATAAGGACGATAATTCGTGACCACACCTCAAAATCTAAATTTTGGAGAAAATTCTTGAAAAATTTAAATTTTATATGAAAAAAATTGTGGCCATATCTCCTTAAATATGCGTCCTAGAGCGAAAAGGACGATAATTCGTGACCACCCCTCAAAAATCAAAATTTTGGTGAAAATCTTTGAAAAATTTAAATTTTTATATGAAAAACTTATTTTGGCCATATCTCCTTAAATATGCGTCCTAGAGCGAAAAGGACGATAATTCATGAACACCCCCCCAAAAATCTAAATTTTGATGAAAATCCTTGAAAAACTGAAATTTTTATATGAAAAACTTATTTTGGCCATATCTCCTTAAATATGCGTCCTAGAGCGAAAAGGACGATAATTCGTGACCATCCCCCAAAAATCAAAAATTTTGGTGAAAATCTTTGAAAAATTGAAATTTTTATATGAAAAACTTATTTTGGCCATATCTCCTTAAATATGCGTCCTAGAGCGAAAAGGACGATAATTCATGACCACCCCTCAAAAATCAAAATTTTGGTGAAATTATTTAAAAAATTGAAATTTTTATACGAAAAACTTATTTTGGCCATATCTTCTTAAATATGCGTCCTAGAGCGAAAAGGACGATAATTCGTGACCACCCCTCAAAAATCAAAATTTTGATGAAAATCCTCAAAAAAATGAAATTTTTATATGAAAACCTTATTTTGGCCATATCTCCTTAAATATGCGTCCTAGAGCGAAAAGGACGATAATTCATGACCACCCCTCAAAAATCAAAATTTCTGTGAAAATCCTTGAAAAATTGAAATTTTTATATGAAAAATTTATTTTGGCCGTATCTCCTTAAATATGCGTCCTAGAGCGAAAAGGACGATAATTCATGACCACCCCTAAAAAATCAAAATTTTGGTGAAAATCCTTGAAAATTTGAAATTTTTATATGAAAAATTTATTTTGGCCATATCTCCTTAAATATGCGTCCTAGAGCGAAAAGGACGATAATTCGTGACCATCCCCCAAAAATCAAAAATTTTGGTGAAAATCTTTGAAAAATTGAAATTTTTATATGAAAAACTTATTTTGGCCATATCTCCTTAAATATGCGTCCTAGAGCGAAAAGGACGATAATTCATGACCACCCCTCAAAAATCAAAATTTTGGTGAAATTATTTAAAAAATTGAAATTTTTATACGAAAAACTTATTTTGGGCATATCTCCTTAAATATGCGTCCTAGAGCGAAAAGGACGATAATTCGTGACCACCCCTCAAAAATCAAAATTTTGATGAAAATCCTCAAAAAAATGAAATTTTTATATGAAAAACTTATTTTGGCCATATCTCCTTAAATATGCGTCCTAGAGCGAAAAGGACGATAATTCGTGACCATCCCCCAAAAATCAAAAATTTTGGTGAAAATCTTTGAAAAATTGAAATTTTTATATGAAAAACTTATTTTGGCCATATCTCCTTAAATATGCGTCCTAGAGCGAAAAGGACGATAATTCATGACCACCCCTCAAAAATCAAAATTTTGGTGAAATTATTTAAAAAATTGAAATTTTTATACGAAAAACTTATTTTGGCCATATCTCCTTAAATATGCGTCCTAGAGCGAAAAGGACGATAATTCATGACCACCCCTCAAAAATCAAAATTTCTGTGAAAATCCTTGAAAAATTGAAATTTTTATATGAAAAATTTATTTTGGCCGTATCTCCTTAAATATGCGTCCTAGAGCGAAAAGGACGATAATTCATGACCACCCCTCAAAAATCAAAATTTTGGTGAAAATCCTTGAAAATTTGAAATTTTTATATGAAAAATTTATTTTGGCCATATCTCCTTAAATATGCGTCCTAGAGCGAAAAGGACGATAATTCGTGACCACCCCTCAAAAATCAAAATTTTGATGAAAATCCTCAAAAAAATGAAATTTTTATATGAAAAACTTATTTTGGCCATATCTCCTTAAATATGCGTCCTAGAGCGAAAAGGACGATAATTCATGACCATCCCTCAAAAATCAAAATTTTGGTGAAATTATTTAAAAAATTGAAATTTTTATACGAAAAACTTATTTTGGCCATATCTCCTTAAATACGCGTCCTAGAGCGAAAAGGATGATAATTCGTGACCACCCCTCAAAAATCAAAATTTTGGTGAAATTATTTAAAAAATTAAAATTTTTATACGAAAAACTTATTTTGGCCATATCTCCTTAAATATGCGTCCTAGAGCGAAAAGGATGATAGTTCGTGACCACCCCTCAAAAATCAAAATTTTGGGGCAAAACCTTGAAAAATTGAAATTTTTATATGAAAAACTTATTTTGGCCATATCTCCTTAAATATGCGTCCTAGAGCGAAAAGGACGATAATTCATGACCACCCCTCAAAAATCAAAATTTCTGTGAAAATCCTTGAAAAATTGAAATTTTTATATGAAAAATTTATTTTGGCCGTATCTCCTTAAATATGCGTCCTAGAGCGAAAAGGACGATAATTCATGACCACCCCTCAAAAATCAAAATTTTGGTGAAAATCCTTGAAAATTTGAAATTTTTATATGAAAAATTTATTTTGGCCATATCTCCTTAAATATGCGTCCTAGAGCGAAAAGGACGATAATTCGTGACCACCCCTCAAAAATCAAAATTTTGATGAAAATCCTCAAAAAAATGAAATTTTTATATGAAAAACTTATTTTGGCCATATCTCCTTAAATATGCGTCCTAGAGCGAAAAGGACGATAATTCATGACCATCCCTCAAAAATCAAAATTTTGGTGAAATTATTTAAAAAATTGAAATTTTTATACGAAAAACTTATTTTGGCCATATCTCCTTAAATACGCGTCCTAGAGCGAAAAGGATGATAATTCGTGACCACCCCTCAAAAATCAAAATTTTGGTGAAATTATTTAAAAAATTAAAATTTTTATACGAAAAACTTATTTTGGCCATATCTCCTTAAATATGCGTCCTAGAGCGAAAAGGATGATAGTTCGTGACCACCCCTCAAAAATCAAAATTTTGGGGCAAAACCTTGAAAAATTGAAATTTTTATATGAAAAACTTATTTTGGCCATATCTCCTTAAATATGCGTCCTAGAGCGAAAAGGACGATAATTCATGACCACCCCTCAAAAATCAAAATTTTGGTGAAATTATTTAAAAAATTGAAATTTTTATACGAAAAACTTATTTTGGCCATATCTCCTTAAATATGCGTCCTAGAGCGAAAAGGACGATAATTCATGACCACCCCTCAAAAATCAAAATTTCTGTGAAAATCCTTGAAAAATTGAAATTTTTATATGAAAAATTTATTTTGGCCGTATCTCCTTAAATATGCGTCCTAGAGCGAAAAGGACGATAATTCATGACCACCCCTCAAAAATCAAAATTTTGGTGAAAATCCTTGAAAATTTGAAATTTTTATATGAAAAATTTATTTTGGCCATATCTCCTTAAATATGCGTCCTAGAGCGAAAAGGACGATAATTCGTGACCACCCCTCAAAAATCAAAATTTTGATGAAAATCCTCAAAAAAATGAAATTTTTATATGAAAAACTTATTTTGGCCATATCTCCTTAAATATGCGTCCTAGAGCGAAAAGGACGATAATTCATGACCATCCCTCAAAAATCAAAATTTTGGTGAAATTATTTAAAAAATTGAAATTTTTATATGAAAAATTTATTTTGGCCATATCTCCTTAAATATGCGTCCTAGAGCGAAAAGGACGATAATTCGTGACCACCCCTCAAAAATCAAAATTTTGATGAAAATCCTCAAAAAAATGAAATTTTTATATGAAAAACTTATTTTGGCCATATCTCCTTAAATATGCGTCCTAGAGCGAAAAGGACGATAATTCATGACCACCCCTCAAAAATCAAAATTTTGGTGAAATTATTTAAAAAAATGAAATTTTTATATGAAAAACTTATGTTGGCCATATCTCCTTAAATATGCGTCCTAGAGCGAAAAGGACGATAATTCGTGACCACCCCTCAAAAATCAAAATTTTGATGAAAATCCTCAACAAAATGAAATTATTATATGAAAAATCACAATTTTGGGGTAAAACCTTGAAAAATTGAAATTTTTATATGAAAAACTTATTTTGGCCATATCTCCTTAAATATGCGTCCTAGACCGAAACGGATGATAATTCGTGGCCTCCCCCCAAAAATCAAAATTTTGATGAAAATCCTCAAAAAAATGAAATTTTTCTATGAAACACTTATTTTGGCCATATCTCCTTAAATATGCGTCCTAGAGCGAAAAGGACGATAATTCATGACCACCCCTTAAAAATCAAAATTTCTGTGAAAATCCTTGAAAATTTGAAATTTTTATATGAAAAATTTATTTTGGCCATATCTCCTTAAATATACGTCCTAGAGCGAAAAGGACGATAATTCATGACCACCCCTCAAAAATCAAAATTTCTGTGAAAATCCTTGAAAATTTGAAATTTTTATATGAAAAATTTATTTTGGCCATATCTCCTTAAATATGCGTCCTAGAGCGAAAAGGACGATAATTCATGACCACCCCTCAAAAATCAAAATTTTGGTGAAATTATTTAAAAAAATGAAATTTTTATATGAAAAACTTATGTTGGCCATATCTCCTTAAATATGCGTCCTAGAGCGAAAAGGACGATAATTCGTGACCACCCCTCAAAAATCAAAATTTTGATGAAAATCCTCAACAAAATGAAATTATTATATGAAAAATCACAATTTTGGGGCAAAACCTTGAAAAATTGAAATTTTTATATGAAAAACTTATTTTGGCCATATCTCCTTAAATATGCGTCCTAGAGCGAAACGGATGAAAATTCGTGACCTCCCCCCAAAATTCAAAATTTTGATGAAAATCCTCAAAAAAATGAAATTTTTCTATGAAAAACTTATTTTGGCCATATCTCCTTAAATATGCGTCCTAGAGCGAAAAGGACGATAATTCGTGACCACCCCTCAAAAATCAAAATTTTGGTGAAAATCCTTGAAAAATTGAAATTTTTATATGAAAAACTTATTTTGGCCATATCTCCTTAAATATGCGTCCTAGAGCGAAAAGGACGATAATTCATGACCACCCCTCAAAAATCTAAATTTTGATGAAAATCCTTGAAAAACTGAAATTTTTATATGAAAAACTTATTTTGGCCATATCTCCTTAAATATGCGTCCTAGAGTGAAAAGGACGATAATTCGTGACCACCCCCCAAAAATTAAAAATTTTGGTGAAATTATTTAAAAAATTGAAATTTTTATACGAAAAACTTATTTTGGCCATATCTCCTTAAATATGCGTCCTAGAGTGAAAAGGACGATAATTCGTGACCACCCCCCAAAAATCAAAAATTTTGGTGAAATTATTTAAAAAATTGAAATTTTTATACGAAAAACTTATTTTGGCCATATCTCCTTAAATATGCGTCCTAGAGCGAAAAGGACGATAATTCATGACCACCCCTCAAAAATCAAAATCCTTGAAAAATTGAAATTTTTATATGAAAAACTTATTTTGGCCATATCTCCTTAAATATGCGTCCTAGAGCGAAAAGGACGATAATTCATGACCACCCCCCAAAAATCTAAATTTTGATGAAAATCCTTGAAAAACTGAAATTTTTATATGAAAAATTTATTTTGGCCATATCTCCTTAAATATGCGTCCTAGAGCGAAAAGGACGATAATTCATGACCACCCCTCAAAAATCAAAATTTTGGTGAAATTATTTAAAAAATTGAAATTTTTATACGAAAAACTTATTTTGGCCATATCTCCTTAAATATGCGTCCTAGAGCGAAAAGGCCGATAATTCGTGACCACCCCTCAAAAATCAAAATTATGATGAAAATCCTCAAAAAAATGAAATTTTTATATGAAAAACTTATTTTGGCCATATCTCCTTAAATATGCGTCCTAGAGCGAAAAGGACGATAATTCATGACCACCCCTCAAAAATCAAAATTTTGGTGAAATTATTTAAAAAATTGAAATTTTTATACGAAAAACTTATTTTGGCCATATCTCCTTAAATATGCGTCCTAGAGCGAAAAGGACGATAATTCATGACCACCCCTCAAAAATCAAAATTTCTGTGAAAATCCTTGAAAATTTGAAATTTTTATATGAAAAATTTATTTTGGCCATATCTCCTTAAATATGCGTCCTAGAGCGAAAAGGACGATAATTCATGACCACCCCTCAAAAATCAAAATTTTGGTGAAATTATTTAAAAAATTGAAATTTTTATACGAAAAACTTATTTTGGCCATATCTCCTTAAATATGCGTCCTAGAGCGAAAAGGACGATAATTCATGACCACCCCTCAAAAATCAAAATTTCTGTGAAAATCCTTGAAAATTTGAAATTTTTATATGAAAAATTTATTTTGGCCATATCTCCTTAAATATGCGTCCTAGAGCGAAAAGGACGATAATTCATGACCACCCCTCAAAAATCAAAATTTTGGTGAAATTATTTAAAAAATTGAAATTTTTATATGAAAAACTTATATTGGCCATATCTCCTTAAATATGCGTCCTAGAGCGAAAAGGACGATAATTCGTGACCACCCCTCAAAAATCAAAATTTTGATGAAAATCCTCAAAAAAATGAAATTTTTATATGAAAAACTTATTTTGGCCATATCTCCTTAAATATGCGTCCTAGAGCGAAAAGGACGATAATTCGTGACCACCCCTCAAAAATCAAAATTTTGGTTACACTCCTTGAAAAAATGAAATTTTTATATGAAAAACTTATTTTGGCCATATCTCCTTAAATATGCGTCCTAGAGCGAAAAGGACGATAATTCGTGACCACACCTCAAAAATCAAAAATTTGGCGCAAAACCTTGAAAAATTGAAATTTTTATATGAAAAATTTATTTTGGCCATATCTCCTTAAATATGCGTCCTAGAGCGAAACGGATGATAATTCGTGACCACCCCCCAAAATTCAAAAATTTGATGAAAATCCTCCAAAAAAAATGAAATTTTTATATGAAAAACTTATTTTGGCCATATCTCCTTAAATATGCGTCCTAGAGCGAAAAAAAAAATAAAAATTTTGGTGAAAATCCTTGAAAAATCGAAATTTTTATATGAAAAACTTGGCCATATCTCCTTAAACATGCGTCCTAGAGCGAAAAGGACGATAGTTCGTGACCACCCCTCAAAAATCAAAATTTTGATGAAAATCCTCAAAAAAATGAAATTTTTATATGAAAAACTTATTTTGGCCATATCTCCTTAAATATGCGTCCTATAGCGAAAAGGACGATAATTCGTGACCACCCCTCAAAAATAAAAATTTTGGTGAAAATCCTTGAAAAATTGAAATTTTTATATGAAAAACTTATTTTGGCCATATCTCCTTAAATATGCGTCCTAGAGCGAAAAGGATGATAATTCGAGACCACCCCTCAAAAATCAAAATTTTGATGAAAATCCTCAAAAAAATGAAATTTTTATATGAAAAACTTATTTTGGCCATATCTCATTAAATATGCGTCCTAGAGCGATAAGGACGATAATTCGAAAAGGACGATAATTCGTGACCACCCCTCAAAAATCAAAATTTTGATGAAAATCCTCAAAAAAATGAAATTTTTATATGAAAAACTTATTTTGGCCATATCTCGTAAATATGCGTCCTAGAGCGAAAAAGACGATAATTCGTGACCACACCTCAAAAATCAAAATGTTGGCGAAAAACCTTGAAAAATTGAAATTTTTATATGAAAAACTTATTTTGGCCATATCTCCTTTAATATGCGTCCTAGAGCGAAAAGGACGATAATTCATGACCACCCCTCAAAAATCAAAATTATGATGAAAATCCTCAAAAAAATGAAATTTTTATATGAAAAACTTATTTTGGCCATATCTCCTTAAATATGCGTCCTAGAGCGAAAAGGACGATAATTCATGACCACCCCTCAAAAATCAAAATTTCTGTGAAAATCCTTGAAAATTTGAAATTTTTATATGAAAATTTTATATTAAATATGCGTCCTAGAGCGAAAAGGACGATAATTCATGACCACCCCTCAAAAATCAAAATTTTGGTGAAATTATTTAAAAAATTGAAATTTTTATATGAAAAACTTATTTTGGCCATATCTCCTTAAATATGCGTCCTAGAGCGAAAAGGACGATATTTCGTGACCACCCCTCAAAAATCAAAATTTTGATGAAAATCCTCAAAAAAATGAAATTTTTATATGAAAAACTTATTTTGGCCATATCTCCTTAAATATGCGTCCTAGAGCGAAAAGGACGATAATTCGTGACCACACCTCAAAAATCAAAATTTTGGTTACACTCCTTGAAAAAATGAAATTTTTATATGAAAAACTTATTTTGGCCATATCTCCTTAAATATGCGTCCTAGAGCGAAAAGGACGATAATTCGTGACCACACCTCAAAAATCAAAATGTTGGCGCAAAACCTTGAAAAATTGAAATTTTTATATGAAAAATTTATTTTGGCCATATCTCCTTAGATATGCGTCCTAGAGCGAAACGGATGATAATTCGTGACCACCCCCCAAAATTCAAAAATTTGATGAAAATCCTCCAAAAAAAATGAAATTTTTATATGAAAAACTTATTTTGGCCATATCTCCTTAAATATGCGTCCTAGAGCGAAAAAAAAATAAAAATTTTGGTGAAAATCCTTGAAAAATCGAAATTTTTATATGAAAAACTTGGTCATATCTCCTTAAACATGCGTCCTAGAGCGAAAAGGACGATAGTTCGTGACCACCCCTCAAAAATCAAAATTTTGATGAAAATCCTCAAAAAAATGAAATTTTTATATGAAAAACTTATTTTGGCCATATCTCCTTAAATATGCGTCCTATAGCGAAAAGGACGATAATTCGTGACCACCCCTCAAAAATAAAAATTTTGGTGAAAATCCTTGAAAAATTGAAATTTTTATATGAAAAACTTATTTTGGCCATATCTCCTTAAATATGCGTCCTAGAGCGAAAAGGATGATAATTCGTGACCACCCCTCAAAAATCAAAATTTTGATGAAAATCCTCAAAAAAAATGAAATTTTTATATGAAAAACTTATTTTGGCCATATCTCATTAAATATGCGTCCTAGAGCGATAAGGACGATAATTCGAAAAGGACGATAATTCGTGACCACCCCTCAAAAATCAAAATTTTGATGAAAATCCTCAAAAAAATGAAATTTTTATATGAAAAACTTATTTTGGCCATATCTCGTAAATATGCGTCCTAGAGCGAAAAGGACGATAATTCGTGACCACACCTCAAAAATCAAAATGTTGGCGAAAAACCTTGAAAAATTGAAATTTTTATATGAAAAACTTATTTTGGCCATATCTCCTTTAATATGCGTCCTAGAGCGAAAAGGACGATAATTCATGACCACCCCTCAAAAATCAAAATTTTGGTGAAATTATTTAAAAAATTGAAATTTTTATACGAAAAACTTATTTTTGCCATATCTCCTTAAATATGCGTCCTAGAGCGAAAAGGACGATAATTCGTGACCACCCCTCAAAAATCAAAATTTTGATGAAAATCCTCAAAAAAATGAAATTTTTATATGAAAAACTTATTTTGGCCATATCTCCTTAAATATGCGTCCTAGAGCGAAAAGGACGATAATTCATGACCACCCCTCAAAAATCAAAATTTTGGTGAAATTATTTAAAAAATTGAAATTTTTATACGAAAAACTTATTTTGGCCATATCTCCTTAAATATGCGTCCTAGAGCGAAAAGGACGATAATTCGTGACCACCCCTCAAAAATCAAAATTTTGATGAAAATGCTCAAAAAAATGAAATTTTTATATGAAAAACTTATTTTGGCCATATCTCCTTAAATATGCGTCCTAGAGCGTAAAGGACGATAATTCATGACCACCCCTCAAAAATCAAAATTTTGGTGAAATTATTTAAAAAATTGAAATTTTTATACGAAAAACTTATTTAGGCCTATCTCCTTAAATATGCGTCCTAGAGCGAACAGGACGATAATTCATGACCACCCCTCAAAAATCAAAATTTTGATGAAAATCCTCAAAAAAATGAAATTTTTATATGAAAAACTTATTTTGGCCATATCTTCTTAAATATGCGTCCTATAGCGAAAAGGACGATAATTCGTGACCACCCCTCAAAAATCAAAATTTTGGTGAAAATCCTTGAAAAATTGAAATTTTTATATGAAAAACTTATTTTGGCCATATCTCCTTAAATATGCGTCCTAGAGCGAAAGGACGATAATTCATTACCACCCCCCAAAAATCTAAATTTTGATGAAAATCCTTGAAAAACTGAAATTTTTATATGAAAAACTTATTTTGGCCATATCTCCTTAAATATGCGTCCTAGAGCGAAAAGGACGATAATTCATGACAATTCAGAAAATTTTGGTGAAAATCTTTGAAAAATTGAAATTTTTATATGAAAAACTTATTTTGGCCGTATCTCCTTAAATATGTGTCCTAGAGCGAAAAGGACGATAATCATGACCACCCCTCAAAAATCAAAATTTTGGTGAAATTATTTAAAAAATTGAAATTTTTATACGAAAAACTTATTTTGGCCATATCTCCTTAAATATGCGTCCTAGAGCGAAAAGGACGATAATTCGTGACCACCCCTCAAAAATCAAAATTTTGATGAAAATCCTCAAAAAAATGAAATTTTTATATGAAAAACTTATTTTGGCCATATCTCCTTAAATATGCGTCCTAGAGCGAAGAGGACGATAATTCATGACCACCCCTCAAAAATCAAAATTTCTGTGAAAATCCTTGAAAATTTGAAATTTTTATATGAAAAATTTATTTTGGCCATATCTCCTTAAATATGCGTCCTAGAGCGAAAAGGATGATAATTCATGACCACCCCTCAAAAATCAAAATTTTGGTGAAATTATTTAAAAAATTGAATTTTTTATATGAAAAACTTATTTTGGCCACATCTCCTTAAATATGCGTCCTAGAGCGAAAAGGACGATAATTCATGACCACCCCTCAAAAATCTAAATTTCTGTGAAAATCCTTGAAAATTTGAAATTTTTATATGAAAAATTTATTTTGGCCATATCTCCTTAAATATGCGTCCTAGAGCGAAAAGGATGATAATTCATGACCACCCCTCAAAAATCAAAATTTTGGTGAAATTATTTAAAAAATTGAATTTTTTATATGAAAAACTTATTTTGGCCACATCTCCTTAAATATGCGTCCTAGAGCGAAAAGGACGATAATTCATGACCACCCCTCAAAAATCTAAATTTCTGTGAAAATCCTTGAAAATTTGAAATTTTTATATGAAAAATTTATTTTGGCCATATCTCCTTAAATATGCGTCCTAGAGCGAAAAGGACGATAATTCATGACCACCCCTCAAAAATCAAAATTTTGGTGAAATTATTTAAAAAATTGAAATTTTTATACGAAAAACTTATTTTGGCCATATCTCCTTAAATGTGCGTCCTAGAGCGAAAAGGACGATAATTCATGACCACCCCTCAAAAATCAAAATTTCTGTGAAAATCCTTGAAAATTTGAAATTTTTATATGAAAAATTTATTTTGGCCATATCTCCTTAAATATGCGTCCTAGAGCGAAATGGACGATAATTCATGACCACCCCTCAAAAATCAAAATTTTGGTGAAATTATTTAAAAAATTGAAATTTTTATACGAAAAACTTATTTTGGCCATATCTCCTTAAATATGCGTCCTAGAGCGAAAAGGACGATAATTCGTGACCTCCCCCCAAAAATCAAAATTTTGATGAAAATCCTCAAAAAAATGAAATTTTTCTATGAAAAACTTATTTTGGCCATATCTCCTTAAATATGCGTCCTAGAGCGAAAAGGACGATAATTCGTGACCACCCCTCAAAAATCAAAATTTTGGTGAAAATCCTTGAAAAATTGAAATTTTTATATGAAAAACTTATTTTGGCCATATCTCCTTAAATATGCGTCCTAGAGCGAAAAGGGCGATAATTCATGACCACCCCTCAAAAATCAAAATTTTGGCGAAATTATTTAAAAAATTGAAATTTTTATACGAAAAACTTATTTTGGCCATATCTCCTTAAATATGCGTCCTAGAGCGAAAAGGACGATAATTCATGACCACCCCTCAAAAATCAAAATTTCTGTGAAAATCCTTGAAAATTTGAAATTTTTATATGAAAAATTTATTTTGGCCATATCTCCTTAAATATGCGTCCTAGAGCGAAAAGGACGATAAAAAATCAAAATTTTGGTGAAATTATTTAAAAAATTGAAATTTTTATACGAAAAACTTATTTTGGCCATATCTCCTTAAATATGCGTCCTAGAGCGAAAAGGACGATAATTCGTGACCACCCCTCAAAAATCAAACTTTTGATGAAAATCCTCAAAAAAATGAAATTTTTATATGAAAAACTTATTTTGGCCATATCTCCTTAAATATGCGTCCTAGAGCGAAAAGGACGATAATTCGTGACCACCCCCCAAAAATCAAAAATTTTGGTGAAAATCTTTGAAAAATTGAAATTTTTATATGAAAAACTTATTTTGGCCACATCTCCTTAAATATGCGTCCTAGAGCGAAAAGGACGATAATTCATGACCACCCCTCAAAAATCAAAATTTTGGTGAAATTATTTAAAAAATTGAAATTTTTATACGAAATACTTATTTGGGCCATATCTCCTAGAGCGAAAAGGACGATAATTCGTGACCACCCCTCAAAAATCAAAATTTTGATGAAAATCCTCAAAAAAATGAAATTTTTATATGAAAAACTTATTTTGGCCATATCTCCTTAAATATGCGTCCTAGAGCGAAAAGGACGATAATTCGTGACCACCCCCCAAAAATCAAAAATTTTGGTGAAAATCTTTGAAAAATTGAAATTTTTATACGAAAAACTTATTTTGGCCATATCTCCTTAAATATGCGTCCTAGCGAAAAGGACGATAATTCGTGACCACCCCTCAAAAATCAAAATTTTGATGAAAATCCTCAAAAAAATGAAATTTTTAATGAAAAACTTATTTTGGCCATATCTCCTTAAATATGCGTCCTAGAGCGAAAAGGACGATAATTCATGACCACCCCTCAAAAATCTAAATTTCTGTGAAAATCCTTGAAAATTTGAAATTTTTATATGAAAAATTTATTTTGGCCATATCTCCTTAAATATGCGTCCTAGAGCGAAAAGGACGATAATTCATGACCACCCCTCAAAAATCAAAATTTTGGTGAAATTATTTAAAAAATTGAAATTTTTATACGAAAAACTTATTTTGGCCTATCTCCTTAAATATGCGTCCTAGAGCGAAATGGACGATAATTCATGACCACCCCTCAAAAATCAAAATTTTGATGAAAATCCTCAAAAAAATGAAATTTTTATATGAAAAACTTATTTTGGCCATATCTCCTTAAATATGCGTCCTAGAGCGAAAAGAACGATAATTCGTGACCACCCCTCAAAAATCAAAATTTTGATGAAAATCCTCAAAAAAATGAAATTTTTATATGAAAAACTTATTTTGGCCATATCTCCTTAAATATGCGCCCTAGAGCGAAAAGGATGATAATTCGTGACCAGCCCCCAAAAATCAAAATTTTGATGAAAATTCTCAAAAAAATGAAATTTTTCTATGAAAAACTTATTTTGGCCATATCTCCTTAAATATGCGTCCTAGAGCGAAAAGGACAATAATTCGTGACCACCCCTCAAAAATCAAAATTTTGATGAAAATCCTCCAAAAATTGAAATTTTTATATGAAAAACTTATTTTGGCCATATCTCCTTAAATATGCGTCCTAGAGCGAAAAGGACGATAATTCGTGACCACCCCTTAAAAATCAAAATTTTGATGAAAATCCTCAAAAAAATGAAATTTTTATATGAAAAACTTATTTTGGCCATATCTCCTTAAATATGCGCCCTAGAGCGAAAAGGATGATAATTCGTGACCAGCCCCCAAAAATCAAAATTTTGGCGCAAAACCTTGAAAATTTGAAATTTTTATATGAAAAACTTATTTTGGCCATATCTCCTTAAATATGCGTCCTAGAGCGAAACGGATGATAATTCGTGACCACCCCCCAAAAATCAAAAATTTGATGAAAATCCTCCAAAAATGAAATTTTTATATGAAAAACTTATTTTGGCCATATCTCCTTAAATATGCGCCCTAGAGCGAAAAGGATGATAATTCATGACCACCCCCCAAAAATCAAAATTTTGATGAAAATCCTCAAAAAATGAAATTTTTATATGAAAAACTTATTTTGGCCATATCTCCTTAAATATGCGTCCTAGAGCGAAAAGAACGATAATTCGTGACCACCCCCCAAAAATCAAAATTTTGATGAAAATCCTCAAAAAAATGAAATTTTTATATGAAACACTTATTTTGGCCATATCTCCTTAAATATGCGTCCTAGAGCGAAAAGGATGATAATTCGTGACCACCCCTCAAAAATCAAAATTTTGATGAAAATCCTCAAAAAAATGAAATTTTTATATGAAAAACGTATTTTGGCCATATCTCCTTAAATATGCGTCCTAGATCGAAAAGGATGATAATTCGTGACCACCCCACAAAAATCAAAATTTTGATGAAAATCCTTGAAAAAGTGAAATTTTTATATGAAAAACTTATTTTGGCCATATCTCCTTAAATATGCGTCCTAGAGCGAAAAGGACGATAATTCGTGACCACCCCCCAAAAATCAAAATTTTGATGAAAATCCTCAAAAAATGAAATTTTTATATGAAAAACTTATTTTGGCCATATCTCCTTAAATATGCGTCCTAGAGCGAAAAGAACGATAATTCGTGACCACCCCTCAAAAATCAAAATTTTGATGAAAATCCTCAAAAAAAATGAAATTTGTATATGAAAAACTTATTTTGGCCATATCTCCTTAAATATGCGTCCTAGAGCGAAAAGAACGATAATTCGTGACCACCGCTCCAAAATCAAAATTTTGGTGAAAATCCTTGAAAAATTGAAATTTTTATATGAAAAACTTATTTTGGCCATATCTCCTTAAATATGCGTCCTAAAGCGAAAAGGACGATAATTCGTGACCACCCCTCAAAAATCAAAATTTTGGTGAAAATCCTTAAAAAATTGAACTTTTTATATGAAAAACTTATTTTGGCCATATCTCCTTAAATATGCGTCCTAGAGCGAAAAGGATGATAATTCGTGACCACCCCTCAAAAATCAAAATTTTGGTGAAATTATTTAAAAAATTGAAATTTTTATACGAAAAACTTATTTTGGCCATATCTCCTTAAATATGCGTCCTAGAGCGAAAAGGACGATAATTCGTGACCACCCCTCAAAAATCAAAATTTTGGTGAAAATCCTTGAAAAATTGAAATTTTTATATGAAAAACTTATTTTGGCCATATCTCCTTAAATATGCGTCCTAGAGCGAAAAGGACGATAATTCGTGACCACCCCTCAAAAATCAAAATTTTGGTGAAAATCCTTAAAAAATTGAACTTTTTATATGAAAAACTTATTTTGGCCATATCTCCTTAAATATGCGTCATAGAGCGAAAAGGATGATAATTCGAGACCACCCCTCAAAAATCAAAATTTTGGTGAAATTATTTAAAAAATTGAAATTTTTATACGAAAAACTTATTTTGGCCATATCTCCTTAAATATGCGTCCTAGAGCGAAAAGGACGATAATTCGTGACCACCCCTCAAAAATCAAAATTTTGATGAAAATCCTCAAAAAAATGAAATTTTTCTATGAAAAACTTATTTTGGCCATATCTCCTTAAATATGCGTCCTAGAGCGAAAAGGACGATAATTCGTGACCACACCTCAAAAATCAAAATTTTGGCGAAAAACCTTGAAAAATTCAAATTTTTATATGAAAAACTTATTTTGGCCATATCTCCTTAAATATGCGTCCTAATTCGTGACCACCCCTCAAAAATCAAAATTTTGGTGAAAATCTTTGAAAAATTGAAATTTTTATATGAAAAACTTATTTTGGCCATATCTCCTTAAATATGCGTCCTAGAGCGAAAAGGACGATAATTCGTGACCACCCCTCACAAATCAAAATTTTGATGAAAATCCTCCAAAAATTGAAATTTTTATATGAAAAACTTATTTTGGCCATATCTCCTTAAATATGCGTCCTAGAGCGAAAAGGACGATAATTCGTGACCACACCTCAAAAATCAAAATTTTGGCGCAAAACCTTGAAAAATTGAAATTTTTATATGAAAAACTTATTTTGGCCATATCTCCTTAAATATGCGTCCTAGAGCGAAACGGATGATAATTCGTGACCACCCCCCAAAAATCAAAAATTTGATGAAAATCCTCCAAAAATGAAATTTTTATATGAAAAACTTATTTTGGCCATATCTCCTTAAATATGCGCCCTAGAGCGAAAAGGATGATAATTCGTGACCACCCCCAAAAATCAAAATTTTGATGAAAATCCTCAAAAAATGAAATTTTTATATGAAAAACTTATTTTGGCCATATCTCCTTAAATATGCGTCCTAGAGCGAAAAGGACGATAATTCGTGACCACCCCCCAAAAATCAAAATTTTGATGAAAATCCTCAAAAAAATGAAATTTTTATATGAAAAACTTATTTTGGCCATATCTCCTTAAATATGCGTCCTAGAGCGAAAAGGACGATAATTCGTGACCACCCCCCAAAAATCAAAATTTTGATGAAAATCCTCAAAAAAATGAAATTTTTATATGAAAAACTTATTTTGGCCATATCTCCTTAAATATGCGTCCTAATTCGTGACCACCCCTCAAAAATCAAAATTTTGGTGAAAATCCTTGAAAAATTGAAATTTTTATATGAAAAACTTATTTTGGCCATATCTCCTTAAATATGCGTCCTAGAGCGAAAAGGACGATAATTCGTGACCACCCCTCAAAAATCAAAATTTTGGTGAAAATCCTTGAAAAATTGAAATTTTTATATGAAAAACTTATTTTGGCCATATCTCCTTAAATATGCGTCCTAGAGCGAAAAGGACGATAATTCGTGACCACACCTCAAAAATCAAAATTTTGGCGCAAAACCTTGAAAAATTGAAATTTTTATATGAAAAACTTATTTTGGCCATATCTCCTTAAATATGGGTCCTAGAGCGAAACGGATGATAATTCGTGACCACCCCTCAAAAATCAAAATTTTGATGAAAATCCTCAAAAAAATGAAATTTTTATATGAAAAACTTTTTTTGGCCATATCTCCTTAAATATGCGTCCTAGAGCGAAAAGGACGATAATTCGTGACCACCCCTCAAAAATCAAAATTTTGATGAAAATCCTCAAAAAAATGAAATTTTTATATGAAAAACTTATTTTGGCCATATCTCCTTAAATATGCGCCCTAGAGCGAAAAGGATGATAATTCGTGACCCCCCCCAAAAATCAAAATTTTGATGAAAATCTTCAAAAAAATGAAATTTTTCTATGAAAAACTTATTTTGGCCATATCTCCTTAAATATGCGTCCTAGAGCGAAAAGGACGATAATTCGTGACCACCCCTCAAAAATCAAAATTTTGGTGAAAATCCTTAAATAATTGAAATTTTTATATGAAAAACTTATTTTGGCCATATCTCCTTAAATATGCGTCCTAGAGCGAAAATGATGATAATTCGTGACCACCCCTCAAAAATCAAAATTTTGCTGAAATTATTTAAAAAATTGAAATTTTTATACGAAAAACTTATTTTGGCCATATCTCCTTAAATATGCGTCCTAGAGCGAAAAGGACGATAATTCGTGACCACCCCTCAAAAATCAAAATTTTGATGAAAATCCTCAAAAAAATGAAATTTTTATATGAAAAACTTATTTTGGCCATATCTCCTTAAATATGCGCCCTAGAGCGAAAAGGATGATAATTCGTGACCAGCCCCCAAAAATCAAAATTTTGATGAAAATCCTCAAAAAAATGAAATTTTTCTATGAAAAACTTATTTTGGCCATATCTCCTTAAATATGCGTCCTAGAGAGAAAAGGACGATAATTCGTGACCAACCCTCAAAAATCAAAATTTTGGTGAAAATCCTTGAAAAATTGAAATTTTTATATGAAAAACTTATTTTGGCCATATCTCCTTAAATATGCGTCCTAGAGCGAAAAGGACGATAATTCGTGACCACCCCTCAAAAATCAAAATTTTGGTGAAAATCCTTGAAAAATTTAAATTTTTATATGAAAAACTTATTTTGGCCATATCTCCTTAAATATGGGTCCTAGAGCGAAACGGATGATAATTCGTGACCACCCCCCAAAAATCAAAAATTTGATGAAAATCCTCCAAAAATGAAATTTTTATATGAAAAACTTATTTTGGCCATATCTCCTTAAATATGCGTCCTAGAGCGAAAAGGACGATAATTCGTGACCACCCCTCAAAAATCAAAATTTTGATGAAAATCCTTGAAAAATTGAAATTTTTATATGAAAAACTTATTTTGGCCATATCTCCTTAAATATGCGTCCTAATTCGTGACCACCCCTCAAAAATCAAAATTTTGGTGAAAATCCTTGAAAAATTGAAATTTTTATATGAAAAACTTATTTTGGCCATATCTCCTTAAATATGCGTCCTAGAGCGAAAAGGACGATAATTCGTGACCACCCCTCAAAAATCAAAATTTTGGTGAAAATCCTTGAAAAATTGAAATTTTTATATGAAAAACTTATTTTGGCCATATCTCCTTAAATATGCGTCCTAGAGCGAAAAGGACGATAATTCGTGACCACCCCTCAAAAATCAAAATTTTGGTGAAAATCCTTGAAAAATTTAAATTTTTATATGAAAAACTTATTTTGGCCATATCTCCTTAAATATGGGTCCTAGAGCGAAACGGATGATAATTCGTGACCACCCCCCAAAAATCAAAAATTTGATGAAAATCCTCCAAAAATGAAATTTTTATATGAAAAACTTATTTTGGCCATATCTCCTTAAATATGCGTCCTAGAGCGAAAAGGACGATAATTCGTGACCACCCCTCAAAAATCAAAATTTTGATGAAAATCCTTGAAAAAATGAAATTTTTATATGAAAAACTTATTTTGGCCATATCTCCTTAAATATGCGTCCTAATTCGTGACCACCCCTCAAAAATCAAAATTTTGGTGAAAATCCTTGAAAAATTGAAATTTTTATATGAAAAACTTATTTTGGCCATATCTCCTTAAATATGGGTCCTAGAGCGAAACGGATGATAATTCGTGACCACCCCCCAAAAATCAAAAATTTGATGAAAATCCTCCAAAAATGAAATTTTTATATGAAAAACTTATTTTGGCCATATCTCCTTAAATATGCGTCCTAGAGCGAAAAGGACGATAATTCGTGACCACCCCTCAAAAATCAAAATTTTGATGAAAATCCTTGAAAAATTGAAATTTTTATATGAAAAACTTATTTTGGCCATATCTCCTTAAATATGCGTCCTAATTCGTGACCACCCCTCAAAAATCAAAATTTTGGTGAAAATCCTTGAAAAATTGAAATTTTTATATGAAAAACTTATTTTGGCCATATCTCCTTAAATATGCGTCCTAGAGCGAAAAGGACGATAATTCGTGACCACCCCTCAAAAATCAAAATTTTGGTGAAAATCCTTGAAAAATTGAAATTTTTATATGAAAAACTTATTTTGGCCATATCTCCTTAAATATGCGTCCTAGAGCGAAAAGGACGATAATTCGTGACCACCCCTCAAAAATCAAAATTTTGGTGAAAATCCTTGAAAAATTTAAATTTTTATATGAAAAACTTATTTTGGCCATATCTCCTTAAATATGGGTCCTAGAGCGAAACGGATGATAATTCGTGACCACCCCCCAAAAATCAAAAATTTGATGAAAATCCTCCAAAAATGAAATTTTTATATGAAAAACTTATTTTGGCCATATCTCCTTAAATATGCGTCCTAGAGCGAAAAGGACGATAATTCGTGACCACCCCTCAAAAATCAAAATTTTGGTGAAAATCCTTGAAAAATTGAAATTTTTATATGAAAAACTTATTTTGGCCATATCTCCTTAAATATGCGTCCTAGAGCGAAAAGGACGATAATTCGTGACCACACCTCAAAAATCAAAATTTTGGCGCAAAACCTTGAAAAATTGAAATTTTTATATGAAAAACTTATTTTGGCCATATCTCCTTAAATATGGGTCCTAGAGCGAAACGGATGATAATTCGTGACCACCCCTCAAAAATCAAAATTTTGATGAAAATCCTCAAAAAAATGAAATTTTTATATGAAAAACTTATTTTGGCCATATCTCCTTAAATATGCGTCCTAGAGCGAAAAGGACGATAATTCGTGACCACCCCTCAAAAATCAAAATTTTGATGAAAATCCTCAAAAAAATGAAATTTTTATATGAAAAACTTATTTTGGCCATATCTCCTTAAATATGCGCCCTAGAGCGAAAAGGATGATAATTCGTGACCCCCCCCAAAAATCAAAATTTTGATGAAAATCTTCAAAAAAATGAAATTTTTCTATGAAAAACTTATTTTGGCCATATCTCCTTAAATATGCGTCCTAGAGCGAAAAGGACGATAATTCGTGACCACCCCTCAAAAATCAAAATTTTGGTGAAAATCCTTAAATAATTGAAATTTTTATATGAAAAACTTATTTTGGCCATATCTCCTTAAATATGCGTCCTAGAGCGAAAATGATGATAATTCGTGACCACCCCTCAAAAATCAAAATTTTGCTGAAATTATTTAAAAAATTGAAATTTTTATACGAAAAACTTATTTTGGCCATATCTCCTTAAATATGCGTCCTAGAGCGAAAAGGACGATAATTCGTGACCACCCCTCAAAAATCAAAATTTTGATGAAAATCCTCAAAAAAATGAAATTTTTATATGAAAAACTTATTTTGGCCATATCTCCTTAAATATGCGCCCTAGAGCGAAAAGGATGATAATTCGTGACCAGCCCCCAAAAATCAAAATTTTGATGAAAATCCTCAAAAAAATGAAATTTTTCTATGAAAAACTTATTTTGGCCATATCTCCTTAAATATGCGTCCTAGAGAGAAAAGGACGATAATTCGTGACCAACCCTCAAAAATCAAAATTTTGGTGAAAATCCTTGAAAAATTGAAATTTTTATATGAAAAACTTATTTTGGCCATATCTCCTTAAATATGCGTCCTAGAGCGAAAAGGACGATAATTCGTGACCACCCCTCAAAAATCAAAATTTTGGTGAAAATCCTTGAAAAATTTAAATTTTTATATGAAAAACTTATTTTGGCCATATCTCCTTAAATATGGGTCCTAGAGCGAAACGGATGATAATTCGTGACCACCCCCCAAAAATCAAAAATTTGATGAAAATCCTCCAAAAATGAAATTTTTATATGAAAAACTTATTTTGGCCATATCTCCTTAAATATGCGTCCTAGAGCGAAAAGGACGATAATTCGTGACCACCCCTCAAAAATCAAAATTTTGATGAAAATCCTCAAAAAAATGAAATTTTTATATGAAAAACTTATTTTGGCCATATCTCCTTAAATATGCGTCCTAGAGCGAAAAGGACGATAATTCGTGACCACCCCTCAAAAATCAAAATTTTGATGAAAATCCTCAAAAAAATGAAATTTTTATATGAAAAACTTATTTTGGCCATATCTCCTTAAATATGCGTCCTAGAGCGAAAAGGACGATAATTCGTGACCACACCTCAAAAATCAAAATTTTGGCGCAAAACCTTGAAAAATTGAAATTTTTATATGAAAAACTTATTTTGGCCATATCTCCTTAAATATGCGTCCTAGAGCGAAACGGATGATAATTCGTGACCACCCCCCAAAAATCAAAAATTTGATGAAAATCCTCCAAAAATGAAATTTTTATATGAAAAACTTATTTTGGCCATATCTCCTTAAATATGCGCCCTAGAGCGAAAAGGATGATAATTCGTGACCACCCCCCAAAAATCAAAATTTTGATGAAAATCCTCAAAAAATGAAATTTTTATATGAAAAACTTATTTTGGCCATATCTCCTTAAATATGCGTCCTAGAGCGAAAAGAACGATAATTCGTGACCACCCCCCAAAAATCAAAATTTTGATGAAAATCCTCAAAAAAATGAAATTTTTATATGAAAAACTTATTTTGGCCATATCTCCTTAAATATGCGTCCTAGAGCGAAAAGGACGATAATTCGTGACCACCCCCCAAAAATCAAAATTTTGATGAAAATCCTCAAAAAAATGAAATTTTTATATGAAAAACTTATTTTGGCCATATCTCCTTAAATATGCGTCCTAATTCGTGACCACCCCTCAAAAATCAAAATTTTGGTGAAAATCCTTGAAAAATTGAAATTTTTATATGAAAAACTTATTTTGGCCATATCTCCTTAAATATGCGTCCTAGAGCGAAAAGGACGATAATTCGTGACCACCCCTCAAAAATCAAAATTTTGGTGAAAATCCTTGAAAAATTGAAATTTTTATATGAAAAACTTATTTTGGCCATATCTCCTTAAATATGCGTCCTAGAGCGAAAAGGACGATAATTCGTGACCACACCTCAAAAATCAAAATTTTGGCGCAAAACCTTGAAAAATTGAAATTTTTATATGAAAAACTTATTTTGGCCATATCTCCTTAAATATGGGTCCTAGAGCGAAACGGATGATAATTCGTGACCACCCCTCAAAAATCAAAATTTTGATGAAAATCCTCCAAAAATGAAATTTTTATATGAAAAACTTATTTTGGCCATATCTCCTTAAATATGCGTCCTAGAGCGAAAAGGACGATAATTCGTGACCACCCCTCAAAAATCAAAATTTTGATGAAAATCCTCAAAAAAATGAAATTTTTATATGAAAAACTTATTTTGGCCATATCTCCTTAAATATGCGTCCTAGAGCGAAAAGGACGATAATTCGTGACCACCCCTCAAAAATCAAAATTTTGATGAAAATCCTCAAAAAAATGAAATTTTTATATGAAAAACTTATTTTGGCCATATCTCCTTAAATATGCGCCCTAGAGCGAAAAGGATGATAATTCGTGACCCCCCCCAAAAATCAAAATTTTGATGAAAATCTTCAAAAAAATGAAATTTTTCTATGAAAAACTTATTTTGGCCATATCTCCTTAAATATGCGTCCTAGAGCGAAAAGGACGATAATTCGAGACCACCCCTCAAAAATCAAAATTTTGGTGAAAATCCTTAAATAATTGAAATTTTTATATGAAAAACTTATTTTGGCCATATCTCCTTAAATATGCGTCCTAGAGCGAAAATGATGATAATTCGTGACCACCCCTCAAAAATCAAAATTTTGCTGAAATTATTTAAAAAATTGAAATTTTTATACGAAAAACTTATTTTGGCCATATCTCCTTAAATATGCGTCCTAGAGCGAAAAGGACGATAATTCGTGACCACCCCTCAAAAATCAAAATTTTGATGAAAATCCTCAAAAAAATGAAATTTTTATATGAAAAACTTATTTTGGCCATATCTCCTTAAATATGCGCCCTAGAGCGAAAAGGATGATAATTCGTGACCAGCCCCCAAAAATCAAAATTTTGATGAAAATCCTCAAAAAAATGAAATTTTTCTATGAAAAACTTATTTTGGCCATATCTCCTTAAATATGCGTCCTAGAGAGAAAAGGACGATAATTCGTGACCAACCCTCAAAAATCAAAATTTTGGTGAAAATCCTTGAAAAATTGAAATTTTTATATGAAAAACTTATTTTGGCCATATCTCCTTAAATATGCGTCCTAGAGCGAAAAGGACGATAATTCGTGACCACCCCTCAAAAATCAAAATTTTGGTGAAAATCCTTGAAAAATTTAAATTTTTATATGAAAAACTTATTTTGGCCATATCTCCTTAAATATGGGTCCTAGAGCGAAACGGATGATAATTCGTGACCACCCCCCAAAAATCAAAAATTTGATGAAAATCCTCCAAAAATGAAATTTTTATATGAAAAACTTATTTTGGCCATATCTCCTTAAATATGCGTCCTAGAGCGAAAAGGACGATAATTCGTGACCACCCCTCAAAAATCAAAATTTTGATGAAAATCCTCAAAAAAATGAAATTTTTATATGAAAAACTTATTTTGGCCATATCTCCTTAAATATGCGTCCTAGAGCGAAAAGGACGATAATTCGTGACCACCCCTCAAAAATCAAAATTTTGATGAAAATCCTCAAAAAAATGATAATTCGTGACCACCCCCCAAAAATCAAAATTTTGATGAAAATCCTCACAAAAATGAAATTTTTATATGAAAGCTTATTTTGGCCATATCTCCTTAAATATGCGTCCTAGAGCGAAAAGGACGATAATTCGTGACCACCCCTCAAAAATCAAAATTTTGGTGAAAATCCTTGAAAAATTTAAATTTTTATACGAAAAACTTATTTTGGCCATATCTCCTTAAATATGCGTCCTAGAGCGAAAAGGACGATAATTCGTGACCACCCCTCAAAAATCAAAATTTTGATGAAAATCCTCAAAAAAATGAAATTTTTATATGAAAAACTTATTTTGGCCATATCTCCTTAAATATGCGCCCTAGAGCGAAAAGGATGATAATTCGTGACCAGCCCCCAAAAATCAAAATTTTGATGAAAATCCTCAAAAAAATGAAATTTTTCTATGAAAAACTTATTTTGGCCATATCTCCTTAAATATGCGTCCTAGAGAGAAAAGGACGATAATTCGTGACCAACCCTCAAAAATCAAAATTTTGGTGAAAATCCTTGAAAAATTGAAATTTTTATATGAAAAACTTATTTTGGCCATATCTCCTTAAATATGCGTCCTAGAGCGAAAATGATGATAATTCGTGACCACCCCTCAAAAATCAAAATTTTGGTGA
Organism: Haematobia irritans; assembly: GCF_050003625.1. Classification (NCBI taxonomy): domain Eukaryota; kingdom Metazoa; phylum Arthropoda; class Insecta; order Diptera; family Muscidae; genus Haematobia; species Haematobia irritans. The sequence goes on from NC_134398.1 coordinate 199,105,778, forward strand.
AATTATTTAAAAAATTGAAATTTTTATACGAAAAACTTATTTTGGCCATATCTCCTTAAATATGCGTCCTAGAGCGAAAAGGACGATATTTCGTGACCACACCTCAAAAATCAAAATTTTGATGAAAATCCTCAAAAAAAATGAAATTTTTATATGAAAAACTTATTTTGGCCATATCTCCTTAAATATGCGTCCTAGAGCGAAAAGGACGATAATTCATGACCACCCCTCAAAAATCAAAATTTTGGTGAAATTATTTAAAAAATTGAAATTTTTATACGAAAAACTTATTTTGGCCATATCTCCTTAAATATGCGTCCTAGAGCGAAAAGGACGATAATTCGTGACCACCCCTCAAAAATCAAAATTTTGATGAAAATCCTCAAAAAAATGAAATTTTTATATGAAAAACTTATTGTGGCCATATCTCCTTAAATATGCGCCCTAGAGCGAAAAGGATGATAATTCGTGACCACCCCCCAAAAATCAAAATTTTGATGAAAATCCTCAAAAAAAAATGAAATTTTTATATGAAAAACTTATTTTGGCCATATCTCCTTAAATATGCGTCCTAGAGCGAAAAGGACGATAATTCGTGACCACACCTCAAAAATCAAAATTTTGGCGAAAATCCTTAAATAATTGAAATTTTTATATGAAAAACTTATTTTGGCCATATCTCCTTAAATATGCGTCCTAGAGCGAAAATGATGATAATTCGTGACCACCCCTCAAAAATCAAAATTTTGCTGAAATTATTTAAAAAATTGAAATTTTTATACGAAAAACTTATTTTGGCCATATCTCCTTAAATATGCGTCCTAGAGCGAAAAGGACGATAATTCGTGACCACCCCTCAAAAATCAAAATTTTGATGAAAATCCTCAAAAAAATGAAATTTTTATATGAAAAACTTATTTTGGCCATATCTCCTTAAATATGCGCCCTAGAGCGAAAAGGGTGATAATTCGTGACCAGCCCCCAAAAATCAAAATTTTGATGAAAATCCTCAAAAAAATGAAATTTTTCTATGAAAAACTTATTTTGGCCATATCTCCTTAAATATGCGTCCTAGAGAGAAAAGGACGATAATTCGTGACCAACCCTCAAAAATCAAAATTTTGGTGAAAATCCTTGAAAAATTGAAATTTTTATATGAAAAACTTATTTTGGCCATATCTCCTTAAATATGCGTCCTAGAGCGAAAAGGACGATAATTCGTGACCACCCCTCAAAAATCAAAATTTTGGTGAAAATCCTTGAAAAATTTAAATTTTTATATGAAAAACTTATTTTGGCCATATCTCCTTAAATATGGGTCCTAGAGCGAAACGGATGATAATTCGTGACCACCCCCCAAAAATCAAAAATTTGATGAAAATCCTCCAAAAATGAAATTTTTATATGAAAAACTTATTTTGGCCATATCTCCTTAAATATGCGTCCTAGAGCGAAAAGGACGATAATTCGTGACCACCCCTCAAAAATCAAAATTTTGATGAAAATCCTCAAAAAAATGAAATTTTTATATGAAAAACTTATTTTGGCCATATCTCCTTAAATATGCGTCCTAGAGCGAAAAGGACGATAATTCGTGACCACCCCTCAAAAATCAAAATTTTGATGAAAATCCTCAAAAAAATGAAATTTTTATATGAAAAACTTATTTTGGCCATATCTCCTTAAATATGCGTCCTAGAGCGAAAAGGACGATAATTCGTGACCACCCCTCAAAAATCAAAATTTTGATGAAAATCCTCAAAAAAATGAAATTTTTATATGAAAAACTTATTTTGGCCATATCTCCTTAAATATGCGTCCTAGAGCGAAAAGGACGATAATTCGTGACCACCCCTCAAAAATCAAAATTTTGATGAAAATCCTCAAAAAAATGAAATTTTTATATGAAAAACTTATTTTGGCCATATCTCCTTAAATATGCGCCCTAGAGCGAAAAGGATGATAATTCGTGACCCCCCCCAAAAATCAAAATTTTGATGAAAATCTTCAAAAAAATGAAATTTTTCTATGAAAAACTTATTTTGGCCATATCTCCTTAAATATGCGTCCTAGAGCGAAAAGGACGATAATTCGTGACCACCCCTCAAAAATCAAAATTTTGGTGAAAATCCTTAAATAATTGAAATTTTTATATGAAAAACTTATTTTGGCCATATCTCCTTAAATATGCGTCCTAGAGCGAAAATGATGATAATTCGTGACCACCCCTCAAAAATCAAAATTTTGCTGAAATTATTTAAAAAATTGAAATTTTTATACGAAAAACTTATTTTGGCCATATCTCCTTAAATATGCGTCCTAGAGCGAAAAGGACGATAATTCGTGACCACCCCTCAAAAATCAAAATTTTGATGAAAATCCTCAAAAAAATGAAATTTTTATATGAAAAACTTATTTTGGCCATATCTCCTTAAATATGCGCCCTAGAGCGAAAAGGATGATAATTCGTGACCAGCCCCCAAAAATCAAAATTTTGATGAAAATCCTCAAAAAAATGAAATTTTTCTATGAAAAACTTATTTTGGCCATATCTCCTTAAATATGCGTCCTAGAGAGAAAAGGACGATAATTCGTGACCAACCCTCAAAAATCAAAATTTTGGTGAAAATCCTTGAAAAATTGAAATTTTTATATGAAAAACTTATTTTGGCCATATCTCCTTAAATATGCGTCCTAGAGCGAAAAGGACGATAATTCGTGACCACCCCTCAAAAATCAAAATTTTGGTGAAAATCCTTGAAAAATTTAAATTTTTATATGAAAAACTTATTTTGGCCATATCTCCTTAAATATGGGTCCTAGAGCGAAACGGATGATAATTCGTGACCACCCCCCAAAAATCAAAAATTTGATGAAAATCCTCCAAAAATGAAATTTTTATATGAAAAACTTATTTTGGCCATATCTCCTTAAATATGCGTCCTAGAGCGAAAAGGACGATAATTCGTGACCACCCCTCAAAAATCAAAATTTTGATGAAAATCCTCAAAAAAATGAAATTTTTATATGAAAAACTTATTTTGGCCATATCTCCTTAAATATGCGTCCTAGAGCGAAAAGGACGATAATTCGTGACCACCCCTCAAAAATCAAAATTTTGATGAAAATCCTCAAAAAAATGATAATTCGTGACCACCCCTCAAAAATCAAAATTTTGGTGAAAATCCTTGAAAAATTGAAATTTTTATATGAAAAACTTATTTTGGCCATATCTCCTTAAATATGCGTCCTAGAGCGAAAAGGACGATAATTCGTGACCACCCCTCAAAAATCAAAATTTTGGTGAAAATCCTTGAAAAATTTAAATTTTTATACGAAAAACTTATTTTGGCCATATCTCCTTAAATATGCGTCCTAGAGCGAAAAGGACGATAATTCGTGACCACCCCTCAAAAATCAAAATTTTGATGAAAATCCTCAAAAAAATGAAATTTTTATATGAAAAACTTATTTTGGCCATATCTCCTTAAATATGCGCCCTAGAGCGAAAAGGATGATAATTCGTGACCAGCCCCCAAAAATCAAAATTTTGATGAAAATCCTCAAAAAAATGAAATTTTTCTATGAAAAACTTATTTTGGCCATATCTCCTTAAATATGCGTCCTAGAGAGAAAAGGACGATAATTCGTGACCAACCCTCAAAAATCAAAATTTTGGTGAAAATCCTTGAAAAATTGAAATTTTTATATGAAAAACTTATTTTGGCCATATCTCCTTAAATATGCGTCCTAGAGCGAAAATGATGATAATTCGTGACCACCCTTCAAAAATCAAAATTTTGGTGAAATTATTTAAAAAATTGAAATTTTTATACGAAAAACTTATTTTGGCCATATCTCCTTAAATATGCGTCCTAGAGCGAAAAGGACGATAATTCGTGACCACACCTCAAAAATCAAAATTTTGATGAAAATCCTCAAAAAAAATGAAATTTTTATATGAAAAACTTATTTTGGCCATATCTCCTTAAATATGCGTCCTAGAGCGAAAAGGACGATAATTCATGACCACCCCTCAAAAATCAAAATTTTGGTGAAATTATTTAAAAAATTCAAATTTTTATATGAAAAACTTATTTTGGCCATATCTCCTTAAATATGCGCCCTAGAGCGAAAAGGATGATAATTCGTGACCACCCCCCGAAAATCAAAATTTTGATGAAAATCCTCAAAAAATGAAATTTTTCTATGAAAAACTTATTTTGGCCATATCTCCTTAAATATGCGTCCTAGAGCGAAAAGGACGATAATTCGTGACCACACCTCAAAAATCAAAATTTTGGCGCAAAACCTTGAAAATTGAAATTTTTAAATGAAAAACTTATTTTGGCCATATCTCCTTAAATATGCGTCCTAGAGCGAAACGGATGATAATTCGTGACCACCCCCCAAAAATCAAAATTTTGGTGAAAATCCTTGAAAAATTGAAATTTTTATATGAAAAACTTATTTTGGCCATATCTCCTTAAATATGCGTCCTAGAGCGAAAAGGACGATAATTCGTGACCACCCCTCAAAAATCAAAATTTTGGTGAAAATCCTTGAAAAATTGAAATTTTTATATGAAAAACTTATTTTGGCCATATCTCCTTAAATATGCGTCCTAGAGCGAAAAGGACGATAATTCGTGACCACACCTCAAAAATCAAAATTTTGGCGCAAAACCTTGAAAAATTGAAATTTTTATATGAAAAACTTATTTTGGCCATATCTCCTTAAATATGCGTCCTAGAGCGAAAAGGATGATAATTCGGGACCACCCCTCAAAAATCAAAATTTTGGTGAAATTATTTAAAAAATTGAAATTTTTATACGAAAAACTTATTTTGGCCATATCTCCTTAAATATGCGTCCTAGAGCGAAAAGGACGATAATTCGTGACCACCCCTCAAAAATCAAAATTTTGATGAAAATCCTCAAAAAAAATGAAATTTTTATATGAAAAACTTATTTTGGCCATATCTCCTTAAATATGCGTCCTAGAGCGAAAAGGACGATAATTCGTGACCACACCTCAAAAATCAAAATTTTGGCGAAAAACCTTGAAAAATTCAAATTTTTATATGAAAAACTTATTTTGGCCATATCTCCTTAAATATGCGCCCTAGAGCGAAAAGGATGATAATTCGTGACCACCCCCCAAAAATCAAAATTTTGATGAAAATCCTCAAAAAATGAAATTTTTCTATGAAAAACTTATTTTGGCCATATCTCCTTAAATATGCGTCCTAGAGCGAAAAGGACGATAATTCGTGACCACACCTCAAAAATCAAAATTTTGGCGCAAAACCTTGAAAATTGAAATTTTTATATGAAAAACTTATTTTGGCCATATCTCCTTAAATATGCGTCCTAGAGCGAAACGGATGATAATTCGTGACCACCCCCCAAAAATCAAAATTTTGGTGAAAATCCTTGAAAAATTGAAATTTTTATATGAAAAACTTATTTTGGCCATATCTCCTTAAATATGCGTCCTAGAGCGAAAAGGACGATAATTCGTGACCACCCCTCAAAAATCAAAATTTTGATGAAAATCCTCCAAAAATTGAAATTTTTATATGAAAAACTTATTTTGGCCATATCTCCTTAAATATGCGTCCTAGAGCGAAAAGGACGATAATTCGTGACCACACCTCAAAAATCAAAATTTTTGGCGCAAAACCTTGAAAAATTGAAATTTTTATACGAAAAACTTATTGTGGCCATATCTCCTTAAATATGCGCCCTAGAGCGAAAAGGATGATAATTCGTGACCCCCAAAAATCAAAATTTTGATGAAAATCCTCAAAAAATGAACATTTTCTACGAAAAACTTATTTTGGCCATATCTCCTTAAATATGCGTCCTAGAGCGAAAAGAACGATAATTCGTGACCACCCCTCAAAAATCAAAATTTTGATGAAAATCCTCAAAAAAATGAAATTTTTATATGAAAAACTTATTTTGGCCATATCTCCTTAAATATGCGTCCTAGAGCGAAAAGGATGATAATTCGTGACCACCCCTCAAAAATCAAAATTTTGGTGAAATTATTTAAAAAATTGAAATTTTTATACGAAAAACTTATTTTGGCCATATCTCCTTAAATATGCGTCCTAGAGCGAAAAGGACGATAATTCGTGACCACCCCTCAAAAATCAAAATTTTGATGAAAATCCTCAAAAAAATGAAATTTTTATATGAAAAACTTATTTTGGCCATATCTCCTTAAATATGCGCCCTAGAGCGAAAAGGATGATAATTCGTGACCACCCCCCAAAAATCAAAATTTTGACGAAAATCCTCAAAAAAATGAAATTTTTCTATGAAAAACTTATTTTGGCCATATCGTCCTAGAGCGAAAAGGACGATAATTCGTGACCACACCTCAAAAATCAAAATTTTGGCGAAAAACCTTGAAAAATTCAAATTTTTATATGAAAAACTTATTTTGGCCATATCTCCTTAAATATGCGTCCTAGAGCGAAAAGGACGATAATTCGTGACCACCCCCCCAAAAATCAAAATTTTGATGAAAATCCTCAAAAAAATGAAATTTTTCTATGAAAAACTTATTTTGGCCATATCTCCTTAAATATGCGTCCTAGAGCGAAAAGGACGATAATTCGTGACCACCCCTCAAAAATCAAAATTTTGGTGAAAATCCTTAAAAAATTTAAATTTTTATATGAAAAACTTATTTTGGCCATATCTCCTTAAATATGCGTCCTAGAGTGAAAAGGATGATAATTCGTGACCACCCCTCAAAAATCAAAATTTTGGTGAAATTATTTAAAAAATTTAAATTTTTATACGAAAAACTTATTTTGGCCATATCTCCTTAAATATGCGTCCTAGAGCGAAACGGATGATAATTCGTGACCACCCCCCAAAAATCAAAAATTTGATGAAAATCCTCCAAAAATGAAATTTTTATATGAAAAACTTATTTTGGCCATATCTCCTTAAATATGCGCCCTAGAGCGAAAAGGATGATAATTCGTGACCACCCCCCAAAAATCAAAATTTTGATGAAAATCCTCACAAAAATGAAATTTTTATATGAAAGCTTATTTTGGCCATATCTCCTTAAATATGCGTCCTAGAGCGAAAAGGACGATAATTCGTGACCACCCCTCAAAAATCAAAATTTTGGTGAAAATCCTTGAAAAATTGAAATTTTTATATGAAAAACTTATTTTGGCCATATCTCCTGAAATATGCGCCCTAGCGCCCTAGCGCCTGGAGCGAAAAGGATGATAATTCGTGACCACCCCCCAAAAATCAAAATTTTGATGAAAATCCTCAAAAAAAATGAAATTTGTATATGAAAAACTTATTTTGGCCATATCTCCTTAAATATGCGTCCTAGAGCGAAAAGGACGATAATTCGTGACCACCCCTCAAAAATCAAAATTTTGGTGAAAATCCTTGAAAAATTGAAATTTTTATATGAAAAACTTATTTTGGCCATATCTCCTTAAATATGCGTCCTAGAGCGAAAAGGACGATAATTCGTGACCACCCCTCAAAAATAAAAATTTTGGTGAAAAATCCTTGAAAAATTGAAATTTTTATATGAAAAACTTATTTTGGCCATATCTCCTTAAATATGCGTCCTAGAGCGAAAAGGACGATAATTCGTGACCACCCCTCAAAAATCAAAATTTTGGTGAAAATCCTTAAAAAATTGAAATTTTTATATGAAAAACTTATTTTGGCCATATCTCCTTAAATATGCGTCCTAGAGCGAAAAGGATGATAATTCGTGACCACCCCTCAAAAATCAAAATTTTGGTGAAATTATTTAAAAAATTGAAATTTTTATACGAAAAACTTATTTTGGCCATATCTCCTTAAATATGCGTCCTAGAGCGAAAAGGATGATAATTCGTGACCACCCCTCAAAAATCAAAATTTTGATGAAAATCCTTAAAAAATTGAAATTTTTATATGAAAAACTTATTTTGGCCATATCTCCTTAAATATGCGTCCTAGAGCGAAAAGGACGATAATTCGTGACCACCCCTCAAAAATCAAAATTTTGATGAAAATCCTCAACAAAATGAAATTATTATATGAAAAACTTATTTTGGCCATATCTCCTTAAATATGCGTCCTAGAGCGAAACGGATGATAATTCGTGACCACCCCTCAAAAATCAAAATTTTGGTGAAAATCCTTAAAAAATTGAAATTTTTATATGAAAAACTTATTTTGGCCATATCTCCTTAAATATGCGTCCTAGAGCGAAAAGGATGATAATTCGTGACCACCCCTCAAAAATCAAAATTTTGGTGAAATTATTTAAAAAATTGAAATTTTTATACGAAAAACTTATTTTGGCCATATCTCCTTAAATATGCGTCCTAGAGCGAAAAGGACGATAATTCGTGACCACCCCTCAAAAATCAAAATTTTGGTGAAAATCCTTAAAAAATTGAACTTTTTATATGAAAAACTTATTTTGGCCATATCGCCTTAAATATGCGTCCTAGAGCGAAAAGGATGATAATTCGTGACCACCCCTCAAAAATCAAAATTTTGGTGAAATTATTTAAAAAATTGAAATTTTTATACGAAAAACTTATTTTGGCCATATCTCCTTAAATATGCGTCCTAGAGCGAAAAGGACGATAATTCGTGACCACCCCTCAAAAATCAAAATTTTGGTGAAAATCCTTGAAAAATTGAAATTTTTATATGAAAAACTTATTTTGGCCATATCTCCTTAAATATGCGTCCTAGAGCGAAAAGGACGATAATTCGTGACCACCCCTCAAAAATCAAAATTTTGGTGAAAATCCTTAAAAAATTGAACTTTTTATATGAAAAACTTATTTTGGCCATATCTCCTTAAATATGCGTCCTAGAGCGAAAAGGATGATAATTCGTGACCACCCCTCAAAAATCAAAATTTTGGAGAAATTATTTAAAAAATTGAAATTTTTATACGAAAAACTTATTTTGGCCATATCTCCTTAAATATGCGTCCTAGAGCGAAAAGGACGATAATTCGTGACCACCCCTCAAAAATCAAAATTTTGATGAAAATCCTCAAAAAAATGAAATTTTTCTATGAAAAACTTATTTTGGCCATATCTCCTTAAATATGCGTCCTAGAGCGAAAAGGACGATAATTCGTGACCACCCCTCAAAAATCAAAATTTTGGTGAAAATCCTTGAAAAATTGAAATTTTTATATGAAAAACTTATTTTGGCCATATCTCCTTAAATATGCGTCCTAGAGCGAAAAGGACGATAATTCGTGACCACACCTCAAAAATCAAAATTTTGGCGCAAAACCTTGAAAAATTGAAATTTTTATATGAAAAACTTATTTTGGCCATATCTCCTTAAATATGCGTCCTAGAGCGAAAAGGATGATAATTCGGGACCACCCCTCAAAAATCAAAATTTTGGTGAAATTATTTAAAAAATTGAAATTTTTATACGAAAAACTTATTTTGGCCATATCTCCTTAAATATGCGTCCTAGAGCGAAAAGGACGATAATTCGTGACCACCCCTCAAAAATCAAAATTTTGATGAAAATCCTCAAAAAAAATGAAATTTTTATATGAAAAACTTATTTTGGCCATATCTCCTTAAATATGCGTCCTAGAGCGAAAAGGACGATAATTCGTGACCACACCTCAAAAATCAAAATTTTGGCGAAAAACCTTGAAAAATTCAAATTTTTATATGAAAAACTTATTTTGGCCATATCTCCTTAAATATGCGCCCTAGAGCGAAAAGGATGATAATTCGTGACCACCCCCCAAAAATCAAAATTTTGATGAAAATCCTCAAAAAATGAAATTTTTCTATGAAAAACTTATTTTGGCCATATCTCCTTAAATATGCGTCCTAGAGCGAAAAGGACGATAATTCGTGACCACACCTCAAAAATCAAAATTTTGGCGCAAAACCTTGAAAATTGAAATTTTTATATGAAAAACTTATTTTGGCCATATCTCCTTAAATATGCGTCCTAGAGCGAAACGGATGATAATTCGTGACCACCCCCCAAAAATCAAAATTTTGGTGAAAATCCTTGAAAAATTGAAATTTTTATATGAAAAACTTATTTTGGCCATATCTCCTTAAATATGCGTCCTAGAGCGAAAAGGACGATAATTCGTGACCACCCCTCAAAAATCAAAATTTTGATGAAAATCCTCCAAAAATTGAAATTTTTATATGAAAAACTTATTTTGGCCATATCTCCTTAAATATGCGTCCTAGAGCGAAAAGGACGATAATTCGTGACCACACCTCAAAAATCAAAATTTTTGGCGCAAAACCTTGAAAAATTGAAATTTTTATACGAAAAACTTATTGTGGCCATATCTCCTTAAATATGCGCCCTAGAGCGAAAAGGATGATAATTCGTGACCACCCCCCAAAAATCAAAATTTTGATGAAAATCCTCAAAAAATGAACATTTTCTACGAAAAACTTATTTTGGCCATATCTCCTTAAATATGCGTCCTAGAGCGAAAAGAACGATAATTCGTGACCACCCCTCAAAAATCAAAATTTTGATGAAAATCCTCAAAAAAATGAAATTTTTATATGAAAAACTTATTTTGGCCATATCTCCTTAAATATGCGTCCTAGAGCGAAAAGGATGATAATTCGTGACCACCCCTCAAAAATCAAAATTTTGGTGAAATTATTTAAAAAATTGAAATTTTTATACGAAAAACTTATTTTGGCCATATCTCCTTAAATATGCGTCCTAGAGCGAAAAGGACGATAATTCGTGACCACCCCTCAAAAATCAAAATTTTGATGAAAATCCTCAAAAAAATGAAATTTTTATATGAAAAACTTATTTTGGCCATATCTCCTTAAATATGCGCCCTAGAGCGAAAAGGATGATAATTCGTGACCACCCCCCAAAAATCAAAATTTTGACGAAAATCCTCAAAAAAATGAAATTTTTCTATGAAAAACTTATTTTGGCCATATCGTCCTAGAGCGAAAAGGACGATAATTCGTGACCACACCTCAAAAATCAAAATTTTGGCGAAAAACCTTGAAAAATTCAAATTTTTATATGAAAAACTTATTTTGGCCATATCTCCTTAAATATGCGTCCTAGAGCGAAAAGGACGATAATTCGTGACCACCCCCCCAAAAATCAAAATTTTGATGAAAATCCTCAAAAAAATGAAATTTTTCTATGAAAAACTTATTTTGGCCATATCTCCTTAAATATGCGTCCTAGAGCGAAAAGGACGATAATTCGTGACCACCCCTCAAAAATCAAAATTTTGGTGAAAATCCTTAAAAAATTTAAATTTTTATATGAAAAACTTATTTTGGCCATATCTCCTTAAATATGCGTCCTAGAGTGAAAAGGATGATAATTCGTGACCACCCCTCAAAAATCAAAATTTTGGTGAAATTATTTAAAAAATTTAAATTTTTATACGAAAAACTTATTTTGGCCATATCTCCTTAAATATGCGTCCTAGAGCGAAACGGATGATAATTCGTGACCACCCCCCAAAAATCAAAAATTTGATGAAAATCCTCCAAAAATGAAATTTTTATATGAAAAACTTATTTTGGCCATATCTCCTTAAATATGCGCCCTAGAGCGAAAAGGATGATAATTCGTGACCACCCCCCAAAAATCAAAATTTTGATGAAAATCCTCACAAAAATGAAATTTTTATATGAAAGCTTATTTTGGCCATATCTCCTTAAATATGCGTCCTAGAGCGAAAAGGACGATAATTCGTGACCACCCCTCAAAAATCAAAATTTTGGTGAAAATCCTTGAAAAATTGAAATTTTTATATGAAAAACTTATTTTGGCCATATCTCCTGAAATATGCGCCCTAGCGCCCTAGCGCCTGGAGCGAAAAGGATGATAATTCGTGACCACCCCCCAAAAATCAAAATTTTGATGAAAATCCTCAAAAAAAATGAAATTTGTATATGAAAAACTTATTTTGGCCATATCTCCTTAAATATGCGTCCTAGAGCGAAAAGGACGATAATTCGTGACCACCCCTCAAAAATCAAAATTTTGGTGAAAATCCTTGAAAAATTGAAATTTTTATATGAAAAACTTATTTTGGCCATATCTCCTTAAATATGCGTCCTAGAGCGAAAAGGACGATAATTCGTGACCACCCCTCAAAAATAAAAATTTTGGTGAAAAATCCTTGAAAAATTGAAATTTTTATATGAAAAACTTATTTTGGCCATATCTCCTTAAATATGCGTCCTAGAGCGAAAAGGACGATAATTCGTGACCACCCCTCAAAAATCAAAATTTTGGTGAAAATCCTTAAAAAATTGAAATTTTTATATGAAAAACTTATTTTGGCCATATCTCCTTAAATATGCGTCCTAGAGCGAAAAGGATGATAATTCGTGACCACCCCTCAAAAATCAAAATTTTGGTGAAATTATTTAAAAAATTGAAATTTTTATACGAAAAACTTATTTTGGCCATATCTCCTTAAATATGCGTCCTAGAGCGAAAAGGATGATAATTCGTGACCACCCCTCAAAAATCAAAATTTTGATGAAAATCCTTAAAAAATTGAAATTTTTATATGAAAAACTTATTTTGGCCATATCTCCTTAAATATGCGTCCTAGAGCGAAAAGGACGATAATTCGTGACCACCCCTCAAAAATCAAAATTTTGATGAAAATCCTCAACAAAATGAAATTATTATATGAAAAACTTATTTTGGCCATATCTCCTTAAATATGCGTCCTAGAGCGAAACGGATGATAATTCGTGACCACCCCTCAAAAATCAAAATTTTGGTGAAAATCCTTAAAAAATTGAAATTTTTATATGAAAAACTTATTTTGGCCATATCTCCTTAAATATGCGTCCTAGAGCGAAAAGGATGATAATTCGTGACCACCCCTCAAAAATCAAAATTTTGGTGAAATTATTTAAAAAATTGAAATTTTTATACGAAAAACTTATTTTGGCCATATCTCCTTAAATATGCGTCCTAGAGCGAAAAGGACGATAATTCGTGACCACCCCTCAAAAATCAAAATTTTGGTGAAAATCCTTAAAAAATTGAACTTTTTATATGAAAAACTTATTTTGGCCATATCGCCTTAAATATGCGTCCTAGAGCGAAAAGGATGATAATTCGTGACCACCCCTCAAAAATCAAAATTTTGGTGAAATTATTTAAAAAATTGAAATTTTTATACGAAAAACTTATTTTGGCCATATCTCCTTAAATATGCGTCCTAGAGCGAAAAGGACGATAATTCGTGACCACCCCTCAAAAATCAAAATTTTGGTGAAAATCCTTGAAAAATTGAAATTTTTATATGAAAAACTTATTTTGGCCATATCTCCTTAAATATGCGTCCTAGAGCGAAAAGGACGATAATTCGTGACCACCCCTCAAAAATCAAAATTTTGGTGAAAATCCTTAAAAAATTGAACTTTTTATATGAAAAACTTATTTTGGCCATATCTCCTTAAATATGCGTCCTAGAGCGAAAAGGATGATAATTCGTGACCACCCCTCAAAAATCAAAATTTTGGTGAAATTATTTAAAAAATTGAAATTTTTATACGAAAAACTTATTTTGGCCATATCTCCTTAAATATGCGTCCTAGAGCGAAAAGGACGATAATTCGTGACCACCCCTCAAAAATCAAAATTTTGATGAAAATCCTCAAAAAAATGAAATTTTTCTATGAAAAACTTATTTTGGCCATATCTCCTTAAATATGCGTCCTAGAGCGAAAAGGACGATAATTCGTGACCACACCTCAAAAATCAAAATTTTGGCGAAAAACCTTGAAAAATTCAAATTTTTATATGAAAAACTTATTTTGGCCATATCTCCTTAAATATGCGTCCTAATTCGTGACCACCCCTCAAAAATCAAAATTTTGGTGAAAATCTTTGAAAAATTGAAATTTTTATATGAAAAACTTATTTTGGCCATATCTCCTTAAATATGCGTCCTAGAGCGAAAAGGACGATAATTCGTGACCACCCCTCACAAATCAAAATTTTGATGAAAATCCTTGAAAAATTGAAATTTTTATATGAAAAACTTATTTTGGCCATATCTCCTTAAATATGCGTCCTAGAGCGAAAAGGACGATAATTCGTGACCACACCTCAAAAATCAAAATTTTGGCGCAAAACCTTGAAAAATTGAAATTTTTAAAAAGGAAAAGGACGATAATTCGTGACCACCCCCCAAAAATCAAAATTTTGATGAAAATCCTCAAAAAAATGAAATTTTTATATGAAAAACTTATTTTGGCCATATCTCCTTAAATATGCGTCCTAATTCGTGACCACCCCTCAAAAATCAAAATTTTGGTGAAAATCCTTGAAAAATTGAAATTTTTATATGAAAAACTTATTTTGGCCATATCTCCTTAAATATGCGTCCTAGAGCGAAAAGGACGATAATTCGTGACCACCCCTCAAAAATCAAAATTTTGGTGAAAATCCTTGAAAAATTGAAATTTTTATATGAAAAACTTATTTTGGCCATATCTCCTTAAATATGCGTCCTAGAGCGAAAAGGACGATAATTCGTGACCACACCTCAAAAATCAAAATTTTGGCGCAAAACCTTGAAAAATTGAAATTTTTATATGAAAAACTTATTTTGGCCATATCTCCTTAAATATGGGTCCTAGAGCGAAACGGATGATAATTCGTGACCACCCCCCAAAAATCAAAAATTTGATGAAAATCCTCCAAAAATGAAATTTTTATATGAAAAACTTATTTTGGCCATATCTCCTTAAATATGCGTCCTAGAGCGAAAAGGACGATAATTCGTGACCACCCCTCAAAAATCAAAATATTGATGAAAATCCTCAAAAAAATGAAATTTTTATATGAAAAACTTATTTTGGCCATATCTCCTTAAATATGCGCCCTAGAGCGAAAAGGATGATAATTCGTGACCCCCCCAAAAATCAAAATTTTGATGAAAATCTTCAAAAAAATGAAATTTTTCTATGAAAAACTTATTTTGGCCATATCTCCTTAAATATGCGTCCTAGAGCGAAAAGGACGATAATTCGTGACCACCCCTCAAAAATCAAAATTTTGGTGAAAATCCTTAAATAATTGAAATTTTTATATGAAAAACTTATTTTGGCCATATCTCCTTAAATATGCGTCCTAGAGCGAAAATGATGATAATTCGTGACCACCCCTCAAAAATCAAAATTTTGCTGAAATTATTTAAAAAATTGAAATTTTTATACGAAAAACTTATTTTGGCCATATCTCCTTAAATATGCGTCCTAGAGCGAAAAGGACGATAATTCGTGACCACCCCTCAAAAATCAAAATTTTGATGAAAATCCTCAAAAAAATGAAATTTTTATATGAAAAACTTATTTTGGCCATATCTCCTTAAATATGCGCCCTAGAGCGAAAAGGATGATAATTCGTGACCAGCCCCCAAAAATCAAAATTTTGATGAAAATCCTCAAAAAAATGAAATTTTTCTATGAAAAACTTATTTTGGCCATATCTCCTTAAATATGCGTCCTAGAGAGAAAAGGACGATAATTCGTGACCAACCCTCAAAAATCAAAATTTTGGTGAAAATCCTTGAAAAATTGAAATTTTTATATGAAAAACTTATTTTGGCCATATCTCCTTAAATATGCGTCCTAGAGCGAAAAGGACGATAATTCGTGACCACCCCTCAAAAATCAAAATTTTGGTGAAACTCCTTGAAAAATTTAAATTTTTATATGAAAAACTTATTTTGGCCATATCTCCTTAAATATGGGTCCTAGAGCGAAACGGATGATAATTCGTGACCACCCCCCAAATATCAAAAATTTGATGAAAATCCTCCAAAAATGAAATTTTTATATGAAAAACTTATTTTGGCCATATCTCCTTAAATATGCGTCCTAGAGCGAAAAGGACGATAATTCGTGACCACCCCTCAAAAATCAAAATTTTGATGAAAATCCTCAAAAAAATGAAATTTTTCTATGAAAAACTTATTTTGGCCATATCTCCTTAAATATGCGTCCTAGAGCGAAAAGGACGATAATTCGTGACCACACCTCAAAAATCAAAATTTTGGCGAAAAACCTTGAAAAATTCAAATTTTTATATGAAAAACTTATTTTGGCCATATCTCCTTAAATATGCGTCCTAATTCGTGACCACCCCTCAAAAATCAAAATTTTGGTGAAAATCTTTGAAAAATTGAAATTTTTATATGAAAAACTTATTTTGGCCATATCTCCTTAAATATGCGTCCTAGAGCGAAAAGGACGATAATTCGTGACCACCCCTCACAAATCAAAATTTTGATGAAAATCCTCCAAAAATTGAAATTTTTATATGAAAAACTTATTTTGGCCATATCTCCTTAAATATGCGTCCTAGAGCGAAAAGGACGATAATTCGTGACCACACCTCAAAAATCAAAATTTTGGCGCAAAACCTTGAAAAATTGAAATTTTTATATGAAAAACTTATTTTGGCCATATCTCCTTAAATATGCGTCCTAGAGCGAAACGGATGATAATTCGTGACCACCCCCCAAAAATCAAAAATTTGATGAAAATCCTCCAAAAATGAAATTTTTATATGAAAAACTTATTTTGGCCATATCTCCTTAAATATGCGCCCTAGAGCGAAAAGGATGATAATTCGTGACCACCCCCCAAAAATCAAAATTTTGATGAAAATCCTCACAAAAATGAAATTTTTATATGAAAGCTTATTTTGGCCATATCTCCTTAAATATGCGTCCTAGAGCGAAAAGGACGATAATTCGTGACCACCCCTCAAAAATCAAAATTTTGGTGAAAATCCTTGAAAAATTTAAATTTTTATACGAAAAACTTATTTTGGCCATATCTCCTTAAATATGCGTCCTAGAGCGAAAAGGACGATAATTCGTGACCACCCCTCAAAAATCAAAATTTTGATGAAAATCCTCAAAAAAATGAAATTTTTATATGAAAAACTTATTTTGGCCATATCTCCTTAAATATGCGCCCTAGAGCGAAAAGGATGATAATTCGTGACCAGCCCCCAAAAATCAAAATTTTGATGAAAATCCTCAAAAAAATGAAATTTTTCTATGAAAAACTTATTTTGGCCATATCTCCTTAAATATGCGTCCTAGAGAGAAAAGGACGATAATTCGTGACCAACCCTCAAAAATCAAAATTTTGGTGAAAATCCTTGAAAAATTGAAATTTTTATATGAAAAACTTATTTTGGCCATATCTCCTTAAATATGCGTCCTAGAGCGAAAATGATGATAATTCGTGACCACCCCTCAAAAATCAAAATTTTGGTGAAATTATTTAAAAAATTGAAATTTTTATACGAAAAACTTATTTTGGCCATATCTCCTTAAATATGCGTCCTAGAGCGAAAAGGACGATAATTCGTGACCACCCCTCAAAAATCAAAATTTTGATGAAAATCCTCAAAAAAAATGAAATTTTTATATGAAAAACTTATTTTGGCCATATCTCCTTAAATATGCGTCCTAGAGCGAAAAGGACGATAATTCATGACCACCCCTCAAAAATCAAAATTTTGGTGAAATTATTTAAAAAATTGAAATTTTTATACGAAAAACTTATTTTGGCCATATCTCCTTAAATATGCGTCCTAGAGCGAAAAGGACGATAATTCGTGACCACCCCTCAAAAATCAAAATTTTGATGAAAATCCTCAAAAAAATGAAATTTTTATATGAAAAACTTATTGTGGCCATATCTCCTTAAATATGCGCCCTAGAGCGAAAAGGATGATAATTCGTGACCACCCCCCAAAAATCAAAATTTTGATGAAAATCCTCAAAAAAAATGAAATTTTTATATGAAAAACTTATTTTGGCCATATCTCCTTAAATATGCGTCCTAGAGCGAAAAGGACGATAATTCGTGACCACACCTCAAAAATCAAAATTTTGGCGAAAAACCTTGAAAAATTCAAATTTTATATGAAAAATTTATTTTGGCCATATCTCCTTAAATATGCGCCCTAGAGCGAAAAGGATGATAATTCGTGACCACCCCCCAAAAATCAAAATTTTGATGAAAATCCTCAAAAAATGAAATTTTTCTATGAAAAACTTATTTTGGCCATATCTCCTTAAATATGCGTCCTAGAGCGAAAAGGACGATAATTCGTGACCACACCTCAAAAATCAAAATTTTGGCGCAAAACCTTGAAAATTGAAATTTTTATATGAAAAACTTATTTTGGCCATATCTCCTTAAATATGCGTCCTAGAGCGAAACGGATGATAATTCGTGACCACCCCCCAAAAATCAAAATTTTGGTGAAAATCCTTGAAAAATTGAAATTTTTATATGAAAAACTTATTTTGGCCATATCTCCTTAAATATGCGTCCTAGAGCGAAAAGGACGATAATTCGTGCCCACCCCTCAAAAATCAAAATTTTGATGAAAATCCTCCAAAAATTGAAATTTTTATATGAAAAACTTATTTTGGCCATATCTCCTTAAATATGCGTCCTAGAGCGAAAAGGACGATAATTCGTGACCACACCTCAAAAATCAAAATTTTGGCGCAAAACCTTGAAAAATTGAAATTTTTATATGAAAAACTTATTTTGGCCATATCTCCTTAAATATGCGTCCTAGAGCGAAAAGGACGATAATTCGTGACCACCCCTCAAAAATCAAAATTTTGATGAAAATCCTCAAAAAAATGAAATTTTTATATGAAAAACTTATTTTGGCCATATCTCCTTAAATATGCGTCCTAGAGCGAAAAGGACGATAATTCGTGACCACACCTCAAAAATCAAAATTTTGGCGAAAAACCTTGAAAAATTCAAATTTTTATATGAAAAACTTATTTTGGCCATATCTCCTTAAATATGCGCCCTAGAGCGAAAAGGATGATAATTCGTGACCACCCCCCAAAAATCAAAAATTTGATGAAAATCCTCAAAAAATGAAATTTTTCTATGAAAAACTTATTTTGGCCATATCTCCTTAAATATGCGTCCTAGAGCGAAAAGGACGATAATTCGTGACCACACCTCAAAAATCAAAATTTTGGCGCAAAACCTTGAAAATTGAAATTTTTATATGAAAAACTTATTTTGGCCATATCTCCTTAAATATGCGTCCTAGAGCGAAACGGATGATAATTCGTGACCACCCCCCAAAAATCAAAATTTTGGTGAAAATCCTTGAAAAATTGAAATTTTTATATGAAAAACTTATTTTGGCCATATCTTCTTAAATATGCGTCCTAGAGCGAAAAGGACGATAATTCGTGACCACCCCTCAAAAATCAAAATTTTGATGAAAATCCTCCAAAAATTGAAATTTTTATATGAAAAACTTATTTTGGCCATATCTCCTTAAATATGCGTCCTAGAGCGAAAAGGACGATAATTCGTGACCACACCTCAAAAATCAAAATTTTTGGCGCAAAACCTTGAAAAATTGAAATTTTTATACGAAAAACTTATTGTGGCCATATCTCCTTAAATATGCGCCCTAGAGCGAAAAGGATGATAATTCGTGACCACCCCCCAAAAATCAAAATTCTGATGAAAATCCTCAAAAAATGAAATTTTTCTACGAAAAACTTATTTTGGCCATATCTCCTTAAATATGCGTCCTAGAGCGAAAAGAACGATAATTCGTGACCACCCCTCAAAAATCAAAATTTTGATGAAAATCCTCAAAAAAATGAAATTTTTATATGAAAAACTTATTTTGGCCATATCTCCTTAAATATGCGTCCTAGAGCGAAAAGGATGATAATTCGTGACCACCCCTCAAAAATCAAAATTTTGGTGAAATTATTTAAAAAATTGAAATTTTTATATGAAAAACTTATTTTGGCCATATCTCCTTAAATATGCGCCCTAGAGCGAAAAGGATGATAATTCGTGACCACCCCCCAAAAATCAAAAATTTGATGAAAATCCTCAAAAAATGAAATTTTTCTATGAAAAACTTATTTTGGCCATATCTCCTTAAATATGCGTCCTAGAGCGAAAAGGACGATAATTCGTGACCACACCTCAAAAATCAAAATTTTGGCGCAAAACCTTGAAAATTGAAATTTTTATATGAAAAACTTATTTTGGCCATATCTCCTTAAATATGCGTCCTAGAGCGAAACGGATGATAATTCGTGACCACCCCCCAAAAATCAAAATTTTGGTGAAAATCCTTGAAAAATTGAAATTTTTATATGAAAAACTTATTTTGGCCATATCTCCTTAAATATGCGTCCTAGAGCGAAAAGGACGATAATTCGTGACCACCCCTCAAAAATCAAAATTTTGATGAAAATCCTCCAAAAATTGAAATTTTTATATGAAAAACTTATTTTGGCCATATCTCCTTAAATATGCGTCCTAGAGCGAAAAGGACGATAATTCGTGACCACACCTCAAAAATCAAAATTTTTGGCGCAAAACCTTGAAAAATTGAAATTTTTATACGAAAAACTTATTGTGGCCATATCTCCTTAAATATGCGCCCTAGAGCGAAAAGGATGATAATTCGTGACCACCCCCCAAAAATCAAAATTTTGATGAAAATCCTCAAAAAATGAAATTTTTCTACGAAAAACTTATTTTGGCCATATCTCCTTAAATATGCGTCCTAGAGCGAAAAGAACGATAATTCGTGACCACCCCTCAAAAATCAAAATTTTGATGAAAATCCTCAAAAAAATGAAATTTTTATATGAAAAACTTATTTTGGCCATATCTCCTTAAATATGCGTCCTAGAGCGAAAAGGATGATAATTCGTGACCACCCCTCAAAAATCAAAATTTTGGTGAAATTATTTAAAAAATTGAAATTTTTATACGAAAAACTTATTTTGGCCATATCTCCTTAAATATGCGTCCTAGAGCGAAAAGGACGATAATTCGTGACCACCCCTCAAAAATCAAAATTTTGATGAAAATCCTCAAAAAAATGAAATTTTTATATGAAAAACTTATTTTGGCCATATCGTCCTAGAGCGAAAAGGACGATAATTCGTGACCACACCTCAAAAATCAAAATTTTGGCGAAAAACCTTGAAAAATTGAAATTTTTATACGAAAAACTTATTGTGGCCATATCTCCTTAAATATGCGCCCTAGAGCGAAAAGGATGATAATTCGTGACCACCCCCCAAAAATCAAAATTTTGATGAAAATCCTCAAAAAATGAAATTTTTCTACGAAAAACTTATTTTGGCCATATCTCCTTAAATATGCGTCCTAGAGCGAAAAGAACGATAATTCGTGACCACCCCTCAAAAATCAAAATTTTGATGAAAATCCTCAAAAAAATGAAATTTTTATATGAAAAACTTATTTTGGCCATATCTCCTTAAATATGCGTCCTAGAGCGAAAAGGATGATAATTCGTGACCACCCCTCAAAAATCAAAATTTTGGTGAAATTATTTAAAAAATTGAAATTTTTATACGAAAAACTTATTTTGGCCATATCTCCTTAAATATGCGTCCTAGAGCGAAAAGGATGATAATTCGTGACCACCCCTCAAAAATCAAAATTTTGATGAAAATCCTCAAAAAAATGAAATTTTTATATGAAAAACTTATTTTGGCCATATCTCCTTAAATATGCGTCCTAGAGCGAAAAGGACGATAATTCGTGACCACCCCCCCAAAAATCAAAATTTTGATGAAAATCCTCAAAAAAATGAAATTTTTCTATGAAAAACTTATTTTGGCCATATCTCCTTAAATATGCGTCCTAGAGCGAAAAGGACGATAATTCGTGACCACCCCTCAAAAATCAAAATTTTGGTGAAAATCCTTAAAAAATTGAAATTTTTATATGAAAAACTTATTTTGGCCATATCTCCTTAAATATGCGTCCTAGAGTGAAAAGGATGATAATTCGTGACCACCCCTCAAAAATCAAAATTTTGGTGAAATTATTTAAAAAATTGAAATTTTTATACGAAAAACTTATTTTGGCCATATCTCCTTAAATATGCGTCCTAGAGCGAAACGGATGATAATTCGTGACCACCCCCCAAAAATCAAAAATTTGATGAAAATCCTCCAAAAATGAAATTTTTATATGAAAAACTTATTTTGGCCATATCTCCTTAAATATGCGCCCTAGAGCGAAAAGGATGATAATTCGTGACCACCCCCCAAAAATCAAAATTTTGATGAAAATCCTCACAAAAATGAAATTTTTATATGAAAGCTTATTTTGGCCATATCTCCTTAAATATGCGTCCTAGAGCGAAAAGGACGATAATTCGTGACCACCCCTCAAAAATCAAAATTTTGGTGAAAATCCTTGAAAAATTGAAATTTTTATATGAAAAACTTATTTTGGCCATATCTCCTTAAATATGCGCCCTAGCGCCCTAGCGCCTAGAGCGAAAAGGATGATAATTCGTGACCACCCCCCAAAAATCAAAATTTTGATGAAAATCCTCAAAAAAAATGAAATTTGTATATGAAAAACTTATTTTGGCCATATCTCCTTAAATATGCGTCCTAGAGCGAAAAGGACGATAATTCGTGACCACCCCTCAAAAATCAAAATTTTGGTGAAAATCCTTGAAAAATTGAAATTTTTATATGAAAAACTTATTTTGGCCATATCTCCTTAAATATGCGTCCTAGAGCGAAAAGGACGATAATTCGTGACCACCCCTCAAAAATCAAAATTTTGGTGAAAATCCTTGAAAAATTGAAATTTTTATATGAAAAACTTATTTTGGCCATATCTCCTTAAATATGCGTCCTAGAGCGAAAAGGACGATAATTCGTGACCACACCTCAAAAATCAAAATTTTGGCGCAAAACCTTGAAAAATTGAAATTTTTATATGAAAAACTTATTTTGGCCATATCTCCTTAAATATGGGTCCTAGAGCGAAGCGGATGATAATTCGTGACCACCCCCCAAAAATCAAAAATTTGATGAAAATCCTCCAAAAATGAAATTTTTATATGAAAAACTTATTTTGGCCATATCTCCTTAAATATGCGTCCTAGAGCGAAAAGGACGATAATTCGTGACCACCCCTCAAAAATCAAAATTTTGATGAAAATCCTCAAAAAAATGAAATTTTTATATGAAAAACTTATTTTGGCCATATCTCCTTAAATATGCGTCCTAGAGCGAAAAGGACGATAATTCGTGACCACCCCTCAAAAATCAAAATTTTGATGAAAATCCTCAAAAAAATGAAATTTTTATATGAAAAACTTATTTTGGCCATATCTCCTTAAATATGCGCCCTAGAGCGAAAAGGATGATAATTCGTGACCCCCCCCAAAAATCAAAATTTTGATGAAAATCTTCAAAAAAATGAAATTTTTCTATGAAAAACTTATTTTGGCCATATCTCCTTAAATATGCGTCCTAGAGCGAAAAGGACGATAATTCGTGACCACCCCTCAAAAATCAAAATTTTGGTGAAAATCCTTATATAATTGAAATTTTTATATGAAAAACTTATTTTGGCCATATCTCCTTTAATATGCGTCCTAGAGCGAAAATGATGATAATTCGTGACCACCCCTCAAAAATCAAAATTTTGATGAAAATCCTCAAAAAAATGAAATTTTTCTATGAAAAACTTATTTTGGCCATATCTCCTTAAATATGCGTCCTAGAGCGAAAAGGACGATAATTCGTGACCACACCTCAAAAATCAAAATTTTGGCGAAAAACCTTGAAAAATTCAAATTTTTATATGAAAAACTTATTTTGGCCATATCTCCTTAAATATGCGTCCTAATTCGTGACCACCCCTCAAAAATCAAAATTTTGGTGAAAATCTTTGAAAAATTGAAATTTTTATATGAAAAACTTATTTTGGCCATATCTCCTTAAATATGCGTCCTAGAGCGAAAAGGACGATAATTCGTGACCACCCCTCACAAATCAAAATTTTGATGAAAATCCTCCAAAAATTGAAATTTTTATATGAAAAACTTATTTTGGCCATATCTCCTTAAATATGCGTCCTAGAGCGAAAAGGACGATAATTCGTGACCACACCTCAAAAATCAAAATTTTGGCGCAAAACCTTGAAAAATTGAAATTTTTATATGAAAAACTTATTTTGGCCATATCTCCTTAAATATGCGTCCTAGAGCGAAACGGATGATAATTCGTGACCACCCCCCAAAAATCAAAAATTTGATGAAAATCCTCCAAAAATGAAATTTTTATATGAAAAACTTATTTTGGCCATATCTCCTTAAATATGCGCCCTAGAGCGAAAAGGATGATAATTCGTGACCACCCCCCAAAAATCAAAATTTTGATGAAAATCCTCACAAAAATGAAATTTTTATATGAAAGCTTATTTTGGCCATATCTCCTTAAATATGCGTCCTAGAGCGAAAAGGACGATAATTCGTGACCACCCCTCAAAAATCAAAATTTTGGTGAAAATCCTTGAAAAATTTAAATTTTTATACGAAAAACTTATTTTGGCCATATCTCCTTAAATATGCGTCCTAGAGCGAAAAGGACGATAATTCGTGACCACCCCTCAAAAATCAAAATTTTGATGAAAATCCTCAAAAAAATGAAATTTTTATATGAAAAACTTATTTTGGCCATATCTCCTTAAATATGCGCCCTAGAGCGAAAAGGATGATAATTCGTGACCAGCCCCCAAAAATCAAAATTTTGATGAAAATCCTCAAAAAAATGAAATTTTTCTATGAAAAACTTATTTTGGCCATATCTCCTTAAATATGCGTCCTAGAGAGAAAAGGACGATAATTCGTGACCAACCCTCAAAAATCAAAATTTTGGTGAAAATCCTTGAAAAATTGAAATTTTTATATGAAAAACTTATTTTGGCCATATCTCCTTAAATATGCGTCCTAGAGCGAAAATGATGATAATTCGTGACCACCCCTCAAAAATCAAAATTTTGGTGAAATTATTTAAAAAATTGAAATTTTTATACGAAAAACTTATTTTGGCCATATCTCCTTAAATATGCGTCCTAGAGCGAAAAGGACGATAATTCGTGACCACCCCTCAAAAATCAAAATTTTGATGAAAATCCTCAAAAAAAATGAAATTTTTATATGAAAAACTTATTTTGGCCATATCTCCTTAAATATGCGTCCTAGAGCGAAAAGGACGATAATTCATGACCACCCCTCAAAAATCAAAATTTTGGTGAAATTATTTAAAAAATTGAAATTTTTATACGAAAAACTTATTTTGGCCATATCTCCTTAAATATGCGTCCTAGAGCGAAAAGGACGATAATTCGTGACCACCCCTCAAAAATCAAAATTTTGATGAAAATCCTCAAAAAAATGAAATTTTTATATGAAAAACTTATTGTGGCCATATCTCCTTAAATATGCGCCCTAGAGCGAAAAGGATGATAATTCGTGACCACCCCCCAAAAATCAAAATTTTGATGAAAATCCTCAAAAAAAATGAAATTTTTATATGAAAAACTTATTTTGGCCATATCTCCTTAAATATGCGTCCTAGAGCGAAAAGGACGATAATTCGTGACCACACCTCAAAAATCAAAATTTTGGCGAAAAACCTTGAAAAATTCAAATTTTATATGAAAAACTTATTTTGGCCATATCTCCTTAAATATGCGTCCTAGAGCGAAACGGATGATAATTCGTGACCACCCCCCAAAAATCAAAATTTTGGTGAAAATCCTTGAAAAATTGAAATTTTTATATGAAAAACTTATTTTGGCCATATCTCCTTAAATATGCGTCCTAGAGCGAAAAGGACGATAATTCGTGCCCACCCCTCAAAAATCAAAATTTTGATGAAAATCCTCCAAAAATTGAAATTTTTATATGAAAAACTTATTTTGGCCATATCTCCTTAAATATGCGTCCTAGAGCGAAAAGGACGATAATTCGTGACCACACCTCAAAAATCAAAATTTTGGCGCAAAACCTTGAAAAATTGAAATTTTTATATGAAAAACTTATTTTGGCCATATCTCCTTAAATATGCGTCCTAGAGCGAAAAGGACGATAATTCGTGACCACCCCTCAAAAATCAAAATTTTGATGAAAATCCTCAAAAAAATGAAATTTTTATATGAAAAACTTATTTTGGCCATATCTCCTTAAATATGCGTCCTAGAGCGAAAAGGACGATAATTCGTGACCACACCTCAAAAATCAAAATTTTGGCGAAAAACCTTGAAAAATTCAAATTTTTATATGAAAAACTTATTTTGGCCATATCTCCTTAAATATGCGCCCTAGAGCGAAAAGGATGATAATTCGTGACCACCCCCCAAAAATCAAAAATTTGATGAAAATCCTCAAAAAATGAAATTTTTCTATGAAAAACTTATTTTGGCCATATCTCCTTAAATATGCGTCCTAGAGCGAAAAGGACGATAATTCGTGACCACACCTCAAAAATCAAAATTTTGGCGCAAAACCTTGAAAATTGAAATTTTTATATGAAAAACTTATTTTGGCCATATCTCCTTAAATATGCGTCCTAGAGCGAAACGGATGATAATTCGTGACCACCCCCCAAAAATCAAAATTTTGGTGAAAATCCTTGAAAAATTGAAATTTTTATATGAAAAACTTATTTTGGCCATATCTCCTTAAATATGCGTCCTAGAGCGAAAAGGACGATAATTCGTGACCACCCCTCAAAAATCAAAATTTTGATGAAAATCCTCCAAAAATTGAAATTTTTATATGAAAAACTTATTTTGGCCATATCTCCTTAAATATGCGTCCTAGAGCGAAAAGGACGATAATTCGTGACCACACCTCAAAAATCAAAATTTTTGGCGCAAAACCTTGAAAAATTGAAATTTTTATACGAAAAACTTATTGTGGCCATATCTCCTTAAATATGCGCCCTAGAGCGAAAAGGATGATAATTCGTGACCACCCCCCAAAAATCAAAATTTTGATGAAAATCCTCAAAAAATGAAATTTTTCTACGAAAAACTTATTTTGGCCATATCTCCTTAAATATGCGTCCTAGAGCGAAAAGAACGATAATTCGTGACCACCCCTCAAAAATCAAAATTTTGATGAAAATCCTCAAAAAAATGAAATTTTTATATGAAAAACTTATTTTGGCCATATCTCCTTAAATATGCGTCCTAGAGCGAAAAGGATGATAATTCGTGACCACCCCTCAAAAATCAAAATTTTGGTGAAATTATTTAAAAAATTGAAATTTTTATATGAAAAACTTATTTTGGCCATATCTCCTTAAATATGCGCCCTAGAGCGAAAAGGATGATAATTCGTGACCACCCCCCAAAAATCAAAAATTTGATGAAAATCCTCAAAAAATGAAATTTTTCTATGAAAAACTTATTTTGGCCATATCTCCTTAAATATGCGTCCTAGAGCGAAAAGGACGATAATTCGTGACCACACCTCAAAAATCAAAATTTTGGCGCAAAACCTTGAAAATTGAAATTTTTATATGAAAAACTTATTTTGGCCATATCTCCTTAAATATGCGTCCTAGAGCGAAACGGATGATAATTCGTGACCACCCCCCAAAAATCAAAATTTTGGTGAAAATCCTTGAAAAATTGAAATTTTTATATGAAAAACTTATTTTGGCCATATCTCCTTAAATATGCGTCCTAGAGCGAAAAGGACGATAATTCGTGACCACCCCTCAAAAATCAAAATTTTGATGAAAATCCTCCAAAAATTGAAATTTTTATATGAAAAACTTATTTTGGCCATATCTCCTTAAATATGCGTCCTAGAGCGAAAAGGACGATAATTCGTGACCACACCTCAAAAATCAAAATTTTTGGCGCAAAACCTTGAAAAATTGAAATTTTTATACGAAAAACTTATTGTGGCCATATCTCCTTAAATATGCGCCCTAGAGCGAAAAGGATGATAATTCGTGACCACCCCCCAAAAATCAAAATTTTGATGAAAATCCTCAAAAAATGAAATTTTTCTACGAAAAACTTATTTTGGCCATATCTCCTTAAATATGCGTCCTAGAGCGAAAAGAACGATAATTCGTGACCACCCCTCAAAAATCAAAATTTTGATGAAAATCCTCAAAAAAATGAAATTTTTATATGAAAAACTTATTTTGGCCATATCTCCTTAAATATGCGTCCTAGAGCGAAAAGGATGATAATTCGTGACCACCCCTCAAAAATCAAAATTTTGGTGAAATTATTTAAAAAATTGAAATTTTTATACGAAAAACTTATTTTGGCCATATCTCCTTAAATATGCGTCCTAGAGCGAAAAGGACGATAATTCGTGACCACCCCTCAAAAATCAAAATTTTGATGAAAATCCTCAAAAAAATGAAATTTTTATATGAAAAACTTATTTTGGCCATATCGTCCTAGAGCGAAAAGGACGATAATTCGTGACCACACCTCAAAAATCAAAATTTTGGCGAAAAACCTTGAAAAATTGAAATTTTTATACGAAAAACTTATTGTGGCCATATCTCCTTAAATATGCGCCCTAGAGCGAAAAGGATGATAATTCGTGACCACCCCCCAAAAATCAAAATTTTGATGAAAATCCTCAAAAAATGAAATTTTTCTACGAAAAACTTATTTTGGCCATATCTCCTTAAATATGCGTCCTAGAGCGAAAAGAACGATAATTCGTGACCACCCCTCAAAAATCAAAATTTTGATGAAAATCCTCAAAAAAATGAAATTTTTATATGAAAAACTTATTTTGGCCATATCTCCTTAAATATGCGTCCTAGAGCGAAAAGGATGATAATTCGTGACCACCCCTCAAAAATCAAAATTTTGGTGAAATTATTTAAAAAATTGAAATTTTTATACGAAAAACTTATTTTGGCCATATCTCCTTAAATATGCGTCCTAGAGCGAAAAGGATGATAATTCGTGACCACCCCTCAAAAATCAAAATTTTGATGAAAATCCTCAAAAAAATGAAATTTTTATATGAAAAACTTATTTTGGCCATATCTCCTTAAATATGCGTCCTAGAGCGAAAAGGACGATAATTCGTGACCACCCCCCCAAAAATCAAAATTTTGATGAAAATCCTCAAAAAAATGAAATTTTTCTATGAAAAACTTATTTTGGCCATATCTCCTTAAATATGCGTCCTAGAGCGAAAAGGACGATAATTCGTGACCACCCCTCAAAAATCAAAATTTTGGTGAAAATCCTTAAAAAATTGAAATTTTTATATGAAAAACTTATTTTGGCCATATCTCCTTAAATATGCGTCCTAGAGTGAAAAGGATGATAATTCGTGACCACCCCTCAAAAATCAAAATTTTGGTGAAATTATTTAAAAAATTGAAATTTTTATACGAAAAACTTATTTTGGCCATATCTCCTTAAATATGCGTCCTAGAGCGAAACGGATGATAATTCGTGACCACCCCCCAAAAATCAAAAATTTGATGAAAATCCTCCAAAAATGAAATTTTTATATGAAAAACTTATTTTGGCCATATCTCCTTAAATATGCGCCCTAGAGCGAAAAGGATGATAATTCGTGACCACCCCCCAAAAATCAAAATTTTGATGAAAATCCTCACAAAAATGAAATTTTTATATGAAAGCTTATTTTGGCCATATCTCCTTAAATATGCGTCCTAGAGCGAAAAGGACGATAATTCGTGACCACCCCTCAAAAATCAAAATTTTGGTGAAAATCCTTGAAAAATTGAAATTTTTATATGAAAAACTTATTTTGGCCATATCTCCTTAAATATGCGCCCTAGCGCCCTAGCGCCTAGAGCGAAAAGGATGATAATTCGTGACCACCCCCCAAAAATCAAAATTTTGATGAAAATCCTCAAAAAAAATGAAATTTGTATATGAAAAACTTATTTTGGCCATATCTCCTTAAATATGCGTCCTAGAGCGAAAAGGACGATAATTCGTGACCACCCCTCAAAAATCAAAATTTTGGTGAAAATCCTTGAAAAATTGAAATTTTTATATGAAAAACTTATTTTGGCCATATCTCCTTAAATATGCGTCCTAGAGCGAAAAGGACGATAATTCGTGACCACCCCTCAGAAATCAAAATTTTGGTGAAAATCCTTGAAAAATTGAAATTTTTATATGAAAAACTTATTTTGGCCATATCTCCTTAAATATGCGTCCTAGAGCGAAAAGGACGATAATTCGTGACCACACCTCAAAAATCAAAATTTTGGCGCAAAACCTTGAAAAATTGAAATTTTTATATGAAAAACTTATTTTGGCCATATCTCCTTAAATATGGGTCCTAGAGCGAAGCGGATGATAATTCGTGACCACCCCCCAAAAATCAAAAATTTGATGAAAATCCTCCAAAAATGAAATTTTTATATGAAAAACTTATTTTGGCCATATCTCCTTAAATATGCGTCCTAGAGCGAAAAGGACGATAATTCGTGACCACCCCTCAAAAATCAAAATTTTGATGAAAATCCTCAAAAAAATGAAATTTTTATATGAAAAACTTATTTTGGCCATATCTCCTTAAATATGCGTCCTAGAGCGAAAAGGACGATAATTCGTGACCACCCCTCAAAAATCAAAATTTTGATGAAAATCCTCAAAAAAATGAAATTTTTATATGAAAAACTTATTTTGGCCATATCTCCTTAAATATGCGCCCTAGAGCGAAAAGGATGATAATTCGTGACCCCCCCCAAAAATCAAAATTTTGATGAAAATCTTCAAAAAAATGAAATTTTTCTATGAAAAACTTATTTTGGCCATATCTCCTTAAATATGCGTCCTAGAGCGAAAAGGACGATAATTCGTGACCACCCCTCAAAAATCAAAATTTTGGTGAAAATCCTTATATAATTGAAATTTTTATATGAAAAACTTATTTTGGCCATATCTCCTTTAATATGCGTCCTAGAGCGAAAATGATGATAATTCGTGACCACCCCTCAAAAATCAAAATTTTGCTGAAATTATTTAAAAAATTGAAATTTTTATACGAAAAACTTATTTTGGCCATATCTCCTTAAATATGCGTCCTAGAGCGAAAAGGACGATAATTCGTGACCACCCCTCAAAAATCAAAATTTTGATGAAAATCCTCAAAAAAATGAAATTTTTATATGAAAAACTTATTTTGGCCATATCTCCTTAAATATGCGCCCTAGAGCGAAAAGGATGATAATTCGTGACCAGCCCCCAAAAATCAAAATTTTGATGAAAATCCTCAAAAAAATGAAATTTTTCTATGAAAAACTTATTTTGGCCATATCTCCTTAAATATGCGTCCTAGAGAGAAAAGGACGATAATTCGTGACCAACCCTCAAAAATCAAAATTTTGGTGAAAATCCTTGAAAAATTGAAATTTTTATATGAAAAACTTATTTTGGCCATATCTCCTTAAATATGCGTCCTAGAGCGAAAAGGACGATAATTCGTGACCACCCCTCAAAAATCAAAATTTTGGTGAAAATCCTTGAAAAATTTAAATTTTTATATGAAAAACTTATTTTGGCCATATCTCCTTAAATATGGGTCCTAGAGCGAAACGGATGATAATTCGTGACCACCCCCCAAAAATCAAAAATTTGATGAAAATCCTCCAAAAATGAAATTTTTATATGAAAAACTTATTTTGGCCATATCTCCATAAATATGCGTCCTAGAGCGAAAAGGACGATAATTCGTGACCACCCCTCAAAAATCAAAATTTTGATGAAAATCCTCAAAAAAATGAAATTTTTATATGAAAAACTTATTTTGGCCATATCTCCTTAAATATGCGTCCTAGAGCGAAAAGGACGATAATTCGTGACCACCCCTCAAAAATCAAAATTTTGATGAAAATCCTCAAAAAAATGAAATTTTTCTATGAAAAACTTATTTTGGCCATATCTCCTTAAATATGCGTCCTAGAGCGAAAAGGACGATAATTCGTGACCACACCTCAAAAATCAAAATTTTGGCGAAAAACCTTGAAAAATTCAAATTTTTATATGAAAAACTTATTTTGGCCATATCTCCTTAAATATGCGTCCTAATTCGTGACCACCCTCAAAAATCAAAATTTTGGTGAAAATCTTTGAAAAATTGAAATTTTTATATGAAAAACTTATTTTGGCCATATCTCCTTAAATATGCGTCCTAGAGCGAAAAGGACGATAATTCGTGACCACCCCTCACAAATCAAAATTTTGATGAAAATCCTCCAAAAATTGAAATTTTTATATGAAAAACTTATTTTGGCCATATCTCCTTAAATATGCGTCCTAGAGCGAAAAGGACGATAATTCGTGACCACACCTCAAAAATCAAAATTTTGGCGCAAAACCTTGAAAAATTGAAATTTTTATATGAAAAACTTATTTTGGCCATATCTCCTTAAATATGCGTCCTAGAGCGAAACGGATGATAATTCGTGACCACCACCCAAAAATCAAAAATTTGATGAAAATCCTCCAAAAATGAAATTTTTATATGAAAAATTTATTTTTGCCATATCTCCTTAAATATGCGCCCTAGAGCGAAAAGGATGATAATTCGTGACCACCCCCCAAAAATCAAAATTTTGATGAAAATCCTCACAAAAATGAAATTTTTATATGAAAGCTTATTTTGGCCATATCTCCTTAAATATGCGTCCTAGAGCGAAAAGGACGATAATTCGTGACCACCCCTCTAAAATCAAAATTTTGGTGAAAATCCTTGAAAAATTTAAATTTTTATACGAAAAACTTATTTTGGCCATATCTCCTTAAATATGCGTCCTAGAGCGAAAAGGACGATAATTCGTGACCACCCCTCAAAAATCAAAATTTTGATGAAAATCCTCAAAAAAATGAAATTTTTATATGAAAAACTTATTTTGGCCATATCTCCTTAAATATGCGCCCTAGAGCGAAAAGGATGATAATTCGTGACCAGCCCCCAAAAATCAAAATTTTGATGAAAATCCTCAAAAAAATGAAATTTTTCTATGAAAAACTTATTTTGGCCATATCTCCTTAAATATGCGTCCTAGAGAGAAAAGGACGATAATTCGTGACCAACCCTCAAAAATCAAAATTTTGGTGAAAATCCTTGAAAAATTGAAATTTTTATATGAAAAACTTATTTTGGCCATATCTCCTTAAATATGCGTCCTAGAGCGAAAATGATGATAATTCGTGACCACCCCTCAAAAATCAAAATTTTGGTGAAATTATTTAAAAAATTGAAATTTTTATACGAAAAACTTATTTTGGCCATATCTCCTTAAATATGCGTCCTAGAGCGAAAAGGACGATAATTCGTGACCACCCCTCAAAAATCAAAATTTTGATGAAAATCCTCAAAAAAAATGAAATTTTTATATGAAAAACTTATTTTGGCCATATCTCCTTAAATATGCGTCCTAGAGCGAAAAGGACGATAATTCATGACCACCCCTCAAAAATCAAAATTTTGGTGAAATTATTTAAAAAATTGAAATTTTTATACGAAAAACTTATTTTGGCCATATCTCCTTAAATATGCGTCCTAGAGCGAAAAGGACGATAATTCGTGACCACCCCTCAAAAATCAAAATTTTGATGAAAATCCTCAAAAAAATGAAATTTTTATATGAAAAACTTATTGTGGCCATATCTCCTTAAATATGCGCCCTAGAGCGAAAAGGATGATAATTCGTGACCACCCCCCAAAAATCAAAATTTTGATGAAAATCCTCAAAAAAAATGAAATTTTTATATGAAAAACTTATTTTGGCCATATCTCCTTAAATATGCGTCCTAGAGCGAAAAGGACGATAATTCGTGACCACACCTCAAAAATCAAAATTTTGGCGAAAAACCTTGAAAAATTCAAATTTTTATATGAAAAACTTATTTTGGCCATATCTCCTTAAATATGCGCCCTAGAGCGAAAAGGATGATAATTCGTGACCACCCCCCAAAAATCAAAATTTTGATGAAAATCCTCAAAAAATGAAATTTTTCTATGAAAAACTTATTTTGGCCATATCTCCTTAAATATGCGGCCTAGAGTGAAAAGGACGATAATTCATGACCACCCCTCAAAAATCAAAATTTTGGTGAAATTATTTAAAAAATTGAAATTTTTATACGAAAAACTTATTTTGGCCATATCTCCTTAAATATGCGTCCTAGAGCGAAAAGGACGATAATTCGTGACCACCCCTCAAAAATCAAAATTTTGATGAAAATCCTCAAAAAAAATGAAATTTTTCTATGAAAAACTTATTTTGGCCATATCTCCTTAAATATGCGTCCTAGAGCGAAAAGGACGATAATTCGTGACCACACCTCAAAAATCAAAATTTTGGCGAAAAACCTTGAAAAATTCAAATTTTTATATGAAAAACTTATTTTGGCCATATCTCCTTAAATATGCGCCCTAGAGCGAAAAGGATGATAATTCGTGACCACCCCCCAAAAATCAAAATTTTGATGAAAATCCTCAAAAAATGAAATTTTTCTATGAAAAACTTATTTTGGCCATATCTCCTTAAATATGCGTCCTAGAGCGAAAAGGACGATAATTCGTGACCACATCTCAAAAATCAAAATTTTGGCGCAAAACCTTGAAAATTGAAATTTTTATATGAAAAACTTATTTTGGCCATATCTCCTTAAATATGCGTCCTAGAGCGAAACGGATGATAATTCGTGACCACCCCCCAAAAATCAAAATTTTGGTGAAAATCCTTGAAAAATTGAAATTTTTATATGAAAAACTTATTTTGGCCATATCTCCTTAAATATGCGTCCTAGAGCGAAAAGGACGATAATTCGTGACCACCCCTCAAAAATCAAAATTTTGATGAAAATCCTCCAAAAATTGAAATTTTTATATGAAAAACTTATTTTGGCCATATCTCCTTAAATATGCGTCCTAGAGCGAAAAGGACGATAATTCGTGACCACACTTCAAAAATCAAAATTTTTGGCGCAAAACCTTGAAAAATTGAAATTTTTATACGAAAAACTTATTGTGGCCATATCTCCTTAAATATGCGCCCTAGAGCGAAAAGGATGATAATTCGTGACCACCCCCCAAAAATCAAAATTTTGATGAAAATCCTCAAAAAATGAAATTTTTCTACGAAAAACTTATTTTGGCCATATCTCCTTAAATATGCGTCCTAGAGCGAAAAGAACGATAATTCGTGACCACCCCTCAAAAATCAAAATTTTGATGAAAATCCTCAAAAAAATGAAATTTTTATATGAAAAACTTATTTTGGCCATATCTCCTTAAATATGCGTCCTAGAGCGAAAAGGATGATAATTCGTGACCACCCCTCAAAAATCAAAATTTTGGTGAAATTATTTAAAAAATTGAAATTTTTATACGAAAAACTTATTTTGGCCATATCTCCTTAAATATGCGTCCTAGAGCGAAAAGGACGATAATTCGTGACCACCCCTCAAAAATCAAAATTTTGATGAAAATCCTCAAAAAAATGAAATTTTTATATGAAAAACTTATTTTGGCCATATCTCCTTAAATATGCGCCCTAGAGCGAAAAGGATGATAATTCGTGACCACCCCCCAAAAATCAAAATTTTGACGAAAATCCTCAAAAAAATGAAATTTTTCTATGAAAAACTTATTTTGGCCATATCGTCCTAGAGCGAAAAGGACGATAATTCGTGACCACACCTCAAAAATCAAAATTTTGGCGAAAAACCTTGAAAAATTCAAATTTTTATATGAAAAACTTATTTTGGCCATATCTCCTTAAATATGCGTCCTAGAGCGAAAAGGACGATAATTCGTGACCACCCCCCCAAAAATCAAAATTTTGATGAAAATCCTCAAAAAAATGAAATTTTTCTATGAAAAACTTATTTTGGCCATATCTCCTTAAATATGCGTCCTAGAGCGAAAAGGACGATAATTCGTGACCACCCCTCAAAAATCAAAATTTTGGTGAAAATCCTTAAAAAATTGAAATTTTTATATGAAAAACTTATTTTGGCCATATCTCCTTAAATATGCGTCCTAGAGTGAAAAGGACGATAATTCGTGACCACCCCTCAAAAATCAAAATTTTGGTGAAATTATTTAAAAAATTGAAATTTTTATACGAAAAATTTATTGTGGCCATATCTCCTTAAATATGCGTCCTAGAGCGAAACGGATGATAATTCGTGACCACCCCCCAAAAATCAAAAATTTGATGAAAATCCTCCAAAAATGAAATTTTTATATGAAAAACTTATTTTGGCCATATCTCCTTAAATATGCGCCCTAGAGCGAAAAGGATGATAATTCGTGACCACCCCCCAAAAATCAAAATTTTGATGAAAATCCTCACAAAAATGAAATTTTTATATGAAAGCTTATTTTGGCCATATCTCCTTAAATATGCGTCCTAGAGCGAAAAGGACGATAATTCGTGACCACCCCTCAAAAATCAAAATTTTGGTGAAAATCCTTGAAAAATTGAAATTTTTATATGAAAAACTTATTTTGGCCATATCTCCTTAAATATGCGCCCTAGCGCCCTAGCGCCTAGAGCGAAAAGGATGATAATTCGTGACCACCCCCCAAAAATCAAAATTTTGATGAAAATCCTCAAAAAAAAATGAAATTTGTATATGAAAAACTTATTTTGGCCATATCTCCTTAAATATGCGTCCTAGAGCGAAAAGGACGATAATTCGTGACCACCCCTCAAAAATCAAAATTTTGGTGAAAATCCTTGAAAAATTGAAATTTTTATATGAAAAACTTATTTTGGCCATATCTCCTTAAATATGCGTCCTAGAGCGAAAAGGACGATAATTCGTGACCACCCCTAAAAAATAAAAATTTTGTGAAAAATCCTTGAAAAATTGAAATTTTTATATGAAAAACTTATTTTGGCCATATCTCCTTAAATATGCGTCCTAGAGCGAAAAGGACGATAATTCGTGACCACCCCTCAAAAATCAAAATTTTGGTGAAAATCCTTAAAAAATTGAAATTTTTATATGAAAAACTTATTTTGGCCATATCTCCTTAAATATGCGTCCTAGAGCGAAAAGGATGATAATTCGTGACCACCCCTCAAAAATCAAAATTTTGGTGAAATTATTTAAAAAATTTAAATTTTTATACGAAAAACTTATTTTGGCCATATCTCCTTAAATATGCGTCCTAGAGCGAAAAGGATGATAATTCGTGACCACCCCTCAAAAATCAAAATTTTGATGAAAATCCTTAAAAAATTGAAATTTTTATATGAAAAACTTATTTTGGCCATATCTCCTTAAATATGCGTCCTAGAGCGAAAAGGACGATAATTCGTGACCACCCCTCAAAAATCAAAATTTTGATGAAAATCCTCAACAAAATGAAATTATTATATGAAAAACTTATTTTGGCCATATCTCCTTAAATATGCGTCCTAGAGCGAAACGGATGATAATTCGTGACCACCCCTCAAAAATCAAAATTTTGGTGAAAATCCTTAAAAAATTGAAATTTTTATATGAAAAACTTATTTTGGCCATATCTCCTTAAATATGCGTCCTAGAGCGAAAAGGATGATAATTCGTGACCACCACTCAAAAATCAAAATTTTGGTGAAATTATTTAAAAAATTGAAATTTTTATACGAAAAACTTATTTTGGCCATATCTCCTTAAATATGCGTCCTAGAGCAAAAAGGACGATAATTCGTGACCACCCCTCAAAAATCAAAATTTTGGTGAAAATCCTTAAAAAATTTAACTTTTTATATGAAAAACTTATTTTGGCCATATCTCCTTAAATATGCGTCCTAGAGCGAAAAGGATGATAATTCGTGACCACCCCTCAAAAATCAAAATTTTGGTGAAATTATTTAAAAAATTGAAATTTTTATACGAAAAACTTATTTTGGCCATATCTCCTTAAATATGCGTCCTAGAGCGAAAAGGACGATAATTCGTGACCACCCCTCAAAAATCAAAATTTTGGTGAAAATCCTTGAAAAATTGAAATTTTTATATGAAAAACTTATTTTGGCCATATCTCCTTAAATATGCGTCCTAGAGCGAAAAGGACGATAATTCGTGACCACCCCTCAAAAATCAAAATTTTGGTGAAAATCCTTAAAAAATTGAACTTTTTATATGAAAAACTTATTTTGGCCATATCTCCTTAAATATGCGTCCTAGAGCGAAAAGGATGATAATTCGTGACCACCCCTCAAAAATCAAAATTTTGGTGAAATTATTTAAAAAATTGAAATTTTTATACGAAAAACTTATTTTGGCCATATCTCCTTAAATATGCGTCCTAGAGCGAAAAGGACGATAATTCGTGACCACCCCTCAAAAATCAAAATTTTGATGAAAATCCTCAAAAAAATGAAATTTTTCTATGAAAAACTTATTTTGGCCATATCTCCTTAAATATGCGTCCTAGAGCGAAAAGGACGATAATTCGTGACCACACCTCAAAAATCAAAATTTTGGCGAAAAACCTTGAAAAATTCAAATTTTTATATGAAAAACTTATTTTGGCCATATCTCCTTAAATATGCGTCCTAATTCGTGACCACCCCTCAAAAATCAAAATTTTGGTGAAAATCTTTGAAAAATTGAAATTTTTATATGAAAAACTTATTTTGGCCATATCTCCTTAAATATGCGTCCTAGAGCGAAAAGGACGATAATTCGTGACCACCCCTCACAAATCAAAATTTTGATGAAAATCCTCCAAAAATTGAAATTTTTATATGAAAAACTTATTTTGGCCATATCTCCTTAAATATGCGTCCTAGAGCGAAAAGGACGATAATTCGTGACCACACCTCAAAAATCAAAATTTTGGCGCAAAACCTTGAAAAATTGAAATTTTTATATGAAAAACTTATTTTGGCCATATCTCCTTAAATATGCGTCCTAGAGCGAAACGGATGATAATTCGTGACCACCCCCCAAAAATCAAAAATTTGATGAAAATTATCCAAAAATGAAATTTTTATATGAAAAACTTATTTTGGCCATATCTCCTTAAATATGCGCCCTAGAGCGAAAAGGATGATAATTCGTGACCACCCCCCAAAAATCAAAATTTTGATGAAAATCCTCAAAAAATGAAATTTTTATATGAAAAACTTATTTTGGCCATATCTCCTTAAATATGCGTCCTAGAGCGAAAAGAACGATAATTCGTGACCACCCCCCAAAAATCAAAATTTTGATGAAAATCCTCAAAAAAATGAAATTTTTATATGAAAAACTTATTTTGGCCATATCTCCTTAAATATGCGTCCTAGAGCGAAAAGGACGATAATTCGTGACCACCCCCCAAAAATCAAAATTTTGATGAAAATCCTCAAAAAAATGAAATTTTTATATGAAAAACTTATTTTGGCCATATCTCCTTAAATATGCGTCCTAATTCGTGACCACCCCTCAAAAATCAAAATTTTGGTGAAAATCCTTGAAAAATTGAAATTTTTATATGAAAAACTTATTTTGGCCATATCTCCTTAAATATGCGTCCTAGAGCGAAAAGGACGATAATTCGTGACCACCCCTCAAAAATCAAAATTTTGGTGAAAATCCTTGAAAAATTGAAATTTTTATATGAAAAACTTATTTTGGCCATATCTCCTTAAATATGCGTCCTAGAGCGAAAAGGACGATAATTCGTGACCACACCTCAAAAATCAAAATTTTGGCGCAAAACCTTGAAAAATTGAAATTTTTATATGAAAAACTTATTTTGGCCATATCTCCTTAAATATGGGTCCTAGAGCGAAACGGATGATAATTCGTGACCACCCCCCAAAAATCAAAAATTTGATGAAAATCCTCCAAAAATGAAATTTTTATATGAAAAACTTATTTTGGCCATATCTCCTTAAATATGCGTCCTAGAGCGAAAAGGACGATAATTCGTGACCACCCCCCAAAAATCAAAATTTTGATGAAAATCCTCAAAAAAATGAAATTTTTATATGAAAAACTTATTTTGGCCATATCTCCTTAAATATGCGTCCTAGAGCGAAAAGGACGATAATTCGTGACCACCCCTCAAAAATCAAAATTTTGATGAAAATCCTCAAAAAAATGAAATTTTTATATGAAAAACTTATTTTGGCCATATCTCCTTAAATATGCGCCCTAGAGCGAAAAGGATGATAATTCGTGACCCCCCCCAAAAATCAAAATTTTGATGAAAATCTTCAAAAAAATGAAATTTTTCTATGAAAAACTTATTTTGGCCATATCTCCTTAAATATGCGTCCTAGAGCGAAAAGGACGATAATTCGTGACCACCCCTCAAAAATCAAAATTTTGGTGAAAATCCTTAAATAATTGAAATTTTTATATGAAAAACTTATTTTGGCCATATCTCCTTAAATATGCGTCCTAGAGCGAAAATGATGATAATTCGTGACCACCCCTCAAAAATCAAAATTTTGCTGAAATTATTTAAAAAATTGAAATTTTTATACGAAAAACTTATTTTGGCCATATCTCCTTAAATATGCGTCCTAGAGCGAAAAGGACGATAATTCGTGACCACCCCTCAAAAATCAAAATTTTGATGAAAATCCTCAAAAAAATGAAATTTTTATATGAAAAACTTATTTTGGCCATATCTCCTTAAATATGCGCCCTAGAGCGAAAAGGATGATAATTCGTGACCAGCCCCCAAAAATCAAAATTTTGATGAAAATCCTCAAAAAAATGAAATTTTTCTATGAAAAACTTATTTTGGCCATATCTCCTTAAATATGCGTCCTAGAGAGAAAAGGACGATAATTCGTGACCAACCCTCAAAAATCAAAATTTTGGTGAAAATCCTTGAAAAATTGAAATTTTTATATGAAAAACTTATTTTGGCCATATCTCCTTAAATATGCGTCCTAGAGCGAAAAGGACGATAATTCGTGACCACCCCTCAAAAATCAAAATTTTGGTGAAAATCCTTGAAAAATTTAAATTTTTATATGAAAAACTTATTTTGGCCATATCTCCTTAAATATGGGTCCTAGAGCGAAACGGATGATAATTCGTGACCACCCCCCAAAAATCAAAAATTTGATGAAAATCCTCCAAAAATGAAATTTTTATATGAAAAACTTATTTTGGCCATATCTCCTTAAATATGCGTCCTAGAGCGAAAAGGACGATAATTCGTGACCACCCCTCAAAAATCAAAATTTTGATGAAAATCCTCAAAAAAATGAAATTTTTATATGAAAAACTTATTTTGGCCATATCTCCTTAAATATGCGTCCTAGAGCGAAAAGGACGATAATTCGTGACCACCCCTCAAAAATCAAAATTTTGATGAAAATCCTCAAAAAAATGAAATTTTTCTATGAAAAACTTATTTTGGCCATATCTCCTTAAATATGCGTCCTAGAGCGAAAAGGACGATAATTCGTGACCACACCTCAAAAATCAAAATTTTGGTGAAAATCCTTGAAAAATTCAAATTTTTATATGAAAAACTTATTTTGGCCATATCTCCTTAAATATGCGTCCTAATTCGTGACCACCCCTCAAAAATCACAATTTTGGTGAAAATCTTTGAAAAATTGAAATTTTTATATGAAAAACTTATTTTGGCCATATCTCCTTAAATATGCGTCCTAGAGCGAAAAGGACGATAATTCGTGACCACCCCTCACAAATCAAAATTTTGATGAAAATCCTCCAAAAATTGAAATTTTTATATGAAA
Source organism: Haematobia irritans (assembly GCF_050003625.1). Lineage (NCBI taxonomy): Eukaryota > Metazoa > Arthropoda > Insecta > Diptera > Muscidae > Haematobia > Haematobia irritans. Next base: position 199,147,413 of record NC_134398.1, read on the forward strand.
AACTTATTTTGGCCATATCTCCTTAAATATGCGTCCTAGAGCGAAAAGGACGATAATTCGTGACCACACCTCAAAAATCAAAATTTTGGCGCAAAACCTTGAAAAATTGAAATTTTTATATGAAAAACTTATTTTGGCCATATCTCCTTAAATATGCGTCCTAGAGCGAAAAGGATGATAATTCGTGACCACCCCTCAAAAATCAAAATTTTGGTGAAATTATTTAAAAAATTGAAATTTTTATACGAAAAACTTATTTTGGCCATATCTCCTTAAATATGCGTCCTAGAGCGAAAAGGACGATAATTCGTGACCACCCCTCAAAAATCAAAATTTTGATGAAAATCCTCAAAAAAAATGAAATTTTTATATGAAAAACTTATTTTGGCCATATCTCCTTAAATATGCGTCCTAGAGCGAAAAGGACGATAATTCGTGACCACACCTCAAAAATCAAAATTTTGGCGAAAAACCTTGAAAAATTCAAATTTTTATATGAAAAACTTATTTTGGCCATATCTCCTTAAATATGCGCCCTAGAGCGAAAAGGATGATAATTCGTGACCACCCCCCAAAAATCAAAATTTTGATGAAAATCCTCAAAAAATGAAATTTTTCTATGAAAAACTTATTTTGGCCATATCTCCTTAAATATGCGTCCTAGAGCGAAAAGGACGATAATTCGTGACCACACCTCAAAAATCAAAATTTTGGCGCAAAACCTTGAAAATTGAAATTTTTATATGAAAAACTTATTTTGGCCATATCTCCTTAAATATGCGTCCTAGAGCGAAACGGATGATAATTCGTGACCACCCCCCAAAAATCAAAATTTTGGTGAAAATCCTTGAAAAATTGAAATTTTTATATGAAAAACTTATTTTGGCCATATCTCCTTAAATATGCGTCCTAGAGCGAAAAGGACGATAATTCGTGACCACACCTCAAAAATCAAAATTTTGGCGCAAAACCTTGAAAAATTGAAATTTTTATATGAAAAACTTATTTTGGCCATATCTCCTTAAATATGCGTCCTAGAGCGAAAAGGATGATAATTCGTGACCACCCCTCAAAAATCAAAATTTTGGTGAAATTATTTAAAAAATTGAAATTTTTATACGAAAAACTTATTTTGGCCATATCTCCTTAAATATGCGTCCTAGAGCGAAAAGGACGATAATTCGTGACCACCCCTCAAAAATCAAAATTTTGATGAAAATCCTCAAAAAAAATGAAATTTTTATATGAAAAACTTATTTTGGCCATATCTCCTTAAATATGCGTCCTAGAGCGAAAAGGACGATAATTCGTGACCACACCTCAAAAATCAAAATTTTGGCGAAAAACCTTGAAAAATTCAAATTTTTATATGAAAAACTTATTTTGGCCATATCTCCTTAAATATGCGCCCTAGAGCGAAAAGGATGATAATTCGTGACCACCCCCCAAAAATCAAAATTTTGATGAAAATCCTCAAAAAATGAAATTTTTCTATGAAAAACTTATTTTGGCCATATCTCCTTAAATATGCGTCCTAGAGCGAAAAGGACGATAATTCGTGACCACACCTCAAAAATCAAAATTTTGGCGCAAAACCTTGAAAATTGAAATTTTTATATGAAAAACTTATTTTGGCCATATCTCCTTAAATATGCGTCCTAGAGCGAAACGGATGATAATTCGTGACCACCCCCCAAAAATCAAAATTTTGGTGAAAATCCTTGAAAAATTGAAATTTTTATATGAAAAACTTATTTTGGCCATATCTCCTTAAATATGCGTCCTAGAGCGAAAAGGACGATAATTCGTGACCACACCTCAAAAATCAAAATTTTTGGCGCAAAACCTTGAAAAATTGAAATTTTTATACGAAAAACTTATTGTGGCCATATCTCCTTAAATATGCGCCCTAGAGCGAAAAGGATGATAATTCGTGACCACCCCCCAAAAATCAAAATTTTGATGAAAATCCTCAAAAAATGAAATTTGTCTACGAAAAACTTATTTTGGCCATATCTCCTTAAATATGCGTCCTAGAGCGAAAAGAACGATAATTCGTGACCACCCCTCAAAAATCAAAATTTTGATGAAAATCCTCAAAAAAATGAAATTTTTATATGAAAAACTTATTTTGGCCATATCTCCTTAAATATGCGTCCTAGAGCGAAAAGGATGATAATTCGTGACCACCCCTCAAAAATCAAAATTTTGGTGAAATTATTTAAAAAATTGAAATTTTTATACGAAAAACTTATTTTGGCCATATCTCCTTAAATATGCGTCCTAGAGCGAAAAGGACGATAATTCGTGACCACCCCTCAAAAATCAAAATTTTGATGAAAATCCTCAAAAAAATGAAATTTTTATATGAAAAACTTATTTTGGCCATATCTCCTTAAATATGCGCCCTAGAGCGAAAAGGATGATAATTCGTGACCACCCCCCAAAAATCAAAATTTTGACGAAAATCCTCAAAAAAATGAAATTTTTCTATGAAAAACTTATTTTGGCCATATCGTCCTAGAGCGAAAAGGACGATAATTCGTGACCACACCTCAAAAATCAAAATTTTGGCGAAAAACCTTGAAAAATTCAAATTTTTATATGAAAAACTTATTTTGGCCATATCTCCTTAAATATGCGTCCTAGAGCGAAAAGGACGATAATTCGTGACCACCCCCCCAAAAATCAAAATTTTGATGAAAATCCTCAAAAAAATGAAATTTTTCTATGAAAAACTTATTTTGGCCATATCTCCTTAAATATGCGTCCTAGAGCGAAAAGGACGATAATTCGTGACCACCCCTCAAAAATCAAAATTTTGGTGAAAATCCTTAAAAAATTGAAATTTTTATATGAAAAACTTATTTTGGCCATATCTCCTTAAATATGCGTCCTAGAGTGAAAAGGATGATAATTCGTGACCACCCCTCAAAAATCAAAATTTTGGTGAAATTATTTAAAAAATTGAAATTTTTATACGAAAAACTTATTTTGGCCATATCTCCTTAAATATGCGTCCTAGAGCGAAACGGATGATAATTCGTGACCACCCCCCAAAAATCCAAAATTTGATGAAAATCCTCCAAAAATGAAATTTTTATATGAAAAACTTATTTTGGCCATATCTCCTTAAATATGCGCCCTAGAGCGAAAAGGGTGATAATTCGTGACCACCCCCCAAAAATCAAAATTTTGATGAAAATCCTCACAAAAATGAAATTTTTATATGAAAAACTTATTTTGGCCATATCTCCTTAAATATGCGCCCTAGCGCCCTAGCGCCTAGAGCGAAAAGGATGATAATTCGTGACCACCCCCCAAAAATCAAAATTTTGATGAAAATCCTCAAAAAAAATGAAATTTGTATATGAAAAACTTATTTTGGCCATATCTCCTTAAATATGCGTCCTAGAGCGAAAAGGACGATAATTCGTGACCACCCCTCAAAAATCAAAATTTTGGTGAAAATCCTTGAAAAATTGAAATTTTTATATGAAAAACTTATTTTGGCCATATCTCCTTAAATATGCGTCCTAGAGCGAAAAGGACGATAATTCGTGACCACCCCTCAAAAATAAAAATTTTAGTGAAAAATCCTTGAAAAATTGAAATTTTTATATGAAAAACTTATTTTGGCCATATCTCCTTAAATATGCGTCCTAGAGCGAAAAGGACGATAATTCGTGACCACCCCTCAAAAATCAAAATTTTGGTGAAAATCCTTAAAAAATTGAAATTTTTATATGAAAAACTTATTTTGGCCATATCTCCTTAAATATGCGTCCTAGAGCGAAAAGGATGATAATTCGTGACCACCCCTCAAAAATCAAAATTTTGGTGAAATTATTTAAAAAATTGAAATTTTTATACGAAAAACTTATTTTGGCCATATCTCCTTAAATATGCGTCCTAGAGCGAAAAGGATGATAATTCGTGACCACCCCTCAAAAATCAAAATTTTGATGAAAATCCTTAAAAAATTGAAATTTTTATATGAAAAACTTATTTTGGCCATATCTCCTTAAATATGCGTCCTAGAGCGAAAAGGACGATAATTCGTGACCAACCCTCAAAAATCAAAATTTTGATGAAAATCCTCAACAAAATGAAATTATTATATGAAAAACTTATTTTGGCCATATCTCCTTAAATATGCGTCCTAGAGCGAAACGGATGATAATTCGTGACCACCCCTCAAAAATCAAAATTTTGGTGAAAATCCTTAAAAAATTGAAATTTTTATATGAAAAACTTATTTTGGCCATATCTCCTTAAATATGCGTCCTAGAGCGAAAAAAAAATAAAAATTTTGGTGAAAATCCTTGAAAAATCGAAATTTTTATATGAAAAACTTGGCCATATCTCCTTAAATATGCGTCCTAGAGCGAAAAGGACGATAATTCATGACCACCCCTCAAAAATCAAAATTTTGGTGAAATTATTTAAAAAATTGAAATTTTTATACGAAAAACTTATGTTGGCCATATCTCCTTAAATATTTTTATATGAAAAACTTATTTTGGCCATATCTTCTTAAATATGCGTCCTAGAGCGAAAAAAAAATAAAAATTTTGGTGAAAATCCTTGAAAAATCGAAATTTTTATATGAAAAACTTGGCCATATCTCCTTAAATATGCGTCCTAGAGCGAAAAGGACGATAATTCATGACCACCCCTCAAAAATCAAAATTTTGGTGAAATTATTTAAAAAATTGAAATTTTTATACGAAAAACTTATTTTGGCCATATCTCCTTAAATATGCGTCCTAGAGCGAAAAGGACGATAATTCGTGACCACTCCTCAAAAATCAAAATTTTGATGAAAATCCTCAAAAAAATGAAATTTTTATATGAAAAACTTATTTTGGCCATATCTCCTTAAATATGCGTCCTAGAGCGTAAAGGACGATAATTCATGACCACCCCTCAAAAATCTAAATTTTGGTGAAATTATTTAAAAAATTGAAATTTTTATACGAAAAACTTATTTTGGCCTATCTCCTTAAATATGCGTCCTAGAGCGAAAAGGACGATAATTCATGACCACCCCTCAAAAATCAAAATTTTGATGAAAATCCTCAAAAAAATGAAATTTTTATATGAAAAACTTATTTTGGCCATATCTTCTTAAATATGCGTCCTATAGCGAAAAGGACGATAATTCGTGACCACCCCTCAAAAATCAAAATTTTGGTGAAAATCCTTGAAAAAATTGAAATTTTTATATGAAAAACTTATTTTGGCCATATCTCCTTAAATATGCGTCCTAGAGCGAAAGGACGATAATTCATTACCACCCCCCAAAAATCTAAATTTTGATGAAAATCCTTGAAAAACTGAAATTTTTATATGAAAAACTTATTTGGCCATATCTCCTTAAATATGCGTCCTAGAGCGAAAAGGACGATAATTCGTGACCACCCCCCAAAAATCAAAAATTTTGGTGAAAATCTTTGAAAAATTGAAATTTTTATATGAAAAACTTATTTTGGCCGTATCTCCTTAAATATGTGTCCTAGAGCGAAAAGGACGATAATCATGACCACCCCTCAAAAATCAAAATTTTGGTGAAATTATTTAAAAAATTGAAATTTTTATACGAAAAACTTATTTTGGCCATATCTCCTTAAATATGCGTCCTAGAGCGAAAAGGACGATAATTCGTGACCACCCCTCAAAAATCAAAATTTTGATGAAAATCCTCAAAAAAATGAAATTTTTATATGAAAAACTTATTTTGGCCATATCTCCTTAAATATGCGTCCTAGAGCGAAAAGGACGATAATTCATGACCACCCCTCAAAAATCAAAATTTTGGTGAAATTATTTAAAAAATTTAAATTTTTATACGAAAAACTTATTTTGGCCATATCTCCTTAAATATGCGTCCTAGAGCGAAAAGGACGATAATTCATGACCACCCCTCAAAAATCAAAATTTCTGTGAAAATCCTTGAAAATTTGAAATTTTTATATGAAAAATTTATTTTGGCCATATCTCCTTAAATATGCGTCCTAGAGCGAAAAGGATGATAATTCATGACCACCCCTCAAAAATCAAAATTTTGGTGAAATTATTTAAAAAATTGAATTTTTTATATGAAAAACTTATTTTGGCCATATCTCCTTAAATATGCGTCCTAGAGCGAAAAGGACGATAATTCATGACCACCCCTCAAAAATCAAAATTTTGGTGAAATTATTTAAAAAATTGAAATTTTTATACGAAAAACTTATTTTGGCCATATCTCCTTAAATGTGCGTCCTAGAGCGAAAAGGACGATAATTCATGACCACCCCTCAAAAATCAAAATTTCTATGAAAATCCTTGAAAATTTGAAATTTTTATACGAAAAACTTATTTTGGCCATATCTCCTTAAATATGCGTCCTAGAGCGAAAAGGACGATATTTCGTGACCTCCCCCCAAAAATCAAAATTTTGATGAAAATCCTCAAAAAAATGAAATTTTTCTATGAAAAACTTATTTTGGCCATATCTCCTTAAATATGCGTCCTAGAGCGAAAAGGACGATAATTCGTGACCACCCCTCAAAAATCAAAATTTTGGTGAAAATCCTTGAAAAATTGAAATTTTTATATGAAAAACTTATTTTGGCCATATCTCCTTAAATATGCGTCCTAGAGCGAAAAGGGCGATAATTCATGACCACCCCTCAAAAATCAAAATTTTGGCGAAATTATTTAAAAAATTTAAATTTTTATACGAAAAACTTATTTTGGCCATATCTCCTTAAATATGCGTCCTAGAGCGAAAAGGACGATAATTCGTGACCACCCCCCAAAAATCAAAAATTTTGGTGAAAATCTTTGAAAAATTGAAATTTTTATATGAAAAACTTATTTTGGCCTCATCTCCTTAAATATGCGTCCTAAAGCGAAAAGGACGATAATTCATGACCACCCCTCAAAAATCAAAATTTTGGTGAAATTATTTAAAAAATTGAAATTTTTATACGAAAAACTTATTTTGGCCATATCTCCTAGAGCGAAAAGGACGATAATTCGTGACCACCCCTCAAAAATCAAAATTTTGATGAAAATCCTCAAAAAAATGAAATTTTTATATGAAAAACTTATTTTGGCCATATCTCCTTAAATATGCGTCCTAGAGCGAAAAGGACGATAATTCGTGACCACCCCCCAAAAATCAAAAATTTTGGTGAAAATCTTTGAAAAATTGAAATTTTTATACGAAAAACTTATTTTGGCCATATCTCCTTAAATATGCGTCCTAGCGAAAAGGACGATAATTCGTGACCACCCCTCAAAAATCAAAATTTTGATGAAAATCCTCAAAAAAATGAAATTTTTAATGAAAAACTTATTTTGGCCATATCTCCTTAAATATGCGTCCTAGAGCGAAAAGGACGATAATTCATGACCACCCCTCAAAAATCTAAATTTCTGTGAAAATCCTTGAAAATTTGAAATTTTTATATGAAAAATTTATTTTGGCCATATCTCCTTAAATATGCGTCCTAGAGCGAAAAGGACGATAATTCATGACCACCCCTCAAAAATCAAAATTTTGGTGAAATTAGTTAAAAAATTGAAATTTTTATACGAAAAACTTATTTTGGCCTATCTCCTTAAATATGCGTCCTAGAGCGAAATGGACGATAATTCATGACCACCCCTCAAAAATCAAAATTTTGATGAAAATCCTCAAAAAAATGAAATTTTTATATGAAAAACTTATTTTGGCCATATCTCCTTAAATATGCGTCCTAGAGCGAAAAGAACGATAATTCGTGACCACCCCTCAAAAATCAAAATTTTGATGAAAATCCTCAAAAAAATGAAATTTTTATATGAAAAACTTATTTTGGCCATATCTCCTTAAATATGCGCCCTAGAGCGAAAAGGATGATAATTCGTGACCAGCCCCCAAAAATCAAAATTTTGATGAAAATCCTCAAAAAAATGAAATTTTTCTATGAAAAACTTATTTTGGCCATATCTCCTTAAATATGCGTCCTAGAGCGAAAAGGACGATAATTCGTGACCACCCCTCAAAAATCAAAATTTTGATGAAAATCCTCCAAAAATTGAAATTTTTATATGAAAAACTTATTTTGGCCATATCTCCTTAAATATGCGTCCTAGAGCGAAAAGGACGATAATTCGTGACCAACCCTCAAAAATCAAAATTTTGATGAAAATCCTCAAAAAAATGAAATTTTTATATGAAAAACTTATTTTGGCCATATCTCCTTAAATATGCGCCCTAGAGCGAAAAGGATGATAATTCGTGACCAGCCCCCAAAAATCAAAATTTTGGCGCAAAACCTTGAAAATTTGAAATTTTTATATGAAAAACTTATTTTGGCCATATCTCCTTAAATATGCGTCCTAGAGCGAAACGGATGATAATTCTTGACCACCCCCCAAAAATCAAAAATTTGATGAAAATCCTCCAAAAATGAAATTTTTATATGAAAAACTTATTTTGGCCATATCTCCTTAAATATGCGCCCTAGAGCGAAAAGGATGATAATTCATGACCACCCCCCAAAAATCAAAATTTTGATGAAAATCCTCAAAAAATGAAATTTTTATATGAAAAACTTATTTTGGCCATATCTCCTTAAATATGCGTCCTAGAGCGAAAAGAACGATAATTCGTGACCACCCCCCAAAAATCAAAATTTTGATGAAAATCCTCAAAAAAATGAAATTTTTATATGAAACACTTATTTTGGCCATATCTCCTTAAATATGCGTCCTAGAGCGAAAAGGATGATAATTCGTGACCACCCCTCAAAAATCAAAATTTTGATGAAAATCCTCAAAAAAATGAAATTTTTATATGAAAAACTTATTTTGGCCATATCTCCTTAAATATGCGCCCTAGATCGAAAAGGATGATAATTCGTGACCACCCCACAAAAATCAAAATTTTGATGAAAATCCTTGAAAAAGTGAAATTTTTATATGAAAAACTTATTTTGGCCATATCTCCTTAAATATGCGTCCTAGAGCGAAAAGGACGATAATTCGTGACCACCCCCCAAAAATCAAAATTTTGATGAAAATCCTCAAAAAATGAAATTTTTATATGAAAAACTTATTTTGGCCATATCTCCTTAAATATGCGTCCTAGAGCGAAAAGGACGATAATTCGTGACCACCCCTCAAAAATCAAAATTTTGATGAAAATCCTCAAAAAAATTTTGGTGAAATTATTTAAAAAATTGAAATTTTTATACGAAAAACTTATTTTGGCCATATCTCCTTAAATATGCGTCCTAGAGCGAAAAGGACGATAATTCGTGACCACCCCTCAAAAATCAAAATTTTGATGAAAATCCTCAAAAAAATGAAATTTTTATATGAAAAACTTATTTTGGCCATATCTCCTTAAATATGCGTCCTAGAGCGAAATGGACGATAATTCGTGACCACCCCTCAAAAATCAAAATTTTGATGAAAATCCTCAAACAAATTAAATTTTTATATGAAAAACTTATTTTGGCCATATCTCCTTAAATATGCGTCCTAGAGCTAAAAGGACGATAATTCGTGACCACCCCCCAAAAATCAAAATTTTTGTGAAAATCCTCAAAAAAATGAAATTTTTATATGAAAAACTTATTTTGGCCATATCTCCTTAAATATGGGTCCAAGAGCGAAAAGGACGATAATTCGTGACCACCCCTCAAAAATAAAATTTTGGCGCAAAACCTTGAAAAATTGAAATTTTTATATGAAAAACTTATTTTGGCCATATCTCCTTAAATATGCGTCCTAGAGCGAAACGGATGATAATTCGTGACCACCCCCTAAAAATCAAAAATTTGATGAAAATCCTCCAAAAATGAAATTTTTATATGAAAAACTTATTTTGGCCATATCTCCTTAAATATGCGCCCTAGAGCGAAAAGGATGATAATTCGTGACCACCCCTCAAAAATCAAAATTTTGGTGAAAATCTTTGAAAAATTTAAATTTTTATATGAAAAACTTATTTTGGCCATATCTCCTTAAATATGCGTCCTAGAGCGAAAAGGACGATAATTCGTGACCACCCCTCACAAATCAAAATTTTGATGAAAATCCTCCAAAAATTGAAATTTTTATATGAAAAACTTATTTTGGCCATATCTCCTTAAATATGCGTCCTAGAGCGAAAAGGACGATAATTCGTGACCACACCTCAAAAATCAAAATTTTGGCGCAAAACCTTGAAAAATTGAAATTTTTATATGAAAAACTTATTTTGGCCATATCTCCTTAAATATGCGTCCTAGAGCGAAACGGATGATAATTCGTGACCACCCCCCAAAAATCAAAAATTTGATGAAAATCCTCCAAAAATGAACTTTTTATATGAAAAACTTATTTTGGCCATATCTCCTTAAATATGCGCCCTAGAGCGAAAAGGATGATAATTCGTGACCACCCCTCAAAAATCAAAATTTTGATGAAAATCCTCAAAAAATGAAATTTTTATATGAAAAACTTATTTTGGCCATATCTCCTTAAATATGCGTCCTAGAGCGAAAAGAACGATAATTCGTGACCACCCCCCAAAAATCAAAATTTTGATGAAAATCCTCAAAAAAAATGAAATTTGTATATGAAAAACTTATTTTGGCCATATCTCCTTAAATATGCGTCCTAGAGCGAAAAGGACGATAATTCGTGACCACCCCTCAAAAATCAAAATTTTGGTGAAAATCCTTGAAAAATTTAAATTTTTATATGAAAAACTTATTTTGGCCATATCTCCTTAAATATGCGCCCTAGAGCGAAACGGATGATAATTCGTGACCACCCCCCAAAAATCAAAATTTTGGTGAAAATCCTTGAAAAATTGAAATTTTTATATGAAAAACTTATTTTGGCCATATCTCCTTAAATATGCGTCCTAGAGCGAAAAGGACGATAATTCGTGACCACCCCTCAAAAATCAAAATTTGATGAAAATCCTCCAAAAATTGAAATTTTTATATGAAAAACTTATTTTGGCCATATCTCCTTAAATATGCGTCCTAGAGCGAAAAGGACGATAATTCGTGACCACACCTCAAAAATCAAAATTTTTGGCGCAAAACCTTGAAAAATTGAAATTTTTATACGAAAAACTTATTGTGGCCATATCTCCTTAAATATGCGCCCTAGAGCGAAAAGGATGATAATTCGTGACCACCCCCCAAAAATCAAAATTTTGATGAAAATCCTCAAAAAATGAAATTTTTAATGAAAAACTTATTTTGGCCATATCTCCTTAAATATGCGTCCTAGAGCGAAAAGGACGATAATTCATGACCACCCCTCAAAAATCTAAATTTCTGTGAAAATCCTTGAAAATTTGAAATTTTTATATGAAAAATTTATTTTGGCCATATCTCCTTAAATATGCGTCCTAGAGCGAAAAGGACGATAATTCATGACCACCCCTCAAAAATCAAAATTTTGGTGAAATTAGTTAAAAAATTGAAATTTTTATACGAAAAACTTATTTTGGCCTATCTCCTTAAATATGCGTCCTAGAGCGAAATGGACGATAATTCATGACCACCCCTCAAAAATCAAAATTTTGATGAAAATCCTCAAAAAAATGAAATTTTTATATGAAAAACTTATTTTGGCCATATCTCCTTAAATATGCGTCCTAGAGCGAAAAGAACGATAATTCGTGACCACCCCTCAAAAATCAAAATTTTGATGAAAATCCTCAAAAAAATGAAATTTTTATATGAAAAACTTATTTTGGCCATATCTCCTTAAATATGCGCCCTAGAGCGAAAAGGATGATAATTCGTGACCAGCCCCCAAAAATCAAAATTTTGATGAAAATCCTCAAAAAAATGAAATTTTTCTATGAAAAACTTATTTTGGCCATATCTCCTTAAATATGCGTCCTAGAGCGAAAAGGACGATAATTCGTGACCACCCCTCAAAAATCAAAATTTTGATGAAAATCCTCCAAAAATTGAAATTTTTATATGAAAAACTTATTTTGGCCATATCTCCTTAAATATGCGTCCTAGAGCGAAAAGGACGATAATTCGTGACCAACCCTCAAAAATCAAAATTTTGATGAAAATCCTCAAAAAAATGAAATTTTTATATGAAAAACTTATTTTGGCCATATCTCCTTAAATATGCGCCCTAGAGCGAAAAGGATGATAATTCGTGACCAGCCCCCAAAAATCAAAATTTTGGCGCAAAACCTTGAAAATTTGAAATTTTTATATGAAAAACTTATTTTGGCCATATCTCCTTAAATATGCGTCCTAGAGCGAAACGGATGATAATTCTTGACCACCCCCCAAAAATCAAAAATTTGATGAAAATCCTCCAAAAATGAAATTTTTATATGAAAAACTTATTTTGGCCATATCTCCTTAAATATGCGCCCTAGAGCGAAAAGGATGATAATTCATGACCACCCCCCAAAAATCAAAATTTTGATGAAAATCCTCAAAAAATGAAATTTTTATATGAAAAACTTATTTTGGCCATATCTCCTTAAATATGCGTCCTAGAGCGAAAAGAACGATAATTCGTGACCACCCCCCAAAAATCAAAATTTTGATGAAAATCCTCAAAAAAATGAAATTTTTATATGAAACACTTATTTTGGCCATATCTCCTTAAATATGCGTCCTAGAGCGAAAAGGATGATAATTCGTGACCACCCCTCAAAAATCAAAATTTTGATGAAAATCCTCAAAAAAATGAAATTTTTATATGAAAAACTTATTTTGGCCATATCTCCTTAAATATGCGTCCTAGATCGAAAAGGATGATAATTCGTGACCACCCCACAAAAATCAAAATTTTGATGAAAATCCTTGAAAAAGTGAAATTTTTATATGAAAAACTTATTTTGGCCATATCTCCTTAAATATGCGTCCTAGAGCGAAAAGGACGATAATTCGTGACCACCCCCCAAAAATCAAAATTTTGATGAAAATCCTCAAAAAATGAAATTTTTATATGAAAAACTTATTTTGGCCATATCTCCTTAAATATGCGTCCTAGAGCGAAAAGGACGATAATTCGTGACCACCCCTCAAAAATCAAAATTTTGATGAAAATCCTCAAAAAAATTTTGGTGAAATTATTTAAAAAATTGAAATTTTTATACGAAAAACTTATTTTGGCCATATCTCCTTAAATATGCGTCCTAGAGCGAAAAGGACGATAATTCGTGACCACCCCTCAAAAATCAAAATTTTGATGAAAATCCTCAAAAAAATGAAATTTTTATATGAAAAACTTATTTTGGCCATATCTCCTTAAATATGCGTCCTAGAGCGAAATGGACGATAATTCGTGACCACCCCTCAAAAATCAAAATTTTGATGAAAATCCTCAAACAAATTAAATTTTTATATGAAAAACTTATTTTGGCCATATCTCCTTAAATATGCGTCCTAGAGCTAAAAGGACGATAATTCGTGACCACCCCCCAAAAATCAAAATTTTTGTGAAAATCCTCAAAAAAATGAAATTTTTATATGAAAAACTTATTTTGGCCATATCTCCTTAAATATGGGTCCAAGAGCGAAAAGGACGATAATTCGTGACCACCCCTCAAAAATAAAATTTTGGCGCAAAACCTTGAAAAATTGAAATTTTTATATGAAAAACTTATTTTGGCCATATCTCCTTAAATATGCGTCCTAGAGCGAAACGGATGATAATTCGTGACCACCCCCTAAAAATCAAAAATTTGATGAAAATCCTCCAAAAATGAAATTTTTATATGAAAAACTTATTTTGGCCATATCTCCTTAAATATGCGCCCTAGAGCGAAAAGGATGATAATTCGTGACCACCCCTCAAAAATCAAAATTTTGGTGAAAATCTTTGAAAAATTTAAATTTTTATATGAAAAACTTATTTTGGCCATATCTCCTTAAATATGCGTCCTAGAGCGAAAAGGACGATAATTCGTGACCACCCCTCACAAATCAAAATTTTGATGAAAATCCTCCAAAAATTGAAATTTTTATATGAAAAACTTATTTTGGCCATATCTCCTTAAATATGCGTCCTAGAGCGAAAAGGACGATAATTCGTGACCACACCTCAAAAATCAAAATTTTGGCGCAAAACCTTGAAAAATTGAAATTTTTATATGAAAAACTTATTTTGGCCATATCTCCTTAAATATGCGTCCTAGAGCGAAACGGATGATAATTCGTGACCACCCCCCAAAAATCAAAAATTTGATGAAAATCCTCCAAAAATGAACTTTTTATATGAAAAACTTATTTTGGCCATATCTCCTTAAATATGCGCCCTAGAGCGAAAAGGATGATAATTCGTGACCACCCCTCAAAAATCAAAATTTTGATGAAAATCCTCAAAAAATGAAATTTTTATATGAAAAACTTATTTTGGCCATATCTCCTTAAATATGCGTCCTAGAGCGAAAAGAACGATAATTCGTGACCACCCCCCAAAAATCAAAATTTTGATGAAAATCCTCAAAAAAAATGAAATTTGTATATGAAAAACTTATTTTGGCCATATCTCCTTAAATATGCGTCCTAGAGCGAAAAGGACGATAATTCGTGACCACCCCTCAAAAATCAAAATTTTGGTGAAAATCCTTGAAAAATTTAAATTTTTATATGAAAAACTTATTTTGGCCATATCTCCTTAAATATGCGCCCTAGAGCGAAACGGATGATAATTCGTGACCACCCCCCAAAAATCAAAATTTTGGTGAAAATCCTTGAAAAATTGAAATTTTTATATGAAAAACTTATTTTGGCCATATCTCCTTAAATATGCGTCCTAGAGCGAAAAGGACGATAATTCGTGACCACCCCTCAAAAATCAAAATTTGATGAAAATCCTCCAAAAATTGAAATTTTTATATGAAAAACTTATTTTGGCCATATCTCCTTAAATATGCGTCCTAGAGCGAAAAGGACGATAATTCGTGACCACACCTCAAAAATCAAAATTTTTGGCGCAAAACCTTGAAAAATTGAAATTTTTATACGAAAAACTTATTGTGGCCATATCTCCTTAAATATGCGCCCTAGAGCGAAAAGGATGATAATTCGTGACCACCCCCCAAAAATCAAAATTTTGATGAAAATCCTCAAAAAATGAAATTTTTCTATGAAAAACTTATTTTGGCCATATCTCCTTAAATAGGCGTCCTAGAGCGAAAAGAACGATAATTCGTGACCACCCCTCAAAAATCAAAATTTTGATGAAAATCCTCAAAAAAAATGAAATTTGTATATGAAAAACTTATTTTGGCCATATCTCCTTAAATATGCGTCCTAGAGCGAAAAGGACGATAATTCGTGACCACCCCTCAAAAATCAAAATTTTGGTGAAAATCCTTGAAAAATTGAAATTTTTATATGAAAAACTTATTTTGGCCATATCTCCTTAAATATGCGTCCTAGAGCGAAACGGATGATAATTCGTGACCACCCCCCAAAAATCAAAAATTTGATGAAAATCCTCCAAAAATGAAATTTTTATATGAAAAACTTATTTTGGCCATATCTCCTTAAATATGCGTCCTAGAGCGAAAAGGACGATAATTCGTGACCACCCCTCAAAAATCAAAATTTTGATGAAAATCCTCAAAAAAATGAAATTTTTATATGAAAAACTTATTTTGGCCATATCTCCTTAAATATGCGCCCTAGAGCGAAAAGGATGATAATTCGTGACCACCCCCCAAAAATCAAAATTTTGATGAAAATCCTCAAAAAAAATGAAATTTGTATATGAAAAACTTATTTTGGCCATATCTCCTTAAATATGCGTCCTAGAGCGAAAAGGACGATAATTCGTGACCACCGCTCCAAAATCAAAATTTTGGTGAAAATCCTTGAAAAATTGAAATTTTTATATGAAAAACTTATTTTGGCCATATCTCCTTAAATATGCGTCCTAGAGCGAAAAGGACGATAATTCGTGACCACCCCTCAAAAATCAAAATTTTGGTGAAAATCCTTAAAAAATTGAACTTTTTATATGAAAAACTTATTTTGGCCATATCTCCTTAAATATGCGTCCTAGAGCGAAAATGATGATAATTCGTGACCACCCCTCAAAAATCAAAATTTTGGTGAAATTATTTAAAAAATTGAAATTTTTATACGAAAAACTTATTTTGGCCATATCTCCTTAAATATGCGTCCTAGAGCGAAAAGGACGATAATTCGTGACCACCCCTCAAAAATCAAAATTTTGGTGAAAATCCTTAAAAAATTGAACTTTTTATATGAAAAACTTATTTTGGCCATATCTCCTTAAATATGCGTCCTAGAGCGAAAAGGATGATAATTCGTGACCACCCCTCAAAAATCAAAATTTTGGTGAAATTATTTAAAAAATTGAAATTTTTATACGAAAAACTTATTTTGGCCATATCTCCTTAAATATGCGTCCTAGAGCGAAAAGGACGATAATTCGTGACCACCCCTCAAAAATCAAAATTTTGATGAAAATCCTCAAAAAAATGAAATTTTTCTATGAAAAACTTATTTTGGCCATATCTCCTTAAATATGCGTCCTAGAGCGAAAAGGACGATAATTCGTGACCACACCTCAAAAATCAAAATTTTGGCGCAAAACCTTGAAAAATTGAAATTTTTATATGAAAAACTTATTTTGGCCATATCTCCTTAAATATGCGCCCTAGAGCGAAAAGGATGATAATTCGTGACCACCCCCCAAAAATCAAAATTTTGATGAAAATCCTCAAAAAATGAAATTTTTATATGAAAAACTTATTTTGGCCATATCTCCTTAAATATGCGTCCTAGAGCGAAAAGAACGATAATTCGTGATCACCCCCCAAAAATCAAAATTTTGATGAAAATCCTCAAAAAAAAATGAATTTTTTATATGAAAAACTTATTTTGGCCATATCTCCTTAAATATGCGTCCTAGAGCGAAAAGGACGATAATTCGTGACCACCCCCCAAAAATCAAAATTTTGATGAAAATCCTCAAAAAAATGAAATTTTTATATGAAAAACTTATTTTGGCCATATCTCCTTAAATATGCGTCCTAATTCGTGACCACCCCTCAAAAATCAAAATTTTGGTGAAAATCCTTGAAAAATTGAAATTTTTATATGAAAAACTTATTTTGGCCATATCTCCTTAAATATGCGTCCTAGAGCGAAAAGGACGATAATTCGTGACCACCCCTCAAAAATCAAAATTTTGGTGAAAATCCTTGAAAAATTGAAATTTTTATATGAAAAACTTATTTTGGCCATATCTCCTTAAATATGCGTCCTAGAGCGAAAAGGACGATAATTCGTGACCACACCTCAAAAATCAAAATTTTGGCGCAAAACCTTGAAAAATTGAAATTTTTATATGAAAAACTTATTTTGGCCATATCTCCTTAAATATGGGTCCTTGAGCGAAACGGATGATAATTCGTGACCACCCCCCAAAAATCAAAAATTTGATGAAAATCCTCCAAAAATGAAATTTTTATATGAAAAACTTATTTTGGCCATATCTCCTTAAATATGCGTCCTAGAGCGAAAAGGACGATAATTCGTGACCACCCCTCAAAAATCAAAATTTTGATGAAAATCCTCAAAAAAATGAAATTTTTATATGAAAAACTTATTTTGGCCATATCTCCTTAAATATGCGTCCTAGAGCGAAAAGGACGATAATTCGTGACCACCCCTCAAAAATCAAAATTTTGATGAAAATCCTCAAAAAAATGAAATTTTTATATGAAAAACTTATTTTGGCCATATCTCCTTAAATATGCGCCCTAGAGCGAAAAGGATGATAATTCGTGACCCCCCCCCAAAAATCAAAATTTTGATGAAAATCTTCAAAAAAATGAAATTTTTCTATGAAAAACTTATTTTGGCCATATCTCCTTAAATATGCGTCCTAGAGCGAAAAGGACGATAATTCGTGACCACCCCTCAAAAATCAAAATTTTGGTGAAAATCCTTAAATAATTGAAATTTTTATATGAAAAACTTATTTTGGCCATATCTCCTTAAATATGCGTCCTAGAGCGAAAATGATGATAATTCGTGACCACCCCTCAAAAATCAAAATTTTGCTGAAATTATTTAAAAAATTGAAATTTTTATACGAAAAACTTATTTTGGCCATATCTCCTTAAATATGCGTCCTAGAGCGAAAAGGACGATAATTCGTGACCACCCCTCAAAAATCAAAATTTTGATGAAAATCCTCAAAAAAATGAAATTTTTATATGAAAAACTTATTTTGGCCATATCTCCTTAAATATGCGCCCTAGAGCGAAAAGGATGATAATTCGTGACCAGCCCCCAAAAATCAAAATTTTGATGAAAATCCTCAAAAAAATTAAATTTTTCTATGAAAAACTTATTTTGGCCATATCTCCTTAAATATGCGTCCTAGAGAGAAAAGGACGATAATTCGTGACCAACCCTCAAAAATCAAAATTTTGGTGAAAATCCTTGAAAAATTGAAATTTTTTTATGAAAAACTTATTTTGGCCATATCTCCTTAAATATGCGTCCTAGAGCGAAAAGGACGATAATTCGTGACCACCCCTCAAAAATCAAAATTTTGGTGAAAATCCTTGAAAAATTTAAATTTTTATATGAAAAACTTATTTTGGCCATATCTCCTTAAATATGGGTCCTAGAGCGAAACGGATGATAATTCGTGACCACCCCCCAAAAATCAAAAATTTGATGAAAATCCTCCAAAAATGAAATTTTTATATGAAAAACTTATTTTGGCCATATCTCCTTAAATATGCGTCCTAGAGCGAAAAGGACGATAATTCGTGACCACCCCTCAAAAATCAAAATTTTGATGAAAATCCTCAAAAAAATGAAATTTTTATATGAAAAACTTATTTTGGCAATATCTCCTTAAATATGCGCCCTAGAGCGAAAAGGATGATAATTCGTGACCCCCCCCCAAAAATCAAAATTTTGATGAAAATCTTCAAAAAAATGAAATTTTTCTATGAAAAACTTATTTTGGCCATATCTCCTTAAATATGCGTCCTAGAGCGAAAAGGACGATAATTCGTGACCACCCCTCAAAAATCAAAATTTTGGTGAAAATCCTTAAATAATTGAAATTTTTATATGAAAAACTTATTTTGGCCATATCTCCTTAAATATGCGTCCTAGAGCGAAAATGATGATAATTCGTGACCACCCCTCAAAAATCAAAATTTTGCTGAAATTATTTAAAAAATTGAAATTTTTATACGAAAAACTTATTTTGGCCATATCTCCTTAAATATGCGTCCTAGAGCGAAAAGGACGATAATTCGTGACCACCCCTCAAAAATCAAAATTTTGATGAAAATCCTCAAAAAAATGAAATTTTTATATGAAAAACTTATTTTGGCCATATCTCCTTAAATATGCGCCCTAGAGCGAAAAGGATGATAATTCGTGACCAGCCCCCAAAAATCAAAATTTTGATGAAAATCCTCAAAAAAATGAAATTTTTCTATGAAAAACTTATTTTGGCCATATCTCCTTAAATATGCGTCCTAGAGAGAAAAGGACGATAATTCGTGACCAACCCTCAAAAATCAAAATTTTGGTGAAAATCCTTGAAAAATTGAAATTTTTTTATGAAAAACTTATTTTGGCCATATCTCCTTAAATATGCGTCCTAGAGCGAAAAGGACGATAATTCGTGACCACCCCTCAAAAATCAAAATTTTGGTGAAAATCCTTGAAAAATTTAAATTTTTATATGAAAAACTTATTTTGGCCATATCTCCTTAAATATGGGTCCTAGAGCGAAACGGATGATAATTCGTGACCACCCCCCAAAAATCAAAAATTTGATGAAAATCCTCCAAAAATGAAATTTTTATATGAAAAACTTATTTTGGCCATATCTCCTTAAATATGCGTCCTAGAGCGAAAAGGACGATAATTCGTGACCACCCCTCAAAAATCAAAATTTTGATGAAAATCCTCAAAAAAATGAAATTTTTATATGAAAAACTTATTTTGGCAATATCTCCTTAAATATGCGTCCTAGAGCGAAAAGGACGATAATTCGTGACCACCCCTCAAAAATCAAAATTTTGATGAAAATCCTCAAAAAAATGAAATTTTTCTATGAAAAACTTATTTTGGCCATATCTCCTTAAATATGCGTCCTAGAGCGAAAAGGACGATAATTCGTGACCACACCTCAAAAATCAAAATTTTGGCGAAAAACCTTGAAAAATTCAAATTTTTATATGAAAAACTTATTTTGGCCATATCTCCTTAAATATGCGTCCTAATTCGTGACCACCCCTCAAAAATCAAAATTTTGGTGAAAATCTTTGAAAAATTGAAATTTTTATATGAAAAACTTATTTTGGCCATATCTCCTTAAATATGCGTCCTAGAGCGAAAAGGACGATAATTCGTGACCACCCCTCACAAATCAAAATTTTGATGAAAATCCTCCAAAAATTGAAATTTTTATATGAAAAACTTATTTTGGCCATATCTCCTTAAATATGCGTCCTAGAGCGAAAAGGACGATAATTCGTGACCACACCTCAAAAATCAAAATTTTGGCGCAAAACCTTGAAAAATTGAAATTTTTATATGAAAAACTTATTTTGGCCATATCTCCTTAAATATGCGTCCTAGAGCGAAACGGATGATAATTCGTGACCACCCCCCAAAAATCAAAAATTTGATGAAAATCCTCCAAAAATGAAATTTTTATATGAAAAACTTATTTTGGCCATATCTCCTTAAATATGCGCCCTAGAGCGAAAAGGATGATAATTCGTGACCACCCCCCAAAAATCAAAATTTTGATGAAAATCCTCACAAAAATGAAATTTTTATATGAAAGCTTATTTTGGCCATATCTCCTTAAATATGCGTCCTAGAGCGAAAAGGACGATAATTCGTGACCACCCCTCAAAAATCAAAATTTTGATGAAAATCCTCACAAAAATGAAATTTTTATATGAAAGCTTATTTTGGCCATATCTCCTTAAATATGCGTCCTAGAGCGAAAAGGACGATAATTCGTGACCACCCCTCAAAAATCAAAATTTTGATGAAAATCCTCAAAAAAATGAAATTTTTATATGAAAAACTTATTTTGGCCATATCTCCTTAAATATGCGCCCTAGAGCGAAAAGGATGATAATTCGTGACCAGCCCCCAAAAATCAAAATTTTGATGAAAATCCTCAAAAAAATGAAATTTTTCTATGAAAAACTTATTTTGGCCATATCTCCTTAAATATGCGTCCTAGAGAGAAAAGGACGATAATTCGTGACCAACCCTCAAAAATCAAAATTTTGGTGAAAATCCTTGAAAAATTGAAATTTTTATATGAAAAACTTATTTTGGCCATATCTCCTTAAATATGCGTCCTAGAGCGAAAATGATGATAATTCGTGACCACCCCTCAAAAATCAAAATTTTGGTGAAATTATTTAAAAAATTGCAATTTTTATACGAAAAACTTATTTTGGCCATATCTCCTTAAATATGCGTCCTAGAGCGAAAAGGACGATAATTCGTGACCACCCCTCAAAAATCAAAATTTTGATGAAAATCCTCAAAAAAAATGAAATTTTTATATGAAAAACTTATTTTGGCCATATCTCCTTAAATATGCGTCCTAGAGCGAAAAGGACGATAATTCATGACCACCCCTCAAAAATCAAAATTTTGGTGAAATTATTTAAAAAATTGAAATTTTTATACGAAAAACTTATTTTGGCCATATCTCCTTAAATATGCGTCCTAGAGCGAAAAGGACGATAATTCGTGACCACCCCTCAAAAATCAAAATTTTGATGAAAATCCTCAAAAAAATGAAATTTTTATATGAAAAACTTATTGTGGCCATATCTCCTTAAATATGCGCCCTAGAGCGAAAAGGATGATAATTCGTGACCACCCCCCAAAAATCAAAATTTTGATGAAAATCCTCAAAAAAAATGAAATTTTTATATGAAAAACTTATTTTGGCCATATCTCCTTAAATATGCGTCCTAGAGCGAAAAGGACGATAATTCGTGACCACACCTCAAAAATCAAAATTTTGGCGAAAAACCTTGAAAAATTCAAATTTTTATATGAAAAACTTATTTTGGCCATATCTCCTTAAATATGCGCCCTAGAGCGAAAAGGATGATAATTCGTGACCACCCCCCAAAAATCAAAATTTTGATGAAAATCCTCAAAAAAATGAAATTTTTATATGAAAAACTTATTTTGGCCATATCTCCTTAAATATGCGTCCTAGAGCGAAAAGGACGATAATTCGTGACCACACCTCAAAAATCAAAATTTTGGCGCAAAACCTTGAAAATTGAAATTTTTATATGAAAAACTTATTTTGGCCATATCTCCTTAAATATGCGTCCTAGAGCGAAACGGATGATAATTCGTGACCACCCCCCAAAAATCAAAATTTTGGTGAAAATCCTTGAAAAATTGAAATTTTTATATGAAAAACTTATTTTGGCCATATCTCCTTAAATATGCGTCCTAGAGCGAAAAGGACGATAATTCGTGACCACCCCTCAAAAATCAAAATTTTGATGAAAATCCTCCAAAAATTGAAATTTTTATATGAAAAACTTATTTTGGCCGTATCTCCTTAAATATGCGTCCTAGAGCGAAAAGGACGATAATTCGTGACCACACCTCAAAAATCAAAATTTTGGCGCAAAACCTTGAAAAATTGAAATTTTTATATGAAAAACTTATTTTGGCCATATCTCCTTAAATATGCTTCCTAGAGCGAAAAGGATGATAATTCGTGACCACCCCTCAAAAATCAAAATTTTGGTGAAATTATTTAAAAAATTGAAATTTTTATACGAAAAACTTATTTTAGCCATATCTCCTTAAATATGCGTCCTAGAGCGAAAAGGACGATAATTCGTGACCACCCCTCAAAAATCAAAATTTTGATGAAAATCCTCAAAAAAAATGAAATTTTTATATGAAAAACTTATTTTGGCCATATCTCCTTAAATATGCGTCCTAGAGCGAAAAGGACGATAATTCGTGACCACACCTCAAAAATCAAAATTTTGGCGAAAAACCTTGAAAAATTCAAATTTTTATATGAAAAACTTATTTTGGCCATATCTCCTTAAATATGCGCCCTAGAGCGAAAAGGATGATAATTCGTGACCACCCCCCAAAAATCAAAATTTTGATGAAAATCCTCAAAAAATGAAATTTTTCTATGAAAAACTTATTTTGGCCATATCTCCTTAAATATGCGTCCTAGAGCGAAAAGGATGATAATTCGTGACCACACCTCAAAAATCAAAATTTTGGCGCAAAACCTTGAAAATTGAAATTTTTATATGAAAAACTTATTTTGGCCATATCTCCTTAAATATGCGTCCTAGAGCGAAACGGATGATAATTCGTGACCACCCCCCAAAAATCAAAATTTTGGTGAAAATCCTTGAAAAATTGAAATTTTTATATGAAAAACTTATTTTGGCCATATCTCCTTAAATATGCGTCCTAGAGCGAAAAGGACGATAATTCGTGACCACCCCTCAAAAATCAAAATTTTGATGAAAATCCTCCAAAAATTGAAATTTTTATATGAAAAACTTATTTTGGCCATATCTCCTTAAATATGCGTCCTAGAGCGAAAAGGACGATAATTCGTGACCACACCTCAAAAATCAAAATTTTTGGCGCAAAACCTTGAAAAATTGAAATTTTTATACGAAAAACTTATTGTGGCCATATCTCCTTAAATATGCGCCCTAGAGCGAAAAGGATGATAATTCGTGACCACCCCCCAAAAATCAAAATTTTGATGAAAATCCTCAAAAAATGAAATTTTTCTACGAAAAACTTATTTTGGCCATATCTCCTTAAATATGCGTCCTAGAGCGAAAAGAACGATAATTCGTGACCACCCCTCAAAAATCAAAATTTTGATGAAAATCCTCAAAAAAATGAAATTTTTATATGAAAAACTTATTTTGGCCATATCTCCTTAAATATGCGTCCTAGAGCGAAAAGGATGATAATTCGTGACCACCCCTCAAAAATCAAAATTTTGGTGAAATTATTTAAAAAATTGAAATTTTTATACGAAAAACTTATTTTGGCCATATCTCCTTAAATATGCGTCCTAGAGCGAAAAGGACGATAATTCGTGACCACCCCTCAAAAATCAAAATTTTGATGAAAATCCTCAAAAAAATGAAATTTTTATATGAAAAACTTATTTTGGCCATATCTCCTTAAATATGCGCCCTAGAGCGAAAAGGATGATAATTCGTGACCACCCCCCAAAAATCAAAATTTTGACGAAAATCCTCAAAAAAATGAAATTTTTCTATGAAAAACTTATTTTGGCCATATCGTCCTAGAGCGAAAAGGACGATAATTCGTGACCACCCCTCAAAAATCAAAATTTTGATGAAAATCCTCAAAAAAATGAAATTTTTATATGAAAAACTTATTTTGGCCATATCTCCTTAAATATGCGTCCTAGAGCGAAAAGGATGATAATTCGTGACCACCCCTCAAAAATCAAAATTTTGGTGAAATTATTTAAAAAATTGAAATTTTTATACGAAAAACTTATTTTGGCCATATCTCCTTAAATATGCGTCCTAGAGCGAAAAGGACGATAATTCGTGACCACCCCTCAAAACTCAAAATTTTGGTGAAAATCCTTAAAAAATTGAAATTTTTATATGAAAAACTTATTTTGGCCATATCTCCTTAAATATGCGTCCTAGAGTGAAAAGGATGATAATTCGTGACCACCCCTCAAAAATCAAAATTTTGGTGAAATTATTTAAAAAATTGAAATTTTTATACGAAAAACTTATTTTGGCCATATCTCCTTAAATATGCGTCCTAGAGCGAAACGGATGATAATTCGTGACCACCCCCCAAAAATCAAAAATTTGATGAAAATCCTCCAAAAATGAAATTTTTATATGAAAAACTTATTTTGGCCATATCTCCTTAAATATGCGCCCTAGAGCGAAAAGGATGATAATTCGTGACCACCCCCCAAAAATCAAAATTTTGATGAAAATCCTCAAAAAAAAATGAAATTTGTATATGAAAAACTTATTTTGGTCATATCTCCTTAAATATGCGTCCTAGAGCGAAAAGGACGATAATTCGTGACCACCCCTCAAAAATCAAAATTTTGGTGAAAATCCTTGAAAAATTGAAATTTTTATATGAAAAACTTATTTTGGCCATATCTCCTTAAATATGCGTCCTAGAGCGAAAAGGACGATAATTCGTGACCACCCCTCAAAAATAAAAATTTTGGTGAAAAATCCTTGAAAAATTGAAATTTTTATATTAAAAACTTTTTTTGGCCATATCTCCTTAAATATGCGTCCTAGAGCGAAAAGGACGATAATTCGTGACCACCCCTCAAAAATCAAAATTTTGGTGAAAATCTTTAAAAAATTTAAATTTTTATATGAAAAACTTATTTTGGCCATATCTCCTTAAATATGCGTCATAGAGCGAAAAGGATGATAATTCGTGACCACCCCTCAAAAATCAAAATTTTGGTGAAATTATTTAAAAAATTGAAATTTTTATACGAAAAACTTATTTTGGCCATATCTCCTTAAATATGCGTCCTAGAGCGAAAAGGATGATAATTCGTGACCACCCCTCAAAAATCAAAATTTTGATGAAATTTTATATGAAAAACTTATTTTGGCCATATCTCCTTAAATATGCGCCCTAGAGCGAAAAGGATGATAATTCGTGACCACCCCCCAAAAATCAAAATTTTGACGAAAATCCTCAAAAAAATGAAATTTTTCTATGAAAAACTTATTTTGGCCATATCGTCCTAGAGCGAAAAGGACGATAATTCGTGACCACCCCTCAAAAATCAAAATTTTGGTGAAAATCCTTAAAAAATTGAAATTTTTATATGAAAAACTTATTTTGGCCATATCTCCTTAAATATGCGTCCTAGAGTGAAAAGGATGATAATTCGTGACCACCCCTCAAAAATCAAAATTTTGGTGAAATTATTTAAAAAATTGAAATTTTTATACGAAAAACTTATTTTGGCCATATCTCCTTAAATATGCGTCCTAGAGCGAAACGGATGATAATTCGTGACCACCCCCCAAAAATCAAAAATTTGATGAAAATCCTCCAAAAATGAAATTTTTATATGAAAAACTTATTTTGGCCCTATCTCCTTAAATATGCGCCCTAGAGCGAAAAGGATGATAATTCGTGACCACCCCCCAAAAATCAAAATTTTGATGAAAATCCTCAAAAAAAATGAAATTTCTATATGAAAAACTTATTTTGGCCATATCTCCTTAAATATGCGTCCTAGAGCGAAAAGGACGATAATTCGTGACCACCCCTCAAAAATCAAAATTTTGGTGAAAATCCTTGAAAAATTGAAATTTTTATATGAAAAACTTATTTTTGCCATATCTCCTTAAATATGCGTCCTAGAGCGAAAAGGACGATAATTCGTGACCACCCCTCAAAAATAAAAATTTTGGTGAAAAATCCTTGAAAATTTGAAATTTTTATATGAAAAACTTATTTTGGCCATATCTCCTTAAATATGCGTCCTAGAGCGAAAAGGACGATAAATCGTGACCACCCCTCAAAAATCAAAATTTTGGTGAAAATCCTTAAAAAATTGAAATTTTTATATGAAAAACTTATTTTGGCCATATCTCCTTAAATATGCGTCCTAGAGCGAAAAGGATGATAATTCGTGACCACCCCTCAAAAATCAAAATTTTGGTGAAATTATTTAAAAAATTGAAATTTTTATACGAAAAACTTATTTTGGCCATATCTCCTTAAATATGCGTCCTAGAGCGAAAAGGATGATAATTCGTGACCACCCCTCAAAAATCAAAATTTTGATGAAAATCCTTAAAAAATTGAAATTTTTATATGAAAAACTTATTTTGGCCATATCTCCTTAAATATGCGTCCTAGAGCGAAAAGGACGATAATTCGTGACCACCCCTCAAAAATCAAAATTTTGATGAAAATCCTCAACAAAATGAAATTATTATATGAAAAACTTATTTTGGCCATATCTCCTTAAATATGCGTCCTAGAGCGAAACGGATGATAATTCGTGACCACCCCTCAAAAATCAAAATTTTGGTGAAAATCCTTAAAAAATTGAAATTTTTATATGAAAAACTTATTTTGGCCATATCTCCTTAAATATGCGTCCTAGAGCGAAAAGGATGATAATTCGTGACCACCCCTCAAAAATCAAAATTTTGGTGAAATTATTTAAAAAATTGAAATTTTTATACGAAAAACTTATTTTGGCCATATCTCCTTAAATATGCGTCCTAGAGCGAAACGGGTGATAATTCGTGACCACCCCCCAAAAATCAAAAATTTGATGAAAATCCTCCAAAAATGAAATTTTTATATGAAAAACTTATTTTGGCCATATCTCCTTAAATATGCGTCCTAGAGCGAAAAGGACGATAATTCGTGACCACCCCTCAAAAATCAAAATTTTGATGAAAATCCTCAAAAAAATGAAATTTTTATATGAAAAACTTATTTTGGCCATATCTCCTTAAATATGCGCCCTAGAGCGAAAAGGACGATAATTCGTGACCACCCCTCAAAAATCAAAATTTTGGTGAAAATCCTTGCAAAATTGAAATTTTTATATGAAAAACTTATTTTGGCCATATCTCCTTAAATATGCGTCCTAGAGCGAAAAGGACGATAATTCGTGACCACCCCTCAAAAATCAAAATTTTGGTGAAAATCCTTAAAAAATTGAACTTTTTATATGAAAAATTTATTTTGGCCATATCTCTTTAAATATGCGTCCTAGAGCGAAAAGGATGATAATTCGTGACCACCCCTCAAAAATCAAAATTTTGGTGAAATTATTTAAAAAATTGAAATTTTTATACGAAAAACTTATTTTGGCCATATCTCCTTAAATATGCGTCCTAGAGCGAAAAGGACGATAATTCGTGACCACCCCTCAAAAATCAAAATTTTGGTGAAAATCCTTGAAAAATTGAAATTTTTATATGAAAAACTTATTTTGGCCATATCTCCTTAAATATGCGTCCTAGAGCGAAAAGGACGATAATTCGTGACCACCCCTCAAAAATCAAAATTTTGGTGAAAATCCTTAAAAAATTGAACTTTTTATATGAAAAACTTATTTTGGCCATATCTCCTTAAATATGCGTCCTAGAGCGAAAAGGACGATAATTCGTGACCACCCCTCAAAAATCAAAATTTTGATGAAAATCCTCAAAAAAATGAAATTTTTATATGAAAAACTTATTTTGGCCATATCTCCTTAAATATGCGCCCTAGAGCGAAAAGGATGATAATTCGTGACCACCTCCCAAAAATCAAAATTTTGACGAAAATCCTCAAAAAAATGAAATTTTTCTATGAAAAACTTATTTTGGCCATATCGTCCTAGAGCGAAAAGGACGATAATTCGTGACCACACCTCAAAAATCAAAATTTTGGCGAAAAACCTTGAAAAATTCAAATTTTTATATGAAAAACTTATTTTGGCCATATCTCCTTAAATATGCGTCCTAGAGCGAAAAGGACGATAATTCGTGACCACCCCCCCAAAAATCAAAATTTTGATGAAAATCCTCAAAAAAATGAAATTTTTCTATGAAAAACTTATTTTGGCCATATCTCCTTAAATATGCGTCCTAGAGCGAAAAGGACGATAATTCGTGACCACCCCTCAAAAATCAAAATTTTGGTGAAAATCCTTAAAAAATTGAAATTTTTATATGAAAAACTTTTTTTGGCCATATCTCCTTAAATATGCGTCCTAGAGTGAAAAGGATGATAATTCGTGACCACCCCTCAAAAATCAAAATTTTGGTGAAATTATTTAAAAAATTGAAATTTTTATACGAAAAACTTATTTTGGCCATATCTCCTTAAATATGCGTCCTAGAGCGAAACGGATGATAATTCGTGACCACCCCCCAAAAATCAAAAATTTGATGAAAATCCTCCAAAAATGAAATTTTTATATGAAAAACTTATTTTGGCCATATCTCCTTAAATATGCGCCCTAGAGCGAAAAGGATGATAATTCGTGACCACCCCCCAAAAATCAA
Organism: Haematobia irritans; assembly: GCF_050003625.1. Lineage (NCBI taxonomy): Eukaryota > Metazoa > Arthropoda > Insecta > Diptera > Muscidae > Haematobia > Haematobia irritans. The sequence continues at coordinate 199,176,523 of NC_134398.1, forward strand.
AATTTTGATGAAAATCCTCACAAAAATGAAATTTTTATATGAAAGCTTATTTTGGCCATATCTCCTTAAATATGCGTCCTAGAGCGAAAAGGACGATAATTCGTGACCACCCCTCAAAAATCAAAATTTTGGTGAAAATCCTTGAAAAATTGAAATTTTTATATGAAAAACTTATTTTGGCCATATCTCCTTAAATATGCGCCCTAGCGCCTAGAGCGAAAAGGATGATAATTCGTGACCATCCCCCAAAAATCAAAATTTTGATGAAAATCCTCAAAAAAAAAATGAAATTTGTATATGAAAAACTTATTTTGGCCATATCTCCTTAAATATGCGTCCTAGAGCGAAAAGGACGATAATTCGTGACCACCCCTCAAAAATCAAAATTTTGGTGAAAATCTTTGAAAAATTGAAATTTTTATATGAAAAACTTATTTTGGCCATATCTCCTTAAATATGCGTCCTAGAGCGAAAAGGACGATAATTCGTAACCACCCCTCAAAAATAAAAATTTTGGTGAAAAATCCTTGAAAAATTGAAATTTTTATATGAAAAACTTATTTTGGCCATATCTCCTTAAATATGCGTCCTAGAGCGAAAAGGACGATAATTCGTGACCACCCCTCAAAAATCAAAATTTTGGTGAAAATCCTTAAAAAATTGAAATTTTTATATGAAAAACTTATTTTGGCCATATCTCCTTAAATATGCGTCCTAGAGCGAAAAGGATGATAATTCGTGACCACCCCTCAAAAATCAAAATTTTGGTGAAATTATTTAAAAAATTGAAATTTTTATACGAAAAACTTATTTTGGCCATATCTCCTTAAATATGCGTCCTAGAGCGAAAAGGATGATAATTCGTGACCACCCCTCAAAAATCAAAATTTTGATGAAAATCCTTAAAAAATTGAAATTTTTATATGAAAAACTTATTTTGGCCATATCTCCTTAAATATGCGTCCTAGAGCGAAAAGGACGATAATTCGTGACCACCCCTCAAAAATCAAAATTTTGATGAAAATCCTCAACAAAATGAAATTATTATATGAAAAACTTATTTTGGCCATATCTCCTTAAATATGCGTCCTAGAGCGAAACGGATGATAATTCGTGACCACCCCTCAAAAATCAAAATTTTGGTGAAAATCCTTAAAAAATTGAAATTTTTATATGAAAAACTTATTTTGGCCATATCTCCTTAAATATGCGTCCTAGAGCGAAAAGGATGATAATTCGTGACCACCCCTCAAAAATCAAAATTTTGGTGAAATTATTTAAAAAATTGAAATTTTTATACGAAAAACTTATTTTGGCCATATCTCCTTAAATATGCGTCCTAGAGCGAAACGGATGATAATTCGTGACCACCCCCCAAAAATCAAAAATTTGATGAAAATCCTCCAAAAATTAAATTTTTATATGAAAAACTTATTTTGGCCATATCTCCTTAAATATGCGTCCTAGAGCGAAAAGGACGATAATTCGTGACCACCCCTCAAAAATCAAAATTTTGATGAAAATCCTCAAAAAAATGAAATTTTTATATGAAAAACTTATTTTGGCCATATCTCCTTAAATATGCGCCCTAGAGCGAAAAGGACGATAATTCGTGACCACCCCTCAAAAATCAAAATTTTGGCGCAAAACCTTGAAAAATTGAAATTTTTATATGAAAAACTTATTTTGGCCATATCTCCTTAAATATGCGTCCTAGAGCGAAAAGGACGATAATTCGTGACCACCCCTCAAAAATCAAAATTTTGGTGAAAATCCTTAAAAAATTGAACTTTTTATATGAAAAACTTATTTTGGCCATATCTCCTTAAATATGCGTCCTAGAGCGAAAAGGATGATAATTCGTGACCACCCCTCAAAAATCAAAATTTTGGTGAAATTATTTAAAAAATTGAAATTTTTATACGAAAAACTTATTTTGGCCATATCTCCTTAAATATTCGTCCTAGAGCGAAAAGGACGATAATTCGTGACCACCCCTCAAAAATCAAAATTTTGGTGAAAATCCTTGAAAAATTGAAATTTTTATATGAAAAACTTATTTTGGCCATATCTCCTTAAATATGCGTCCTAGAGCGAAAAGGACGATAATTCGTGACCACCCCTCAAAAATCAAAATTTTGGTGAAAATCCTTAAAAAATTGAACTTTTTATATGAAAAACTTATTTTGGCCATATCTCCTTAAATATGCGTCCTAGAGCGAAAAGGATGATAATTCGTGACCACCCCTCAAAAATCAAAATTTTGGTGAAATTATTTAAAAAATTGAAATTTTTATACGAAAAACTTATTTTGGCCATATCTCCTTAAATATGCGTCCTGGAGCGAAAAGGACGATAATTCGTGACCACCCCTCAAAAATCAAAATTTTGATGAAAATCCTCAAAAATATGAAATTTTTCTATGAAAAACTTATTTTGGCCATATCTCCTTAAATATGCGTCCTAGAGCGAAAAGGACGATAATTCGTGACCACACCTCAAAAATCAAAATTTTGGCGAAAAACCTTGAAAAATTCAAATTTTTATATGAAAAACTTATTTTGGCCATATCTCCTTAAATATGCGTCCTAATTCGTGACCACCCCTCAAAAATCAAAATTTTGGTGAAAATCTTTGAAAAATTGAAATTTTTATATGAAAAACTTATTTTGGCCATATCTCCTTAAATATGCGTCCTAGAGCGAAAAGGACGATAATTCGTGACCACCCCTCACAAATCAAAATTTTGATGAAAATCCTCCAAAAATTGAAATTTTTATATGAAAAACTTATTTTGGCCATATCTCCTTAAATATGCGTCCTAGAGCGAAAAGGACGATAATTCGTGACCACACCTCAAAAATCAAAATTTTGGCGCAAAACCTTGAAAAATTGAAATTTTTATATGAAAAACTTATTTTGGCCATATCTCCTTAAATATGCGTCCTAGAGCGAAACGGATGATAATTCGTGACCACCCCCCAAAAATCAAAAATTTGATGAAAATCCTCCAAAAATGAAATTTTTATATGAAAAACTTATTTTGGCCATATCTCCTTAAATATGCGCCCTAGAGCGAAAAGGATGATAATTCGTGACCACCCCCAAAAATCAAAATTTTGATGAAAATCCTCAAAAAATGAAATTTTTATATGAAAAACTTATTTTGGCCATATCTCCTTAAATATGCGTCCTAGAGCGAAAAGAACGATAATTCGTGACCACCCCCCAAAAATCAAAATTTTGATGAAAATCCTCAAAAAAATGAAATTTTTATATGAAAAACTTATTTTGGCCAAATCTCCTTAAATATGCGTCCTAGAGCGAAAAGGACGATAATTCGTGACCACCCCCCAAAAATCAAAATTTTGATGAAAATCCTCAAAAAAATGAAATTTTTATATGAAAAACTTATTTTGGCCATATCTCCTTAAATACACGCACAGAAAAAACATGTTTGGACATGGTTGCCGCATCCATTTAATGCTTATTTAGAGTATTTAATTGTCGCGAAAACCATGTATTTTGTCTTTTTAAAAATAATTTTCGAGTGGAGAAAAATATATGTTGGCAATAAGCATTTAAATGGTTCTCAAATGCCGCAAACATGTTCTATTATTTAAATGATAGAATTTGAGACCATTATATGGTCAGGAAAATCATGTACCTGACCATTCAATTTTTTTTACTTTTTTGCAAAGAAAAAAGTATTTTTATAGTTTACGTATAGATATGTCTACAAGCATTACATGGCCATAAAGATCATGTACATTGTTTTCGTGACCATTTAATTTTTTAATTTTTTTGCAGCGACAAGAATTTTATAAAAATATTGAGCAGGTACACACGATTTTCATTTTGCGCGTCAGTCGTGTGTTGATTGTTTCTTGGAATGGACGGAGAATACGGAATTATTGTGTTTTGTGTTAATTTATTTATTCAGAAATGGCACGTGGTTTTATGTGAATACAAAAAAGGAAAGTGTAATTGAAACAAATGTACCAGGTTTTTGTTCTGCATTTTGACATATGGTATAATTTATTTTTATTTGCAGTTATATGATGTCTATGTTTGTACATTTGATGGGCACGAAGTAAATATGGAATGATTTCTTATTGTTGAAATTGAACCAAACTAGAGTGTGTAAAAATATGTGAAGTTTGCTTGCACAACATTATAAATACAAATAAACAATGAATTAGTTTATAAATAAATAAAAACAAATAAATAAAGTTGATTTTGTGTTTTCTTTTCTCAAGTGGCGTCCTTTTTTCGACGACGAAAAAAGTTTTTTCATAAAAATCAAAACATTTTAGGTTGTGACCATGTTCTTTTAACTAGAAGAAAAACATTTTTGACGAATAACATAACATTTTAGATCGTGACCATTGTCTTTTAATGGAAACAAAATTATTTTTATCAATATAATAACATTTTAGATGAGGACAATTGTATTTTTCTTAGAACCATGTTCACTGAGCCAACATGGTTGCAGGTTAAAATGTTACATGGTCGCCGCAAAAATAGCTGCTATCATATTATTTTGCTCTTCGAATATGATTGTGGCAATCATGTTTCTTCTCTGCGTGTATGCGTCCTAATTCGTGACCACCCCTCAAAAATCAAAATTTTGGTGAAAATCCTTGAAAAATTGAAATTTTTATATGAAAAACTTATTTTGGCCATATCTCCTTAAATATGCGTCCTAGAGCGAAAAGGACGATAATTCGTGACCACCCCTCAAAAATCAAAATTTTGGTGAAAATCCTTGAAAAATTGAAATTTTTATATGAAAAACTTATTTTGGCCATATCTCCTTAAATATGCGTCCTAGAGCGAAAAGGACGATAATTCGTGACCACACCTCAAAAATCAAAATTTTGGCGCAAAACCTTGAAAAATTGAAATTTTTATATGAAAAACTTATTTTGGCCATATCTCCTTAAATATGGGTCCTAGAGCGAAACGGATGATAATTCGTGACCACCCCCCAAAAATCAAAAATTTGATGAAAATCCTCCAAAAATGAAATTTTTATATGAAAAACTTATTTTGGCCATATCTCCTTAAATATGCGTCCTAGAGCGAAAAGGACGATAATTCGTGACCACCCATCAAAATTTTGATGAAAATCCTCAAAAAAATGAAATTTTTATATGAAAAACTTATTTTGGCCATATCTCCTTAAATATGCGTCCTAGAGCGAAAAGGACGATAATTCGTGACCACCCCTCAAAAATCAAAATTTTGATGAAAATCCTCAAAAAAATGAAATTTTTATATGAAAAACTTATTTTGGCCATATCTCCTTAAATATGCGCCCTAGAGCGAAAAGGATGATAATTCGTGACCCCCCCCAAAAATCAAAATTTTGATGAAAATCTTCAAAAAAATGAAATTTTTCTATGAAAAACTTATTTTGGCCATATCTCCTTAAATATGCGTCCTAGAGCGAAAAGGACGATAATTCGTGACCACCCCTCAAAAATCAAAATTTTGGTGAAAATCCTTAAATAATTGAAATTTTTATATGAAAAACTTATTTTGGCCATATCTCCTTAAATATGCGTCCTAGAGCGAAAATGATGATAATTCGTGACCACCCCTCAAAAATCAAAATTTTGCTGAAATTATTTAAAAAATTGAAATTTTTATACGAAAAACTTATTTTGGCCATATCTCCTTAAATATGCGTCCTAGAGCGAAAAGGACGATAATTCGTGACCACCCCTCAAAAATCAAACTTTTGATGAAAATCCTCAAAAAAATGAAATTTTTATATGAAAAACTTATTTTGGCCATATCTCCTTAAATATGCGCCCTAGAGCGAAAAGGATGATAATTCGTGACCAGCCCCCAAAAATCAAAATTTTGATGAAAATCCTCAAAAAATGAAATTTTTCTATGAAAAACTTATTTTGGCCATATCTCCTTAAATATGCGTCCTAGAGCGAAAAGGACGATAATTCGTGACCACCCCTCAAAAATCAAAATTTTGATGAAAATCCTCCAAAAATTGAAATTTTTATATGAAAAACTTATTTTGGCCATATCTCCTTAAATATGCGTCCTAGAGCGAAAAGGACGATAATTCGTGACCACCCCTCAAAAATCAAACTTTTGATGAAAATCCTCAAAAAAATGAAATTTTTATATGAAAAACTTATTTTGGCCATATCTCCTTAAATATGCGCCCTAGAGCGAAAAGGATGATAATTCGTGACCAGCCCCCAAAAATCAAAATTTTGATGAAAATCCTCAAAAAAATGAAATTTTTCTATGAAAAACTTATTTTGGCCATATCTCCTTAAATATGCGCCCTAGAGCGAAAAGGACGATAATTCGTGACCACCCCTCAAAAATCAAAATTTTGATGAAAATCCTCAAAAAAATGAAATTTTTATATGAAAAACTTATTTTGGCCATATCTCCTTAAATATGCGTCCTAGAGCGAAAAGGACGATAATTCGTGACCACCCCTCAAAAATCAAAATTTTGATGAAAATCCTCCAAAAATTGAAATTTTTATATGAAGAACTTATTTTGGCCATATCTCCTTAAATATGCGTCCTAGAGCGAAAAGGACGATAATTCGTGACCACCCCTCAAAAATCAAAATTTTGATGAAAATCCTCAAAAAAATAAAATTTTTCTATGAAAAACTTATTTTGGCCATATCTCCTTAAATATGCGTCCTAGAGCGAAAAGGACGATAATTCGTGACCACCCCTCAAAAATCAAAATTTTGGCGCAAAACCTTGAAAAATTGAAATTTTTATATGAAAAACTTATTTTGGCCATATCTCCTTAAATATGCGTCCTAGAGCGAAACGGATGATAATTCGTGACCACCCCCCAAAAATCAAAATTTTGATGAAAATCCTCAAAAAATGAAATTTTTATATGAAAAACTTATTTTGGCCATATCTCCTTAAATATGCGTCCTAGAGCGAAAAGAACGATAATTCGTGACCACCCCCCAAAAATCAAAATTTTGATGAAAATCCTCAAAAAAATGAAATTTTTATATGAAAAACTTATTTTGGCCATATCTCCTTAAATATGCGTCCTAGAGCGAAAAGGACGATAATTCGTGACCACCCCTCAAAAATCAAAATTTTGATGAAAATCCTCAAAAAAATAAAATTTTTCTATGAAAAACTTATTTTGGCCATATCTCCTTAAATATGCGTCCTAGAGCGAAAAGGACGATAATTCGTGACCACCCCTCAAAAATCAAAATTTTTGGTGAAAATCCTTAAAAAATTGAAATTTTTATACGAAAAACTTATTTTGGCCATATCTCCTTAAATATGCGTCCTAGAGCGAAAAGGACGATAATTCCTGACCACCCCTCAAAAATCAAAATTTTGATGAAAATCCTCAAAAAATGAAACTTTTATATGAAAAACTTATTTTGGCCATATCTCCTTAAATATGCGTCCTAGAGCGAAAAGGACGATAATTCGTGACCATACCTCAAAAATCAAAATTTTGGCGCAAAACCTTGAAAAATTGAAATTTTTATATGAAAAACTTATTTTGGCCATATCTCCTTAAATATGCGCCCTAGAGCGAAAAGGATGATAATTCGTGACCCCCCCCAAAAATCAAAATTTTGATGAAAATCCTCCAAAAATGAAATTTTTATATGAAAAACTTATTTTGGCCATATCTCCTTAAATATGCGCCCTAGAGCGAAAAGGATGATAATTCGTGACCACCCCCCAAAAATAAAAATTTTGATGAAAATCCTCAAAAAAAATGAAATTTTTATATGAAAAACTTATTTTGGCCATGTCTCCTTAAATATGCGTCCTAGAGCGAAAAGGACGATAATTCGTGACCACCCCCCAAAAATCAAAATTTTGATGAAAATCCTCAAAAAAAATGAAATTTTTATATGAAAAACTTATTTTGGCCATATCTCCTTAAATATGCGTCCTAGAGCGAAAAGGACGATAATTCGTGACCACCCCTCAAAAATCAAAATTTTGGTGAAAATCCTTGAAAAATTGAAATTTTTATATGAAAAACTTATTTTGGCCATATCTCCTTAAATATGCGTCCTAGAGCGAAAAGGATGATAATTCGTGACCACCCCTCAAAAATCAAAATTTTGATGAAAATCCTCAAAAAAATGAAATTTTTATATGAAAAACTTATTTTGGCCATATCTCCTTAAATATGCGTCCTAGAGCGAAAAGGACGATAATTCGTGACCACCCCTCAAAAATCAAAATTTTGATGAAAATCCTCCAAAAATTGAAATTTTTATATGAAAAACTTATTTTGGCCATATCTCCTTAAATATGCGTCCTAGAGCGAAAAGGACGATAATTCGTGACCACCCCTCAAAAATCAAAATTTTGATGAAAATCCTCAAAAAAATGAAATTTTTCTATGAAAAACTTATTTTGGCCATATCTCCTTAAATATGCGTCCTAGAGCGAAAGGGACGATAATTCGTGACCACCCCTCAAAAATCAAAATTTTGATGAAAATCCTCAACAAAATGAAATTATTATATGAAAAATTTATTTTGGCCATATCTCCTTAAATATGCGTCCTAGAGCGAAACGGATGACAATTCGTGCCTCCCCCCAAAAATCAAAATTTTGATGAGAATCCTCAAAAAAATAAAATTTTTCTATGAAAAACTTATTTTGGCCATATCTCCTTAAATATGCGCCCTAGAGCGAAAAGGACGATAATTCGTGACCACCCCTCAAAAATCAAAATTTTGATGAAAATCCTCAAAAAATGAAATTTTTCTATGAAAAACTTATTTTGGCCATATCTCCTTAAATATGCGTCCTAGAGCGAAAGGGACGATAATTCGTGACCACCCCTCAAAAATCAAAATTTTGATGAAAAATCCTCAAAAAAATGAAATTATTATATGAAAAACTTATTTTGGCCATATCTCCATAAATATGCGTCCTAGAGCGAAAAGGACGATAATTCGTGACCACCCCTCAAAAATCAAAATTTTGATGAAAATCCTCAAAAAATGAAATTTTTCTATGAAAAACTTATTTTGGCCATATCTCCTTAAATATGCGTCCTAGAGCGAAAGGGACGATAATTCGTGACCACCCCTCAAAAATCAAAATTTTGATGAAAATCCTCAAAAAAATGAAATTTTTATATGAAAAACTTATTTTGGCCATATCTCCTTAAATATGCGCCCTAGAGCGAAAAGGATGATAATTCGTGACCACCCCCCAAAAATCAAAATTTTGATGAAAATCCTCAAAAAAAATGAAATTTTTATATGAAAAACTTATTTTGGCCATATCTCCTTAAATATGCGTCCTAGAGCGAAAAGGACGATAATTCGTGACCACCCCTCAAAAATCAAAATTTTGGTGAAAATCCTTGAAAAATTGAAATTTTTATATGAAAAACTTATTTTGGCCATATCTCCTTAAATATGCGTCCTAGAGCGAAAAGGATGATAATTCGTGACCACCCCTCAAAAATCAAAATTTTGATGAAAATCCTCAAAAAAATGAAATTTTTATATGAAAAAATTTTGGCCATATCTCCTTAAATATGCGTCCTAGAGCGAAAAGGACGATAATTCGTGACCACCGCTCAAAAATCAAAATTTTGATGAAAATCCTCAAAAAAATGAAATTTTTATATGAAAAACTTATTTTGGCCATATCTCCTTAAATATGCGCCCTAGAGCGAAAAGGATGATAATTCGTGACCCCCCCCCAAAATCAAAATTTTGATGAAAATCCTCAAAAAAATGAAATTTTTCTATGAAAAACTTATTTTGGCCATATCTCCTTAAATATGCGTCCTAGAGCGAAAAGGACGATAATTCGTGACCACCCCTCAAAAATCAAAATTTTGGTGAAAATCCTTAAGTAATTGAAATTTTTATATGAAAAACTTATTTTGGCCATATCTCCTTAAATATGCGTCCTAGAGCGAAAAGGATGATAATTCGTGACCACCCCTCAAAAATCAAAATTTTGCTGAAATTATTTAAAAAATTGAAATTTTTATACGAAAAACTTATTTTGGCCATATCTCCTTAAATATGCGTCCTAGAGCGAAAAGGACGATAATTCGTGACCACCCCTCAAAAATCAAAATTTTGCTGAAATTATTTAAAAAATTGAAATTTTTATACGAAAAACTTATTTTGGCCATATCTCCTTAAATATGCGCCCTAGAGCTAAAAGGATGATAATTCGTGACCAGCCCCCAAAAATCAAAATTTTGATGAAAATCCTCAAAAAAATGAAATTTTTCTATGAAAAACTTATTTTGGCCATATCTCCTTAAATATGCGTCCTAGAGCGAAAAGGACGATAATTCGTGACCACCCCTCAAAAATCAAAATTTTGATGAAAATCCTCCAAAAATTGAAATTTTTATATGAAAAACTTATTTTGGCCATATCTCCTTAAATATGCGTCCTAGAGCGAAAAGGACGATAATTCGTGACCACACCTCAAAAATCAAAATTTTGGCGCAAAACCTTGAAAAATTGAAATTTTTATATGAAAAACTTATTTTGGCCATATCTCCTTAAATATGCGTCCTAGAGCGAAACGGATGATAATTCGTGACCACCCCCCAAAAATCAAAATTTTGATGAAAATCCTCAAAAATGAAATTTTTATATGAAAAACTTATTTTGGCCATATCTCCTTAAATATGCGTCCTAGAGCGAAAAGAACGATAATTCGTGACCACCCCCCAAAAATCAAAATTTTGATGAAAATCCTCAAAAAAAATGAAATTTTTATATGAAAAACTTATTTTGGCCATATCTCCTTAAATATGCGTCCTAGAGCGAAAAGGACGATAATTCGTGACCACCCCTCAAAAATCAAAATTTTGATGAAAATCCTCAAAAAAATGAAATTTTTATATGAAAAACATATTTTGGCCATATCTCCTTAAATATGCGTCCTAGAGCGAAAAGGACGATAATTCGTGACCATACCTCAAAAATCAAAATTTTGGCGCAAAACCTTGAAAAATTGAAATTTTTATATGAAAAACTTATTTTGGCCATATCTCCTTAAATATGCGCCCTAGAGCGAAAAGGATGATAATTCGTGACCCCCCCCAAAAATCAAAATTTTGATGAAAATCCTCCAAAAATGAAATTTTTATATGAAAAACTTATTTTGGCCATATCTCCTTAAATATGCGCCCTAGAGCGAAAAGGATGATAATTCGTGACCACCCCCCAAAAATAAAAATTTTGATGAAAATCCTCAAAAAAAATGAAATTTTTATATGAAAAACTTATTTTGGCCATGTCTCCTTAAATATGCGTCCTAGAGCGAAAAGGACGATAATTCGTGACCACCCCCCAAAAATCAAAATTTTGATGAAAATCCTCAAAAAAAATGAAATTTTTATATGAAAAACTTATTTTGGCCATATCTCCTTAAATATGCGTCCTAGAGCGAAAAGGACGATAATTCGTGACCACCCCTCAAAAATCAAAATTTTGGTGAAAATCCTTGAAAAATTGAAATTTTTATATGAAAAACTTATTTTGGCCATATCTCCTTAAATATGCGTCCTAGAGCGAAAAGGATGATAATTCGTGACCACCCCTCAAAAATCAAAATTTTGATGAAAATCCTCAAAAAAATGAAATTTTTATATGAAAAACTTATTTTGGCCATATCTCCTTAAATATGCGTCCTAGAGCGAAAAGGACGATAATTCGTGACCACCCCTCAAAAATCAAAATTTTGATGAAAATCCTCAAAAAAATGAAATTTTTATATGAAAAACTTATTTTGGCCATATCTCCTTAAATATGCGTCCTAGAGCGAAAAGGACGATAATTCGTGACCACCCCTCAAAAATCAAAATTTTGATGAAAATCCTCAAAAAAATGAAATTTTTCTATGAAAAACTTATTTTGGCCATATCTCCTTAAATATGCGTCCTAGAGCGAAAGGGACGATAATTCGTGACCACCCCTCAAAAATCAAAATTTTGATGAAAATCCTCAACAAAATGAAATTATTATATGAAAAATTTATTTTGGCCATATCTCCTTAAATATGCGTCCTAGAGCGAAACGGATGATAATTCGTGCCTCCCCCCAAAAATCAAAATTTTGATGAGAATCCTCAAAAAAATAAAATTTTTCTATGAAAAACTTATTTTGGCCATATCTCCTTAAATATGCGCCCTAGAGCGAAAAGGACGATAATTCGTGACCACCCCTCAAAAATCAAAATTTTGATGAAAATCCTCAAAAAATGAAATTTTTCTATGAAAAACTTATTTTGGCCATATCTCCTTAAATATGCGTCCTAGAGCGAAAGGGACGATAATTCGTGACCACCCCTCAAAAATCAAAATTTTGATGAAAAATCCTCAAAAAAATGAAATTATTATATGAAAAACTTATTTTGGCCATATCTCCATAAATATGCGTCCTAGAGCGAAAAGGACGATAATTCGTGACCACCCCTCAAAAATCAAAATTTTGATGAAAATCCTCAAAAAATGAAATTTTTCTATGAAAAACTTATTTTGGCCATATCTCCTTAAATATGCGTCCTAGAGCGAAAGGGACGATAATTCGTGACCACCCCTCAAAAATCAAAATTTTGATGAAAATCCTCAAAAAAATGAAATTTTTATATGAAAAACTTATTTTGGCCATATCTCCTTAAATATGCGCCCTAGAGCGAAAAGGATGATAATTCGTGACCACCCCCCAAAAATCAAAATTTTGATGAAAATCCTCAAAAAAAATGAAATTTTTATATGAAAAACTTATTTTGGCCATATCTCCTTAAATATGCGTCCTAGAGCGAAAAGGACGATAATTCGTGACCACACCTCAAAAATCAAAATTTTGGTGAAAATCCTTGAAAAATTGAAATTTTTATATGAAAAACTTATTTTGGCCATATCTCCTTAAATATGCGTCCTAGAGCGAAAAGGATGATAATTCGTGACCACCCCCCAAAAATCAAAATTTTGATGAAAATCCTCAAAAAAAATGAAATTTTTATATGAAAAACTTATTTTGGCCATATCTCCTTAAATATGCGTCCTAGAGCGAAAAGGACGATAATTCGTGACCACCGCTCAAAAATCAAAATTTTGATGAAAATCCTCAAAAAAATGAAATTTTTATATGAAAAACTTATTTTGGCCATATCTCCTTAAATATGCGCCCTAGAGCGAAAAGGATGATAATTCGTGACCCCCCCCCAAAATCAAAATTTTGATGAAAATCCTCAAAAAAATGAAATTTTTCTATGAAAAACTTATTTTGGCCATATCTCCTTAAATATGCGTCCTAGAGCGAAAAGGACGATAATTCGTGACCACCCCTCAAAAATCAAAATTTTGGTGAAAATCCTTAAGTAATTGAAATTTTTATATGAAAAACTTATTTTGGCCATATCTCCTTAAATATGCGTCCTAGAGCGAAAAGGATGATAATTCGTGACCACCCCTCAAAAATCAAAATTTTGCTGAAATTATTTAAAAAATTGAAATTTTTATACGAAAAACTTATTTTGGCCATATCTCCTTAAATATGCGTCCTAGAGCGAAAAGGACGATAATTCGTGACCACCCCTCAAAAATCAAAATTTTGCTGAAATTATTTAAAAAATTGAAATTTTTATACGAAAAACTTATTTTGGCCATATCTCCTTAAATATGCGCCCTAGAGCGAAAAGGATGATAATTCGTGACCAGCCCCCAAAAATCAAAATTTTGATGAAAATCCTCAAAAAAATGAAATTTTTCTATGAAAAACTTATTTTGGCCATATCTCCTTAAATATGCGTCCTAGAGCGAAAAGGACGATAATTCGTGACCACCCCTCAAAAATCAAAATTTTGATGAAAATCCTCCAAAAATTGAAATTTTTATATGAAAAACTTATTTTGGCCATATCTCCTTAAATATGCGTCCTAGAGCGAAAAGGACGATAATTCGTGACCACACCTCAAAAATCAAAATTTTGGCGCAAAACCTTGAAAAATTGAAATTTTTATATGAAAAACTTATTTTGGCCATATCTCCTTAAATATGCGTCCTAGAGCGAAACGGATGATAATTCGTGACCACCCCCCAAAAATCAAAATTTTGATGAAAATCCTCAAAAAATGAAATTTTTATATGAAAAACTTATTTTGGCCATATCTCCTTAAATATGCGTCCTAGAGCGAAACGGATGATAATTCGTGACCACCCCCCAAAAATCAAAATTTTGATGAAAATCCTCAAAAAAAATGAAATTTTTATATGAAAAACTTATTTTAGCCATATCTCCTTAAATATGCGTCCTAGAGCGAAAAGGACGATAATTCGTGACCACCCCTCAAAAATCAAAATTTTGATGAAAATCCTCAAAAAAATGAAATTTTTATATGAAAAACATATTTTGGCCATATCTCCTTAAATATGCGTCCTAGAGCGAAAAGGATGATAATTCGTGACCACCCCTCAAAAATCAAAATTTTGGTGAAAATCCTTAAAAAATTGAAATTTTTATATGAAAAACTTATTTTGGCCATATCTCCTTAAATATGCGTCCTAGAGCGAAAGGGACGATAATTCGTGACCACCCCTCAAAAATCAAAATTTTGATGAAAATCCTCAACAAAATGAAATTATTATATGAAAAACTTATTTTGGCCATATCTCCTTAAATATGCGAAACGGATGATAATTCGTGACCTCCCCCAAAAATCAAAATTTTGATGAAAATCCTCAAAAAAATAAAATTTTTCTATGAAAAACTTATTTTGGCCATATCTCCTTAAATATGCGTCCTAGAGCGAAAAGGACGATAATTCGTGACCACCCCTCAAAAATCAAAATTTTGGTGAAAATCCTTAAAAAATTGAAATTTTTATATGAAAAACTTATTTTGGCCATATCTCCTTAAATATGCGTCATAGAGCGAAAAGGATGATAATTCGTGACCACCCCTCAAAAATCAAAATTTTGGTGAAATTATTTAAAAAATTGAAATTTTTATACGAAAAACTTATTTTGGCCATATCTCCTTAAATATTCGTCCTAGAGCGAAAAGGACGATAATTCGTGAACACCCCTCAAAAATCAAAATTTTGATGAAAATCCTCAAAAAAATGAAATTTTTATATGAAAAACTTATTTTGGCCATATCTCCTTAAATATGCGTCCTAGAGCGAAAAGGACGATAATTCGTGACCACACCTCAAAAATCAAAATTTTGGCGCAAAACCTTGAAAAATTGAAATTTTCATATGAAAAACTTATTTTGGCCATATCTCCTTAAATATGCGTCCTAGAGCGAAACGGATGATAATTCGTGACCACCCCCCAAAAATCAAAAATTTGATGAAAATCCTCCAAAAATGAAATTTTTAAATGAAAAACTTATTTTGGCCATATCTCCTTAAATATGCGCCCTAGAGCGAAAAGGATGATAATTCGTGACCACCCCCCAAAAATCAAAATTTTGATGAAAATCCTAAAAAAAATGAAATTTTTATATGAAAAACTTATTTTGGCCATATCTCCTTAAATATGCGTCCTAGAGCCAAAAGGACGATAATTCGTGACCACCCCCCAAAAATCAAAATTTTGATGAAAATCATCAAAAAAATGAAATTTTTATATGAAAAACTTATTTTGGCCATATCTCCTTAAATATGCGTCCTAGAGCGAAAAGGACGATAATTCGTGACCACCCCTCAAAAATCAAAATTTTGATGAAAATCCTCAAAAAATGAACTTTTTATATGAAAAACTTATTTTGGCCATATCTCCTTAAATATGCGCCCTAGAGCGAAAAGGATGATAATTCGTGACCACCCCCCAAAAATCAAAATTTTGATGAAAATCCTCAAAAAAATTAAATTTTTCTATGAAAAACTTATTTTGGCCATATCTCCTTAAATATGCGTCCTAGAGCGAAAAGGACGATAATTCGTGACCACCCCTCAAAAATCAATATTTTGGTGAAAATCCTTAAAAAACTGAAATTTTTATATGAAAAACTTATTTTGGCCATATCTCCTTAAATATGCGTCCTAGAGCGAAAAGGATGATAATTCGTGACCACCCCTCAAAAATCAAAATTTTGATGAAAATCCTCAAAAAAATGAAATTTTTATATGAAAAACTTATTTTGGCCATATCTCCTTAAATATGCGTCCTAGAGCGAAAAGGATGATAATTCGTGACCACCCCTCAAAAATCAAAATTTTGGTGGAAATCCTTGAAAAATTGAAATTTTTATATGAAAAACTTATTTTGGCAATATCTCCTTAAATATGCGTCCTAGAGCGAAAAGGATGATAATTCGTGACCACCCCTCAAAAATCAAAATTTTGGTGAAATTATTTAAAAAATTGAAATTTTTATACGAAAAACTTATTTTGGCCATATCTCCTTAAATATGCGTCCTAGAGCGAAAAGGACGATAATTCGTGACCACCCCTCAAAAATCAAAATTTTGATGAAAATCCTCAAAAAAAATGAAATTTTTATATGAAAAAGTTATTTTGGCCATATCTCCTTAAATATGCGCCCTAGAGCGAAAAGGATGATAATTCGTGACCACCCCCCAAAAATCAAAATTTTGATGAAAATCCTCCAAAAATTGAAATTTTTATATGAAAAACTTATTTTGGCCATATCTCCTTAAATATGCGTCCTAGAGCGAAAAGGACGATAATTCGTGACCACACCTCAAAAATCTTGGCGCAAAACCTTGAAAATTTTGGCGCAAAACCTTGAAAAATTGAAATTTTTATATGAAAAACTTATTTTGGCCATATCTCCTTAAATATGCGTCCTAGAGCGAAACGGATGATAATTCGTGACCACCCCCCAAAAATCAAAAATTTGATGAAAATCCTCCAAAAATGAAATTTTTATATGAAAAACTTATTTTGGCCATATCTCCTTAAATATGCGTCCTAGAGCGAAAAGGACGATAATTCGTGACCACCCCCCACAAATCAAAATTTTGATGAAAATCCTCAAAAAAAAATGAAATTTTTATATGAAAAACTTATTTTGGCCATATCTCCTTAAATATGCGTCCTAGAGCGAAAAGGACGATAATTCGTGACCACCCCTCAAAAATCAAAATTTTGATGAAAATCCTCAAAAAAATGAATTTTTTCTATGAAAAACTTATTTTGGCCATATCTCCTTAAATATGCGTCCTAGAGCGAAAAGGACGATAATTCGTGACCACACCTCAAAAATCAAAATTTTGGCGAAAAACCTTAAAAAATTCAAATTTTTATATGAAAAACTTATTTTGGCCATATCTCCTTAAATATGCGTCCTAGAGCGAAAAGGACGATAATTCGTGACCACCCCTCAAAAATCAAAATTTTGGTGAAAATCCTTGAAAAATTGAAATTTTTATATGAAAAATTTATTTTGGCCATATCTCCTTAAATATGCGTCCTAGAGCGAAAAGGACGATAATTCGTGACCACCCCTCAAAAATCAAAATTTTGATGAAAATCCTCCAAAAATTGAAATTTTTATATGAAAAACTTATTTTGGCCATATCTCCTTAAATATGCGTCCTAGAGCGAAACGGATGATAATTCGTGACCACCCCCCAAAAATCAAAAATTTGATGAAAATCCTCAAAAAAATGAAATTTTTATATGAAAAACTTATTTTGGCCATATCTCCTTAAATATGCGTCCTAGATCCAAAAGGACGATAATTCGTGACCACCCCCCAAAAATCAAAATTTTGATGAAAATCCTCAAAAAAAAATGAAATTTTTATATGAAAAACTTATTTTGGCCATATCTCCTTAAATATGCGTCCTAGAGCGAAAAGGACGATAATTCGTGACCACCCCTCAAAAATCAAAATTTTGATGAAAATCCTCAAAAAAATGAAATTTTTATATGAAAAACTTATTTTGGCCATATCTCCTTAAATATGCGTCTTAGAGCGAAAAGGATGATAATTCGTGACCACCCCTCAAAAATCAAAATTTTGGTGAAAATCCTTAAAAAATTGAAATTTTTATATGAAAAACTTATTTTGGCCATATCTCCTTAAATATGCGTCCTAGAGCGAAAGGGACGATAATTCGTGACCACCCCTCAAAAATCAAAATTTTGATGAAAATCCTTAAAAAATTGAAATTTTTATATGAAAAACTTATTTTGGCCATATCTCCTTAAATATGCGTCTTAGAGCGAAAAGGATGATAATTCGTGACCACCCCTCAAAAATCAAAATTTTGGTGAAATTATTTAAAAAATTGAAATTTTTATACGAAAAACTTATTTTGGCCATATCTCCTTAAATATGCGAAAAGGATGATAATTCGTGACCACCCCCAAAAATCAAAATTTTGATGAAAATCCTCAAAAAAATGAAATTTTTATATGAAAAACTTATTTTGGCCATATCTCCTTAAATATGCGTCCTAGAGCGAAAAGGATGATAATTCGTGACCACCCCCCAAAAATCAAAATTTTGATGAAAATCCTCAAAAAAATGAAATTTTTCTATGAAAAACTTATTTTGGCCATATCTCCTTAAATATGCGTCCTAGAGCGAAAAGGACGATAATTCGTGACCACCCCTCAAAAATCAAAATTTTGGTGAAAATCCTTAAAAAATTGAAATTTTTATATGAAAAACTTATTTTGGCCATATCTCCTTAAATATGCGTCCTAGAGCGAAAAGGACGATAATTCGTGACCACCCCTCAAAAATCAAAATTTTGGTGAAATTATTTAAAAAATTGAAATTTTTATACGAAAAACTTATTTTGGCCATATCTCCTTAAATATGCGTCCTAGAGCGAAAAGGACGAAAATTCGTGACCACCCTTCAAAAATCAAAATTTTGATGAAAATCCTCAAAAAAATTGAAATTTTTATATGAAAAACTTATTTTGGCCATATCTCCTTAAATATGCGTCCTAGAGCGAAAATGATGATAATTCGTGACCACCCCTCAAAAATCAAAATTTTGGTGAAATTATTTAAAAAATTGAAATTTTTATACGAAAAACTTATTTTGGCCATATCTCCTTAAATATGCGTCCTAAAGCGAAAAGGACGATAATTCGTGACCACCCCTCAAAAATCAAAATTTTGATGAAAATCCTCAAAAAAATGAAATTTTTATATGAAAAAGTTATTTTGGCCATATCTCCTTAAATATGCGTCCTAGAGCGAAAAGGACGATAATTCGTGACCACACCTCAAAAATCAAAATTTTGATGAAAATCCTCACAAAAATGAAATTTTTCTATGAAAAAGTTATTTTGGCCATATCTCCTTAAATATGCGTCCTAGAGCGAAAAGGACGATAATTCGTGACCACACCTCAAAAATCTTGGCGCAAAACCTTGAAAAATTTAAATTTTTATATGAAAAACTTATTTTGGCCATATCTCCTTAAATATGCGTCCTAGAGCGAAACGGATGATAATTCGTGACCACCCCCCAAAAATCAAAAATTTGATGAAAATCCTCCAAAAATGAAATTTTTATATGAAAAACTTATTTTGGCCATATCTCCTTAAATATGCGCCCTAGAGCGAAAAGGATGATAATTCGTGACCACCCCCCAAAAATCAAAATTTTGATGAAAATCCTCAAAAAAATGAATATTTTATATGAAAAACTTATTTTGGCCATATCTCCTTAAATATGCGTCCTAGAGCGAAAAGGACGATAATTCGTGACCACCCCCCACAAATCAAAATTTTGATGAAAATCCTCACAAAAATGAAATTTTTATATGAAAAACTTATTTTGGCCATATCTCCTTAAATATGCGTCCTAGAGCGAAAATGACGATAATTCGTGACCACCCTCAAAAATCAAAATTTTGATGAAAATCCTCAAAAAAATGAAATTTTTATATGAAAAACTTATTTTGGCCATATCTCCTTAAATATGCGCCCTAGAGCGAAAAGGATGATAATTCGTGACCACCCCTCAAAAATCAAAATTTTGGTGAAAATCCTTAAAAAATTGAAATTTTTATATGAAAAACTTATTTTGGCCATATCTCCTTAAATATGCGTCCTAGAGCGAAAAGGATGATAATTCGTGACCTCCCCTCAAAAATCAAAATTTTGGTGAAATTATTTAAAAAATTGAAATTTTTATACGAAAAACTTATTTTGGCCATATCTCCTTAAATATGCGTCCTAGAGCGAAAAGGACGATAATTCGTGACCACCCCTCAAAAATCAAAATCCTCAAAAAAATGAAATTTTTATATGAAAAACTTATTTTGGCCATATCTCCTTAAATATGCGCCCTAGAGCGAAAAGGATGATAATTCGTGACCACCCCCCAAAAATCAAAATTTTGATGAAAATCCTCAAAAAAATGAAATTTTTCTATGAAAAACTTATTTTGGCCATATCTCCTTAAATATGCGTCCTAGAGCGAAACGGATGATAATTCGTGACCACACCTCAAAAATCAAAATTTTGGCGCAAAACCTTGAAAATTTGAAATTTTTATATGAAAAACTTATTTTGGCCATATCTCCTTAAATATGCGTCCTAGAGCGAAACGGATGATAATTCGTGACCACCCCCCAAAAATCAAAAATTTGATGAAAATCCTCCAAAAATGAAATTTTTATATGAAAAACTTATTTTGGCCATATCTCCTTAAATATGCGTCCTAGAGCGAAAAGAACGATAATTCGTGACCACCCCCCAAAAATCAAAATTTTGATGAAAATCCTCAAAAAAATGAAATTTTTATATGAAACACTTATTTTGGCCATATCTCCTTAAATATGCGTCCTAGAGCGAAAAGGATGATAATTCGTGACCACCCCTCAAAAATCAAAATTTTGATGAAAATCCTCAAAAAAATGAAATTTTTATATGAAAAACTTATTTTGGCCATATCTCCTTAAATATGCGCCCTAGAGCGAAAAGGATGATAATTCGTGACCACCCCCCAAAAATCAAAATTTTGATGAAAATCCTCAAAAAAATGAATATTTTATATGAAAAACTTATTTTGGCCATATCTCCTTAAATATGCGTCCTAGAGCGAAAAGGACGATAATTCGTGACCACCCCCCACAAATCAAAATTTTGATGAAAATCCTCACAAAAATGAAATTTTTATATGAAAAACTTATTTTGGCCATATCTCCTTAAATATGCGTCCTAGAGCGAAAATGACGATAATTCGTGACCACCCTCAAAAATCAAAATTTTGATGAAAATCCTCAAAAAAATGAAATTTTTATATGAAAAACTTATTTTGGCCATATCTCCTTAAATATGCGCCCTAGAGCGAAAAGGATGATAATTCGTGACCACCCCTCAAAAATCAAAATTTTGGTGAAAATCCTTAAAAAATTGAAATTTTTATATGAAAAACTTATTTTGGCCATATCTCCTTAAATATGCGTCCTAGAGCGAAAAGGATGATAATTCGTGACCTCCCCTCAAAAATCAAAATTTTGATGAAAATCCTCAAAAAAATGAAATTTTTATATGAAACACTTATTTTGGCCATATCTCCTTAAATATGCGTCCTAGAGCGAAAAGGATGATAATTCGTGACCACCCCTCAAAAATCAAAATTTTGATGAAAATCCTCAAAAAAATGAAATTTTTATATGAAAAACTTATTTTGGCCATATCTCCTTAAATATGCGCCCTAGAGCGAAAAGGATGATAATTCGTGACCACCCCCCAAAAATCAAAATTTTGATGAAAATCCTCAAAAAAATGAATATTTTATATGAAAAACTTATTTTGGCCATATCTCCTTAAATATGATGAAAATCCTCACAAAAATGAAATTTTTATATGAAAAACTTATTTTGGCCATATCTCCTTAAATATGCGTCCTAGAGCGAAAATGACGATAATTCGTGACCACCCTCAAAAATCAAAATTTTGATGAAAATCCTCAAAAAAATGAAATTTTTATATGAAAAACTTATTTTGGCCATATCTCCTTAAATATGCGCCCTAGAGCGAAAAGGATGATAATTCGTGACCACCCCTCAAAAATCAAAATTTTGGTGAAAATCCTTAAAAAATTGAAATTTTTATATGAAAAACTTATTTTGGCCATATCTCCTTAAATATGCGTCCTAGAGCGAAAAGGATGATAATTCGTGACCTCCCCTCAAAAATCAAAATTTTGGTGAAATTATTTAAAAAATTGAAATTTTTATACGAAAAACTTATTTTGGCCATATCTCCTTAAATATGCGTCCTAGAGCGAAAAGGACGATAATTCGTGACCACCCCTCAAAAATCAAAATCCTCAAAAAAATGAAATTTTTATATGAAAAACTTATTTTGGCCATATCTCCTTAAATATGCGCCCTAGAGCGAAAAGGATGATAATTCGTGACCACCCCCCAAAAATCAAAATTTTGATGAAAATCCTCAAAAAAATGAAATTTTTCTATGAAAAACTTATTTTGGCCATATCTCCTTAAATATGCGTCCTAGAGCGAAACGGATGATAATTCGTGACCACACCTCAAAAATCAAAATTTTGGCGCAAAACCTTGAAAATTTGAAATTTTTATATGAAAAACTTATTTTGGCCATATCTCCTTAAATATGCGTCCTAGAGCGAAACGGATGATAATTCGTGACCACCCCCCAAAAATCAAAAATTTGATGAAAATCCTCCAAAAATGAAATTTTTATATGAAAAACTTATTTTGGCCATATCTCCTTAAATATGCGTCCTAGAGCGAAAAGAACGATAATTCGTGACCACCCCCCAAAAATCAAAATTTTGATGAAAATCCTCAAAAAAATGAAATTTTTATATGAAACACTTATTTTGGCCATATCTCCTTAAATATGCGTCCTAGAGCGAAAAGGATGATAATTCGTGACCACCCCTCAAAAATCAAAATTTTGATGAAAATCCTCAAAAAAATGAAATTTTTATATGAAAAACTTATTTTGGCCATATCTCCTTAAATATGCGTCCTAGATCGAAAAGGATGATAATTCGTGACCACCCCTCAAAAATCAAAATTTTGGTGAAAATCCTTAAAAATTTAAATTTTTATATGAAAAACTTATTTTGGCCATATCTCCTTAAATATGCGTCCTAGAGCGAAAAGGACGATAATTCGTGACCACCCCTCCAAAATCAAAATTTTGGTGAAAATCCTTAAAAAATTGAAATTTTTATATGAAAAACTTATTTTGGAAATATCTCCTTAAATATGCGTCCTAGAGCGAAAAGGACGATAATTCGTGACCACCCCTCAAAAATCAAAATTTTGATGAAAATCCTCAAAAAAATGAAATTTTTATATGAAAAACTTATTTTGGCCATATCTCCTTAAATATGCGTCCTAGAGCGAAAAGGATGATAATTCGTGACCACCCCTCAAAAATCAAAATTTTGGTGAAAATCCTTAAAAAATTGAAATTTTTATATGAAAAACTTATTTTGGCCATATCTCCTTAAATATGCGTCCTAGAGCGAAAAGGATGATAATTCGTGACCTCCCCTCAAAAATCAAAATTTTGGTGAAAATCCTTAAAAAATTGAAATTTTTATACGAAAAACTTATTTTGGCCATATCTCCTTAAATATGCGTCCTAGAGCGAAAAGGACGATAATTCGTGACCACCCCTCAAAAATCAAAATTTTGATGAAAATCCTCAAAAAAATGAAATTTTTATATGAAAAACTTATTTTGGCCATATCTCCTTAAATATGCGTCCTAGAGCGAAAAGGACGATAATTCGTGACCACACCTCAAAAATCAAAATTTTGGCGCAAAACCTTGAAAAATTGAAATTTTTATATGAAAAACTTATTTTGGCCATATCTCCTTAAATATGCGTCCTAGAGCGAAAAGGACGATAATTCGTGACCACCCCTCAAAAATCAAAATTTTGGTGAAAATCCTTAAAAAATTGAAATTTTTATATGAAAAACTTATTTTGGCCATATCTCCTTAAATATGCGTCCTAGAGCGAAAAGGATGATAATTCGTGACCACCCCTCAAAAATCAAAATTTTGGTGAAATTATTTAAAAAATTGAAATTTTTATACGAAAAACTTATTTTGGCCATATCTCCTTAAATATGCGTCCTAGAGCGAAAAGGACGATAATTCGTGACCACCCTTCAAAAATCAAAATTTTGATGAAAATCCTCAAAAAAATGAAATTTTTATATGAAAAACTTATTTTGGCCATATCTCCTTAAATATGCGTCCTAGAGCGAAAAGGACGATAATTCGTGACCACCCCCCAAAAATCAAAATTTTGATGAAAATCCTCAAAAAAATGAAATTTTTATATGAAAAACTTATTTTGGCCATATCTCCTTAAATATGCGCCCTAGAGCGAAAAGGATGATAATTCGTGACCACCCCCCAAAAGTCAAAAATTTGATGAAAATCCTCCAAAAATGAAATTTTTATATGAAAAACTTATTTTGGCCATATCTCCTTAAATATGCGCCCTAGAGCGAAAAGGATGATAATTCGTGACCACCCCCCAAAAATCAAAATTTTGATGAAAATCCTCAAAAAAATGAAATTTTTATATGAAAAACTTATTTTGGCCATATCTCCTTAAATATGCGTCCTAGAGCGAAAAGGACGATAATTCGTGACCACACCTCAAAAATCAAAATTTTGGCGCAAAACCTTGAAAAATTGAAATTTTTATATGAAAAACTTATTTTGGCCATATCTCCTTAAATATGCGTCCTAGAGCGAAAAGGACGATAATTCGTGACCACCCCTCAAAAATCAAAATTTTGGTGAAAATCCTTAAAAAATTGAAATTTTTATATGAAAAACTTATTTTGGCCATATCTCCTTAAATATGCGTCCTAGAGCGAAAAGGATGATAATTCGTGACCACCCCTCAAAAATCAAAATTTTGGTGAAATTATTTAAAAAATTGAAATTTTTATACGAAAAACTTATTTTGGCCATATCTCCTTAAATATGCGTCCTAGAGCGAAAAGGATGATAATTCGTGACCACCCCTCAAAAATCAAAATTTTGGTGAAAATCCTTAAAAAATTGAAATTTTTATATGAAAAACTTATTTTGGCCATATCTCCTTAAATATGCGTCCTAGAGCGAAAAGGACGATATTTCGTGACCACCCCTCAAAAATCAAAATTTTGGTGGAAATCCTTGAAAAATTGAAATTTTTATATGAAAAACTTATTTTGGCCATATCTCCTTAAATATGCGTCCTAGAGCGAAACGGATGATAATTCGTGACCACCCCCCAAAAATCAAAATTTTGATGAAAATCCTCAAAAAAATGAAATTTTTCTATGAAAAACTTATTTTGGCCATATCTCCTTAAATATGCGTCCTAGAGCGAAAAGGACGATAATTCGTGACCACCCCTCAAAAATCAAAATTTTGGTGAAAATCCTTAAAAAATTGAAATTTTTATATGAAAAACTTATTTTGGCCATATCTCCTTAAATATGCGTCCTAGAGCGAAAAGGATGATAATTCGTGACCACCCCTCAAAAATCAAAATTTTGGTGAAATTATTTAAAAAATTGAAATTTTTATACGAAAAACTTATTTTGGCCATATCTCCTTAAATATGCGTCCTAGAGCGAAAAGGACGATAATTCGTGACCACCCTTCAAAAAATGAAATTTTTATATGAAAAACTTATTTTGGCCATATCTCCTTAAATATGCGTCCTAGAGCGAAAAGGATGATAATTCGTGACCACCCCTCAAAAATCAAAATTTTGGTGAAAATCCTTAAAAAATTGAAATTTTTATATGAAAAACTTATTTTGGCCATATCTCTTTAAATATGCGTCCTAGAGCGAAAAGGACGATAATTCGTGACCACCCCTCAAAAATCAAAATTTTGGTGGAAATCCTTGAAAAATTGAAATTTTTATATGAAAAACTTATTTTGGCAATATCTCCTTAAATATGCGTCCTAGAGCGAAAAGGATGATAATTCGTGACCACCCCTCAAAAATCAAAATTTTGGTGAAAATCCTTAAAAAATTGAAATTTTTATATGAAAAACTTATTTTGGCCATATCTCTTTAAATATGCGTCCTAGAGCGAAAAGGACGATAATTCGTGACCACACCTCAAAAATCAAAATTTTGGCGCAAAACCTTGAAAAATTAAAATTTTTATATGAAAAACTTATTTTGGCCATATCTCCTTAAATATGCGTCCTAGAGCGAAACGGATGATAATTCGTGACCACCCCCCAAAAATCAAAAATTTGATGAAAATCCTCCAAAAATGAAATTTTTATATGAAAAACTTATTTTGGCCATATCTCCTTAAATATGCGTCCTAGAGCGAAAAGGATAATAATTCGTGACCACCCCCCAAAATCAAAATTTTGATGAAAATCCTCAAAAAAATGAAATTTTTATATGAAAAACTTATTTTGGCCATATCTCCTTAAATATGCGTCCTAGAGCGAAAAGGACGATAATTCGTGACCACCCCCCAAAAATCAAAATTTTGATGAAAATCCTCAAAAAATGAAATTTTTATATGAAAAACCACCCCTCAAAAATCAAAATTTTGGTGAAAATCCTTAAAAAATTGAAATTTTTATATGAAAAACTTATTTTGGCCATATCTCCTTAAATATGCGTCCTAGAGCGAAAAGGATGATAATTCGTGACCACCCCTCAAAAATCAAAATTTTGGTGAAATTATTTAAAAAATTGAAATTTTTATACGAAAAACTTATTTTGGCCATATCTCCTTAAATATGCGTCCTAGAGCGAAAAGGACGATAATTCGTGACCACCCTTCAAAAATCAAAATTTTGATGAAAATCCTCAAAAAAATGAAATTTTTATATGAAAAACTTATTTTGGCCATATCTCCTTAAATATGCGTCCTAGAGCGAAAAGGATGATAATTCGTGACCACCCCTCAAAAATCAAAATTTTGATGAAAATCCTCAAAAAAATGAAATTTTTATATGAAAAACTTATTTTGGCCATATCTCCTTAAATATGCGTCCTAGAGCGAAAAGGACGATAATTCGTGACCACCCCCCAAAAATCAAAATTTTGGTGAAAATCCTCAAAAAATGAAATTTTTATATGAAAAACTTATTTTGGCCATATCTCCTTAAATATGCGTCCTAGAGCGAAAAGGACGATAATTCGTGACCACCCCTCAAAAATCAAAATTTTGATGAAAATCCTCAAAAAAATGAAATTTTCATATGAAAAACTTATTTTGGCCATATCTCCTTAAATATGCGTTCTAGAGCGAAAAGGATGATAATTCGTGACCACCCCTCAAAAAACAAAATTTTGGTGAAAATCCTTAAAAAATTGAAATTTTTATATGAAAAACTTATTTTGGCCATATCTCCTTAAATATGCGTCCTAGAGCGAAAAGGGCGATAATTCGTGACCACCCCTCAAAAATCAAAATTTTGGTGAAATTATTTAAAAAATTGAAATTTTTATACGAAAAACTTATTTTGGCCATATCTCCTTAAATATGCGTCCTAGAGCGAAAAGGACGATAATTCGTGACCACCCCTCAAAAATCAAAATTTTGATGAAAATCCTCAAAAAAATGAAATTTTTATATGAAAAACTTATTTTGGCCATATCTCCTTAAATATGCGTCCTAGAGCGAAAAGGATGATAATTCGTGACCACCCCTCAAAAATCAAAATTTTGGTGAAAATCCTTAAAAAATTTAAATTTTTATATGAAAAACTTATTTTGGCCATATCTCCTTAAATATGCGTCCTAGAGCGAAAAGGACGATAATTCGTGACCACCCCTCAAAAATCAAAATTTTGGTGGAAATCCTTGAAAAATTGAAATTTTTATATGAAAAACTTATTTTGGCAATATCTCCTTAAATATGCGTCCTAGAGCGAAACGGATGATAATTCGTGACCACCCCTCAAAAATCAAAATTTTGGTGAAATTATTTAAAAAATTGAATTTTTTATACGAAAAACTTATTTTGGCCATATCTCCTTAAATATGCGTCCTAGAGCGAAAAGGACGATAATTCGTGACCACCCCTCAAAAATCAAAATTTTGATGAAAATCCTCAAAAAAATGAAATTTTTCTATGAAAAATTTATTTTGGCCATATCTCCTTAAATATGCGTCCTAGAGCGAAAAGGACGATAATTCGTGACCACACCTCAAAAATCAAAATTTTGGCGCAAAACCTTGAAAAATTGAAATTTTTATACGAAAAACTTATTTTGGCCATATCTCCTTAAATATGCGTCCTAGAGCGAAAAGGACGATAATTCGTGACCACCCTTCAAAAATCAAAATTTTGATGAAAATCCTCAAAAAAATGAAATTTTTATATGAAAAACTTATTTTGGCCATATCTCCTTAAATATGCGTCCTAGAGCGAAAAGGATGATAATTCGTGACCACCCCCAAAAATCAAAATTTTGATGAAAATCCTCAAAAAAATGAAATTTTTATATGAAAAACTTATTTTGGCCATATCTCCTTAAATATGCGTCCTAGAGCGAAAAGGACGATAATTCGTGACCACCCCCCAAAAATCAAAATTTTGGTGAAAATCCTCAAAAAATGAAATTTTTATATGAAAAACTTATTTTGGCCATATCTCCTTAAATATGCGTCCTAGAGCGAAAAGGACGATAATTCGTGACCACCCCTCAAAAATCAAAATTTTGATGAAAATCCTCAAAAAAATGAAATTTTTATATGAAAAACTTATTTTGGCCATATCTCCTTAAATATGCGTTCTAGAGCGAAAAGGATGATAATTCGTGACCACCCCTCAAAAATCAAAATTTTGGTGAAAATCCTTAAAAAATTGAAATTTTTATATGAAAAACTTATTTTGGCCATATCTCCTTAAATATGCGTCCTAGAGCGAAAAGGGCGATAATTCGTGACCACCCCTCAAAAATCAAAATTTTGGTGAAAATCCTTGAAAAATTGAAATTTTTATATGAAAAACTTTTTTTGGCCATATCTCCTTAAATATGCGTCCTAGAGCGAAAAGGATGATAATTCGTGACCACCCCTCAAAAATCAAAATTTTGGTGAAATTATTTAAAAAATTGAAATTTTTATACGAAAAACTTATTTTGGCCATATCTCCTTAAATATGCGTCCTAGAGCGAAAAGGACGATAATTCGTGACCACCCCTCAAAAATCAAAATTTTGATGAAAATCCTCAAAAAAATGAAATTTTTATATGAAAAACTTATTTTGGCCATATCTCCTTAAATATGCGTCCTAGAGCGAAAAGGACGATAATTCGTGACCACCCCTCAAAAATCAAAATTTTGATGAAAATCCTCAAAAAAATGAAATTTTTATATGAAAAACTTATTTTGGCCATATCTCCTTAAATATGCGTCCTAGAGCGAAAAGGATGATAATTCGTGACCACCCCTCAAAAATAAAAATTTTGGTGAAAATCCTTGAAAAATTGAAATTTTTATATGAAAACTTATTTTGGCCATATCTCCTTAAATATGCGTCCTGGAGCGAAAAGGATGATAATTCGTGACCACCCCTCAAAAATCAAAATTTTGATGAAAATCCTCAAAAAAATGAAATTTTTATATGAAAAACTTATTTTGGCCATATCTCCTTAAATATGCGTCCTAGAGCGATAAGGACGATAATTCGAAAAGGACGATAATTCGTGACCACCCCTCAAAAATAAAAATTTTGGTGAAAATCCTTGAAAAAATGAAATTTTTATATGAAAAACTTATTTTGGCCATATCTCCTAAATATGCGTCCTAGAGTGAAAAGGACGATAATTCGTGACCACACCTCAAAAATCAAAATTTTGGCGCAAAACCTTGATAAATTGAAATTTTTATATGAAAAACTTATTTTGGCCATATCTCCTTAAATATGCGTCCTATAGCGAAACGGATGATAATTCGTGACCACCCCCCAAAAATCAAAAATTTGATGAAAATCTTCCAAAAATGAAATTTTTATATGAAAAACTTATTTTGGCCATATCTCCTTAAATATGCGTCCTAGAGCGAAAAGGACGATAATTCGTGACCACCCCTCAAAAATCAAAATTTTGATGAAAATCCTCAAAAAAATGAAATTTTTATATGAAAAACTTATTTTGGCCATATCTCCTTAAATATGCGTCCTAGAGCGAAAAGGACGATAATTCGTTACCACCCCTCAAAAATCAAAATTTTGGTGAAAATCCTTGAAAAATTGAAGTTTTTATATGAAAAACTTATTTTGGCCATATCTCCTTAACTATGCGTCCTAGAGCGAAAAGGACGATAATTCGTGACCACCCCTCAAAAATCAAAATTTTGGTGAAAATCCTTGAAAAATTGAAATTTTTATATGAAAAACTTATTTTGGCCATATCTCCTTAACTATGCGTCCTAGAGCGAAAAGGATGATAATTCGTGACCACCCCTCAAAAATCAAAATTTTGGTGAAATTATTTAAAAAATTGAAATTTTTATACGAAAAACTTATTTTGGCCATATCTCCTTAAATATGCGTCCTAGAGCGAAAAGGACGATAATTCGTGACCACCCCCCAAAAATCAAAAATTTTGGTGAAAATCCTTGAAAATTTGAAATTTTTATATGAAAAACTTATTTTGGCCATATCTCCTTAACTATGCGTCCTAGAGCGAAAAGGATGATAATTCGTGACCACCCCTCAAAAATCAAAATTTTGGTGAAATTATTTAAAAAATTGAAATTTTTATACGAAAAACTTATTTTGGCCATATCTCCTTAAATATGCGTCCTAGAGCGAAAAGGACGATAATTCGTGACCACCCCCCAAAAATCAAAATTTTGATGAAAATCCTCAAAAAATGAAATTTTTATATGAAAAACCACCCCTCAAAAATCAAAATTTTGGTGAAAATCCTTAAAAAATTGAAATTTTTATATGAAAAACTTATTTTGGCCATATCTCCTTAAATATGCGTCCTAGAGCGAAAAGGATGATAATTCGTGACCACCCCTCAAAAATCAAAATTTTGGTGAAATTATTTAAAAAATTGAAATTTTTATACGAAAAACTTATTTTGGCCATATCTCCTTAAATATGCGTCCTAGAGCGAAAAGGACGATAATTCGTGACCACCCTTCAAAAATCAAAATTTTGATGAAAATCCTCAAAAAAATGAAATTTTTATATGAAAAACTTATTTTGGCCATATCTCCTTAAATATGCGTCCTAGAGCGAAAAGGATGATAATTCGTGACCACCCCCCAAAAATCAAAATTTTGATGAAAATCCTCAAAAAAATGAAATTTTTATATGAAAAACTTATTTTGGCCATATCTCCTTAAATATGCGTCCTAGAGCGAAAAGGACGATAATTCGTGACCACCCCCCAAAAATCAAAATTTTGGTGAAAATCCTCAAAAAATGAAATTTTTATATGAAAAACTTATTTTGGCCATATCTCCTTAAATATGCGTCCTAGAGCGAAAAGGACGATAATTCGTGACCACCCCTCAAAAATCAAAATTTTGATGAAAATCCTCAAAAAAATGAAATTTTTATATGAAAAACTTATTTTGGCCATATCTCCTTAAATATGCGTTCTAGAGCGAAAAGGATGATAATTCGTGACCACCCCTCAAAAATCAAAATTTTGGTGAAAATCCTTAAAAAATTGAAATTTTTATATGAAAAACTTATTTTGGCCATATCTCCTTAAATATGCGTCCTAGAGCGAAAAGGGCGATAATTCGTGACCACCCCTCAAAAATCAAAATTTTGGTGAAAATCCTTGAAAAATTGAAATTTTTATATGAAAAATTTTTTTTGGCCATATCTCCTTAAATATGCGTCCTAGAGCGAAAAGGATGATAATTCGTGACCACCCCTCAAAAATCAAAATTTTGGTGAAATTATTTAAAAAATTGAAATTTTTATACGAAAAACTTATTTTGGCCATATCTCCTTAAATTTGCGTCCTAGAGCGAAAAGGACGATAATTCGTGACCACCCCTCAAAAATCAAAATTTTGATGAAAATCCTCAAAAAAATGAAATTTTTATATGAAAAACTTATTTTGGCCATATCTCCTTAAATATGCGTCCTAGAGCGAAAAGGACGATAATTCGTGACCACCCCTCAAAAATCAAAATTTTGATGAAAATCCTCAAAAAAATGAAATTTTTATATGAAAAACTTATTTTGGCCATATCTCCTTAAATATGCGTCCTAGAGCGAAAAGGATGATAATTCGTGACCACCCCTCAAAAATAAAAATTTTGGTGAAAATCCTTGAAAAATTGAAATTTTTATATGAAAACTTATTTTGGCCATATCTCCTTAAATATGCGTCCTGGAGCGAAAAGGATGATAATTCGTGACCACCCCTCAAAAATCAAAATTTTGATGAAAATCCTCAAAAAAATGAAATTTTTATATGAAAAACTTATTTTGGCCATATCTCCTTAAATATGCGTCCTAGAGCGATAAGGACGATAATTCGAAAAGGACGATAATTCGTGACCACCCCTCAAAAATAAAAATTTTGGTGAAAATCCTTGAAAAAATGAAATTTTTATATGAAAAACTTATTTTGGCCATATCTCCTTAAATATGCGTCCTAGAGCGAAAAGGACGATAATTCGTGACCACACCTCAAAAATCAAAATTTTGGCGCAAAACCTTGATAAATTGAAATTTTTATATGAAAAACTTATTTTGGCCATATCTCCTTAAATATGCGTCCTATAGCGAAACGGATGATAATTCGTGACCACCCCCCAAAAATCAAAAATTTGATGAAAATCTTCCAAAAATGAAATTTTTATATGAAAAACTTATTTTGGCCATATCTCCTTAAATATGCGTCCTAGAGCGAAAAGGACGATAATTCGTGACCACCCCTCAAAAATCAAAATTTTGATGAAAATCCTCAAAAAAATGAAATTTTTATATGAAAAACTTATTTTGGCCATATCTCCTTAAATATGCGTCCTAGAGCGAAAAGGACGATAATTCGTTACCACCCCTCAAAAATCAAAATTTTGGTGAAAATCCTTGAAAAATTGAAATTTTTATATGAAAAACTTATTTTGGCCATATCTCCTTAACTATGCGTCCTAGAGCGAAAAGGACGATAATTCGTGACCACCCCTCAAAAATCAAAATTTTGGTGAAAATCCTTGAAAAATTGAAATTTTTATATGAAAAACTTATTTTGGCCATATCTCCTTAACTATGCGTCCTAGAGCGAAAAGGATGATAATTCGTGACCACCCCTCAAAAATCAAAATTTTGGTGAAATTATTTAAAAAATTGAAATTTTTATACGAAAAACTTATTTTGGCCATATCTCCTTAAATATGCGTCCTAGAGCGAAAAGGACGATAATTCGTGACCACCCCCCAAAAATCAAAAATTTTGGTGAAAATCCTTGAAAATTTGAAATTTTTAGATGAAAAATTTATTTTGGCCATATCTCCTTAAATATGCGTCCTAGAGCGAAAATGACGATAATTCATGACCACCCCCCAAAAATCAAAATTTTGATGAAAATCCTCAAAAAAATGAAATTTTTATATGAAAAACTTATTTTGGCCATATCTCCTTAAATATGCGTCCTAGAGCGAAAATGACGATAATTCGTGACCACCCCTCAAAAATCAAAATTTTGGTGAAAATCCTTGAAAAATTTAAATTTTTATATGAAAAACTTATTTTGGTCATATCTCCTTAAATATGCGTCCTAGAGCGAAAAGGACGATAATTCGTGACCACCCCTCAAAAATCAAAATTTTGATGAAAATCCTCAAAAAAATATAATTTTTATAGGAACCATTTTGACCATATCTCCTTAAATATGCGTCCTAGAGCGAAAAGGACGATAATTCATGACCACCCCCCAAAAATCTAAATTTTGATGAAAATCCTTGAAAAATTGAAATTTTTATATGAAAAACTTATTTTGGCCATATCTCCTTAAATATGCGTCCTAGAGCGAAAAGGACGATAATTCATGACCACCCCCCAAAAATCTAAATTTTGATGAAAATCCTTGAAAAACTGAAATTTTTATATGAAAAACTTATTTTGGCCATATCTCCTTAAATATGCGTCCTAGAGCGAAAAGGACGATAATTCGTGACCACCCCCCAAAAATCAAAAATTTTGGTGAAAATCCTTGAAAATTTGAAATTTTTAGATGAAAAATTTATTTTGGCCATATCTCCTTAAATATGCGTCCTAGAGCGAAAAGGACGATAATTCGTGACTATCCCTCAAAAATCAAAATTTTGGTGAAATTCCTTGAAAAATTGAAATTTTTATATGATAATCTTATTTTGGCCATATCTCCTTAAATATGCGTCCTAGAGCGAAAAGGACGATAATTCGTGACTATCCCTCAAAAATCAAAATTTTGGTGAAATTCCTTGAAAAATTGAAATTTTTATATAAAAAACTTATTTTGGCCATATCTCCTCTAATATGCGTCCTAGAGCGATAAGGACGATAATTCGTGACCACCCCCAAAAATCAAAATTTCGTTGAAAATCCTTGAAAATTTGAAATTTTTATATGAAAAACTTATTTTGGCCATATCTCCTTAAATATGCGTCCTAGAGCGAAAAGGACGATAATTCGTGACCACCCCCCAAAAATCAAAATTTCGATGAAAATCCTTGAAAATTTGTATTTTTATATGAAAAACTTAAATATGCGTCCTAGAGCGATAAGGACGATAATTCGAAAAGGACGATAATTCGTGACCACCCCTCAAAAATCAAAATTTTGATGAAAATCCTCAAAAAAATGAAATTTTTATATGAAAAACTTATTTTGGCCATATCTCCTTAAATATGCGTCCTAGAGCGAAAAGGACGATAATTCATGACCACCCCTCAAAAATCACAATTTCTGTGAAAATCCTTGAAAATTTGAAATTTTTATACGAAAAACTTATTTTGGCCATATCTCCTTAAATATGCGTCCTAGAGCGAAAAGGACGATAATTCGTGACCACCCCTCAAAAATCAAAATTTTGATGAAAATCCTCAAAAAAATGAAATTTTTATATGAAAAACTTATTTTGGCCATATCTCCTTAAATATGCGTCCTAGAGCGAAAAGGATGATAATTCGTGACCACCCCTCAAAAATAAAAATTTTGGTGAAAATCCTTGAAAAATTGAAATTTTTATATGATAATCTTATTTTGGCCATATCTCCTTAAATATGCGTCCTAGAGCGAAAAGGACGATAATTCGTGACCACCCCTCAAAAATCAAAATTTTGGTGAAATTCCTTGAAAAATTGAAATTTTTATATGAAAAACTTATTTTGGCCATATCTCCTTAAATATGCGTCCTAGAGCGATAAGGACGATAATTCGAAAAGGACGATAATTCGTGACCACCCCTCAAAAATAAAAATTTTGGTGAAAATCCTTGAAAAAATGAAATTTTTATATGAAAAACTTATTTTGGCCATATCTCCTAAATATGCGTCCTAGAGCGAAAAGGACGATAATTCGTGACCACACCTAAAAATCAAAATTTTGGCGCAAAACCTTGATAAATTGAAATTTTTATATGAAAAACTTATTTTGGCCATATCTCCTTAAATATGCGTCCTATAGCGAAACGGATGATAATTCGTGACCACCCCCCAAAAATCAAAAATTTGATGAAAATCCTCAAAAAAATGAAATTTTTCTATGAAAAACTTATTTTGGCCATATCTCCTTAAATATGCGTCCTAGAGCGAAACGGATGATAATTCGTGACCACCCCTCAAAAATCAAAATTTTGGTGAAAATCCTTGAAAAATTTAAATTTTTATATGAAGAACTTATTTTGGCCATATCTCCTTAAATATGCGTCCTAGAGCGAAAAGGATGATAATTCGTGACCACCCCCCAAAAATCAAAATTTTGATGAAAATCCTCAAAAAAATGAAATTTTTCTATGAAAAACTTATTTCGGCCATATCTCCTTAAATATGCGTCCTAGAGCGAAAAGGACGATAATTCGTGACCACCCCTCAAAAATCAAAATTTTGGTGAAAATCCTTAAAAAATTGAAATTTTTATATGAAAAACTTATTTTGGCCATATCTCCTTAAATATGCGTCCTAGAGCGAAAAGGATGATAATTCGTGACCACCCCTCAAAAATCAAAATTTTGGTGAAATTATTTAAAAAATTGAAATTTTTATACGAAAAACTTATTTTGGCCATATCTCCTTAAATATGCGTCCTAGAGCGAAAAGGACGATGATTCGTGACCACCCCTCAAAAATCAAAATTTTGATGAAAATCCTCAAAAAAATGAAATTTTTATATGAAAAACTTATTTTGGCCATATCTTCTTAAATATGCGTCCTAGAGCGAAAAGGACGATAATTCGTGACCACCCCTCAAAAATCAAAATTTTGGTGGAAATCCTTAAAAAATTGAAATTTTTATATGAAAAACTTATTTTGGCAATATCTCCTTAAATATGCGTCCTAGAGCGAAAAGGATGATAATTCGTGACCACCCCTCAAAAATCAAAATTTTGGTGAAATTATTTAAAAAATTGAAATTTTTATACGAAAAACTTATTTTGGCCATATCTCCTTAAATATGCGTCCTAGAGCGAAAAGGACGATGATTCGTGACCACCCCTCAAAAATCAAAATTTTGATGAAAATCCTCAAAAAAATGAAATTTTTATATGAAAAACTTATTTGGGCCATATCTTCTTAAATATGCGTCCTAGAGCGAAAAGGATGATAATTCGTGACCACCCCTCAAAAATCAAAATTTTGGTGAAAATCCTTAAAAAATTGAAATTTTTATATGAAAAACTTATTTTGGCCATATCTCCTTAAATATGCGTCCTAGAGCGAAAAGGACGATAATTCGTGACCACCCCTCAAAAATCAAAATTTTGGTGGAAATCCTTGAAAAATTGAAATTTTTATATGAAAAGCTTATTTTGGCCATATCTCCTTAAATATGCGTCCTAGAGCGAAACGGATGATAATTCGTGACCACCCCCCAAAAATCAAAAATTTGATGAAAATCCTCAAAAAAATGAAATTTTTATATGAAAAACTTATTTTGGCCATATCTCCTTAAATATGCGTCCTAGAGCGAAAAGGACGATAATTCGTGACCACCCCCCAAAAATCAAAATTTTGATGAAAATCCTCAAAAAATGAAATTTTTATATGAAAAACTTATTTTGGCCATATCTCCTTAAATATGCGTCCTAGAGCGAAACGGACGATAATTCGTGACCACCCCTCAAAAATCAAAATTTTGATGAAAATCCTCAAAAAAATGAAATTTTTATATGAAAAACTTATTTTGGCCATATCTCCTTAAATATGCGTTCTAGAGCGAAAAGGATGATAATTCGTGACCACCCCTCAAAAATCAAAATTTTGGTGAAAATCCTTAAAAAATTGAAATTTTTATATGAAAAACTTATTTTGGCCATATCTCCTTAAATATGCGTCCTAGAGCGAAAAGGACGATAATTCGTGACCACCCCTCAAAAATCAAAATTTTGGTGAAAATCCTTGAAAAATTGAAATTTTTATATGAAAAACTTTTTTTGGCCATATCTCCTTAAATATGCGTCCTAGAGCGAAAAGGACGACAATTCGTGACCACCCCTCAAAAATCTAAATTTTGGTGAAAATCCTTGAAAAATTGAAATTTTTATATGAAAAACTTATTTTGGCCATATCTCCTTAAATATGCGTCCTAGAGCGAAAAGGATGATAATTCGTGACCACCCCTCAAAAATCAAAATTTTGATGAAAATCCTCAAAAAAATGAAATTTTTATATGAAAAACTTATTTTGGCCATATCTCCTTAAATATGCGTCCTAGAGCGAAAAGGATGATAATTCGTGACCACCCCTCAAAAATCAAAATTTTGGTGAAAATCCTTAAAAAATTGAAATTTTTATATGAAAAACTTATTTTGGCCATATCTCCTTAAATATGCGTCCTAGAGCGAAAAGGACGATAATTCGTGACCACCCCTCAAAAATCTAAATTTTGGTGAAAATCCTTGAAAAATTGAAATTTTTATATGAAAAACTTATTTTGGCCATATCTCCTTAAATATGCGTCCTAGAGCGAAAAGGATGATAATTCGTGACCACCCCTCAAAAATCAAAATTTTGGTGAAATTATTTAAAAAATTGAAATTTTTATACGAAAAACTTATTTTGGCCATATCTCCTTAAATATGCGTCCTAGAGCGAAAAGGACGATAATTCGTGACCACCCCTCAAAAATCAAAATTTTGGTGGAAATCCTTGAAAAATTGAAATTTTTATATGAAAAACTTATTTTGGCCATATCTCCTTAAATATGCGTCCTAGAGCGAAAAGGATGAAAATTCGTGACCACCCCTCAAAAATCAAAATTTTGGTGAAATTATTTAAAAAATTGAAATTTTTATACGAAAAACTTATTTTGGCCATATCTCCTTAAATATGCGTCCTAGAGCGAAAAGGACGATAATTCGTGACCACCCCTCAAAAATCAAAATTTTGATGAAAATCCTCAAAAAAATGAAATTTTTATATGAAAAACTTATTTTGGCCATATCTCCTTAAATATGCGTCCTAGAGCGAAAAGGATGATAATTCGTGACCACCCCTCAAAAATCAAAATTTTGATGAAAATCCTCAAAAAAATGAAATTTTTATACGAAAAACTTATTTTGGCCATATCTCCTTAAATATGCGTCCTAGAGCGAAAAGGATGATAATTCGTGACCACCCCTCAAAAATCAAAAGTTTGGTGAAAATCCTTAAAAAATTTAAATTTTTATATGAAAAACTTATTTTGGCAATATCTCCTTAAATATGCGTCCTAGAGCGAAAAGGACGATAATTCGTGACCACCCCTCAAAAATCTAAATTTTGGTGAAAATCCTTGAAAAATTGAAATTTTTATATGAAAAACTTATTTTGGCCATATCTCCTTAAATATGCGTCCTAGAGCGAAAAGGATGATAATTCGTGACCACCCCTCAAAAATCAAAATTTTGGTGAAATTATTTAAAAAATTGAAATTTTTATACGAAAAACTTATTTTGGCCATATCTCCTTAAATATGCGTCCTAGAGCGAAAAGGACGATAATTCGTGACCGCCCCTCAAAAATCAAAATTTTGATGAAAATCCTCAAAAAAATGAAATTTTTATATGAAAAACTTATTTTGGCCATATCTCCTTAAATATGCGTCCTAGAGCGAAAAGGATGATTATTCGTGACCACCCCTCAA
Source organism: Haematobia irritans (assembly GCF_050003625.1). NCBI lineage: Eukaryota > Metazoa > Arthropoda > Insecta > Diptera > Muscidae > Haematobia > Haematobia irritans. The sequence goes on from NC_134398.1 coordinate 199,215,780, forward strand.
AAATAAAAATTTTGGTGAAAATCTTGAAACATTGAAATTTTTATATGAAAAACTTATTTTGGCCATATCTCCTTAAATATGCGTCCTAGAGCGAAAAGGATGATAATTCGTGACCACCCCTCAAAAATCAAAATTTTGATGAAAATCCTCAAAAAAATGAAATTTTTATATGAAAAACTTATTTTGGCCATATCTCCTTAAATATGCGTCCTAGAGCGATAAGGACGATAATTCGAAAAGGACGATAATTCGTGACCACCCCTCAAAAATAAAAATTTCGGTGAAAATCCTTGAAAAAATGAAATTTTATATATGAAAAACTTATTTTGGCCATATCTCCTAAATATGCGTCCTAGAGCGAAAAGGACGATAATTCGTGACCACACCTCAAAAATCAAAATTTTGGCGCAAAACCTTGATAAATTGAAATTTTTATATGAAAAACTTATTTTGGCCATATCTCCTTAAATATGCGTCCTAGAGCGAAACGGATGATAATTCGTGACCACCCCCCCAAAAATCAAAAATTTGATGAAAATCTTCCAAAAATGAAATTTTTATATGAAAAACTTATTTTGGCCATATCTCCTTAAATATGCGCCCTAGAGCGAAAAGGATGATAATTCGTGACCACCCCTCAAAAATCAAAATTTTGGTGAAATTACTTGATAAATTGAAATTTTTATATGAAAAACTTATTTTGGCCATATCTCCTTAAATATGCGTCCTAGAGCGAAAAGGACGATGATTCGTGACCACCCCTCAAAAATCAAAATTTTGATGAAAATCCTCAAAAAAATGAAATTTTTATATGAAAAACTTATTTTGGCCATATCTTCTTAAATATGCGTCCTAGAGCGAAAAGGACGATAATTCGTGACCACCCCTCAAAAATCAAAATTTTGGTGGAAATCCTTGAAAAATTGAAATTTTTATATGAAAAACTTATTTTGGCAATATCTCCTTAAATATGCGTCCTAGAGCGAAAAGGATGATAATTCGTGACCACCCCTCAAAAATCAAAATTTTGGTGAAATTATTTAAAAAATTGAAATTTTTATACGAAAAACTTATTTTGGCCATATCTCCTTAAATATGCGTCCTAGAGCGAAAAGGACGATGATTCGTGACCACCCCTCAAAAATCAAAATTTTGATGAAAATCCTCAAAAAAATGAAATTTTTATATGAAAAACTTATTTTGGCCATATCTTCTTAAATATGCGTCCTAGAGCGAAAAGGATGATAATTCGTGACCACCCCTCAAAAATCAAAATTTTGGTGAAAATCCTTAAAAAATTGAAATTTTTATATGAAAAACTTATTTTGGCCATATCTCCTTAAATATGCGTCCTAGAGCGAAAAGGACGATAATTCGTGACCACCCCTCAAAAATCAAAATTTTGGTGGAAATCCTTGAAAAATTGAAATTTTTATATGAAAAGCTTATTTTGGCCATATCTCCTTAAATATGCGTCCTAGAGCGAAACGGATGATAATTCGTGACCACCCCCCAAAAATCAAAAATTTGATGAAAATCCTCAAAAAAATGAAATTTTTATATGAAAAACTTATTTTGGCCATATCTCCTTAAATATGCGTCCTAGAGCGAAAAGGACGATAATTCGTGACCACCCCCCAAAAATCAAAATTTTGATGAAAATCCTCAAAAAATGAAATTTTTATATGAAAAACTTATTTTGGCCATATCTCCTTAAATATGCGTCCTAGAGCGAAACGGACGATAATTCGTGACCACCCCTCAAAAATCAAAATTTTGATGAAAATCCTCAAAAAAATGAAATTTTTATATGAAAAACTTATTTTGGCCATATCTCCTTAAATATGCGTCCTAGAGCGAAAAGGACGATAATTCGTGACCACCCCTCAAAAATCAAAATTTTGGTGAAAATCCTTGAAAAATTGAAATTTTTATATGAAAAACTTTTTTTTGGCCATATCTCCTTAAATATGCGTTCTAGAGCGAAAAGGACGACAATTCGTGATCACCCCTCAAAAATCTTAATTTTGGTGAAAATCCTTGAAAAATTGAAATTTTTATATGAAAAACTTATTTTGGCCATATCTCCTTAAATATGCGTCCTAGAGCGAAAAGGATGATAATTCGTGACCACCCCTCAAAAATCAAAATTTTGATGAAAATCCTCAAAAAAATGAAATTTTTATATGAAAAACTTATTTTGGCCATATCTCCTTAAATATGCGTCCTAGAGCGAAAAGGATGATAATTCGTGACAACCCCTCAAAAATCAAAATTTTGGTGAAAATCCTTAAAAAATTGAAATTTTTATATGAAAAACTTATTTTGGCCATATCTCCTTAAATATGCGTCCTAGAGCGAAAAGGACGATAATTCGTGACCACCCCTCAAAAATCTAAATTTTGGTGAAAATCCTTGAAAAATTGAAATTTTTATATGAAAAACTTATTTTGGCCATATCTCCTTAAATATGCGTCCTAGAGCGAAAAGGATGATAATTCGTGACCACCCCTCAAAAATCAAAATTTTGGTGAAATTATTTAAAAAATTGAAATTTTTATACGAAAAACTTATTTTGGCCATATCTCCTTAAATATGCGTCCTAGAGCGAAAAGGACGATAATTCGTGACCACCCCTCAAAAATCAAAATTTTGGTGGAAATCCTTGAAAAATTGAAATTTTTATATGAAAAACTTATTTTGGCCATATCTCCTTAAATATGCGTCCTAGAGCGAAAAGGATGATAATTCGTGACCACCCCTCAAAAATCAAAATTTTGGTGAAATTATTTAAAAAATTGAAATTTTTATACGAAAAACTTATTTTGGCCATATCTCCTTAAATATGCGTCCTAGAGCGAAAAGGACGATAATTCGTGACCACCCCTCAAAAATCAAAATTTTGATGAAAATCCTCAAAAAAATGAAATTTTTATATGAAAAACTTATTTTGGCCATATCTCCTTAAATATGCGTCCTAGAGCGAAAAGGATGATAATTCGTGAGCACCCCTCAAAAATCAAAATTTTGGTGAAAATCCTTAAAAAATTTAAATTTTTATATGAAAAACTTATTTTGGCAATATCTCCTTAAATATGCGTCCTAGAGCGAAAAGGACGATAATTCGTGACCACCCCTCAAAAATCTAAATTTTGGTGAAAATCCTTGAAAAATTGAAATTTTTATATGAAAAACTTATTTTGGCCATATCTCCTTAAATATGCGTCCTAGAGCGAAAAGGATGATAATTCGTGACCACCCCTCAAAAATCAAAATTTTGGTGAAATTATTTAAAAAATTGAAATTTTTATACGAAAAACTTATTTTGGCCATATCTCCTTAAATACGCGTCCTAGAGCGAAAAGGACGATAATTCGTGACCGCCCCTCAAAAATCAAAATTTTGATGAAAATCCTCAAAAAAATGAAATTTTTATATGAAAAACTTATTTTGGCCATATCTCCTTAAATATGCGTCCTAGAGCGAAAAGGATGATTATTCGTGACCACCCCTCAAAAATAAAAATTTTGGTGAAAATCTTGAAACATTGAAATTTTTATATGAAAAACTTATTTTGGCCATATCTCCTTAAATATGCGTCCTAGAGCGAAAAGGATGATAATTCGTGACCACCCCTCAAAAATCAAAATTTTTATGAAAATCCTCAAAAAAATGAAATTTTTATATGAAAAACTTATTTTGGCCATATCTCCTTAAATATGCGTCCTAGAGCGATAAGGACGATAATTCGAAAAGGACGATAATTCGTGACCACCCCTCAAAAATAAAAATTTCGGTGAAAATCCTTGAAAAAATGAAATTTTATATATGAAAAACTTATTTTGGCCATATCTCCTAAATATGCGTCCTAGAGCGAAAAGGACGATAATTCGTGACCACACCTCAAAAATCAAAATTTTGGCGCAAAACCTTGATAAATTGAAATTTTTATATGAAAAACTTATTTTGGCCATATCTCCTTAAATATGCGTCCTAGAGCGAAACGGATGATAATTCGTGACCACCCCCCCAAAAATCAAAAATTTGATGAAAATCTTCCAAAAATGAAATTTTTATATGAAAAACTTATTTTGGCCATATCTCCTTAAATATGCGTCCTAGAGCGAAAAGGACGATAATTCGTGACCACCCCCCAAAAATCAAAAATTTTGGTGAAAATCCTTGAAAATTTGAAATTTTTAGATGAAAAATTTATTTTGGTCATATCTCCTTAAATATGCGTCCTAGAGCGAAAAGGACGATAATTCATGACCACCCCCCCCCCCCAAAAAATCAAAATTTTGGTGAAAATCCTTAAAAAATTGAAATTTTTATATGAAAAACTTATTTTGGCCATATCTCCTTAAATATGCGTCCTAGAGCGAAAAGGACGATAATTCGTGACCACCCCTCAAAAATCAAAATTTTGGTGAAATTATTTAAAAAATTGAAATTTTTATACGAAAAACTTATTTTGGCCATATCTCCTTAAATATGCGTCCTAGAGCGAAAAGGACGATAATTCGTGACCACCCCTCAAAAATCAAAATTTTGATGAAAATCCTCAAAAAAATGAAATTTTTATATGAAAAACTTATTTTGGCCATATCTCCTTAAATATGCGTCCTAGAGCGAAAAGGATGATAATTCGTGACCACCCCTCAAAAATCAAAATTTTGGTGAAAATCCTTAAAAAATTGAAATTTTTATATGAAAAACTTATTTTGGCCATATCTCCTTAAATATGCGTCCTAGAGCGAAAAGGACGATAATTCGTGACCACCCCTCAAAAATCTAAATTTTGGTGAAAATCCTTGAAAAATTGAAATTTTTATATGAAAAACTTATTTTGGCCATATCTCCTTAAATATGCGTCCTAGAGCGAAAAGGATGATAATTCGTGACCACCCCTCAAAAATCAAAATTTTGGTGAAATTATTTAAAAAATTGAAATTTTTATATGAAAAACTTATTTTGGCCATATCTCCTTAAATATGCGTCCTAGAGCGAAAAGGACGATAATTCGTGACCGCCCCTCAAAAATCAAAATTTTGATGAAAATCCTCAAAAAAATGAAATTTTTATATGAAAAACTTATTTTGGCCATATCTCCTTAAATATGCGTCCTAGAGCGATAAGGACGATAATTCGAAAAGGACGATAATTCGTGACCACCCCTCCAAAATAAAAATTTCGGTGAAAATTCTTGAAAAAATGAAATTTTTATATGAAAAACTTATTTTGGCCATATCTCCTAAATATGCGTCCTAGAGCGAAAAGGACGATAATTCGTGACCACACCTCAAAAATCAAAATTTTGGCGCAAAACCTTGATAAATTGAAATTTTTATATGAAAAACTTATTTTGGCCATATCTCCTTAAATATGCGTCCTAGAGCGAAACGGATGATAATTCGTGACCACCCCCCCAAAAATCAAAAATTTGATGAAAATCTTCCAAAAATGAAATTTTTATATGAAAAACTTATTTTGGCCATATCTCCTTAAATATGCGTCCTAGAGCGAAAAGGACGATAATTCGTGACCACTCCTCAAAAATCAAAATTTTGGTGAAATTACTTGATAAATTGAAATTTTTATATGAAAAACTTATTTTGGCCATATCTCCTTAAATATGCGTCCTATAGCGAAACGGATGATAATTCGTGACCACCCCCCAAAAATCAAAAATTTGATGAAAATCTTCCAAAAATGAAATTTTTATATGAAAAACTTATTTTGGCCATATCTCCTTAAATATGCGTCCTAGAGCGAAAAGGACGATAATTCGTGACCACCCCTCAAAAATCAAAATTTTGATGAAAATCCTCAAAAAAATGAAATTTTTATATGAAAAACTTATTTTGGCCATATCTCCTTAAATATGCGTCCTAGAGCGAAAAGGACGATAATTCGTTACCACCCCTCAAAAATCAAAATTTTGGTGAAAATCCTTGAAAAATTGAAATTTTTATATGAAAAACTCATTTTGGCCATATCTCCTTAAATATGCGTCCTAGAGCGAAAAGGACGATAATTCGTGACCACCCCTCAAAAATCAAAATTTTGGTGAAATTATTTAAAAAATTGAAATTTTTATACGAAAAACTTATTTTGGCAATATCTCCTTAAATATGCGTCCTAGAGCGAAAAGGACGATAATTCGTGATCACCCCTCAAAAATCAAAATTTTGGTGAAAATCCTTGAAAAATTGAAATTTTTATATGAAAAACTTATTTTGGTCATATCTCCTTAAATATGCGTCCTAGAGCGAAAAGGACGATAATTCGTGACCACCCCTCAAAAATCAAAATTTTTATGAAAATCCTCAAAAAAAAAATATAATTTTTATACGAAAAACTTATTTTGACCATATCTCTTTAAATATGCGTCCTAGAGCGAAAAGGACGATAATTCATGACCACCCCTCAAAAATCAAAATTTTGGTGAAAATCCTTGAAAAATTTAAATTTTTATATGAAAAACTCATTTTGGCCATATCTCCTTAAATATGCGTCCTAGAGCGAAAAGGACGATAATTCGTGACCACCCCTCAAAAATCAAAATTTTGGTGAAATTATTTAAAAAATTGAAATTTTTATACGAAAAATTTATTTTGGCCATATCTCCTTAAATATGCGTCCTAGAGCGAAAAGGACGATAATTCGTGATCACCCCTCAAAAATCAAAATTTTGATGAAAATCCTTGAAAAACTGAAATTTTTATATGAAAAACTTATTTTGGCCATATCTCCTTAAATATGCGTCCTAGAGCGAAAAGGACAATAATTCGTGACCACCCCCCAAAAATCAAAAATTTTGGTGAAAATCCTTGAAAATTTGAAATTTTTAGATGAAAAATTTATTGTGGTCATATCTCCTTAAATATGCGTCCTAGAGCGAAAAGGACGATAATTCATGACCACCCCCCCCCCCCAAAAATCAAAATTTTGATGAAAATCCTCAAAAAAATGAAATTTTTATATGAAAAACTTATTTTGGCCATATCTCCTTAAATATGCGTCCTAGAGCGAAAAGGACGATAATTCGTGACCACCCCTCAAAAATCAAAATTTTGGTGAAAATCCTTGAAAAATTGAAATTTTTATATGATAATCTTATTTTGGCCATATCTCCTTAAATATGCGTCCTAGAGCGAAAAGGACGATAATTCGTGACTATCCCTCAAAAATCAAACTTTTGGTGAAATTCCGTGAAAAATTGAAATTTTTATATAAAAAACTTATTTTGGCCATATCTCCTCTAATATGCGTCCTAGAGCGATAAGGAGATAATTCGTGACCACCCCCAAAAATCAAAATTTCGTTGAAAATCCTTGAAAATTTGAAATTTTTATATGAAAAACTTATTTTGGCCATATCTCCTTAAATATGCGTCCTAGAGCGAAAAGGACGATAATTCGTGACCACCCCCCAAAAATCAAAATTTCGATGAAAATCCTTGAAAATTTGTATTTTTATATGAAAAACTTAAATATGCGTCCTAGAGCGATAAGGACGATAATTCGAAAAGGACGATAATTCGTGACCACTCCTCAAAAATCAAAATTTTGGTGAAATTACTTGATAAATTGAAATTTTTATATGAAAAACTTATTTTGGCCATATCTCCTTAAATATGCGTCCTATAGCGAAACGGATGATAATTCGTGACCACCCCCCAAAAATCAAAAATTTGATGAAAATCTTCCAAAAATGAAATTTTGATATGAAAAACTTATTTTGGCCATATCTCCTTAAATATGCGTCCTAGAGCGAAAAGGATGATAATTCGTGACCACCCCTCAAAAATCAAAATTTTGGTGAAATTATTTAAAAAATTGAAATTTTTATACGAAAAACTTATTTTGGCCATATCTCCTTAAATATGCGTCCTAGAGCGAAAAGGACGATAATTCGTGACCACCCCCCAAAAATCAAAAATTTTGATGAAAATCCTCAAAAAAATATAATTTTTATACGAAAAACTTATTTTGACCATATCTCCTTAAATATGCGTCCTAGAGCGAAAAGGACGATAATTCGTGACCACCCCCCAAAAATCAAAAATTTTGATGAAAATCCTCAAAAAAATATAATTTTTATACGAAAAACTTATTTTGGCCATATCTCCTTAAATATGCGTCCTAGAGCGAAAAGGACGATAATTCGTGACCACCCCCCCCCACCACAAAATCAAAATTTTGATGAAAATCCTCAAAAAAAAAATGAAATTTTTATATGAAAAACTTATTTTGGCCATATCTCCTTAAATATGCGTCCTAGAGCTCAAAAATCAAAATTTTGGTGAAAATCCTTGAAAAATTGAAATTTTTATATGAAAAACTTATTTTGGTCATATCTCCTTAAATATGCGTCCTAGAGCGAAAAGGACGATAATTCGTGACCACCCCTCAAAAATCAAAATTTTGGTGAAAATCCTTGAAAAATTGAAATTTTTATATGAAAAACTTATTTTGGCCATATCTCCTTAAATATGCGTCCTAGAGCGAAAAGGATGGTAATTCGTGACCACCCCTCAAAAATCAAAATTTTGGTGAAATTATTTAAAAAATTGAAATTTTTATACGAAAAACTTATTTTGGCCATATCTCCTTAAATATGCGTCCTAGAGCGAAAAGGACGATAATTCGTGACCACCCCCCAAAAATCAAAAATTTTGATGAAAATCCTCAAAAAAATATAATTTTTATACGAAAAACTTATTTTGACCATATCTCCTTAAATATGCGTCCTAGAGCGAAAAGGACGATAATTCGTGACCACCCCCCAAAAATCAAAAATTTTGATGAAAATCCTCAAAAAAATATAATTTTTATACGAAAAACTTATTTTGGCCATATCTCCTTAAATATGCGTCCTAGAGCGAAAAGGACGATAATTCATGACCACCCCCCCCACCACAAAATCAAAATTTTGATGAAAATCCTCAAAAAAAAAATTAAATTTTTATATGAAAAACTTATTTTGGCCATATCTCCTTAAATATGCGTCCTAGAGCTCAAAAATCAAAATTTTGGTGAAAATCCTTGAAAAATTGAAATTTTTATATGAAAAACTTATTTTGGTCATATCTCCTTAAATATGCGTCCTAGAGCGAAAAGGACGATAATTCGTGACCACCCCTCAAAAATCAAAATTTTGATGAAAATCCTTGAAAAATTGAAATTTTTATATGAAAAACTTATTTTGGCCATATCTCCTTAAATATGCGTCCTAGAGCGAAAAGGACGATAATTCATGACGACCCCCCAAAAATCTAAATTTTGATGAAAATCCATTTATTTTTATATGAAAAACTTAAATATGCGTCCTAGAGCGATAAGGACGATAATTCGAAAAGGACGATAATTCGTGACCACTCCTCAAAAATCAAAATTTTGGTGAAATTACTTGATAAATTGAAATTTTTATATGAAAAACTTATTTTGGCCATATCTCCTTAAATATGCGTCCTATAGCGAAACGGATGATAATTCGTGACCACCCCCCAAAAATCAAAAATTTGATGAAAATCTTCCAAAAATGAAATTTTGATATGAAAAACTTATTTTGGCCATATCTCCTTAAATATGCGTCCTAGAGCGAAAAGGATGATAATTCGTGACCACCCCTCAAAAATCAAAATTTTGGTGAAATTATTTAAAAAATTGAAATTTTTATACGAAAAACTTATTTTGGCCATATCTCCTTAAATATGCGTCCTAGAGCGAAAAGGACGATAATTCGTGACCACCCCCCAAAAATCAAAAATTTTGATGAAAATCCTCAAAAAAATATAATTTTTATACGAAAAACTTATTTTGACCATATCTCCTTAAATATGCGTCCTAGAGCGAAAAGGACGATAATTCGTGACCACCCCCCAAAAATCAAAAATTTTGATGAAAATCCTCAAAAAAATATAATTTTTATACGAAAAACTTATTTTGGCCATATCTCCTTAAATATGCGTCCTAGAGCGAAAAGGACGATAATTCGTGACCACCCCCCCCCCCACCACAAAATCAAAATTTTGATGAAAATCCTCAAAAAAAAAATGAAATTTTTATATGAAAAACTTATTTTGGCCATATCTCCTTAAATATGCGTCCTAGAGCTCAAAAATCAAAATTTTGGTGAAAATCCTTGAAAAATTGAAATTTTTATATGAAAAACTTATTTTGGTCATATCTCCTTAAATATGCGTCCTAGAGCGAAAAGGACGATAATTCGTGACCACCCCTCAAAAATCAAAATTTTGGTGAAAATCCTTGAAAAATTGAAATTTTTATATGAAAAACTTATTTTGGCCATATCTCCTTAAATATGCGTCCTAGAGCGAAAAGGATGATAATTCGTGACCACCCCTCAAAAATCAAAATTTTGGTGAAATTATTTAAAAAATTGAAATTTTTATACGAAAAACTTATTTTGGCCATATCTCCTTAAATATGCGTCCTAGAGCGAAAAGGACGATAATTCGTGACCACCCCCCAAAAATCAAAAATTTTGATGAAAATCCTCAAAAAAATATAATTTTTATACGAAAAACTTATTTTGACCATATCTCCTTAAATATGCGTCCTAGAGCGAAAAGGACGATAATTCGTGACCACCCCCCAAAAATCAAAAATTTTGATGAAAATCCTCAAAAAAATATAATTTTTATACGAAAAACTTATTTTGGCCATATCTCCTTAAATATGCGTCCTAGAGCGAAAAGGACGATAATTCATGACCACCCCCCCCACCACAAAATCAAAATTTTGATGAAAATCCTCAAAAAAAAAAATGAAATTTTTATATGAAAAACTTATTTTGGCCATATCTCCTTAAATATGCGTCCTAGAGCTCAAAAATCAAAATTTTGGTGAAAATCCTTGAAAAATTGAAATTTTTATATGAAAAACTTATTTTGGTCATATCTCCTTAAATATGCGTCCTAGAGCGAAAAGGACGATAATTCGTGACCACCCCTCAAAAATCAAAATTTTGATGAAAATCCTTGAAAAATTGAAATTTTTATATGAAAAACTTATTTTGGCCATATCTCCTTAAATATGCGTCCTAGAGCGAAAAGGACGATAATTCATGACGACCCCCCAAAAATCTAAATTTTGATGAAAATCCTTGAAAAACTGAAATTTTTATATGAAAAACTTATTTTGGCCATATCTCCTTAAATATGCGTCCTAGAGCGAAAGGGACGATAATTCGTGACCACCCCCCAAAAATCAAAAATTTTGGTGAAAATCCTTGAAAATTTGAAATTTTTAGATGAAAAATTTATTTTGGCCATATCTCCTTAAATATGCGTCCTAGAGCGAAAAGGACGATAATTCGTGACCACCCCTCAAAATCAAAATTTTTGTGAAAATCCTTGAAAAATTGAAATTTTTATATGATAATCTTATTTTGGCCATATCTCCTTAAATATGCGTCCTAGAGCGAAAAGGACGATAATTCGTGACTATCCCTCAAAAATCAAAATTTTGGTGAAATTCCTTGAAAAATTGAAATTTTTATATAAAAAACTTATTTTGGCCATATCTCCTCTAATATGCGTCCTAGAGCGATAAGAACGGTAATTCGTGACCACCCCCAAAAATCAAAATTTCGTTGAAAATCCTTGAAAATTTGAAATTTTTATATGAAAAACTTATTTTGGCCATATCTCCTTAAATATGCGTCCTAGAGCGAAAAGGACGATAATTCGTGACCACCCCCCAAAAATCAAAATTTCGATGGAAATCCTTGAAAATTTGAATTTTTATATGAAAAACTTAAATATGCGTCCTAGAGCGATAAGGATGATAATTCGAAAAGGACGATAATTCGTGACCACCCCTCAAAAATCAAAATTTTGATGAAAATCCTCAAAAAAATGAAACTTTTATATGAAAAACTTATTTTGGCCATATCTCCTTAAATATGCGTCCTAGAGCGAAAAGGACGATAATTCGTGACCACCCCTCAAAAATCAAAATTTTGGTGCAAATCCTTGAAAAATTGAAATTTTTATATGAAAAACTTGTTTTGGCCATATCTCCTTAAATATGCGTCCTAGAGCGAAAAGGATGATAATTCGTGACCACCCCTCAAAAATAAAAATTTTGGTGAAAGTACTTGAAAAATTGAAATTTTTATATGAAAAACTTATTTTCGCCTTATCTCCTTAAATATGCGACCTAGAGCGAAAAGGACGATAATTCGTGACCATCCCTCACAAATCAAAATTTTGGTGAAAATCCTTAAAAAATTGTAATTTTTATATGAAAAACTTATTTTGGCCATATCTCCTTAAATATGCGTCCTAGAGCGATAAGGACGATAAATCGTGACCACACCTCAAAAATCTAAATTTTGGAGAAAATCCTTGAAAATTTAAAATTTTAATATGAAAAAAATTGTGGCCATATCTCCTTAAATATGCGTCCTAGAGAGAAACGGATGATAATTCGTGACCAAAAAAATCAAAAAAAATTAAATTTTTATATGAAAAACTTATTTTGGCCATATCTCCTTAAATATGCGTCCTAGAGCGAAAAGGACGATAATTCGTGACCACCCCTCAAAAATCAAAATTTTGGTGAAAATCCTTGAAAAATTGAAATTTTTATATGATAATCTTATTTTGGCCATATCTCCTTAAATATGCGTCCTAGAGCGAAAAGGACGATAATTCGTGACCACCCCTCAAAAATCAAAATTTTGATTAAAATCTTCAAAAAATGAAATTTTTATATGAAAAACTTATTTTGGCCATATCTCCTTAAATATGCGTCCTAGAGCGAAAAGGACAATAATTCGTGACCACCCCTCAAAAATCAAAATTTTGGTGAAAATCCTTGAAAAAAATGAAATTTTTATATGAAAAACTTATTTTGGCCATATCTCCTTAAATATGCGTCCTAGAGCGAAAAGGATGATAATTCGTGACCACCCCTCAAAAATCAAAATTTTGGTGAAATTATTTAAAAAATTGAAATTTTTATACGAAAAACTTATTTTGGCCATATCTCCTTAAATATGCGTCCTAGAGCGAAAAGGACGATAATTCGTGACCACCCCTCAAAAATCAAAATTTTGATAAAAATCCTCAAAAAATGAAATTTTTATATGAAAAACTTATTTTGGCCATATCTCCTTAAATATGCGTCCTAGAGCGAAAGGGATGATAATTCGTGACCACCCCTCAAAAATCAAAATTTTGATGAAAATCCTCAAAAAATTAAATTTTTATATGAAAAACTTATTTTGGCCATATCTCCTTAAATATGCGTCCTAGAGCGAAAAGGACGATAATTCGTGACCACCCTCAAAAATCAAAATTTTGGTGAAAATCCTTGAAAAATTGAAATTTTTATATGATAATCTTATTTTGGCCATATCTCCTTAAATATGCGTCCTAGAGCGAAAAGGACGATAATTCGTGACCACCCCTCAAAAATCAAAATTTTGATGAAAATCCTCAAAAAAATGAAATTTTTTATGAAAAACTTATTTTGGCCATATCTCCTTAAATATGCGTCCTAGAGCGAAAAGGACGATAATTCGTGACCACCCTCAAAAATCAAAATTTTGGTGAAAATCCTTGAAAAATTGAAATTTTTATATGATAATCTTATTTTGGCCATATCTCCTTAAATATGCGTCCTAGAGCGAAAAGGACGATAATTCGTGACCACCCCTCACAAATCAAAATTTTGGTGAAAATCCTTGAAAAATTGAAATTTTTATATGAAAAACTTATTTTGGCCATATCTCCTTAAATATGCGTCCTAGAGCGAAAAGGACGATAATTCGTGACCACCCCTCAAAAATTAAAATTTTGATGAAAATCCTCAAAAAAATGAAATTTTTTATGAAAAACTTATTTTGGCCATATCTCCTTAAATATGCGTCCTAGAGCGAAAAGGACGATAATTCGTGACCACCCTCAAAAATCAAAATTTTGGTGAAAATCCTTGAAAAATTGAAATTTTTATATGATAATCTTATTTTGGTCATATCTCCTTAAATATGCGTCCTAGAGCGAAAAGGACGATAATTCGTGACCACCCCTCAAAAATCAAAATTTTGATTAAAATCTTCAAAACATGAAATTTTTATATGAAAAACTTATTTTGACCATATCTCCTTAAATATGCGTCCTAGAGCGAAAAGGACAATAATTCGTGACCACCCCTCAAAAATCAAAATTTTGATGAAAATCCTCAAAAAAATGAAATTATTATATGAAAAAAGGACGATAATTCGTGACCACCCCTCAAAAATCAAAATTTTGGTGAAAATCCTTGAAAAATTCAAATTTTTATATGAAAAACTTATTTTGGCCATATCTCCTTAAATATGCGTCCTAGAGCGAAAAGGGCGATAATTCGGGACCACCCCTCAAAAATCAAAATTTTGGTGAAAATCCTTGAAAAATTGAAATTTTTATATGAAAAACTTATTTTGGCCATATCTCCTTAAATATGCGTCCTAGAGCGAAAAGGACGATAATTCGTGACCACCCCTCAAAAATCAAAATTTTGATTAAAATCTTCAAAAAATGAAATTTTTATATGAAAAACTTATTTTGGCCATATCTCCTTAAATATGCGTCCTAGAGCGAAAAGGACAATAATTCGTGACCACCCCTCAAAAATCAAAATTTTGGTGAAATTACTTGAAAAATTGAAATTTTTATATGAAAATCTTATTTTGGCCATATCTCCTTAAATATGCGTCCTAGAGCGAAAAGGACGATAATTCGTGACCACCCCTCAAAAATCAAAATTTTGATGAAAATCCTCAAAAAAATGAAATTTTTATATGAAAAACTTATTTTGGCCATATCTCCTTGAATATGCGTCCTAGAGCGAAAAGGACGATAATTCGTGACCACCCCTCAAAAATCAAAATTTTGATGAAAATCCTCAAAAAAATGAAATTTTGGTATGAAAAACTTATTTTGGCCATATCTCCTTAAATATGCGTGCTAGAGCGAAACGGGTGATAATTCGTGACCACCCCCCAAAAATCAAAAATTTGATGAAAATCCTCCAAAAAAGAAATTTTTATATGAAAAACTTATTTTGGCCATATCTCTTTAAATATGCGCCCTAGAGCGAAAAGGATGATAATTCGTGACCACCCCTCAAAAATCAAAATTTTGGTGAAAATCCTTGAAAAATTGAAATTTTTATATGAAAACCTTTTTTTGGCCATATCTCCTTAAATATGCGTCCTAGAGCGAAAAGGACGATAATTCGTGACTACCCCTCAAAAATCAAAATTTTGATGAAAATCCTCAAAAAATGAAATTTTTATATGAAAAACTTATTTTGGCCATATCTCCTTAAATATGCGTCCTAGAGCGCAAAGGACGATAATTCGTGACCACCCCTCAAAAATCAAAATTTTGATGAAAATCCTCAAAAAAATGAAATTTTTATATGAAAAACTTATTTTGGCCATATCTCCTTAAATATGCGTCATAGAGCGAAAAGGACGATAATTCGTGACCACCCCCCAAAAATCAAAATTTTGATGAAAATCCTCAAAAAAATGAAATTTTTATATGAAAAACTTATTGTGGCCATATCTCCTTAAATATGCGTCCTAGAGCGAAAAGGACGATAATTCGTGACCACCCCTCAAAAATCAAAATTTTGATGAAAATCCTCATAAAAATGAAATTTTTGTATGAAAAACTTATTTTGGCCATATCTCCTTAAATATGCGTGCTAGAGCGAAAAGGACGATAATTCGTGACCACCCTTCAAAAATCAAAATTTTGATGAAAATCCTTGAAAAATTGAAATTTTTATATGAAAAACTTATTTTGACCATATCTCCTTAAATATGCGTCCTAGAGCGAAAAGTGCGATAATTCGTGACCACCCCCCAAAGATCAAAATTTTGATGAAAATCCTTGAAAAATAAAATTTTTGTATGAAAAACTTATTTTGGCCATATCTCCTTAAACATGCGTCCTAGAGCGAAAAGGTCGATTATTCGTGACCACCCCTCAAAAATCAAAATTTTGATGAAAATCCTTGAAAATTTGAAATTTTCATATGAAAAACTTATTTTGTAAGCGTCCTAGAGCGAAAAGTACGATAATTCGTGACCACCCCTCAAAAATCAAAATTTAGATGAAAATCTTTGAAAATTTTAATTTTTATATGAAAAACGTCAAAATTTTGATGAAAATCCTCAAAAAATGAAATTTTTATATGAAAAACTTATTTTGGCCAAATCTCCTTAAATATGCGCCCTGGAGCGAAAAGGATGATAATTCGTGACCACATCAAGCAAAATCCTTGAAAAATTGAAATTTTTATATGAAAAACTTATTTTTGCCAAATCTCCTTAAATATGCGTCCTAGAGCGAAAAGGATGATAAATCGTGACCACCCCCCAAAAATCAAAATTTTGATGAAAATCCTCAAAAAATGAAATTTTTATATGAAAAACTTATTTTGGCCATATCTCCTTAAATATGCGTCCTAGAGCGAAAAGGATGATAAATCGTGACCACCCCCCAAAAATCAAAATTTTGATGAAAATCCTCAAAAATTGAAATTTTTATATGAAAAACTTATTTTGGCCATATCTCCTTAAATATGCGTCCTAGAGCGAAAAGGACGATAATTCGTGACCACCCCTCAAAAAATTTTGGTGAAAATCCTTGAAAAATTGAAATTTTTATATGAAAAACTTATTTTGGCCATATCTCCTTAAATATGCGTCCTAGAGCGAAAAGGATGATAAATCGTGACCACCCCCCAAAAATCAAAATTTTGACGAAAATCCTCAAAAAATGAAATTTTTATATGAAAAACTTATTTTGGCCATATCTCCTTAAATATGCGTCCTAGAGGGAAAAGGACAATAATTCGTGACCACCCCTCAAAAATCAAAATTTTGATGAAAATCCTCAAAAAAATGAAATTATTATATGAAAAAAGGACGATAATTCGTGACCACCCCTCAAAAATCAAAATTTTGGTGAAAATCCTTGAAAAATTCAAATTTTTATATGAAAAACTTATTTTGGCCATATCTCCTTAAATATGCGTCCTAGAGCGAAAAGGGCGATAATTCGGGACCACCCCTCAAAAATCAAAATTTTGGTGAAAATCCTTGAAAAATTGAAATTTTTATATGAAAAACTTATTTTGGCCATATCTCCTTAAATATGCGTCCTAGAGCGAAAAGGACGATAATTCGTGACCACCCCTCAAAAATCAAAATTTTGATTAAAATCTTCAAAAAATGAAATTTTTATATGAAAAACTTATTTTGGCCATATCTCCTTAAATATGCGTCCTAGAGCGAAAAGGACAATAATTCGTGACCACCCCTCAAAAATCAAAATTTTGGTGAAATTACTTGAAAAATTGAAATTTTTATATGAAAAACTTATTTTGGCCATATCTACTTAAATATGCGTCCTAGAGCGAAAAGGACGATAATTCGTGACCACCCCTCAAAAATCAAAATTTTGATGAAAATCCTTGAAAAATTGAAATTTTTATATGAAAAACTTATTTTGGCCATATCTCCTTAAATATGCGTCCTAGAGCGAAAAGGACGATAATTCGTGACCACCCCTAAAAAATCAAAATTTTGGTGGAAATCCTTGAAAAAATTAAATTTTTATATGAAAAACTTATTTTGGCCATATCTCCTTAAATATGCGTCCTAGAGCGAAAAGGACGATAATTCGTGACCACCCCTCAAAAATCAAAATTTTGGTGAAAATCCTTGAAAAATTTAAATTTTTATATGAAAAACTTATTTTGGCCATATCTCCTTAAATATGCGTCCTAGAGCGAAAAGGACGATAATTCGTGACCACCCATCAAAAATCAAAATTTTGGTGAAAATCCTTGAAAAATTGAAATTTTTATATGAAAAACTTATTTTGGCCATATCTCCTTAAATATGCGTCCTAGAGCGAAAAGGATGATAATTCGTGATCACCCCTCAAAAATCAAAATTTTGGTGAAAATCCTTGAAAAAGTGAAATTTTTATATGAAAAACTTATTTTGGCCATATCTCCTTAAATATGCGTCCTAGAGCGAAAAGGACGATAATTCGTGACCACCCCCCAAAAATCAAAATTTTGATGAAAATCCTTGAAAAAGTGAAATTTTTATATGAAAAACTTATTTTGGCCATATCTCCTTAAATATGCGTCCTAGAGCGAAAAGGACGATAATTCGTGACCACCCCCCAAAAATCAAAATCTTGATGAAAATCCTTGAAAAAGTGAAATTTTTATATGAAAAACTTATTTTGGCCATATCTCCTAAATATGCGTCCTAGAGCGATAAGGACGATAATTCGTGGACACCACTCAAAAATCAAAATTTAGATGAAAATCCTTGAAAAATTGAAATTTTTATATGAAAAACTTATTTTGACCATATCTCCTTAAATATGCGTCCTAGAGCGAAAAGGGCAATAATTCGTGACCACAAACAAAGATCAAAATTTTGATGAAAATACTTGAAAAATTTAAATTTTTATATGAAAAACTTATTTTGGCCATATCTCCTTAAACATGCGTCCTAGAGCGAAAAGGTCGATAATTCGTGACCACCCCTCAAAAATCAAAATTTTGATGAAAATCCTTATTTTGGCCATATGCGTCCTAGAGCGAAAAGGACGATAATTCGTGGACACCCCTCAAAAATCGAAATTTAGATGAAAATCCTTGAAAAATTTAAATTTTTATATGAAAAACTTATTTTGGCCATATCTCCTTAAATATGCGTTCTAGAGCGAAAAGGACGATAATTCGTGACCACACCTCAAAAATCAAAATTTTGGTGCAAAACCTTGAAAAATTTTAATTTTTATATGAAAAACTTAATTTGACCATATCTTCTTAAATATGCGTCCTAGAGCGAAACGGATGATAATTCGTGACCACCCCCCAAAAATCAAAAATTTGATGAAAATCCTCCAAAAATGAAATTTTTATATGAAAAACTTATTTTGGCCATATCTCCTTAAATATGCGTCCTAGAGCGATAAGGACGATAATTCGTGACCACCCCTCAAAAATAAAAATTTTTATGAAAATCCTCAAAAAAATGAAATTTTTATATGAAAAACTTATTTTGGCCATATCTCCTTAAATATGCGTCCTAGAGCGAAAAGGACGGTGATTCGTGACCACCCCTCAAAAATCAAAATGTTGCTGAAAATCCTCAAAAAAATTAAGTATTTATATGAAAAAACTTATTTTGGCCATATCTCCTAAATATGCGTCCTAGAGCGATAAGGACGATAATTCGTGGACACCACTCAAAAATCGAAATTTAGATGAAAATCCTTGAAAAATTGAAATTTTTATATGAAAAACTTATTTTGGCCATATCTCCTTAAATATGCGTTCTAGAGCGAAAGGGCGATAATTCGTGACCTACCCCCAAAAATCAAAATTTGATGAAAATCCTTGAAAATTTTAAATTTTTATATGAAAAACTTAGTTTGGCCATATATCCTTAAATATGCGTCCTAGAGCGAAAAGGACGATAATTCGTGACCACCCCTCAAAAATCAAAATTTTTATGAAAATCCTCAAAAAATGAAATTTTTATATGAAAAACTTATTTTGGCCATATCTCCTTAAATATGCGTCCTAGAGCGAAAGGGATGATAATTCGTGACCACCCCTCAAAAATCAAAATTTTGATGAAAATCCTCAAAAAATGAAATTTTTATATGAAAAACTTATTTTGGCCATATCTCCTTAAATATGCGTCCTAGAGCGAAAAGGACGATAATTCGTGACCATCCCTCAAAAATCAAAATTTTGGTGAAAATCCTTGAAAAATTGAAATTTTTATATGAAAAATTTATTTTGGCCATATCTCCTTAAATATGCGTCCTAGAGCGAAACGGATGATAATTCGTGAACACCCCTCAAAAATCAAAATTTTGATGAAAATCCTTGAAAAATTGAAATTTTTAAATAAAAAACTTATTTTGGCCATATCTTCTTAAATATGCGTCCTAGAGCGAAAAGGACGATAATTCGTGACCACCCCTCAAAAATCAAAATTTTGGTGAAAATCCTTGAAAAATTGAAATTTTTATATGAAAAACTTATTTTGGCCATATCTCCTTAAATATGCGTCCTAGAGCGAAAAGGATGATTATTCGTGACCACCCCTCAAAAATCAAAATTTTGATGAAAATCCTCAAAAAATGAAATTTTTATATGAAAAACTTATTTTGGCCATATCTCCTTAAATATGCGTCCTAGAGCGAAAAGGACGATAATTCGTGACCACCCCCTCAAAAATCAAAATTTTGGTGAAAATCCTTGAAAAATTGAAATTTTTATATGAAAAACTTATTTTGGCCATATCTCCTTAAATATGCGTCCTAGAGCGAAAAGGACGATAATTCGTGACCACCCCTCAAAAATCAAAATTTTGGTGAAAATCCTTGAAAAATTGAAATTTTTTATATGAAAAACTTATTTTGGCCATATCTCCTTAAATATGCGTCCTAGAGCGAAAAGGACGATAATTCGTGACCACCCCTCAAAAATCAAAATTTTGGTGAAAATCTTTGAAAAATTTAAATTTTTATATGAAAAACTTATTTTGGCCATATCTCCTTAAATATGCGTCCTAGAGCGAAAAGGACGATAATTCGTGACCACCCCTCAAAAATCAAAATTTTGGTGAAAATCCTTGAAAAATTGAAATTTTTATATGAAAAACTTATTTTGGCCATATCTCCTTAAATATGCGTCCTAGAGCGAAAAGGACGATAATTCGTGACGATCCCTCAAAAATCAAAATTTTGATGAAAATTCTTGAAAAATTGAAATTTTTATATGAAAAACTTATTTTGGCCATATCTCCTTAAATATGCGTCCTAGAGCGAAAAGGACGATAATTCGTGACCAACCCTCAAAAATCAAAATTTTGGTGAAAATCATTGAAAAATTGAAATTTTTATATGAAAAACTTATTTTGGCCATATCTCCTTAAACATGCGTCCTAGAGCGATAAGGAAGATAATTCGTGACCACACCTCAAAAATCAAAATTTTGGTGAAAATCCTTGAAAAATTTAAATTTTTATATGAAAAACTTATTTTGGCCATATCTCCTTAAATATGCGTCCTAGAGCGATAAGGACGATAATTCGTGACCACCCCTCAAAAATCAAAATTTTGGTGAAAATCCTTGAAAAATTGAAATTTTTATATGAAAAACTTATTTTGGCCATATCTCCTTAAATATGCGTCCTAGAGCGAAAAGGACGATAATTCGTGACCACCCCTCAAAAATCAAAATTTTGGTGAAAATCCTTGAAAAATTGAAATTTTTATATGAAAAACTTATTTTGGCCATATCTCCTTAAATATGCGTCCTAGAGCGAAACGGACGATAATTCGTAATTCGTGACCACCCCTCAAAAATCAAAATTTTGGTGAAAATCCTTGAAAAATTGAAATTTTTATATGAAAAACTTATTTTGGCCATATCTCCTTAAATATGCGTCCTAGAGCGAAACGGACGATAATTCGTGACCACCCCTCAAAAATCAAAATTTTGGTGAAAATCCTTGAAAAATGTAACTTTTTTATATGAAAAACTTATTTTGGCCATATCTCCTTAAAAATGCGTCCTAGAGCGAAAAGGACGATAATTCGTGACCACCCCTCAAAAATCAAAATTTTGGTGAAAATCTTCGAAAAATTTAAATTTTTATATGAAAAACTTATTTTGGCCATATCTCCTTAAATATGCGTCCTAGAGAGAAAAGGACGATAATTCGTGACCACCCCTCACAAATCAAAATTTTGGTGAAAATCCTTGAAAAATTGAAATTTGTATAATTCGTGACCACCCCTCAAAAATTAAAATTTTGGTGAAAATCCTTGAAAAATTGAAATTTTTATATGAAAAACTTATTTTGGTCATATCTCCTTAAATATGCGTCCTAGAGCGAAATCAATATTTTGCTGAAAATCCTCAAAAAATTAAATTTATATATGAAAACCTTATTTTGGCCATATCTCCTTAAATATGCGTCCTAGAGCGAAAAGGACGATAATTCGTGACCACCCCTCAAAAATCAAAATTTTGGTGAAAATCCTTGAAAAATTGAAATTTTTATATGAAAAACTTATTTTGGCCATATCTCCTTAAATATGCGTCCTAGAGCGAAACGGACGATAATTCGTGACCACCCCTCAAAAATCAAAATTTTGGTGAAAATCCTTGAAAAATTTAACTTTTTTATATGAAAAACTTATTTTGGCCATATCTCCTTAAATATGCGTCCTAGAGCGAAAAGGATGATTATTCGTGACCACCCCCCAAAAATCAAAATTTTGATGAAAATCCTCAAAAAATGAAATTTTTATATGAAAAACTTATTTTGGCCATATCTCCTTAAATATGCGTCCTAGAGCGAAAAGGACGATAATTCGTGACCACCCCTCAAAAATCAAAATTTTGGTGAAAATCCTTGAAAAATTGAAATTTTTATATGAAAAACTTATTTTGGCCATATCTCCTTAAATATGCGTCCTAGAGCGAAAAGGACGATAATTCGTGACCACCCCTCAAAAATCAAAATTTTGGTGAAAATCCTTGAAAAATTGAAATTTTTTATATGAAAAACTTATTTTGGCCATATCTCCTTAAATATGCGTCCTAGAGCGAAAAGGACGATAATTCGTGACCACCCCTCAAAAATCAAAATTTTGGTGAAAATCTTTGAAAAATTTAAATTTTTATATGAAAAACTTATTTTGGCCATATCTCCTTAAATATGCGTCCTAGAGCGAAAAGGACGATAATTCGTGACCACCCCTCAAAAATCAAAATTTTGGTGAAAATCCTTGAAAAATTGAAATTTTTATATGAAAAACTTATTTTGGCCATATCTCCTTAAATATGCGTCCTAGAGCGAAAAGGACGATAATTCGTGACGATCCCTCAAAAATCAAAATTTTGATGAAAATTCTTGAAAAATTGAAATTTTTATATGAAAAACTTATTTTGGCCATATCTCCTTAAATATGCGTCCTAGAGCGAAAAGGACGATAATTCGTGACCAACCCTCAAAAATCAAAATTTTGGTGAAAATCCTTGAAAAATTGAAATTTTTATATGAAAAACTTATTTTGGCCATATCTCCTTAAATATGCGTCCTAGAGCGATAAGGAAGATAATTCGTGACCACACCTCAAAAATCAAAATTTTGGTGAAAATCCTTGAAAAATTTAAATTTTTATATGAAAAACTTATTTTGGCCATATCTCCTTAAATATGCGTCCTAGAGCGATAAGGACGATAATTCGTGACCACCCCTCAAAAATCAAAATTTTGGTGAAAATCCTTGAAAAATTGAAATTTTTATATGAAAAACTTATTTTGGCCATATCTCCTTAAATATGCGTCCTAGAGCGAAAAGAACGATAATTCGTGACCACCCCTCAAAAATCAAAATTTTGGTGAAAATCCTTGAAAAATTGAAATTTTTATATGAAAAACTTATTTTGGCCATATCTCCTTAAATATGCGTCCTAGAGCGAAACGGACGATAATTCGTAATTCGTGACCACCCCTCAAAAATCAAAATTTTGGTGAAAATCCTTGAAAAATTGAAATTTTTATATGAAAAACTTATTTTGGCCATATCTCCTTAAATATGCGTCCTAGAGCGAAAAGGACGATAATTCGTGACCACCCCTCAAAAATCAAAATTTTGGTGAAAATCCTTGAAAAATTGAAATTTTTATATGAAAAACTTATTTTGGCCATATCTCCTTAAATATGCGTCCTAGAGAGAAAAGGACGATAATTCGTGACCACCCCTCACAAATCAAAATTTTGGTGAAAATCCTTGAAAAATTGAAATTTGTATATGAAAAACTTATATTGGCCATATCTCCTTAAATATGCGTCCTAGAGCGAAAAGGACGAGAATTCGTGACCACCCCTCAAAAATCAAAATTTTGGTGAAAATTCTTGAAAAATTTAAATTTTTATATGAAAAACTTATTTTGGCCATATCTCCTTAAATATGCGTACTAGAGCGAAAAGGATGATAATTCGTGAATTTTTATATGAAAAACTTAGTTTGGCCATATCTCCTTAAATATGCGTCCTAGAGCGAAAAGGACGATAATTCGTGACCACCCCTCAAAAATCAAAATTTTGGTGAAAATCCTTGAAAAATTGAAATTTTTATATGAAAAACTTATTTTGGCCATATCTCCTTAAATATGCGTCCTAGAGCGAAAAGGACGATAATTCGTGACGATCCCTCAAAAATCAAAATTTTGATGAAAATTCTTGAAAAATTGAAATTTTTATATGAAAAACTTATTTTGGCCATATCTCCTTAAATATGCGTCCTAGAGCGAAAAGGACGATAATTCGTGACCAACCCTCAAAAATCAAAATTTTGGTGAAAATCATTGAAAAATTGAAATTTTTATATGAAAAACTTATTTTGGCCATATCTCCTTAAACATGCGTCCTAGAGCGATAAGGAAGATAATTCGTGACCACACCTCAAAAATCAAAATTTTGGTGAAAATCCTTGAAAAATTTAAATTTTTATATGAAAAACTTATTTTGGCCATATCTCCTTAAATATGCGTCCTAGAGCGATAAGGACGATAATTCGTGACCACCCCTCAAAAATCAAAATTTTGGTGAAAATCCTTGAAAAATTGAAATTTTTATATGAAAAACTTATTTTGGCCATATCTCCTTAAATATGCGTCCTAGAGCGAAAAGGACGATAATTCGTGACCACCCCTCAAAAATCAAAATTTTGGTGAAAATCCTTGAAAAATTGAAATTTTTATATGAAAAACTTATTTTGGCCATATCTCCTTAAATATGCGTCCTAGAGCGAAACGGACGATAATTCGTAATTCGTGACCACCCCTCAAAAATCAAAATTTTGGTGAAAATCCTTGAAAAATTGAAATTTTTATATGAAAAACTTATTTTGGCCATATCTCCTTAAATATGCGTCCTAGAGCGAAACGGACGATAATTCGTGACCACCCCTCAAAAATCAAAATTTTGGTGAAAATCCTTGAAAAATGTAACTTTTTTATATGAAAAACTTATTTTGGCCATATCTCCTTAAAAATGCGTCCTAGAGCGAAAAGGACGATAATTCGTGACCACCCCTCAAAAATCAAAATTTTGGTGAAAATCTTCGAAAAATTTAAATTTTTATATGAAAAACTTATTTTGGCCATATCTCCTTAAATATGCGTCCTAGAGAGAAAAGGACGATAATTCGTGACCACCCCTCACAAATCAAAATTTTGGTGAAAATCCTTGAAAAATTGAAATTTGTATAATTCGTGACCACCCCTCAAAAATTAAAATTTTGGTGAAAATCCTTGAAAAATTGAAATTTTTATATGAAAAACTTATTTTGGTCATATCTCCTTAAATATGCGTCCTAGAGCGAAATCAATATTTTGCTGAAAATCCTCAAAAAATTAAATTTATATATGAAAACCTTATTTTGGCCATATCTCCTTAAATATGCGTCCTAGAGCGAAAAGGACGATAATTCGTGACCACCCCTCAAAAATCAAAATTTTGGTGAAAATCCTTGAAAAATTGAAATTTTTATATGAAAAACTTATTTTGGCCATATCTCCTTAAATATGCGTCCTAGAGCGAAACGGACGATAATTCGTGACCACCCCTCAAAAATCAAAATTTTGGTGAAAATCCTTGAAAAATTTAACTTTTTTATATGAAAAACTTATTTTGGCCATATCTCCTTAAATATGCGTCCTAGAGCGAAAAGGATGATTATTCGTGACCACCCCCCAAAAATCAAAATTTTGATGAAAATCCTCAAAAAATGAAATTTTTATATGAAAAACTTATTTTGGCCATATCTCCTTAAATATGCGTCCTAGAGCGAAAAGGACGATAATTCGTGACCACCCCTCAAAAATCAAAATTTTGGTGAAAATCCTTGAAAAATTGAAATTTTTATATGAAAAACTTATTTTGGCCATATCTCCTTAAATATGCGTCCTAGAGCGAAAAGGACGATAATTCGTGACCACCCCTCAAAAATCAAAATTTTGGTGAAAATCCTTGAAAAATTGAAATTTTTTATATGAAAAACTTATTTTGGCCATATCTCCTTAAATATGCGTCCTAGAGCGAAAAGGACGATAATTCGTGACCACCCCTCAAAAATCAAAATTTTGGTGAAAATCTTTGAAAAATTTAAATTTTTATATGAAAAACTTATTTTGGCCATATCTCCTTAAATATGCGTCCTAGAGCGAAAAGGACGATAATTCGTGACCACCCCTCAAAAATCAAAATTTTGGTGAAAATCCTTGAAAAATTGAAATTTTTATATGAAAAACTTATTTTGGCCATATCTCCTTAAATATGCGTCCTAGAGCGAAAAGGACGATAATTCGTGACGATCCCTCAAAAATCAAAATTTTGATGAAAATTCTTGAAAAATTGAAATTTTTATATGAAAAACTTATTTTGGCCATATCTCCTTAAATATGCGTCCTAGAGCGAAAAGGACGATAATTCGTGACCAACCCTCAAAAATCAAAATTTTGGTGAAAATCCTTGAAAAATTGAAATTTTTATATGAAAAACTTATTTTGGCCATATCTCCTTAAATATGCGTCCTAGAGCGATAAGGAAGATAATTCGTGACCACACCTCAAAAATCAAAATTTTGGTGAAAATCCTTGAAAAATTTAAATTTTTATATGAAAAACTTATTTTGGCCATATCTCCTTAAATATGCGTCCTAGAGCGATAAGGACGATAATTCGTGACCACCCCTCAAAAATCAAAATTTTGGTGAAAATCCTTGAAAAATTGAAATTTTTATATGAAAAACTTATTTTGGCCATATCTCCTTAAATATGCGTCCTAGAGCGAAAAGAACGATAATTCGTGACCACCCCTCAAAAATCAAAATTTTGGTGAAAATCCTTGAAAAATTGAAATTTTTATATGAAAAACTTATTTTGGCCATATCTCCTTAAATATGCGTCCTAGAGCGAAACGGACGATAATTCGTAATTCGTGACCACCCCTCAAAAATCAAAATTTTGGTGAAAATCCTTGAAAAATTGAAATTTTTATATGAAAAACTTATTTTGGCCATATCTCCTTAAATATGCGTCCTAGAGCGAAAAGGACGATAATTCGTGACCACCCCTCAAAAATCAAAATTTTGGTGAAAATCCTTGAAAAATTGAAATTTTTATATGAAAAACTTATTTTGGCCATATCTCCTTAAATATGCGTCCTAGAGAGAAAAGGACGATAATTCGTGACCACCCCTCACAAATCAAAATTTTGGTGAAAATCCTTGAAAAATTGAAATTTGTATATGAAAAACTTATATTGGCCATATCTCCTTAAATATGCGTCCTAGAGCGAAAAGGACGAGAATTCGTGACCACCCCTCAAAAATCAAAATTTTGGTGAAAATTCTTGAAAAATTTAAATTTTTATATGAAAAACTTATTTTGGCCATATCTCCTTAAATATGCGTACTAGAGCGAAAAGGATGATAATTCGTGAATTTTTATATGAAAAACTTAGTTTGGCCATATCTCCTTAAATATGCGTCCTAGAGCGAAAAGGACGATAATTCGTGACCACCCCTCAAAAATCAAAATTTTGGTGAAAATCCTTGAAAAATTGAAATTTTTATATGAAAAACTTATTTTGGCCATATCTCCTTAAATATGCGTCCTAGAGCGAAACGGATGATAATTCGTGACCACCCCTCAAAAATCAAAATTTTGATGAAAATCCTCAAAAAATGAAATTTTTATATGAAAAACTTATTTTGGCCATATCTCCTTAAATATGCGTCCTAGAGCGAA
Source organism: Haematobia irritans (assembly GCF_050003625.1). Lineage (NCBI taxonomy): Eukaryota > Metazoa > Arthropoda > Insecta > Diptera > Muscidae > Haematobia > Haematobia irritans. The sequence goes on from NC_134398.1 coordinate 199,243,690, forward strand.
AAGGACGATAATTCGTGACCACCCCTCAAAAATCAAAATTTTGGTGAAAATCCTTGAAAAATTGAAATTTTTATATGAAAAACTTATTTTGGCCATATCTCCTTAAATATGCGTCCTAGAGCGAAAAGGACGATAATTCGTGACCACCCCTCAAAAATCAAAATTTTGGTGAAAATCCTTGAAAAATTGAAATTTTTTATATGAAAAACTTATTTTGGCCATATCTCCTTAAATATGCGTCCTAGAGCGAAAAGGACGATAATTCGTGACCACCCCTCAAAAATCAAAATTTTGGTGAAAATCTTTGAAAAATTTAAATTTTTATATGAAAAACTTATTTTGGCCATATCTCCTTAAATATGCGTCCTAGAGCGACAAGGACGATAATTCGTGACCACCCCTCAAAAATCAAAATTTTGGTGAAAATCCTTGAAAAATTGAAATTTTTATATGAAAAACTTATTTTGGCCATATCTCCTTAAATATGCGTCCTAGAGCGAAAAAGACGATAATTCGTGACGATCCCTCAAAAATCAAAATTTTGATGAAAATTCTTGAAAAATTGAAATTTTTATATGAAAAACTTATTTTGGCCATATCTCCTTAAATATGCGTCCTAGAGCGAAAAGGACGATAATTCGTGACCAACCCTCAAAAATCAAAATTTTGGTGAAAATCCTTGAAAAATTGAAATTTTTATATGAAAAACTTATTTTGGCCATATCTCCTTAAATATGCGTCCTAGAGCGAAACGGACGATAATTCGCGACCACCCTCAAAAATCAAAATTTTGGTGAAAATCCTTGAAAAATTTAACTTTTTTATATGAAAAACTTATTTTGGCCATATCTCCTTAAATATACGTCCTAGAGCGAAAAGGACGATAATTCGTGACCACCCCTCAAAAATCAAAATTTTGGTGAAAATCCTTGAAAAATTGAAATTTTTATATGAAAAACTTATTTTGGCCATATCTCCTTAAATATGCGTCCTAGAGCGAAATCAATATTTTGCTGAAAATCCTCAAAAAATTAAATTTATATATGAAAACCTTATTTTGGCCATATCTCCTTAAATATGCGTCCTAGAGCGAAAAGGACGATAATTCGTGACCACCCCTCAAAAATCAAAATTTTGGTGAAAATCCTTGAAAAATTGAAATTTTTATATGAAAAACTTATTTTGGCCATATCTCCTTAAATATGCGTCCTAGAGCGAAACGGACGATAATTCGTGACCACCCCTCAAAAATCAAAATTTTGGTGAAAATCCTTGAAAAATTTAACTTTTTTATATGAAAAACTTATTTTGGCCATATCTCCTTAAATATGCGTCCTAGAGCGAAAAGGACGATAATTCGTGACCACCCCTCAAAAATCAAAATTTTGGTGAAAATCCTTGAAAAATTGAAATTTTTATATGAAAAACTTATATTGGCCATATCTCCTTAAATATGCGTCCTAGAGCGAAAAGGACGACAATTCGTGACCACCCCTCAAAAATCAAAATTTTGGTGAAAATTCTTGAAAAATTTAAATTTTTATATGAAAAACTTATTTTGGCCATATCTCCTTAAATATGCGTACTAGAGCGAAAAGGATGATAATTCGTGACCACCCCTCAAAAATCAAAATTATGATGAAAATCCTCAAAAAATGAAATTTTTATATGAAAAACTTATTTTGGCCATATCTCCTTAAATATGCGTCCTAGAGCGAAAAGGACGATAATTCGTGACCACCCCTCAAAAATCAAAATTTTGGTGAAAATCCTTGAACAATTTAAATTTTTATATGAAAAACTTATTTTGGCCATACTTCCTTAAATATGCGTCCTAGCGCGAAAAGGATGATAGTTCGTGACCACCCCTCAAAAATCAAAATTTTGGTGAAAATCCTTGAAAAATTGAAATTTTTATATGAAAAACTTATTTTGGCCATATCTCCTTAAATATGCGTCCTAGAGCGAAAAGGACGATAATTCGTGACCACCCCTCAAAAATCAAAATTTTGGTGAAAATCTTTGAAAAATTTAAATCTTTATATGAAAAACTTATTTTGGCCATATCTCCTTAAATATGCGTCCTAGAGCGAAAAGGACGATAATTCGTGACCACCCCTCAAAAATCAAAATTTTGGTGAAAATCCTTGAAAAATTGAAATTTTTATATGAAAAATTTATTTTGGCCATATTTCCTTAAATATGCGTCCTAGAGCGAAAAGGACGATAATTCGTGACCACCCCTCAAAAATCAAAATTTTGGTGAAATTATTTAAAAAATTGAAATTTTTATACGAAAAACTTATTTTGGCCATATCTCCTTAAATATGCGTCCTAGAGAGAAAACGACGATAATTCGTGACCAACCCTCAAAAATCAAAATTTTGGTGAAAATCCTTGAAAAATTGAAATTTTTATATGAAAAACTTATTTTGGCCATATCTCCTTAAATATGCGTCCTAGAGCGATAAGGAAGATAATTCGTGACCAACCCTCAAAAATCAAAATTTTGGTGAAAATCCTTGAAAAATTTAAATTTTTATATGAAAAACTTATTTTGGCCATATCTCCTTAAATATGCGTCCTAGAGCGATAAGGACGATAATTCGTGACCACCCCTCAAAAATCAAAATTTTGGTGAAAATCCTCAAAAAATGAAATTTATATATGAAAAACTTATTTTGGTCATATCTCCTTAAATATGCGTCCTAGAGCGAAAAGGACGATAATTCGTGACCATCCCTCAAAAATCAAAATTTTGATGAAAATTCTTGAAAAATTGAAATTTTTATATGAAAAACTTATTTTGGCCATATTTCCTTAAATATGCGTCCTAGAGCGAAAAGGATGATAGTTCGTGACCACCCCTCAAAAATCAAAATTTTGGTGAAAATCCTTGAAAAATTGAAATTTTTATATGAAAAATTTATTTTGGCCATATCTCCTTAAATATGCGTCCTAGAGCGAAAAGGACGATAATTCGTGACCACCCCTCAAAAATCAAAATTATGGTGAAAATCTTTGAAAAATTGAAATTTTTTATATGAAAAACTTATTTTGGCCATAACTCCTTATATATGCGTCCTAGAGCGAAAAGGACGATAATTCGTGACCATCCCTCAAAAATCAAAATTTTGGTGAAAATCCTTGAAAAATTGAAATTTTTATATGAAAAACTTATTTTGGCCATATCTCCTTAAATATGCGTCCTAGAGCGAAAAGGACGATAATTCGTGACCACCCCTCAAAAATCAAAATTTTGGTGAAAATCCTTGAAAAATTGAAATTTTTATATGAAAAACTTTTTTTGGCCATATCTCCTTAAATATGCGTCCTAGAGCGAAAAGGACGATAATTCGTGACCACCCCTCAAAAATCAAAAGTTTGATGAAAATCCTCCAAAAATGAAATTTTTATATGAGAAACTTATTTTGGCCATATCTCCTTAAATATGCGTCCTAGAGCGAAAAGGACGATAATTCGTGACCACCCCTCAAAAATCAAAATTTTGGTGAAAATCCTCGAAAAATTTAAATTTTTATATGAAAACCTTATTTTGGCCATATCTCCTTAAATATGCGTCCTAGAGCGAAAAGGATGATAATTCGTGACCACCCCTCAAAAATCAGAATTTTGATGAAAATCCTCAAAAAATGAAATTTTTATATGAAAAACTTATTTTGGCCATATCTCCTTAAATATGCGTCCTAGAGCGAAAAGGACGATAATTCGTAACCACCCCTCAAAAATCAAAATTTTGGTGAAAATCCTTGAAAAATTTAAATTTTTATATGAAAAACTTATTTTGGCCATATCTCCTTAAATATGCGTCCTAGAGCGAAAAGGACGATAATTCGTGACCACCCCTCAAAAATCAAAATTTTGGTGAAAATCCTTGAAAAATTGAAATTTTTTATATGAAAAACTTATTTTGGCCATATCTCCTTAAATATGCGTCCTAGAGCGAAAAGGATGATAATTCGTGACCACCCCTCAAAAATCAAAATTTTGGTGAAAATCTTTGGAAAATTTAAATTTTTATATGAAAAACTTATTTTGGCCATATCTCCTTAAATATGCGTCCTAGAGCGAAAAGGACGATAATTCGTGACCACCCCTCAAAAATCAAAATTTTGGTGAAAATCCTTGAAAAATTGAAATTTTTATATGAAAAACTTATTTTGGCCATATCTCCTTAAATATGCGTCCTAGAGCGAAAAGGACGATAATTCGTGACCACCCCTCAAAAATCAAAATTTTGGTGAAAATCCTTGAAAAATTGAAATTTTTTATATGAAAAACTTATTTTGGCCATATCTCCTTAAATATGCGTCCTAGAGCGAAAAGGACGATAATTCGTGACCACCCCTCAAAAATCAAAATTTTGGTGAAAATCTTTGAAAAATTTAAATTTTTATATGAAAAACTTATTTTGGCCATATCTCCTTAAATATGCGTCCTAGAGCGACAAGGGCGATAATTCGTGACCACCCCTCAAAAATCAAAATTTTGGTGAAAATCCTTGAAAAATTGAAATTTTTATATGAAAAACTTATTTTGGCCATATCTCCTTAAATATGCGTCCTAGAGCGAAAAAGACGATAATTCGTGACGATCCCTCAAAAATCAAAATTTTGATGAAAATTCTTGAAAAATTGAAATTTTTATATGAAAAACTTATTTTGGCCATATCTCCTTAAATATGCGTCCTAGAGCGAAAAGGACGATAATTCGTGACCAACCCTCAAAAATCAAAATTTTGGTGAAAATCCTTGAAAAATTGAAATTTTTATATGAAAAACTTATTTTGGCCATATCTCCTTAAATATGCGTCCTAGAGCGAAACGGACGATAATTCGCGACCACCCTCAAAAATCAAAATTTTGGTGAAAATCCTTGAAAAATTTAACTTTTTTATATGAAAAACTTATTTTGGCCATATCTCCTTAAATATGCGTCCTAGAGCGAAAAGGACGATAATTCGTGACCACCCCTCAAAAATCAAAATTTTGGTGAAAATCCTTGAAAAATTGAAATTTTTATATGAAAAACTTATTTTGGCCATATCTCCTTAAATATGCGTCCTAGAGCGAAATCAATATTTTGCTGAAAATCCTCAAAAAATTAAATTTATATATGAAAACCTTATTTTGGCCATATCTCCTTAAATATGCGTCCTAGAGCGAAAAGGACGATAATTCGTGACCACCCCTCAAAAATCAAAATTTTGGTGAAAATCCTTGAAAAATTGAAATTTTTATATGAAAAACTTATTTTGGCCATATCTCCTTAAATATGCGTCCTAGAGCGAAACGGACGATAATTCGTGACCACCCCTCAAAAATCAAAATTTTGGTGAAAATCCTTGAAAAATTTAACTTTTTTATATGAAAAACTTATTTTGGCCATATCTCCTTAAATATGCGTCCTAGAGCGAAAAGGACGATAATTCGTGACCACCCCTCAAAAATCAAAATTTTGGTGAAAATCCTTGAAAAATTGAAATTTTTATATGAAAAACTTATATTGGCCATATCTCCTTAAATATGCGTCCTAGAGCGAAAAGGACGACAATTCGTGACCACCCCTCAAAAATCAAAATTTTGGTGAAAATTCTTGAAAAATTTAAATTTTTATATGAAAAACTTATTTTGGCCATATCTCCTTAAATATGCGTACTAGAGCGAAAAGGATGATAATTCGTGACCACCCCTCAAAAATCAAAATTATGATGAAAATCCTCAAAAAATGAAATTTTTATATGAAAAACTTATTTTGGCCATATCTCCTTAAATATGCGTCCTAGAGCGAAAAGGACGATAATTCGTGACCACCCCTCAAAAATCAAAATTTTGGTGAAAATCCTTGAACAATTTAAATTTTTATATGAAAAACTTATTTTGGCCATATTTCCTTAAATATGCGTCCTAGCGCGAAAAGGATGATAGTTCGTGACCACCCCTCAAAAATCAAAATTTTGGTGAAAATCCTTGAAAAATTGAAATTTTTATATGAAAAACTTATTTTGGCCATATCTCCTTAAATATGCGTCCTAGAGCGAAAAGGACGATAATTCGTGACCACCCCTCAAAAATCAAAATTTTGGTGAAAATCTTTGAAAAATTTAAATCTTTATATGAAAAACTTATTTTGGCCATATCTCCTTAAATATGCGTCCTAGAGCGAAAAGGACGATAATTCGTGACCACCCCTCAAAAATCAAAATTTTGGTGAAAATCCTTGAAAAATTGAAATTTTTATATGAAAAATTTATTTTGGCCATATCTCCTTAAATATGCGTCCTAGAGCGAAAAGGACGATAATTCGTGACCACCCCTCAAAAATCAAAATTTTGGTGAAATTATTTAAAAAATTGAAATTTTTATACGAAAAACTTATTTTGGCCATATCTCCTTAAATATGCGTCCTAGAGAGAAAACGACGATAATTCGTGACCAACCCTCAAAAATCAAAATTTTGGTGAAAATCCTTGAAAAATTGAAATTTTTATATGAAAAACTTATTTTGGCCATATCTCCTTAAATATGCGTCCTAGAGCGATAAGGAAGATAATTCGTGACCAACCCTCAAAAATCAAAATTTTGGTGAAAATCCTTGAAAAATTTAAATTTTTATATGAAAAACTTATTTTGGCCATATCTCCTTAAATATGCGTCCTAGAGCGATAAGGACGATAATTCGTGACCACCCCTCAAAAATCAAAATTTTGGTGAAAATCCTCAAAAAATGAAATTTATATATGAAAAACTTATTTTGGTCATATCTCCTTAAATATGCGTCCTAGAGCGAAAAGGACGATAATTCGTGACCATCCCTCAAAAATCAAAATTTTGATGAAAATTCTTGAAAAATTGAAATTTTTATATGAAAAACTTATTTTGGCCATATTTCCTTAAATATGCGTCCTAGAGCGAAAAGGATGATAGTTCGTGACCACCCCTCAAAAATCAAAATTTTGGTGAAAATCCTTGAAAAATTGAAATTTTTATATGAAAAATTTATTTTGGCCATATCTCCTTAAATATGCGTCCTAGAGCGAAAAGGACGATAATTCGTGACCACCCCTCAAAAATCAAAATTTTGGTGAAAATCTTTGAAAAATTGAAATTTTTTATATGAAAAACTTATTTTGGCCATAACTCCTTATATATGCGTCCTAGAGCGAAAAGGACGATAATTCGTGACCATCCCTCAAAAATCAAAATTTTGGTGAAAATCCTTGAAAAATTGAAATTTTTATATGAAAAACTTATTTTGGCCATATCTCCTTAAATATGCGTCCTAGAGCGAAAAGGACGATAATTCGTGACCACCCCTCAAAAATCAAAATTTTGGTGAAAATCCTTGAAAAATTGAAATTTTTATATGAAAAACTTTTTTTGGCCATATCTCCTTAAATATGCGTCCTAGAGCGAAAAGGACGATAATTCGTGACCACCCCTCAAAAATCAAAAGTTTGATGAAAATCCTCCAAAAATGAAATTTTTATATGAGAAACTTATTTTGGCCATATCTCCTTAAATATGCGTCCTAGAGCGAAAAGGACGATAATTCGTGACCACCCCTCAAAAATCAAAATTTTGGTGAAAATCCTCGAAAAATTTAAATTTTTATATGAAAACCTTATTTTGGCCATATCTCCTTAAATATGCGTCCTAGAGCGAAAAGGATGATAATTCGTGACCACCCCTCAAAAATCAGAATTTTGATGAAAATCCTCAAAAAATGAAATTTTTATATGAAAAACTTATTTTGGCCATATCTCCTTAAATATGCGTCCTAGAGCGAAAAGGACGATAATTCGTAACCACCCCTCAAAAATCAAAATTTTGGTGAAAATCCTTGAAAAATTTAAATTTTTATATGAAAAACTTATTTTGGCCATATCTCCTTAAATATGCGTCCTAGAGCGAAAAGGATGATAATTCGTGACCACCCCTCAAAAATCAAAATTTTGGTGAAAATCTTTGGAAAATTTAAATTTTTATATGAAAAACTTATTTTGGCCATATCTCCTTAAATATGCGTCCTAGAGCGAAAAGGACGATAATTCGTGACCACCCCTCAAAAATCAAAATTTTGGTGAAAATCCTTGAAAAATTGAAATTTTTATATGAAAAACTTATTTTTGCCATATCTCCTTAAATATGCGTCCTAGAGCGAAAAGGACGATAATTCGTGACCACCCCTCAAAAATCAAAATTTTGGTGAAAATCCTTGAAAAATTGAAATTTTTTATATGAAAAACTTATTTTGGCCATATCTCCTTAAATATGCGTCCTAGAGCGAAAAGGATGATAATTCGTGACCACCCCTCAAAAATCAAAATTTTGGTGAAAATCTTTGGAAAATTTAAATTTTTATATGAAAAACTTATTTTGGCCATATCTCCTTAAATATGCGTCCTAGAGCGAAAAGGACGATAATTCGTGACCACCCCTCAAAAATCAAAATTTTGGTGAAAATCCTTGAAAAATTGAAATTTTTATATGAAAAACTTATTTTGGCCATATCTTCTTAAATATGCGTCCTAGAGCGAAAAGGACGATAATTCGTGACCACCCCTCAAAAATCAAAAATTTGGTGAAAATCCTTGAAAAATTTAAATTTTTATATGAAAAACTTATTTTGGCCATATCTCCTTAAATATGCGTCCTAGAGAGAAAAGGACGATAATTCGTGACCAACCCTCAAAAATCAAAATTTTGGTGAAAATCCTTGAAAAATTGAAATTTTTATATGAAAAACTTATTTTGGCCATATCTCCTTAAATATGCGTCCTAGAGCGAAAAGGACGATAATTCGTGACCACCCCTCAAAAATCAAAATTTTGGTGAAAATCCTTGAAAAATTTAAATTTTTATATGAAAAACTTATTTTGGCCATATCTCCTTAAATATGCGTCCTAGAGCGAAAAGGATGATAATTCGTGACCACCCCTCAAAAATCAAAATTTTGATGAAAATCCTCAAAAAGTGAAATTTTTATATGAAAAACTTATTTTGGCCATATCTCCTTAAATATGCGTCCTAGAGCGAAAAGGACGATAATTCGTGACCACCCCTCAAAAATCAAAATTTTGGTGAAAATCCTTGAAAAATTTAAATTTTTATATGAAAAACTTATTTTGGCCATATCTCCTTAAATATGCGTCCTAGAGCGAAAAGGACGATAATTCGTGACCACCCCTCAAAAATCAAAATTTTGGTGAAAATCCTTGAAAAATTTAAATTTTTATATGAAAAACTTATTTTGGCCATATCTCCTTAAATATGCGTCCTAGAGCGAAACGGATGATAATTCGTGACCACCCCTCAAAAATCAAAATGTTGATGAAAATCCTTGAAAAATTGAAATTTTTATATAAAAAACTTATTTTGGCCATATCTCCTTAAATATGCGTCCTAGAGCGATAACGACGATAATTCGTGACCACCCCTCAAAAATCAAAATTTTGGAGAAAATCTCCTTAAATATGCGTCCTAGAGCGAAATCAATATTTTGATGAAAATCCTCAAAAAAATTAAATTTTTATATGAAAAACTTATTTTTGCCATATCTCCTTAAATATGCGTCCTAGAGTGAAAAGGACGATAATTCGTGACCGCCCCTCAAAAATCAAAATTTTGGTGAAAATCCTTGAAAAATTGAAATTTTTATATGAAAAACTTATTTTGGCCATATCTCCTTAAATATGCGTCCTACAGCGAAAAGGACGATAATTCGTGACCACCCCTCAAAAATCAAAATTTTGGTGAAAATCCTTGAAAAATTGAAATTTTTTATATGAAAAACTTATTTTGGCCATATCTCCTTAAATATGCGTCCTAGAGCGAAAAGGACGATAATTCGCGACCACCCCTCAAAAATCAAAATTTTGGTGAAAATCTTTGAAAAATTTAAATTTTTATATGAAAAACTTATTTTGGCCATATCTCCTTAAATATGCGTCCTAGAGAGAAAAGGACGATAATTCGTGACCACCCCTCAAAAATCAAAAGTTTGATGAAAATCCTCCAAAAATGAAATTTTTATATGAAAAACTTATTTTGGCCATATCTCCTTAAATATGCGTCCTAGAGCGAAAAGGACGATAATTCGTGACCACCCCTCAAAAATCAAAATTTTGGTGAAAATCCTTGAAAAATTTAAATTTTTATATGAAAACCTTATTTTGGCCATATCTCCTTAAATATGCGTCCTAGAGCGAAAAGGATGATAATTCGTGACCACCCCTCAAAAATCAGAATTTTGATGAAAATCCTCAAAAAATGAAATTTTTATATGAAAAACTTATTTTGGCCATATCTCCTTAAATATGCGTCCTAGAGCGAAAAGGACGATAATTCGTAACCACCCCTCAAAAATCAAAATTTTGGTGAAAATCCTTGAAAAATTTAAATTTTTATATGAAAAACTTATTTTGGCCATATCTCCTTAAATATGCGTCCTAGAGCGAAAAGGACGATAATTCGTGACCACCCTTCAAAAATCAAAATTTTGGTGAAAATCCTTGAAAAATTGAAATTTTTATATGAAAAACTTATTTTGGCCATATCTCCTTAAATATGCGTCCTAGAGCGAAAAGGACGATAATTCGTGACCACCCCTCAAAAATCAAAATTTTGGTGAAAATCCTTGAAAAATTGAAATTTTTATATGAAAAATTTATTTTGGCCATATCTCCTTAAATATGCGTCCTAGAGCGAAAAGGACGATAATTCGTGACCACCCCTCAAAAATCAAAATTTTGGTGAAAATCCTTGAAAATTTTAAATTTTAAAAATTGAAATTTTTATATGAAAAACTTATTTTGGCCATATCTCCTTAAATATGCGTCCTAGAGCGATAGGGAAGATAATTCGTGACCACACCTCAAAAATCAAAATTTTGGTGAAAATCCTTGAAAAATTTAAATTTTTATATGAAAAACTTATTTTGGCCATATCTCCTTAAATATGCGTCCTAGAGCGAAAAGGACGATAATTCGTGACCACCCCTCAAAAATCAAAATTTTGGTGAAAATCCTTGAAAAATTGAAATTTTTATATGAAAAATTTATTTTGGCCATATCTCCTTAAATATGCGTCCTAGAGCGAAAAGGACGATAATTCGTGACCACCCCTCACAAATCAAAATTTTGGTGAAAATCCTTGAAAAATTGAAATTTTTATATGAAAAACTTATTTTGGCCATATCTCCTTAAATATGCGTCCTAGAGCGAAAAGGACGATAATTTGTGACCACCCTTCAAAAATCAAAATTTTGGTGAAAATCCTTGAAAAATTGAAATTTTTTATATGAAAAACTTATTTTGGCCATATCTCCTTAAATATGCGTCCTAGAGCGAAAAGGACGATAATTCGTGACCACCCCTCAAAAATCAAAATTTTGGTGAAAATCCTTGAAAAATTGAAATTTTTATACGACAAACTTATTTTGGCCATATCTCCTTAAATATGCGTCCTAGAGCGAAAAGGACGATAATTCGTGACCACCCCTCAAAAATCAAAATTTTGATGAAAATCCTCAAAAAAATGAAATTTTTATATGAAAAACTTATTTTGGCCATATCTCCTTAAATATGCGTCCTAGAGCGAAAAGGACGATAATTCGTGACCACCCCTCAAAAATCAAAATTTTGACGAAAATCCTCAAAAAAATGAAATTTTTATATGAAAAACTTATTTTGGCCATATCTCCTTAAATATGCGTCCTAGAGCGAAAAGGACGATAATTCGTGACCACCCCTCAAAAATCAAAATTTTGATGAAAATCCTCAAAAAAATGAAATTTTTATATGAAAAACTTATTTTGGCCATATCTCCTTAAATATGGGTCCAAGAGCGAAAAGGACGATAATTCGTGACCACCCCTCAAAAATCAAAATTTTGGTGAAAATCCTTGAAAAATTGAAATTTTTATATGAAAAACTTATTTTGGCCATATCTCCTTAAATATGCGTCCTAGAGCGAAAAGGACGATAATTCGTAACCACCCCTCAAAAATCAAAATTTTGGCGCAAAACCTTGAAAAATTGAAATTTTTATATGAAAAACTTATTTTGGCCATATCTCCTTAAATATGCGTCCTAGAGAGAAACGAATGATAATTCGTGACCACTCCCTAAAAATCAAAAATTTGATGAAAATCCTCCAAAAATGAAATTTTTATATGAAAAACTTATTTTGGCCATATCTCCTTAAATATGCGCCCTAGAGCGAAAAGGATGATAATTCGTGACCACCCCTCAAAAATCAAAATTTTGGTGAAATTATTTAAAAAATTGAAATTTTTATACGAAAAACTTATTTTGGCCATATCTCCTTAAATGTGCGTCCTAGAGCGAAAAGGACGATAATTCGTGACCACCCCTCAAAAATCAAAATTTTGATGAAAATCCTCAAAAAAATGAAATTTTTATATGAAAAACTTATTTTGGCCATATCTCCTTAAATATGCGTCCTAGAGCGAAAAGGACGATAATTCGTGACCACCCCTCAAAAATCAAAATTTTGATGAAAATCCTCAAAAAAATGAAATTTTTATATGAAAAACTTATTTTGGCCATATCTCCTTAAATATGCGTCCTAGAGCGAAAAGGACGATAATTCGTGACCACCCCTCAAAAATCAAAATTTTGGTGAAAAATTGAAATTTTTATGTGAAAAACTTAATTTGGCCATATCTCCTTAAATATGCGTCCTAGAGCCAAAAGGACGATAATTGGTGACCACCCCCCAAAAATCAAAATTTTGATGAAAATCCTCAAAAAAATGAAATTTTTATATGAAAAACTTATTTTGGCCATATCTCCTTAAATATGCGTCCTAGAGCGAAAAGGACGATAATTCGTGACCACCCCCCAAAAATCAAAATTTTGGTGAAAATCCTTGAAAAATTTAAATTTTTATATGAAAAACTTATTTTGGCCATATCTCCTTAAATATGCGTCCTAGAGAGAAAAGGACGATAATTCGTGACCAACCCTCAAAAATCAAAATTTTGATGAAAATCCTAGAAAAATTGAAATTTTTATATGAAAAACTTATTTTGGCCATATCTCCTTAAATATGCGTCCTAGAGCGAAAAGGACGATAATTCGTGACCACCCCCCAAAAATCAAAATTTTGATGAAAATACTCAAAAAAATGAAATTTTTATATGAAAAACTTATTTTGGCCATATCTCCTTAAATATGCGTCCTAGAGCGAAAAGGACGATAATTCGTGACCACCCCTCAAAAATCAAAATTTTGATGAAAATCCTCAAAAAAATGAAATTTTTATATGAAAAACTTATTTTGGCCATATCTCCTTAAATATGCGTCCTAGAGCGAAAAGGACGATAATTCGTGACCACCCCCCAAAAATCAAAATTTTGGTGAAAATCCTTGAAAAATTTAAATTTTTATATGAAAAACTTATTTTGGCCATATCTCCTTAAATATGCGTCCTAGAGCGAAAAGGACGATAATTCGTGACCACCCCTCAAAAATCAAAATTTTGGTGAAAATCCTTGAAAAATTGAAATTTTTATATGAAAAATTTATTTTGGCCATATCTCCTTAAATATGCGTCCTAGAGCGAAAAGGACGATAATTCGTGACCACCCCTCAAAAATCAAAATTTTGGTGAAAATCCTTGAAAATTTTAAATTTTAAAAATTGAAATTTTTATATGAAAAACTTATTTTGGCCATATCTCCTTAAATATGCGTCCTAGAGCGATAGGGAAGATAATTCGTGACCACACCTCAAAAATCAAAATTTTGGTGAAAATCCTTGAAAAATTTAAATTTTTATATGAAAAACTTATTTTGGCCATATCTCCTTAAATATGCGTCCTAGAGCGAAAAGGACGATAATTCGTGACCACCCCTCAAAAATCAAAATTTTGGTGAAAATCCTTGAAAAATTGAAATTTTTATATGAAAAATTTATTTTGGCCATATCTCCTTAAATATGCGTCCTAGAGCGAAAAGGACGATAATTCGTGACCACCCCTCACAAATCAAAATTTTGGTGAAAATCCTTGAAAAATTGAAATTTTTATATGAAAAACTTATTTTGGCCATATCTCCTTAAATATGCGTCCTAGATAGAAAAGGACGATAATTCGCGACCAACACTCAAAAATCAAAATTTTGGTGAAAATCCTTGAAAAATTGAAATTTTTATATGAAAAACTTATTTTGGCCATATCTCCTTAAATATGCGTCCTAGAGCGAAAAGGACGATAATTTGTGACCACCCTTCAAAAATCAAAATTTTGGTGAAAATCCTTGAAAAATTGAAATTTTTTATATGAAAAACTTATTTTGGCCATATCTCCTTAAATATGCGTCCTAGAGCGAAAAGGACGATAATTCGTGACCACCCCTCAAAAATCAAAATTTTGGTGAAAATCCTTGAAAAATTGAAATTTTTATACGACAAACTTATTTTGGCCATATCTCCTTAAATATGCGTCCTAGAGCGAAAAGGACGATAATTCGTGACCACCCCTCAAAAATCAAAATTTTGATGAAAATCCTCAAAAAAATGAAATTTTTATATGAAAAACTTATTTTGGCCATATCTCCTTAAATATGCGTCCTAGAGCGAAAAGGACGATAATTCGTGACCACCCCTCAAAAATCAAAATTTTGACGAAAATCCTCAAAAAAATGAAATTTTTATATGAAAAACTTATTTTGGCCATATCTCCTTAAATATGCGTCCTAGAGCGAAAAGGACGATAATTCGTGACCACCCCTCAAAAATCAAAATTTTGATGAAAATCCTCAAAAAAATGAAATTTTTATATGAAAAACTTATTTTGGCCATATCTCCTTAAATATGGGTCCAAGAGCGAAAAGGACGATAATTCGTGACCACCCCTCAAAAATCAAAATTTTGGTGAAAATCCTTGAAAAATTGAAATTTTTATATGAAAAACTTATTTTGGCCATATCTCCTTAAATATGCGTCCTAGAGCGAAAAGGACGATAATTCGTAACCACCCCTCAAAAATCAAAATTTTGGCGCAAAACCTTGAAAAATTGAAATTTTTATATGAAAAACTTATTTTGGCCATATCTCCTTAAATATGCGTCCTAGAGAGAAACGAATGATAATTCGTGACCACCCCTAAAAATCAAAAATTTGATGAAAATCCTCCAAAAATGAAATTTTTATATGAAAAACTTATTTTGGCCATATCTCCTTAAATATGCGCCCTAGAGCGAAAAGGATGATAATTCGTGACCACCCCTCAAAAATCAAAATTTTGGTGAAATTATTTAAAAAATTGAAATTTTTATACGAAAAACTTATTTTGGCCATATCTCCTTAAATGTGCGTCCTAGAGCGAAAAGGACGATAATTCGTGACCACCCCTCAAAAATCAAAATTTTGATGAAAATCCTCAAAAAAATGAAATTTTTATATGAAAAACTTATTTTGGCCATATCTCCTTAAATATGCGTCCTAGAGAGAAACGAATGATAATTCGTGACCACCCCTAAAAATCAAAAATTTGATGAAAATCCTCCAAAAATGAAATTTTTATATGAAAAACTTATTTTGGCCATATCTCCTTAAATATGCGTCCTAGAGAGAAAAGGACGATAATTCGTGACCAACCCTCAAAAATCAAAATTTTGATGAAAATCCTTGAAAAATTGAAATTTTTATATGAAAAACTTATTTTGGCCATATCTCCTTAAATATGCGTCCTAGAGCGAAAAGGACGATAATTCGTGACCACCCCCCAAAAATCAAAATTTTGATGAAAATACTCAAAAAAAATGAAATTTTTATATGAAAAACTTATTTTGGCCATATCTCCTTAAATATGCGTCCTAGAGCGAAAAGGACGATAATTCGTGACCACCCCTCAAAAATCAAAATTTTGATGAAAATCCTCAAAAAAATGAAATTTTTATATGAAAAACTTATTTTGGCCATATCTCCTTAAATATGCGTCCTAGAGCGAAAAGGACGATAATTCGTGACCACCCCTCAAAAATCAAAATTTTGATGAAAATCCTCAAAAAAATGAAATTTTTATATGAAAAACTTATTTTGGCCATATCTCCTTAAATATGCGTCCTAGAGCGAAAAGGACGATAATTCGTGACCACCCCTCAAAAATCAAAATTTTGATGAAAATCCTCAAAAAAATGAAATTTTTATATGAAAAACTTATTTTGGCCATATCTCCTTAAATATGCGTCCTAGAGCGAAAAGGACGATAATTCGTGACCACCCCTCAAAAATCAAAATTTTGATGAAAATCCTCAAAAAAATGAAATTTTTATATGAAAAACTTATTTTGGCCATATCTCCTTAAATATGCGTCCTAGAGCGAAAAGGACGATAATTCGTGACCACCCCTCAAAAATCAAAATTTTGGTGAAAAATTGAAATTTTTATGTGAAAAACTTAATTTGGCCATATCTCCTTAAATATGCGTCCTAGAGCCAAAAGGACGATAATTGGTGACCACCCCCCAAAAATCAAAATTTTGATGAAAATCCTCAAAAAAATGAAATTTTTATATGAAAAACTTATTTTGGCCATATCTCCTTAAATATGCGTCCTAGAGCGAAAAGGACGATAATTCGTGACCACCCCCCAAAAATCAAAATTCTGGTGAAAATCCTTGAAAAATTTAAATTTTTATATGAAAAACTTATTTTGGCCATATCTCCTTAAATATGCGTCCTAGAGAGAAAAGGACGATAATTCGTGACCAACCCTCAAAAATCAAAATTTTGGTGAAAATCCTTGAAAAATTGAAATTTTTATATGAAAAACTTATTTTGGCCATATCTCCTTAAATATGCGTCCTAGAGCGATAGGGAAGATAATTCGTGACCACACCTCAAAAATCAAAATTTTGGTGAAAATCCTTGAAAAATTTAAATTTTTATATGAAAAACTTATTTTGGCCATATCTCCTTAAATATGCGTCCTAGAGCGAAAAGGACGATAATTCGTGACCACCCCTCAAAAATCAAAATTTTGATGAAAATCCTCAAAAAAATGAAATTTTTATATGAAAAACTTATTTTGGCCATATCTCCTTAAATATGCGTCCTAGAGCGAAAAGGACGATAATTCGTGACCACCCCTCAAAAATCAAAATTTTGATGAAAATCCTCAAAAAAATGAAATTTTTATATGAAAAACTTATTTTGGCCATATCTCCTTAAATATGCGTCCTAGAGCGAAAAGGACGATAATTCGTGACCACCCCTCAAAAATCAAAATTTTGATGAAAATCCTCAAAAAATGAAATTTTTATATGAAAAACTTATTTTGGCCATATCTCCTTAAATATGCGTCCTAGAGCGAAAAGGACGATAATTCGTGACCACCCCTCAAAAATCAAAATTTTGGTGAAAAATTGAATTTTTTATGTGAAAAACTTATTTTGGCCATATCTCCTTAAATATGCGTCCTAGAGCCAAAAGGACGATAATTCGTGACCACCCCCCAAAAATCAAAATTTTGATGAAAATCCTCAAAAAAATGAAATTTTTATATGAAAAACTTATTTTGGCCATATCCCCTTAAATATGCGTCCTAGAGCGAAAAGGACGATAATTCGTGACCACCCCTCAAAAATCAAAATTTTGGTGAAAATCCTTGAAAAATTTAAATTTTTATATGAAAAACTTATTTTGGCCATATCTCCTTAAATATGCGTCCTAGAGAGAAAAGGACGATAATTCGTGACCAACCCTCAAAAATCAAAATTTTGGTGAAAATCCTTGAAAAATTGAAATTTTTATATGAAAAACTTATTTTGGCCATATCTCCTTAAATATGCGTCCTAGAGCGATAGGGAAGATAATTCGTGACCACACCTCAAAAATCAAAATTTTGGTGAAAATCCTTGAAAAATTTAAATTTTTATATGAAAAACTTATTTTGGCCATATCTCCTTAAATATGCGTCCTAGAGCGAAAAGGACGATAATTCGTGACCACCCCTCAAAAATCAAAATTTTGGTGAAAATCCTTGAAAAATTGAAATTTTTATATGAAAAATTTATTTTGGCCATATCTCCTTAAATATGCGTCCTAGAGCGAAAAGGACGATAATTCGTGGCCACCCCTCACAAATCAAAATTTTGGTGAAAATCCTTGAAAAATTGAAATTTTTATATGAAAAACTTATTTTGGCCATATCTCCTTAAATGTGCGTCCTAGAGCGAAAAGGACGATAATTCGTGACCACCCCTCAAAAATCAAAATTTTGGTGAAAATCCTTGAAAAATTTAAATTTTTATATGAAAAACTTATTTTGGCCATATCTCCTTAAATATGCGTCCTAGAGCGAAAAGGACGATAATTCGTGACCACCCCTCAAAAATCAAAATTTTGGTGAAAATCCTTGAAAAATTTAAATTTTTATATGAAAAACTTATTTTGGCCATATCTCCTTAAATATGCGTCCTAGAGCGATAGGGAAGATAATTCGTGACCACACCTCAAAAATCAAAATTTTGGTGAAAATCCTTGAAAAATTTAAATTTTTATATGAAAAACTTATTTTGGCCATATCTCCTTAAATATGCGTCCTAGAGCGAAAAGGACGATAATTCGTGACCACCCCTCAAAAATCAAAATTTTTGTGAAAATCCTTGAAAAATTTAAATTTTTATATGAAAAACTTATTTTGGCCATATCTCCTTAAATATGCGTCCTAGAGCGAAAAGGACGATAATTCGTGACCACCCCTCAAAAATCAAAATTTTGGTGAAAATCCTTGAAAAATTTAAATTTTTATATGAAAAACTTATTTTGGCCATATCTCCTTAAATATGCGTCCTAGAGCGAAAAGGACGATAATTCGTGACCACCCCTCAGAAATCAAAATTTTGGTGAAAATCCTTGAAAAATTTAAATTTTTATATGAAAAACTTATTTTGGCCATATCTCCTTAAATATGCGTCCTAGAGCGAAAAGGACGATAATTCGTGACCACCCCTCAAAAATCAAAATTTTGGTGAAAATCCTTGAAAAATTTAAATTTTTTATATGAAAAACTTATTTTGGCCATATCTCCTTAAATATGCGTCCTAGAGCGAAAAGGACGATAATTCGTGACCACCCCTCAAAAATCAAAATTTTGGTGAAAATCTTTGAAAAATTTAAATTTTTATATGAAAAACTTATTTTGGCCATATCTCCTTAAATATGCGTCCTAGAGAGAAAAGGACGATAATTCGTGACCACCCCTCAAAAATCAAAATTTTGGTGAAAATCCTTGAAAAATTGAAATTTTTATATGAAAAACTTATTTTGGCCATATCTCCTTAAATATGCGTCCTAGAGCGAAACGGATGATAATTCGTGACCACCCCTCAAAAATCAAAATTTTGGGGAAAATCTCCTTAAATATGCGTCCTAGAGCGAAATCAATATTTTGATGAAAATCCTCAAAAAAATTAAATTTTTATATGAAAAACTTATTTTGGCCATATCTCCTTAAATATGCGTCCTAGAGCGAAAAGGATGATAATTCGTGACCACCCCTCAAAAATCAAAATTTTGGTGAAAATCCTTGAAAAATTGAAATTTTTATATGAAAAACTTATTTTGGGCATATCTCCTTAAATATGCGTCCTAGAGCGAAAAGGACGATAATTCGTGACCACCCCTCAAAAATCAAAGTTTTGGTGAAAATCCTTGAAAAATTGAAATTTTTTATATGAAAAACTTATTTTGGCCATATCTCCTTAAATATGCGTCCTAGAGCGAAAAGGACGATAATTCGTGACCACCCCTCAATAATCAAAATTTTGGTGAAAAATCTTTGAAAAATTTAAATTTTTATATGAAAAACTTATTTTGGCCATATCTCCTTAAATATGCGTCCTAGAGCGAAAAGGACGATAATTCGTGACCACCCCTCAAAAATCAAAATTTTGGTGAAAATCCTTGAAAAATTTAAATTTTTATATGAAAAACTTATTTTGGCCATATCTCCTTAAATATGCGTCCTAGAGAGAAAAGGACGATAATTCGTGACCACCCCTCAAAAATCAAAATTTTGGTGAAAAATTGAAATTTTTATGTGAAAAACTTAATTTGGCCATATCTCCTTAAATATGCGTCCTAGAGAGAAAAGGACGATAATTGGTGACCACCCCCCAAAAATCAAAATTTTGATGAAAATCCTCAAAAAAATGAAATTTTTATATGAAAAACTTATTTTGGCCATATCTCCTTAAATATGCGTCCTAGAGCGAAAAGGACGATAATTCGTGACCACCCCCCAAAAATCAAAATTTTGGTGAAAATCCTTGAAAAATTTAAATTTTTATATGAAAAACTTATTTTGGCCATATCTCCTTAAATATGCGTCCTAGAGAGAAAAGGACGATAATTCGTGACCAACCCTCAAAAATCAAAATTTTGATGAAAATCCTTGAAAAATTGAAATTTTTATATGAAAAACTTATTTTGGCCATATCTCCTTAAATATGCGTCCTAGAGCGAAAAGGACGATAATTCGTGACCACCCCCCAAAAATCAAAATTTTGATGAAAATACTCAAAAAAATGAAATTTTTATATGAAAAACTTATTTTGGCCATATCTCCTTAAATATGCGTCCTAGAGCGAAAAGGACGATAATTCGTGACCACCCCTCAAAAATCAAAATTTTGATGAAAATCCTCAAAAAAATGAAATTTTTATATGAAAAACTTATTTTGGCCATATCTCCTTAAATATGCGTCCTAGAGCGAAAAGGACGATAATTCGTGACCACCCCTCAAAAATCAAAATTTTGATGAAAATCCTCAAAAAAATGAAATTTTTATATGAAAAACTTATTTTGGCCATATCTCCTTAAATATGCGTCCTAGAGCGAAAAGGACGATAATTCGTGACCACCCCTCAAAAATCAAAATTTTGATGAAAATCCTCAAAAAAATGAAATTTTTATATGAAAAACTTATTTTGGCCATATCTCCTTAAATATGCGTCCTAGAGCGAAAAGGACGATAATTCGTGACCACCCCTCAAAAATCAAAATTTTGGTGAAAAATTGAAATTTTTATGTGAAAAACTTAATTTGGCCATATCTCCTTAAATATGCGTCCTAGAGCCAAAAGGACGATAATTGGTGACCACCCCCCAAAAATCAAAATTTTGATGAAAATCCTCAAAAAAATGAAATTTTTATATGAAAAACTTATTTTGGCCATATCTCCTTAAATATGCGTCCTAGAGCGAAAAGGACGATAATTCGTGACCACCCCCCAAAAATCAAAATTCTGGTGAAAATCCTTGAAAAATTTAAATATTTATATGAAAAACTTATTTTGGCCATATCTCCTTAAATATGCGTCCTAGAGAGAAAAGGACGATAATTCGTGACCAACCCTCAAAAATCAAAATTTTGGTGAAAATCCTTGAAAAATTGAAATTTTTATATGAAAAACTTATTTTGGCCATATCTCCTTAAATATGCGTCCTAGAGCGATAGGGAAGATAATTCGTGACCACACCTCAAAAATCAAAATTTTGGTGAAAATCCTTGAAAAATTTAAATTTTTATATGAAAAACTTATTTTGGCCATATCTCCTTAAATATGCGTCCTAGAGCGAAAAGGACGATAATTCGTGACCACCCCTCAAAAATCAAAATTTTGATGAAAATCCTCAAAAAAATGAAATTTTTATATGAAAAACTTATTTTGGCCATATCTCCTTAAATATGCGTCCTAGAGCGAAAAGGACGATAATTCGTGACCACCCCTCAAAAATCAAAATTTTGATGAAAATCCTCAAAAAAATGAAATTTTTATATGAAAAACTTATTTTGGCCATATCTCCTTAAATATGCGTCCTAGAGCGAAAAGGACGATAATTCGTGACCACCCCTCAAAAATCAAAATTTTGATGAAAATCCTCAAAAAATGAAATTTTTATATGAAAAACTTATTTTGGCCATATCTCCTTAAATATGCGTCCTAGAGCGAAAAGGACGATAATTCGTGACCACCCCTCAAAAATCAAAATTTTGGTGAAAAATTGAATTTTTTATGTGAAAAACTTATTTTGGCCATATCTCCTTAAATATGCGTCCTAGAGCCAAAAGGACGATAATTCGTGACCACCCCCCAAAAATCAAAATTTTGATGAAAATCCTCAAAAAAATGAAATTTTTATATGAAAAACTTATTTTGGCCATATCCCCTTAAATATGCGTCCTAGAGCGAAAAGGACGATAATTCGTGACCACCCCTCAAAAATCAAAATTTTGGTGAAAATCCTTGAAAAATTTAAATTTTTATATGAAAAACTTATTTTGGCCATATCTCCTTAAATATGCGTCCTAGAGAGAAAAGGACGATAATTCGTGACCAACCCTCAAAAATCAAAATTTTGGTGAAAATCCTTGAAAAATTGAAATTTTTATATGAAAAACTTATTTTGGCCATATCTCCTTAAATATGCGTCCTAGAGCGATAGGGAAGATAATTCGTGACCACACCTCAAAAATCAAAATTTTGGTGAAAATCCTTGAAAAATTTAAATTTTTATATGAAAAACTTATTTTGGCCATATCTCCTTAAATATGCGTCCTAGAGCGAAAAAGACGATAATTCGTGACCACCCCTCAAAAATCAAAATTTTGGTGAAAATCCTTGAAAAATTGAAATTTTTATATGAAAAATTTATTTTGGCCATATCTCCTTAAATATGCGTCCTAGAGCGAAAAGGACGATAATTCGTGACCACCCCTCACAAATCAAAATTTTGGTGAAAATCCTTGAAAAATTGAAATTTTTATATGAAAAACTTATTTTGGCCATATCTCCTTAAATGTGCGTCCTAGAGCGAAAAGGACGATAATTCGTGACCACCCCTCAAAAATCAAAATTTTGGTGAAAATCCTTGAAAAATTTAAATTTTTATATGAAAAACTTATTTTGGCCATATCTCCTTAAATATGCGTCCTAGAGCGAAAAGGACGATAATTCGTGACCACCCCTCAAAAATCAAAATTTTGGTGAAAATCCTTGAAAAATTTAAATTTTTATATGAAAAACTTATTTTGGCCATATCTCCTTAAATATGCGTCCTAGAGAGAAAAGGACGATAATTCGTGACCAACCCTCAAAAATCAAAATTTTGGTGAAAATCCTTGAAAAATTGAAATTTTTATATGAAAAACTTATTTTGGCCATATCTCCTTAAATATGCGTCCTAGAGCGATAGGGAAGATAATTCGTGACCACACCTCAAAAATCAAAATTTTGGTGAAAATCCTTGAAAAATTTAAATTTTTATATGAAAAACTTATTTTGGCCATATCTCCTTAAATATGCGTCCTAGAGCGAAAAGGACGATAATTCGTGACCACCCCTCAAAAATCAAAATTTTGGTGAAAATCCTTGAAAAATTTAAATTTTTATATGAAAAACTTATTTTGGCCATATCTCCTTAAATATGCGTCCTAGAGCGAAAAGGACGATAATTCGTGACCACCCCTCAGAAATCAAAATTTTGGAGAAAATCCTTGAAAAATTTAAATTTTTATATGAAAAACTTATTTTGGCCATATCTCCTTAAATATGCGTCCTAGAGCGAAAAGGACGATAATTCGTGACCACCCCTCAAAAATCAAAATTTTGGTGAAAATCCTTGAAAAATTTAAATTTTTTATATGAAAAACTTATTTTGGCCATATCTCCTTAAATATGCGTCCTAGAGCGAAAAGGACGATAATTCGTGACCACCCCTCAAAAATCAAAATTTTGGTGAAAATCTTTGAAAAATTGAAATTTTTATATGAAAAACTTATTTTGGCCATATCTCCTTAAATATGCGTCCTAGAGAGAAAAGGACGATAATTCGTGACCACCCCTCAAAAATCAAAATTTTGGTGAAAATCCTTGAAAAATTGAAATTTTTATATGAAAAACTTATTTTGGCCATATCTCCTTAAATATGCGTCCTAGAGCGAAACGGATGATAATTCGTGACCACCCCTCAAAATTCAAAATTTTGGGGAAAATCTCCTTAAATATGCGTCCTAGAGCGAAAAGGACGATAATTCGTGACCACCCCTCAAAAATCAAAATTTTGGTGAAAATCCTTGAAAAATTTAAATTTTTATATGAAAAACTTATTTTGGCCATATCTCCTTAAATATGCGTCCTAGAGAGAAAAGGACGATAATTCGTGACCAACCCTCAAAAATCAAAATTTTGGTGAAAATCCTTGAAAAATTGAAATTTTTATATGAAAAACTTATTTTGGCCATATCTCCTTAAATATGCGTCCTAGAGCGATAAGGAAGATAATTCGTGACCACACCTCAAAAATCAAAATTTTGGTGAAAATCCTTGAAAAATTTATATTTTTATATGAAAAACTTATTTTGGCCATATCTCCTTAAATATGCGTCCTAGAGCGATAAGGACGATAATTCGTGACCACCCCTCAAAAATCAAAATTTTGGTGAAAATCCTTGAAAATTTTAAATTTTTATATGAAAAACTTATTTTGGCCATATCTCCTTAAATATGCGTCCTAGAGCGAAAAGGACGATAATTCGTGACCACCCCTCAAAAATCAAAATTTTGGTGAAAATCCTTGAAAAATTGAAATTTTTTATATGAAAAACTTATTTTGGCCATATCTCCTTAAATATGCGTCCTAGAGCGAAAAGGACGATAATTCGTGACCACCCCTCAAAAATCAAAATTTTGGTGAAAATCTTTGAAAAATTTAAATTTTTATATGAAAAACTTATTTTGGCCATATCTCCTTAAATATGCGTCCTAGAGCGATAAGGACGATAATTCGTGACCACCCCTCAAAATTAAAAATTTTGGTGAAAATCCTTGAAAAATTTAAATTTTTATATGAAAAACTTATTTTGGCCATATCTCCTTAAATATGCGTCCTAGAGCGAAATCAAAATTTTGATGAAAATCCTCAAAAAAATTAAATTTTTATATGAAAAACTTATTTTGGCCATATCTCCTTAAATATGCGTCCTAGAGAGAAAAGGACGATAATTCGTGACCAACCCTCAAAAATCAAAATTTTGGTGAAAATCCTTGAAAAATTGAAATTTTTATATGAAAAACTTATTTTGGCCATATCTCCTTAAATATGCGTCCTAGAGCGATAGGGAAGATAATTCGTGACCACACCTCAAAAATCAAAATTTTGGTGAAAATCCTTGAAAAATTTAAATTTTTATATGAAAAACTTATTTTGGCCATATCTCCTTAAATATGCGTCCTAGAGCGAAAAGGATGATAATTCGTGACCACCCCTCAAAAATCAAAATTTTGGTGAAAATCCTTGAAAAATTTAAATTTTTATATGAAAAACTTATTTTGGCCATATCTCCTTAAATATGCGTCCTAGAGCGAAAAGGACGATAATTCGTGACCACCCCTCAGAAATCAAAATTTTGGTGAAAATCCTTGAAAAATTTAAATTTTTATATGAAAAACTTATTTTGGCCATATCTCCTTAAATATGCGTCCTAGAGCGAAAAGGACGATAATTCGTGACCACCCCTCAAAAATCAAAATTTTGGTGAAAATCCTTGAAAAATTTAAATTTTTTATATGAAAAACTTATTTTGGCCATATCTCCTTAAATATGCGTCCTAGAGCGAAAAGGACGATAATTCGTGACCACCCCTCAAAAATCAAAATTTTGGTGAAAATCTTTGAAAAATTTAAATTTTTATATGAAAAACTTATTTTGGCCATATCTCCTTAAATATGCGTCCTAGAGAGAAAAGGACGATAATTCGTGACCACCCCTCAAAAATCAAAATTTTGGTGAAAATCCTTGAAAAATTGAAATTTTTATATGAAAAACTTATTTTGGCCATATCTCCTTAAATATGCGTCCTAGAGCGAAACGGATGATAATTCGTGACCACCCCTCAAAAATCAAAATTTTGGAGAAAATCTCCTTAAATATGCGTCCTAGAGCGAAATCAATATTTTGATGAAAATCCTCAAAAAAATTAAATTTTTATATGAAAAACTTATTTTGGCCATATCTCCTTAAATATGCGTCCTAGAGCGAAAAGGATGATAATTCGTGACCACCCCTCAAAAATCAAAATTTTGGTGAAAATCCTTGAAAAATTGAAATTTTTATATGAAAAACTTATTTTGGCCATATCTCCTTAAATATGCGTCCTAGAGCGAAAAGGACGATAATTCGTGACCACCCCTCAAAAATCAAAGTTTTGGTGAAAATCCTTGAAAAATTGAAATTTTTTATATGAAAAACTTATTTTGGCCATATCTCCTTAAATATGCGTCCAAGAGCGAAAAGGACGATAATTCGTGACCACCCCTCAATAATCAAAATTTTGGTGAAAAATCTTTGAAAAATTTAAATTTTTATATGAAAAACTTATTTTGGCCATATCTCCTTAAATATGCGTCCTAGAGCGAAAAGGACGATAATTCGTGACCACCCCTCAAAAATCAAAATTTTGGTGAAAATCCTTGAAAAATTTAAATTTTTATATGAAAAACTTATTTTGGCCATATCTCCTTAAATATGCGTCCTAGAGAGAAAAGGACGATAATTCGTTACCAACCCTCAAAAATCAAAATTTTGGTGAAAATCCTTGAAAAATTGAAATTTTTATATGAAAAACTTATTTTGGCCATATCTCCTTAAATATGCGTCCTAGAGCGAAACGGATGATAATTCGTGACCACCCCTCAAAAATCAAAATTTTGGAGAAAATCTCCTTAAATATGCGTCCTAGAGCGAAATCAATATTTTGATGAAAATCCTCAAAAAAATTAAATTTTTATATGAAAAACTTATTTTGGCCATATCTCCTTAAATATGCGTCCTAGAGCGAAAAGGATGATAATTCGTGACCACCCCTCAAAAATCAAAATTTTGGTGAAAATCCTTGAAAAATTTAAATTTTTATATGAAAAACTTATTTTGGCCATATCTCCTTAAATATGCGTCCTAGAGCGAAAAGGACGATAATTCGTGACCACCCCTCAAAAATCAAAATTTTGGTGAAAATCCTTGAAAAATTTAAATTTTTATATGAAAAACTTATTTTGGCCATATCTCCTTAAATATGCGTCCTAGAGCGATAAGGAAGATAATTCGTGACCACACCTCAAAAATCAAAATTTTGGTGAAAATCCTTGAAAAATTTATATTTTTATATGAAAAACTTATTTTGGCCATATCTCCTTAAATATGCGTCCTAGAGCGATAAGGACGATAATTCGTGACCACCCCTCAAAAATCAAAATTTTGGTGAAAATCCTTGAAAATTTTAAATTTTTATATGAAAAACTTATTTTGGCCATATCTCCTTAAATATGCGTCCTAGAGCGATAAGGACGATAATTCGTGACCACCCCTCAAAAATCAAAATTTTGGTGAAAATCCTTGAAAATTTTAAATTTTTATATGAAAAACTTATTTTGGCCATATCTCCTTAAATATGCGTCCTAGAGCGAAAAGGACGATAATTCGTGACCACCCCTCAAAAATCAAAATTTTGGTGAAAATCCTTGAAAAATTTAAATTTTTATATGAAAAACTTATTTTGGCCATATCTCCTTAAATATGCGTCCTAGAGCGAAACGGATGATAATTCGTGACCACCCCTCAAAAATCAAAATTTTGGAGAAAATCTCCTTAAATATGCGTCCTAGAGCGAAATCAATATTTTGATGAAAATCCTCAAAAAAATTAAATTTTTATATGAAAAACTTATTTTGGCCATATCTTCTTAAATATGCGTCCTAGAGCGAAAAGGATGATAATTCGTGACCACCCCTCAAAAATCAAAATTTTGGTGAAAATCCTTGAAAAATTGAAATTTTTATATGAAAAACTTATTTTGGCCATATCTCCTTAAATATGCGTCCTAGAGCGAAAAGGACGATAATTCGTGACCACCCCTCAAAAATCAAAGTTTTGGTGAAAATCCTTGAAAAATTGAAATTTTTTATATGAAAAACTTATTTTGGCCATATCTCCTTAAATATGCGTCCTAGAGCGAAAAGGACGATAATTCGTGACCACCCCTCAAACATCAAAATTTTGGTGAAAATCCTTGAAAATTTTAAATTTTTATATGAAAAACTTATTTTGGCCATATCTCCTTAAATGTGCGTCCTAGAGCGAAAAGGACGATAATTCGTGACCACCCCTCAAAAATCAAAATTTTGATGAAAATCCTCAAAAAATGAAATTTTTATATGAAAAACTTATTTTGGCCATATCTCCTTAAATATGCGTCCTAGAGCGAAAAGGACGATAATTCGTGACCACCCCTCAAACATCAAAATTTTGGTGAAAATCCTTGAAAATTTTAAATTTTTATATGAAAAACTTATTTTGGCCATATCTCCTTAAATGTGCGTCCTAGAGCGAAAAGGACGATAATTCGTGACCACCCCTCAAAAATCAAAATTTTGATGAAAATCCTCAAAAAATGAAATTTTTATATGAAAAACTTATTTTGGCCATATCTCCTTAAATATGCGTCCTAGAGCGAAAAGGACGATAATTCGTGACCACCCCTCAAAAATCAAAATTTTGATGAAAATCCTCAAAAAATGAAATTTTTATATGAAAAACTTATTTTGGCCATATCTCCTTAAATATGCGTCCTAGAGCGAAAAGGACGATAATTCGTGACCACCCCTCAAAAATCAAAATTTTGGTGAAAAATTGAATTTTTTATGTGAAAAACTTATTTTGGCCATATCTCCTTAAATATGCGTCCTAGAGCCAAAAGGACGATAATTCGTGACCACCCCCCAAAAATCAAAATTTTGATGAAAATCCTCAAAAAAATGAAATTTTTATATGAAAAACTTATTTTGGCCATATCCCCTTAAATATGCGTCCTAGAGCGAAAAGGACGATAACTCGTGACCACCCCTCAAAAATCAAAATTTTGGTGAAAATCCTTGAAAAATTTAAATTTTTATATGAAAAACTTATTTTGGCCATATCTCCTTAAATATGCGTCCTAGAGAGAAAAGGACGATAATTCGTGACCAACCCTCAAAAATCAAAATTTTGGTGAAAATCCTTGAAAAATTGAAATTTTTATATGAAAAACTTATTTTGGCCATATCTCCTTAAATATGCGTCCTAGAGCGATAGGGAAGATAATTCGTGACCACACCTCAAAAATCAAAATTTTGGTGAAAATCCTTGAAAAATTTAAATTTTTATATGAAAAACTTATTTTGGCCATATCTCCTTAAATATGCGTCCTAGAGCGAAAAGGACGATAATTCGTGACCACCCCTCAAAAATCAAAATTTTGGTGAAAATCCTTGAAAAATTGAAATTTTTATATGAAAAATTTATTTTGGCCATATCTCCTTAAATATGCGTCCTAGAGCGAAAAGGACGATAATTCGTGACCACCCCTCACAAATCAAAATTTTGGTGAAAATCCTTGAAAAATTGAAATTTTTATATGAAAAACTTATTTTGGCCATATCTCCTTAAATGTGCGTCCTAGAGCGAAAAGGACGATAATTCGTGACCACCCCTCAAAAATCAAAATTTTGGTGAAAATCCTTGAAAAATTTAAATTTTTATATGAAAAACTTATTTTGGCCATATCTCCTTAAATATGCGTCCTAGAGCGAAAAGGACGATAATTCGTGACCACCCCTCAAAAATCAAAATTTTGGTGAAAATCCTTGAAAAATTTAAATTTTTATATGAAAAACTTATTTTGGCCATATCTCCTTAAATATGCGTCCTAGAGAGAAAAGGACGATAATTCGTGACCAACCCTCAAAAATCAAAATTTTGGTGAAAATCCTTGAAAAATTGAAATTTTTATATGAAAAACTTATTTTGGCCATATCTCCTTAAATATGCGTCCTAGAGCGATAGGGAAGATAATTCGTGACCACACCTCAAAAATCAAAATTTTGGTGAAAATCCTTGAAAAATTTAAATTTTTATATGAAAAACTTATTTTGGCCATATCTCCTTAAATATGCGTCCTAGAGCGAAAAGGACGATAATTCGTGACCACCCCTCAAAAATCAAAATTTTGGTGAAAATCCTTGAAAAATTTAAATTTTTATATGAAAAACTTATTTTGGCCATATCTCCTTAAATATGCGTCCTAGAGCGAAAAGGACGATAATTCGTGACCACCCCTCAGAAATCAAAATTTTGGAGAAAATCCTTGAAAAATTTAAATTTTTATATGAAAAACTTATTTTGGCCATATCTCCTTAAATATGCGTCCTAGAGCGAAAAGGACGATAATTCGTGACCACCCCTCAAAAATCAAAATTTTGGTGAAAATCCTTGAAAAATTTAAATTTTTTATATGAAAAACTTATTTTGGCCATATCTCCTTAAATATGCGTCCTAGAGCGAAAAGGACGATAATTCGTGACCACCCCTCAAAAATCAAAATTTTGGTGAAAATCTTTGAAAAATTGAAATTTTTATATGAAAAACTTATTTTGGCCATATCTCCTTAAATATGCGTCCTAGAGAGAAAAGGACGATAATTCGTGACCACCCCTCAAAAATCAAAATTTTGGTGAAAATCCTTGAAAAATTGAAATTTTTATATGAAAAACTTATTTTGGCCATATCTCCTTAAATATGCGTCCTAGAGCGAAACGGATGATAATTCGTGACCACCCCTCAAAAATCAAAATTTTGGGGAAAATCTCCTTAAATATGCGTCCTAGAGCGAAAAGGACGATAATTCGTGACCACCCCTCAAAAATCAAAATTTTGGTGAAAATCCTTGAAAAATTTAAATTTTTATATGAAAAACTTATTTTGGCCATATCTCCTTAAATATGCGTCCTAGAGAGAAAAGGACGATAATTCGTGACCAACCCTCAAAAATCAAAATTTTGGTGAAAATCCTTGAAAAATTGAAATTTTTATATGAAAAACTTATTTTGGCCATATCTCCTTAAATATGCGTCCTAGAGCGATAAGGAAGATAATTCGTGACCACACCTCAAAAATCAAAATTTTGGTGAAAATCCTTGAAAAATTTATATTTTTATATGAAAAACTTATTTTGGCCATATCTCCTTAAATATGCGTCCTAGAGCGATAAGGACGATAATTCGTGACCACCCCTCAAAAATCAAAATTTTGGTGAAAATCCTTGAAAATTTTAAATTTTTATATGAAAAACTTATTTTGGCCATATCTCCTTAAATATGCGTCCTAGAGCGAAAAGGACGATAATTCGTGACCACCCCTCAAAAATCAAAATTTTGGTGAAAATCCTTGAAAAATTGAAATTTTTTATATGAAAAACTTATTTTGGCCATATCTCCTTAAATATGCGTCCTAGAGCGAAAAGGACGATAATTCGTGACCACCCCTCAAAAATCAAAATTTTGGTGAAAATCTTTGAAAAATTTAAATTTTTATATGAAAAACTTATTTTGGCCATATCTCCTTAAATATGCGTCCTAGAGCGATAAGGACGATAATTCGTGACCACCCCTCAAAATTAAAAATTTTGGTGAAAATCCTTGAAAAATTTAAATTTTTATATGAAAAACTTATTTTGGCCATATCTCCTTAAATATGCGTCCTAGAGCGAAATCAAAATTTTGATGAAAATCCTCAAAAAAATTAAATTTTTATATGAAAAACTTATTTTGGCCATATCTCCTTAAATATGCGTCCTAGAGAGAAAAGGACGATAATTCGTGACCAACCCTCAAAAATCAAAATTTTGGTGAAAATCCTTGAAAAATTGAAATTTTTATATGAAAAACTTATTTTGGCCATATCTCCTTAAATATGCGTCCTAGAGCGATAGGGAAGATAATTCGTGACCACACCTCAAAAATCAAAATTTTGGTGAAAATCCTTGAAAAATTTAAATTTTTATATGAAAAACTTATTTTGGCCATATCTCCTTAAATATGCGTCCTAGAGCGAAAAGGATGATAATTCGTGACCACCCCTCAAAAATCAAAATTTTGGTGAAAATCCTTGAAAAATTTAAATTTTTATATGAAAAACTTATTTTGGCCATATCTCCTTAAATATGCGTCCTAGAGCGAAAAGGACGATAATTCGTGACCACCCCTCAGAAATCAAAATTTTGGTGAAAATCCTTGAAAAATTTAAATTTTTATATGAAAAACTTATTTTGGCCATATCTCCTTAAATATGCGTCCTAGAGCGAAAAGGACGATAATTCGTGACCACCCCTCAAAAATCAAAATTTTGGTGAAAATCCTTGAAAAATTTAAATTTTTTATATGAAAAACTTATTTTGGCCATATCTCCTTAAATATGCGTCCTAGAGCGAAAAGGACGATAATTCGTGACCACCCCTCAAAAATCAAAATTTTGGTGAAAATCTTTGAAAAATTTAAATTTTTATATGAAAAACTTATTTTGGCCATATCTCCTTAAATATGCGTCCTAGAGAGAAAAGGACGATAATTCGTGACCACCCCTCAAAAATCAAAATTTTGGTGAAAATCCTTGAAAAATTGAAATTTTTATATGAAAAACTTATTTTGGCCATATCTCCTTAAATATGCGTCCTAGAGCGAAACGGATGATAATTCGTGACCACCCCTCAAAAATCAAAATTTTGGAGAAAATCTCCTTAAATATGCGTCCTAGAGCGAAATCAATATTTTGATGAAAATCCTCAAAAAAATTAAATTTTTATATGAAAAACTTATTTTGGCCATATCTCCTTAAATATGCGTCCTAGAGCGAAAAGGATGATAATTCGTGACCACCCCTCAAAAATCAAAATTTTGGTGAAAATCCTTGAAAAATTGAAATTTTTATATGAAAAACTTATTTTGGCCATATCTCCTTAAATATGCGTCCTAGAGCGAAAAGGACGATAATTCGTGACCACCCCTCAAAAATCAAAGTTTTGGTGAAAATCCTTGAAAAATTGAAATTTTTTATATGAAAAACTTATTTTGGCCATATCTCCTTAAATATGCGTCCTAGAGCGAAAAGGACGATAATTCGTGACCACCCCTCAATAATCAAAATTTTGGTGAAAAATCTTTGAAAAATTTAAATTTTTATATGAAAAACTTATTTTGGCCATATCTCCTTAAATATGCGTCCTAGAGCGAAAAGGACGATAATTCGTGACCACCCCTCAAAAATCAAAATTTTGGTGAAAATCCTTGAAAAATTTAAATTTTTATATGAAAAACTTATTTTGGCCATATCTCCTTAAATATGCGTCCTAGAGAGAAAAGGACGATAATTCGTGACCAACCCTCAAAAATCAAAATTTTGGTGAAAATCCTTGAAAAATTGAAATTTTTATATGAAAAACTTATTTTGGCCATATCTCCTTAAATATGCGTCCTAGAGCGAAACGGATGATAATTCGTGACCACCCCTCAAAAATCAAAATTTTGGAGAAAATCTCCTTAAATATGCGTCCTAGAGCGAAATCAATATTTTGATGAAAATCCTCAAAAAAATTAAATTTTTATATGAAAAACTTATTTTGGCCATATCTCCTTAAATATGCGTCCTAGAGCGAAAAGGATGATAATTCGTGACCACCCCTCAAAAATCAAAATTTTGGTGAAAATCCTTGAAAAATTTAAATTTTTATATGAAAAACTTATTTTGGCCATATCTCCTTAAATATGCGTCCTAGAGCGAAAAGGACGATAATTCGTGACCACCCCTCAAAAATCAAAATTTTGGTGAAAATCCTTGAAAAATTTAAATTTTTATATGAAAAACTTATTTTGGCCATATCTCCTTAAATATGCGTCCTAGAGCGATAAGGAAGATAATTCGTGACCACACCTCAAAAATCAAAATTTTGGTGAAAATCCTTGAAAAATTTATATTTTTATATGAAAAACTTATTTTGGCCATATCTCCTTAAATATGCGTCCTAGAGCGATAAGGACGATAATTCGTGACCACCCCTCAAAAATCAAAATTTTGGTGAAAATCCTTGAAAATTTTAAATTTTTATATGAAAAACTTATTTTGGCCATATCTCCTTAAATATGCGTCCTAGAGCGATAAGGACGATAATTCGTGACCACCCCTCAAAAATCAAAATTTTGGTGAAAATCCTTGAAAATTTTAAATTTTTATATGAAAAACTTATTTTGGCCATATCTCCTTAAATATGCGTCCTAGAGCGAAAAGGACGATAATTCGTGACCACCCCTCAAAAATCAAAATTTTGGTGAAAATCCTTGAAAAATTTAAATTTTTATATGAAAAACTTATTTTGGCCATATCTCCTTAAATATGCGTCCTAGAGCGAAACGGATGATAATTCGTGACCACCCCTCAAAAATCAAAATTTTGGAGAAAATCTCCTTAAATATGCGTCCTAGAGCGAAATCAATATTTTGATGAAAATCCTCAAAAAAATTAAATTTTTATATGAAAAACTTATTTTGGCCATATCTCCTTAAATATGCGTCCTAGAGCGAAAAGGATGATAATTCGTGACCACCCCTCAAAAATCAAAATTTTGGTGAAAATCCTTGAAAAATTGAAATTTTTATATGAAAAACTTATTTTGGCCATATCTCCTTAAATATGCGTCCTAGAGCGAAAAGGACGATAATTCGTGACCACCCCTCAAAAATCAAAGTTTTGGTGAAAATCCTTGAAAAATTGAAATTTTTTATATGAAAAACTTATTTTGGCCATATCTCCTTAAATATGCGTCCTAGAGCGAAAAGGACGATAATTCGTGACCACCCCTCAATAATCAAAATTTTGGTGAAAAATCTTTGAAAAATTTAAATTTTTATATGAAAAACTTATTTTGGCCATATCTCCTTAAATATGCGTCCTAGAGCGAAAAGGACGATAATTCGTGACCACCCCTCAAACATCAAAATTTTGGTGAAAATCCTTGAAAATTTTAAATTTTTATATGAAAAACTTATTTTGGCCATATCTCCTTAAATATGCGTCCTAGAGCGAAAAGGACGATAATTCGTGACCACCCCTCAAAAATCAAAATTTTGGTGAAAATCCTTGAAAAATTGAAATTTTTATATGAAAAATTTATTTTGGCCATATCTCCTTAAATATGCGTCCTAGAGCGAAAAGGACGATAATTCGTGACCACCCCTCACAAATCAAAATTTTGGTGAAAATCCTTGAAAAATTGAAATTTTTATATGAAAAACTTATTTTGGCCATATCTCCTTAAATGTGCGTCCTAGAGCGAAAAGGACGATAATTCGTGACCACCCCTCAAAAATCAAAATTTTGGTGAAAATCCTTGAAAAATTTAAATTTTTATATGAAAAACTTATTTTGGCCATATCTCCTTAAATATGCGTCCTAGAGCGAAAAGGACGATAATTCGTGACCACCCCTCAAAAATCAAAATTTTGGTGAAAATCTTTGAAAAATTTAAATTTTTATATGAAAAACTTATTTTGGCCATATCTCCTTAAATATGCGTCCTAGAGAGAAAAGGACGATAATTCGTGACCAACCCTCAAAAATCAAAATTTTGGTGAAAATCCTTGAAAAATTGAAATTTTTATATGAAAAACTTATTTTGGCCATATCTCCTTAAATATGCGTCCTAGAGCGATAGGGAAGATAATTCGTGACCACACCTCAAAAATCAAAATTTTGGTGAAAATCCTTGAAAAATTTAAATTTTTATATGAAAAACTTATTTTGGCCATATCTCCTTAAATATGCGTCCTAGAGCGAAAAGGACGATAATTCGTGACCACCCCTCAAAAATCAAAATTTTGGTGAAAATCCTTGAAAAATTTAAATTTTTATATGAAAAACTTATTTTGGCCATATCTCCTTAAATATGCGTCCTAGAGCGAAAAGGACGATAATTCGTGACCACCCCTTAGAAATCAAAATTTTGGTGAAAATCCTTGAAAAATTTAAATTTTTATATGAAAAACTTATTTTGGCCATATCTCCTTAAATATGCGTCCTAGAGCGAAAAGGACGATAATTCGTGACCACCCCTCAAAAATCAAAATTTTGGTGAAAATCCTTGAAAAATTTAAATTTTTTATATGAAAAACTTATTTTGGCCATATCTCCTTAAATATGCGTCCTAGAGCGAAAAGGACGATAATTCGTGACCACCCCTCAAAAATCAAAATTTTGGTGAAAATCTTTGAAAAATTTAAATTTTTATATGAAAAACTTATTTTGGCCATATCTCCTTAAATATGCGTCCTAGAGAGAAAAGGACGATAATTCGTGACCACCCCTCAAAAATCAAAATTTTGGTGAAAATCCTTGAAAAATTGAAATTTTTATATGAAAAACTTATTTTGGCCATATCTCCTTAAATATGCGTCCTAGAGCGAAACGGATGATAATTCGTGACCACCCCTCAAAAATCAAAATTTTGGAGAAAATCTCCTTAAATATGCGTCCTAGAGCGAAATCAATATTTTGATGAAAATCCTCAAAAAAATTAAATTTTTATATGAAAAACTTATTTTGGCCATATCTCCTTAAATATGCGTCCTAGAGCGAAAAGGATGATAATTCGTGACCACCCCTCAAAAATCAAAATTTTGGTGAAAATCCTTGAAAAATTGAAATTTTTATATGAAAAACTTATTTTGGC
Source organism: Haematobia irritans (assembly GCF_050003625.1). Taxonomy (NCBI): domain Eukaryota; kingdom Metazoa; phylum Arthropoda; class Insecta; order Diptera; family Muscidae; genus Haematobia; species Haematobia irritans. The sequence goes on from NC_134398.1 coordinate 199,280,329, forward strand.
CATATCTCCTTAAATATGCGTCCTAGAGCGAAAAGGACGATAATTCGTGACCACCCCTCAAAAATCAAAATTTTGGTGAAAATCCTTGAAAAATTTAAATTTTTATATGAAAAACTTATTTTGGCCATATCTCCTTAAATATGCGTCCTAGAGAGAAAAGGACGATAATTCGTGACCAACCCTCAAAAATCAAAATTTTGGTGAAAATCCTTGAAAAATTGAAATTTTTATATGAAAAACTTATTTTGGCCATATCTCCTTAAATATGCGTCCTAGAGCGATAAGGAAGATAATTCGTGACCACACCTCAAAAATCAAAATTTTGGTGAAAATCCTTGAAAAATTTATATTTTTATATGAAAAACTTATTTTGGCCATATCTCCTTAAATATGCGTCCTAGAGCGATAAGGACGATAATTCGTGACCACCCCTCAAAAATCAAAATTTTGGTGAAAATCCTTGAAAATTTAAAATTTTTATATGAAAAACTTATTTTGGCCATATCTCCTTAAATATGCGTCCTAGAGCGAAAAGGACGATAATTCGTGACCACCCCTCAAAAATCAAAATTTTGGTGAAAATCCTTGAAAAATTGAAATTTTTTATATGAAAAACTTATTTTGGCCATATCTCCTTAAATATGCGTCCTAGAGCGAAAAGGACGATAATTCGTGACCACCCCTCAAAAATCAAAATTTTGGTGAAAATCTTTGAAAAATTTAAATTTTTATATGAAAAACTTATTTTGGCCATATCTCCTTAAATATGCGTCCTAGAGCGAAAAGGACGATAATGCGTGACCACCCCTCAAAAATCAAAATTTTGGTGAAAATCCTTGAAAAATTTTAAATTTTTATATGAAAAACTTATTTTGGCCATATCTCCTTAAATATGCGTCCTAGAGCGATAAGGACGATAATTCGTGACCACCCCTCAAAAATCAAAATTTTGGTGAAAATCCTTGAAAAATTTAAATTTTTATATGAAAAACTTATTTTGGCCATATCTCCTTAAATATGCGTCCTAGAGCGAAAAGGATGATAAATCGTGACCACCCCCCAAAAATCAAAATTTTGATGAAAATCTTCAAAAAATGAAATTTTTATATGAAAAACTTATTTTGGCCATATCTCCTTAAATATGCGTCCTAGAGCGATAAGGACGATAATTCGTGACCACCCCTCAAAAATCAAAATTGTGGTGAAATTACTTGAAAAATTGAAATTTTTATATGAAAAACTTATTTTGGCCATATCTCCTTAAATATGCGTCCTACAGCTAAAAGGACGATAATTCGTGACCATCCCTCAAAAATCAATAATCAATCAATAATAATAATTCGTGACCACCCCTCAAAAATCAAAATTTTGGTGAAAATCCTTGAAAAATTGAAATTTTTTATATGAAAAACTTATTTTGGCCATATCTCCTTAAATATGCGTCCTAGAGCGAAAAGGACGATAATTCGTGACCACCCCTCAAAAATCAAAATCTTGGTGAAAATCTTTGAAAAATTTAAATTTTTATATGAAAAACTTATTTTGGCCATATCTCCTTAAATATGCGTCCTAGAGCGATAAGGACGATAATTCGTGACCACCCCTCAAAAATCAAAATGTTGGTAAAATTATTTAAAAAATTGAAATTTTTATACGAAAAACTTATTTTGGCCATATCTCTATAAATATGCGTCCTAGAGCGAAAAGTATGATAATTCGTGACCACCCCCCAAAAATCAATATTTTGATGAAAATCCTCAAAAAATGAAATTTTTATATGAAAAACTTATTTTGGCCATATCTCCTTAAATATGCGTCATAGAGCGAAACGGATTATAATTCGTGACCACCCCTCAAAAATCAAAATTTTGGTGAAAATCCTTGAAAAATTGAAATTTTTATATGAAAAACTTATTTTGGCCATATCTCCTTAAATATGCGTCCTAGAGCGAAAAGGATGATAATTCGTGACCACCCCCCAAAAATCAATATTTTGATGAAAATCCTCAAAAAAAAAAAATAAATTTTTATATGAAAAACTTATTTTGGCCATATCTCCTTAAATATGCGTCCTAGAGCGAAAAGGATGATAAATCGTGACCACCCCCCAAAAATCAAAATTTTGATGAAAATCCTCAAAAAATGAAATTTTTATATGAAAAACTTATTTTGGCCATATCTCCTTAAATATGCGTCCTAGAGCGATAAGGACGATAATTCGTGACCACCCCTCAAAAATCAAAATTTTGGTGACAATCCTTGAAAAATTTAAATTTTTATATGAAAAACTTATTTTGGCCATATCTCCTTAAATATGCGTCCTAGAGCGAAATCAAAATTTTGATGAAAATCCTCAAAAAAATTAAATTTTTATATGAAAAACTTATTTTGGCCATATCTCCTTAAATATGCGTCCTAGAGCGAAAATGACGATAATTCGTGACCACCCCTCAAAAATCAAAATGTTGGTAAAATTATTTAAAAAATTGAAATTTTTATACGAAAAACTTATTTTGGCCATATCTCCTTAAATATGCGTCCTAGAGCGAAAAGTATGATAATTCGTGACCACCCCCCAAAAATCAATATTTTGATGAAAATCCTCAAAAAAAAAAAAATAAATTTTTATATGAAAAACTTATTTTGGCCATATCTCCTTAAATATGCGTCCTAGAGCGAAAAGGATGATAAATCGTGACCACCCCCCAAAAATCAAAATTTTGATGAAAATCCTCAAAAAATGAAATTTTTATATGAAAAACTTATTTTGGCCATATCTCCTTAAATATGCGTCATAGAGCGAAACGGATGATAATTCGTGACCACCCCTCAAAAATCATCGATAAGGACGATAATTCGTGACCACCCCTCAAAAATAAAAATTTTGGTGAAAATCCTTGAAAAATTTAAATTTTTATATGAAAAACTTATTTTGGCCATATCTCCTTAAATATGCGTCCTAGAGCGAAATCAAAATTTTGATGAAAATCCTCAAAAAAATTAAATTTTTATATGAAAAACTTATTTTGGCCATATCTCCTTAAATATGCGTCCTAGAGCGAAAATGACGATAATTCGTGACCACCCCTCAAAAATCAAAATGTTGGTAAAATTATTTAAAAAATTGAAATTTTTATACGAAAAACTTATTTTGGCCATATCTCCTTAAATATGCGTCCTAGAGCGAAAAGTATGATAATTCGTGACCACCCCCCAAAAATCAATATTTTGATGAAAATCCTCAAAAAAAAAAATAAATTTTTATATGAAAAACTTATTTTGGCCATATCTCCTTAAATATGCGTCCTAGAGCGAAAAGGATGATAAATCGTGACCACCCCCCAAAAATCAAAATTTTGATGAAAATCCTCAAAAAATGAAATTTTTATATGAAAAACTTATTTTGGCCATATCTCCTTAAATATGCGTCATAGAGCGAAACGGATGATAATTCGTGACCACCCCTCAAAAATCAAAATTTTGGTGAAAATCCTTGAAAAATTGAAATTTTTATATGAAAAACTTATTTTGGCCATATCTCCTTAAATATGCGTCCTAGAGCGAAAAGGATGATAAATCGTGACCACCCCCCAAAAATCAAAATTTTGATGAAAATCTTCAAAAAATAAAATTTTTATATGAAAAACTTATTTTGGCCATATCTCCTTAAATATGCGTCATAGAGCGAAACGGATGATAATTCGTGACCACCCCTCAAAAATCAAAACTTTGGTGAAATTACTTGAAAAATTGAAATTTTTATATGAAAAACTTATTTTGGCCATATCTCCTTAAATATGCGTCCTACAGCGAAAGGACGATAATTCGTGACCACCCCTCAAAAATCAAAATTTTGTTGAAAATCCTTGAAAAATTTAAATTTTTATATGAAAAACTTATTTTGGCCATATCTCCTTAAATATGCGTCCTAGAGCGATAAGGACGATAATTCGTGACCACCCCTCAAAAATCAAAATTTTGGTGACAATCCTTGAAAAATTTAAATTTTTATATGAAAAACTTATTTTGGCCATATCTCCTTAAATATGCGTCCTACAGCGAAAAGGACGATAATTCGTGACCACCCCTCAAAAATCAAAATTTTGGTGAAAATCCTTGAAAAATTTAAATTTTTATATGAAAAACTTATTTTGGCCATATCTCCTTAAATATGCGTCCTAGAGCGATAAGGACGATAATTCGTGACCACCCCTCAAAAATCAAAATTTTGGTGAAAATCCTTGAAAAATTTAAATTTTTATATGAAAAACTTATTTTGGCCATATCTCCTTAAATATGCGTCCTAGAGCGAAAAGGATGATAATTCGTGACCACCCCCCCAAAAATCAATATTTTGATGAAAATCCTCAAAAAAATGAAATTTTTATATGAAAAGCTTATTTTGGCCATATCTCCTTAAATATGCGTCCTAGAGCGAAAAGGATGATAAATCGTGACCACCCCCCAAAAATCAAAATTTTGATGAAAATCCTCACAAAATGAAATTTTTATATGAAAAACTTATTTTGGCCATATCTCCTTAAATATGCGTCCTAGAGCGAAAAGGATGATAATTCGTGACCACCCCTCAAAAATCAAAATTTTGGTGAAATTACTTGAAAAATTGAAATTTTTATATGAAAAACTTATTTTGGCCATATCTCCTTAATTATGCGTCCTACAGCGAAAAGGACGATAATTCGTGACCACCCCTCAAAAATCAAAATTTTGGTGAAAATCCTTGAAAAATTTAAATTTTTATATGAAAAACTTATTTTGGCCATATCTCCTTAAATATGCGTCCTAGAGCGATAAGGACGATAATTCGTGACCACCCCTCAAAAATCAAAATTTTGGTGAAAATCCTTGAAAAATTTAAATTTTTATATGAAAAACTTATTTTGGCCATATCTCCTTAAATAAGCGTCCTACAGCGAAAAGGACGATAATTCGTGACCACCCCTCAAAAATCAAAATTTTGGTGAAAATCCTTGAAAAATTTAAATTTTTATATGAAAAACTTATTTTGGCCATATCTCCTTAAATATGCGTCCTAGAGCGAAAAGGATGATAATTCGTGACCACCCCCCAAAAATCAATATTTTGATGAAAATCCTCAAAAAAATTAATTTTTTATATGAAAAATTTATTTTGGCCATATCTCCTTAAATATGCGTCCTAGAGCGAAAAGGATGATAAATCGTGACCACCCCCCAAAAATCAAAATTTTGATGAAAATCCTCAAAAAATGAAATTTTTATATGAAAAACTTATTTTGGCCATATCTCCTTAAATATGCGTCATAGAGCGAAACGGATGATAATTCGTGACCACCCCTCAAAAATCTAAATTTTGGTGAAAATCCTTGAAAAATTGAAATTTTTATATGAAAAACTTATTTTGGCCATATCTCCTAGAGCGAAAAGGATGATAAATCGTGACCACCCCCCAAAAATCAAAATTTTGATGAAAATCTTCAAAAAATGAAATTTTTATATGAAAAACTTATTTTGGCCATATCTCCTTAAATATGCGTCCTAGAGCGAAAAGGACGATAATTCGTGACCACCCCTCAAAAATCAAAATTTTGGTGACAATCCTTGAAAAATGTAAATTTTTATATGAAAAACTTATTTTGGCCATATCTCCTTAAATATGCGTCCTAGAGCGATAAGGACGATAATTCGTGACCACCCCTCAAAAATCAAAATTTTGGTGAAAATCCTTGAAAAATTTAAATTTTTATATGAAAAACTTATTTTGGCCATATCTCCTTAAATATGCGTCCTAGAGCGATAAGGACGATAATTCGTGACCACCCCTCAAAAATCAAAATTTTGGTGAAAATCCTTGAAAAATTTAAATTTTTATATGAAAAACTTATTTTGGCCATATCTCCTTAAATATGCGTCCTAGAGCGATAAGGACGATAATTCGTGGCCACCCCTCAAAAATCAAAATTTTGGTGAAAATCCTTGAAAAATTTAAATTTTTATATGAAAAACTTATTTTGGCCATATCTCCTTAAATATGCGTCCTAGAGCGATAAGGACGATAATTCGTGACCACCCCTCAAAAATCAAAATTTTGATGAAAATCCTCACAAAATGAAATTTTTATATGAAAAACTTATTTTGGCCATATCTCCTTAAATATGCGTCCTACAGCGAAAAGGACGATAATTCGTGACCACCCCTCAAATATCAAAATTTTGGTGAAAATCCTTGAAAAATGTAAATTTTTATATGAAAAACTTATTTTGGCCATATCTCCTTAAATATGCGTCCTAGAGCGATAAGGACGATAATTCGTGACCACCCCTCAAAAATCAAAATTTTGGTGAAAATCCTTGAAAAATTTAAATTTTTATATGAAAAACTTATTTTGGCCATATCTCCTTAAATATGCGTCCTAGAGCGATAAGGACGATAATTCGTGACCACCCCTCAAAAATCAAAATTTTGGTGAAAATCCTTGAAAAATTTAAATTTTTATATGAAAAACTTATTTTGGCCATATCTCCTTAAATATGCGTCCTAGAGCGATAAGGACGATAATTCGTGGCCACCCCTCAAAAATCAAAATTTTGGTGAAAATCCTTGAAAAATTTAAATTTTTATATGAAAAACTTATTTTGGCCATATCTCCTTAAATATGCGTCCTAGAGCGATAAGGACGATAATTCGTGACCACCCCTCAAAAATCAAAATTTTGATGAAAATCCTCACAAAATGAAATTTTTATATGAAAAACTTATTTTGGCCATATCTCCTTAAATATGCGTCCTACAGCGAAAAGGACGATAATTCGTGACCACCCCTCAAATATCAAAATTTTGGTGAAAATCCTTGAAAAATGTAAATTTTTATATGAAAAACTTATTTTGGCCATATCTCCTTAAATATGCGTCCTAGAGCGATAAGGACGATAATTCGTGACCACCCCTCAAAAATCAAAATTTTGGTGAAAATCCTTGAAAAATTTAAATTTTTATATGAAAAACTTATTTTGGCCATATCTCCTTAAATATGCGTTCTAGAGCGATAAGGACGATAATTCGTGACCACCCCTCAAAAATCAAAATTTTGGTGAAAATCCTTGAAAAATTTAAATTTTTATATGAAAAACTTATTTTGGCCATATCTCCTTAAATATGCGTCCTAGAGCGATAAGGACGATAATTCGAGGCCACCCCTCAAAAATCAAAATTTTGGTGAAAATCCTTGAAAAATTTAAATTTTTATATGAAAAACTTATTTTGGCCATATCTCCTTAAATATGCGTCCTAGAGCGATAAGGACGATAATTCGTGACCACCCCTCAAAAATCAAAATTTTGGTGAAAATCCTTGAAAAATGTAAATTTTTATATGAAAAACTTATTTTGGCCATATCTCCTTAAATATGCGTCCTACAGCGAAAAGGACGATAATTCGTGACCACCCCTCAAAAATCAAAATTTTGGTGAAAATCCTTGAAAAATTTAAATTTTTATATGAAAAACTTATTTTGGCCATATCTCCTTAAATATGCGTCCTAGAGCGATAAGGACGATAATTCGTGACCACCCCTCAAAAATCAAAATTTTGGTGAAAATCCTTGAAAAATTTAAATTTTTATATGAAAAACTTATTTTGGCCATATCTCCTTAAATAAGCGTCCTACAGCGAAAAGGACGATAATTCGTGACCACCCCTCAAAAATCAAAATTTTGGTGAAAATCCTTGAAAAATTTAAATTTTTATATGAAAAACTTATTTTGGCCATATCTCCTTAAATATGCGTCCTAGAGCGAAAAGGATGATAATTCGTGACCACCCCCCAAAAATCAATATTTTGATGAAAATCCTCAAAAAAATTAATTTTTTATATGAAAAATTTATTTTGGCCATATCTCCTTAAATATGCGTCCTAGAGCGAAAAGGATGATAAATCGTGACCACCCCCCAAAAATCAAAATTTTGATGAAAATCCTCAAAAAATGAAATTTTTATATGAAAAACTTATTTTGGCCATATCTCCTTAAATATGCGTCATAGAGCGAAACGGATGATAATTCGTGACCACCCCTCAAAAATCAAAATTTTGGTGAAAATCCTTGAAAAATTTAAATTTTTATATGAAAAACTTATTTTGGCCATATCTCCTTAAATATGCGTCCTAGAGCGAAATCAATATTATGATGAAAATCCTCAAAAAAATTAAATTTTTATATGAAAAACTTATTTTGGCCATATCTCCTTAAATATGCGTCCTAGAGCGAAAAGGACGATAAATCGTGACCACCCCCCAAAAATCAAAATTTTGATGAAAATCTTCAAAAAATGAAATTTTTATATGAAAAACTTATTTTGGCCATATCTCCTTAAATATGCGTCCTAGAGCGATAAGGACGATAATTCGTGGCCACCCCTCAAAAATCAAAATTTTGGTGAAAATCCTTGAAAAATTTAAATTTTTATATGAAAAACTTATTTTGGCCATATCTCCTAGAGCGAAAAGGATGATAAATCGTGACCACCCCCCAAAAATCAAAATTTTGATGAAAATCTTCAAAAAATGAAATTTTTATATGAAAAACTTATTTTGGCCATATCTCCTTAAATATGCGTCCTAGAGCGATAAGGACGATAATTCGTGGCCACCCCTCAAAAATCAAAATTTTGGTGAAAATCCTTGAAAAATTTAAATTTTTATATGAAAAACTTATTTTGGCCATATCTCCTTAAATATGCGTCCTAGAGCGATAAGGACGATAATTCGTGACCACCCCTCAAAAATCAAAATTTTGGTGAAAATCCTCAAAAAAATGAAATTTTTATATGAAAAGCTTATTTTGGCCATATCTCCTTAAATATGCGTCCTAGAGTGAAAAGGATGATAAATCGTGACCACCCCCCAAAAATCAAAATTTTGATGAAAATCCTCACAAAATGAAATTTTTATATGAAAAACTTATTTTGGCCATATCTCCTTAAATATGCGTCCTAGAGCGAAAAGGATGATAATTCGTGACCACCCCTCAAAAATCAAAATTTTGGTGAAATTACTTGAAAAATTGAAATTTTTATATGAAAAACTTATTTTGGCCATATCTCCTTAAATATGCGTCCTACAGCGAAAAGGACGATAATTCGTGACCACCCCTCAGAAATCAAAATTTTGGTGAAAATCCTTGAAAAATTTAAATTTTTATATGAAAAACTTATTTTGGCCATATCTCCTTAAATATGCGCCCTAGAGCGATAAGGACGATAATTCGTGACCACCCCTCAAAAATCAAAATTTTGGTGAAAATCCTTGAAAAATTTAAATTTTTATATGAAAAACTTATTTTGGCCATATCTCCTTAAATAAGCGTCCTACAGCGAAAAGGACGATAATTCGTGACCACCCCTCACAAATCAAAATTTTGGTGAAAATCCTTGAAAAATTTAAATTTTTATATGAAAAACTTATTTTGGCCATATCTCCTTAAATATGCGTCCTAGAGCGAAAAGGATGATAATTCGTGACCACCCCCCAACAATCAATATTTTGATGAAAATCCTCAAAAAAATTAATTTTTTATATGAAAAATTTATTTTGGCCATATCTCCTTAAATATGCGTCCTAGAGCGAAAAGGATGATAAATCGTGACCACCCCCCAAAAATCAAAATTTTGATGAAAATCCTCAAAAAATGAAATTTTTATATGAAAAACTTATTTTGGCCATATCTCCTTAAATATGCGTCATAGAGCGAAACGGATGATAATTCGTGACCACCCCTCAAAAATCAAAATTTTGGTGAAAATCCTTGAAAAATTGAAATTTTTATATGAAAAACTTATTTTGGCCATATCTCCTAGAGCGAAAAGGATGATAAATCGTGACCACCCCCCAAAAATCAAAATTTTGATGAAAATCTTCAAAAAATGAAATTTTTATATGAAAAACTTATTTTGGCCATATCTCCTTAAATATGCGTCCTAGAGCGATAAGGAAGATAATTCGTGACCACCCCTCAAAAATCAAAACTTTGGTGAAATTACTTGAAAAATTGAAATTTTTATATGAAAAACTTATTTTGGCCATATCTCCTTAAATATGCGTCCTACAGCGAAAAGGACGATAATTCGTGACCACCCCTCAAAAATCAAAATTTTGGTGAAAATCCTTGAAAAATTTAAATTTTTATATGAAAAACTTATTTTGGCCATATCTCCTTAAATATGCGTCCTAGAGCGATAAGGACGATAATTCGTGACCACCCCTCAAAAATCAAAATTTTGGTGAAAATCCTTGAAAAATTTAAATTTTTATATGAAAAACTTATTTTGGCCATATCTCCTTAAATATGCGTCCTAGAGCGATAAGGACGATAATTCGTGACCACCCCCCCAAAAATCAATATTTTGATGAAAACCTCAAAAAAATGAAATTTTTATATGAAAAACTTATTTTGGCCATATCTCCTTAAATATGCGTCCTAGAGCGATATGGACGATAATTCGTGACCACCCCTCAAAAATCAAAATTTTGGTGAAAATCCTTGAAAAATTTAAATTTTTATATGAAAAACTTATTTTGGCCATATCTCCTTAAATATGCGTCCTAGAGCGAAAAGGACGATAATTCGTGACCACCCCTCAAAAATCAAAATTTTGGTGAAAATCCTTGAAAAATTGAAATTTTTATATGAAAAACTTATTTTGGCCATATCTCCTTAAATATGCGTCCTAGAGCGAAAAGGATGATAATTCGTGACCACCCCTCAAAAATCAAAATTTTGGTGAAATTACTTGAAAAATTGAAATTTTTATATGAAAAACTTATGTTGGCCATATCTCCTTAAATATGCGTCCTAGAGCGATAAGGACGATAATTCGTGACCACCCCTCAAAAATCAAAATTTTGGTGAAAATCCTTGAAAAATTGAAATTTTTATATGAAAAACTTATTTTGGCCATATCTCCTTAAATATGCGTCCTAGAGCGAAAAGGATGATAATTCGTGACCACCCCTCAAAAATCAAAATTTTGGTGAAATTACTTGAAAAATTTAAATTTTTATATGAAAAACTTATTTTGGCCATATCTCCTTAAATAAGCGTCCTACAGCGAAAAGGACGATAATTCGTGACCACCCCTCAAAAATCAAAATTTTGGTGAAAATCCTTGAAAAATTTAAATTTTTATATGAAGAACTTATTTTGGCCATATCTCCTTAAATATGCGTCCTAGAGCGAAAAGGATGATTATTCGTGACCACCCCCCAAAAATCAATATTTTGATGAAAATCCTCAAAAAAATTAATTTTTTATATGAAAAATTTATTTTGGCCATATCTCCTTAAATATGCGTCCTAGAGCGAAAAGGATGATAAATCGTGACCACCCCCCAAAAATCAATATTTTGATGAAAATCCTCAAAAAAATTAATTTTTTATATGAAAAATTTATTTTGGCCATATCTCCTTAAATATGCGTCCTAGAGCGATAAGGACGATAATTCGTGACCACCCCTCAAAAATCAAAATTTTAGTGAAAATCCTTGAAAAATTGAAATTTTTATATGAAAAACTTATTTTGGCCATATCTCCTTAAATATGCGTCCTAGAGCGAAAAGGATGATAAATCGTGACCACCCCCAAAAATCAAAATTTTGATGAAAATCTTCAAAAAATGAAATTTTTATATGAAAAACTTATTTTGGCCATATCTCCTTAAATATGCGTCCTACAGCGAAAAGGACGATAATTCGTGACCACCCCTCAAAAATCAAAATTTTGGTGAAAATCCTTGAAAAATTTAAATTTTTATATGAAAAACTTATTTTGGCCATATCTCCTTAAATATGCGTCCTAGAGCGATAAGGACGATAATTCGTGACCACCCCTCAAAAATCAAAAATTTGGTGAAAATCCTTGAAAAATTTAAATTTTTATATGAAAAACTTATTTTGGCCATATCTCCTTAAATATGCGTCCTGGAGCGATAAGGACGATAATTCGTGACCACCCCTCAAAAATCAAAATTTTGGTGAAAATCCTTGAAAAATTTAAATTTTTATATGAAAAACTTATTTTGGCCATATCTCCTTAAATATGCGTCCTACAGCGAAAAGGACGATAATTCGTGACCACCCCTCAAAAATCAAAATTTTGGTGAAAATCCTTGAAAAATTTAAATTTTTATATGAAAAACTTATTTTGGCCATATCTCCTTAAATATGCGTCCTAGAGCGATAAGGACGATAATTCGTGACCACCCCTCAAAAATCAAAATTTTGGTGAAAATCCTTAAAAAATTTAAATTTTTATATGAAAAACTTATTTTGGCCATATCTCCTTAAATATGCGGCCTACAGCGAAAAGGACGATAATTCGTGACCACCCCTCAGAAATCAAAATTTTGGTGAAAATCCTTGAAAAATTGAAATTTTTATATGAAAAACTTATTTTGGCCATATCTCCTTAAATATGCGTCCTAGAGCGAAAAGGATGATAAATCGTGACCACCCCCAAAAATCAAAATTTTGATGAAAATCTTCAAAAAATGAAATTTTTATATGAAAAACTTATTTTGGCCATATCTCCTTAAATATGCGTCCTACAGCGAAAAGGACGATAATTCGTGACCACCCCTCAAAAATCAAAATTTTGGTGAAAATCCTTGAAAAATTTAAATTTTTATATGAAAAACTTATTTTGGCCATATCTCCTTAAATATGCGTCCTAGAGCGAAAAGGATGATAATTCGTGACCACCCCCCCAAAAATCAATATTTTGATGAAAACCTCAAAAAAATGAAATTTTTATATGAAAAACTTATTTTGGCCATATCTCCTTAAATATGCGTCCTAGAGCGATATGGACGATAATTCGTGACCACCCCTCAAAAATCAAAATTTTGGTGAAAATCCTTGAAAAATTAATTTTTTATATGAAAAATTTATTTTGGCCATATCTCCTTAAATATGCGTCCTAGAGCGAAAAGGATGATAAATCGTGACCACCCCCCAAAAATCAAAATTTTGATGAAAATCCTCAAAAAATGAAATTTTTATATGAAAAACTTATTTTGGCCATATCTCCTTAAATATGCGTCATAGAGCGAAACGGATGATAATTCGTGACCACCCCTCAAAAATCAAAATTTTGGTGAAAATCCTTGAAAAATTGAAATTTTTATATGAAAAACTTATTTTGGCCATATCTCCTAGAGCGAAAAGGATGATAAATCGTGACCACCCCCCAAAAATCAAAATTTTGATGAAAATCTTCAAAAAATGAAATTTTTATATGAAAAACTTATTTTGGCCATATCTCCTTAAATATGCGTCCTAGAGCGATAAGGACGATAATTCGTGACCACCCCTCAAAAATCAAAACTTTGGTGAAAATCCTTGAAAAATTGAAATTTTTATATGAAAAACTTATTTTGGCCATATCTCCTTAAATATGCGTCCTAGAGCGAAAAGGATGATAATTCGTGACCACCCCTCAAAAATCAAAATTTTGGTGAAATTACTTGAAAAATTGAAATTTTTATATGAAAAACTTATGTTGGCCATATCTCCTTAAATATGCGTCCTAGAGCGATAAGGACGATAATTCGTGACCACCCCTCAAAAATCAAAATTTTGGTGAAAATCCTTGAAAAATTGAAATTTTTATATGAAAAACTTATTTTGGCCATATCTCCTTAAATATGCGTCCTAGAGCGAAAAGGATGATAATTCGTGACCACCCCTCAAAAATCAAAATTTTGGTGAAATTACTTGAAAAATTTAAATTTTTATATGAAAAACTTATTTTGGCCATATCTCCTTAAATAAGCGTCCTACAGCGAAAAGGACGATAATTCGTGACCACCCCTCAAAAATCAAAATTTTGGTGAAAATCCTTGAAAAATTTAAATTTTTATATGAAGAACTTATTTTGGCCATATCTCCTTAAATATGCGTCCTAGAGCGAAAAGGATGATTATTCGTGACCACCCCCCAAAAATCAATATTTTGATGAAAATCCTCAAAAAAATTAATTTTTTATATGAAAAATTTATTTTGGCCATATCTCCTTAAATATGCGTCCTAGAGCGAAAAGGATGATAAATCGTGACCACCCCCCAAAAATCAATATTTTGATGAAAATCCTCAAAAAAATTAATTTTTTATATGAAAAATTTATTTTGGCCATATCTCCTTAAATATGCGTCCTAGAGCGATAAGGACGATAATTCGTGACCACCCCTCAAAAATCAAAATTTTAGTGAAAATCCTTGAAAAATTGAAATTTTTATATGAAAAACTTATTTTGGCCATATCTCCTTAAATATGCGTCCTAGAGCGAAAAGGATGATAAATCGTGACCACCCCCAAAAATCAAAATTTTGATGAAAATCTTCAAAAAATGAAATTTTTATATGAAAAACTTATTTTGGCCATATCTCCTTAAATATGCGTCCTACAGCGAAAAGGACGATAATTCGTGACCACCCCTCAAAAATCAAAATTTTGGTGAAAATCCTTGAAAAATTTAAATTTTTATATGAAAAACTTATTTTGGCCATATCTCCTTAAATATGCGTCCTAGAGCGATAAGGACGATAATTCGTGACCACCCCTCAAAAATCAAAAATTTGGTGAAAATCCTTGAAAAATTTAAATTTTTATATGAAAAACTTATTTTGGCCATATCTCCTTAAATATGCGTCCTGGAGCGATAAGGACGATAATTCGTGACCACCCCTCAAAAATCAAAATTTTGGTGAAAATCCTTGAAAAATTTAAATTTTTATATGAAAAACTTATTTTGGCCATATCTCCTTAAATATGCGTCCTACAGCGAAAAGGACGATAATTCGTGACCACCCCTCAAAAATCAAAATTTTGGTGAAAATCCTTGAAAAATTTAAATTTTTATATGAAAAACTTATTTTGGCCATATCTCCTTAAATATGCGTCCTAGAGCGATAAGGACGATAATTCGTGACCACCCCTCAAAAATCAAAATTTTGGTGAAAATCCTTAAAAAATTTAAATTTTTATATGAAAAACTTATTTTGGCCATATCTCCTTAAATATGCGGCCTACAGCGAAAAGGACGATAATTCGTGACCACCCCTCAGAAATCAAAATTTTGGTGAAAATCCTTGAAAAATTGAAATTTTTATATGAAAAACTTATTTTGGCCATATCTCCTTAAATATGCGTCCTAGAGCGAAAAGGATGATAAATCGTGACCACCCCCAAAAATCAAAATTTTGATGAAAATCTTCAAAAAATGAAATTTTTATATGAAAAACTTATTTTGGCCATATCTCCTTAAATATGCGTCCTACAGCGAAAAGGACGATAATTCGTGACCACCCCTCAAAAATCAAAATTTTGGTGAAAATCCTTGAAAAATTTAAATTTTTATATGAAAAACTTATTTTGGCCATATCTCCTTAAATATGCGTCCTAGAGCGAAAAGGATGATAATTCGTGACCACCCCCCCAAAAATCAATATTTTGATGAAAACCTCAAAAAAATGAAATTTTTATATGAAAAACTTATTTTGGCCATATCTCCTTAAATATGCGTCCTAGAGCGATATGGACGATAATTCGTGACCACCCCTCAAAAATCAAAATTTTGGTGAAAATCCTTGAAAAATTAATTTTTTATATGAAAAATTTATTTTGGCCATATCTCCTTAAATATGCGTCCTAGAGCGAAAAGGATGATAAATCGTGACCACCCCCCAAAAATCAAAATTTTGATGAAAATCCTCAAAAAATGAAATTTTTATATGAAAAACTTATTTTGGCCATATCTCCTTAAATATGCGTCATAGAGCGAAACGGATGATAATTCGTGACCACCCCTCAAAAATCAAAATTTTGGTGAAAATCCTTGAAAAATTGAAATTTTTATATGAAAAACTTATTTTGGCCATATCTCCTAGAGCGAAAAGGATGATAAATCGTGACCACCCCCCAAAAATCAAAATTTTGATGAAAATCTTCAAAAAATGAAATTTTTATATGAAAAACTTATTTTGGCCATATCTCCTTAAATATGCGTCCTAGAGCGATAAGGACGATAATTCGTGACCACCCCTCAAAAATCAAAACTTTGGTGAAATTACTTGAAAAATTGAAATTTTTATATGAAAAACTTATTTTGGCCATATCTCCTTAAATATGCGTCCTACAGCGAAAAGGACGATAATTCGTGACCACCCCTCAAAAATCAAAATTTTGGTGAAAATCCTTGAAAAATTTAAATTTTTATATGAAAAACTTATTTTGGCCATATCTCCTTAAATATGCGTCCTAGAGCGATAAGGACGATAATTCGTGACCACCCCTCAAAAATCAAAATTTTGGTGAAAATCCTTGAAAAATTTAAATTTTTATATGAAAAACTTATTTTGGCCATATCTCCTTAAATATGCGTCCTAGAGCGATAAGGACGATAATTCGTGACCACCCCCCCAAAAATCAATATTTTGATGAAAACCTCAAAAAAATGAAATTTTTATATGAAAAACTTATTTTGGCCATATCTCCTTAAATATGCGTCCTAGAGCGATATGGACGATAATTCGTGACCACCCCTCAAAAATCAAAATTTTGGTGAAAATCCTTGAAAAATTTAAATTTTTATATGAAAAACTTATTTTGGCCATATCTCCTTAAATATGCGTCCTAGAGCGAAAAGGACGATAATTCGTGACCACCCCTCAAAAATCAAAATTTTGGTGAAAATCCTTGAAAAATTGAAATTTTTATATGAAAAACTTATTTTGGCCATATCTCCTTAAATATGCGTCCTAGAGCGAAAAGGATGATAATTCGTGACCACCCCTCAAAAATCAAAATTTTGGTGAAATTACTTGAAAAATTGAAATTTTTATATGAAAAACTTATGTTGGCCATATCTCCTTAAATATGCGTCCTAGAGCGATAAGGACGATAATTCGTGACCACCCCTCAAAAATCAAAATTTTGGTGAAAATCCTTGAAAAATTTAAATTTTTATATGAAAAACTTATTTTGGCCATATCTCCTTAAATATGCGTCCTAGAGCGAAAAGGATGATAATTCGTGACCACCCCTCAAAAATCAAAATTTTGGTGAAATTACTTGAAAAATTTAAATTTTTATATGAAAAACTTATTTTGGCCATATCTCCTTAAATATGCGTCCTAGAGCGATAAGGACGATAATTCGTGACCACCCCTCAAAAATCAAAATTTTGGTGAAAATCCTTGAAAAATTTAAATTTTTATATGAAAAACTTATTTTGGCCATATCTCCTTAAATAAGCGTCCTACAGCGAAAAGGACGACAATTCGTGACCACCCCTCAAAAATCAAAATTTTGGTGAAAATCCTTGAAAAATTTAAATTTTTATATGAAGAACTTATTTTGGCCATATCTCCTTAAATATGCGTCCTAGAGCGAAAAGGATGATAATTCGTGACCACCCCCCAAAAATCAATATTTTGATGAAAATCCTCAAAAAAATTAATTTTTTATATGAAAAATTTATTTTGGCCATATCTCCTTAAATATGCGTCCTAGAGCGAAAAGGATGATAAATCGTGACCACCCCCCAAAAATCAATATTTTGATGAAAATCCTCAAAAAAATTAATTTTTTATATGAAAAATTTATTTTGGCCATATCTCCTTAAATATGCGTCCTAGAGCGATAAGGACGATAATTCGTGACCACCCCTCAAAAATCAAAATTTTGGTGAAAATCCTTGAAAAATTGAAATTTTTATATGAAAAACTTATTTTGGCCATATCTCCTTAAATAGCGTCCTAGAGCGAAAAGGATGATAAATCGTGACCACCCCCAAAAATCAAAATTTTGATGAAAATCTTCAAAAAATGAAATTTTTATATGAAAAACTTATTTTGGCCATATCTCCTTAAATATGCGTCCTAGAGCGATAAGGACGATAATTCGTGACCACCCCTCAAAAATCAAAATTTTGGTGAAAATCCTTGAAAAATTTAAATTTTTATATGAAAAACTTATTTTGGCCATATCTCCTTAAATATGCGTCCTACAGCGAAAAGGACGATAATTCGTGACCACCCCTCAAAAATCAAAATTTTGGTGAAAATCCTTGAAAAATTTAAATTTTTATATGAAAAACTTATTTTGGCCATATCTCCTTAAATATGCGTCCTAGAGCGATAAGGACGATAATTCGTGACCACCCCTCAAAAATCAAAATTTTGGTGAAAATCCTTAAAAAATTTAAATTTTTATATGAAAAACTTATTTTGGCCATATCTCCTTAAATATGCGTCCTACAGCGAAAAGGACGATAATTCGTGACCACCCCTCAGAAATCAAAATTTTGGTGAAAATCCTTGAAAAATTTAAATTTTTATATGAAAAACTTATTTTGGCCATATCTCCTTAAATATGCGTCCTAGAGCGATAAGGACGATAATTCGTGACCACCCCTCAAAAATCAAAATTTTGGTGAAAATCCTTGAAAAATTTAAATTTTTATATGAAAAACTTATTTTGGCCATATCTCCTTAAATATGCGTCCTAGAGCGAAAAGGATGATAATTCGTGACCACCCCCCCAAAAATCAATATTTTGATGAAAACCTCAAAAAAATGAAATTTTTATATGAAAAACTTATTTTGGCCATATCTCCTTAAATATGCGTCCTAGAGCGATATGGACGATAATTCGTGACCACCCCTCAAAAATCAAAATTTTGGTGAAAATCCTTGAAAAATTGAAATTTTTATATGAAAAACTTATTTTGGCCATATCTCCTTAAATATGCGTCCTAGAGCGAAAAGGACGATAATTCGTGACCACCCCTCAAAAATCAAAATTTTGGTGAAAATCCTTGAAAAATTGAAATTTTTATATGAAAAACTTATTTTGGCCATATCTCCTTAAATATGCGTCCTAGAGCGAAAAGGACGATAATTCGTGACCACCCCTCAAAAATCAAAATTTTGGTGAAAATCCTTGAAAAATTGTAATTTTTATATGAAAAACTTATTTTGGCCATATCTCCTTAAATATGCGTCCTAGAGCGAAAAGGACGATAATTCGTGACCACCCCTCAAAAATCAAAATTTTGGTGAAAATCCTTGAAAAATTTAAATTTTTATATGAAAAACTTATTTTGGCCATATCTCCTTAAATATGCGTCCTAGAGCGAAAAGGACGATAATTCGTGACCACCCCTCAAAAATCAAAATTTTGGTGAAAATCCTTGAAAAATTGAAATTTTATATGAAAAACTTATTTTGGCCATATCTCCTTAAATATGCGTCCTAGAGCGATAAGGACGATAATTCGTGACCACCCCTCAAAAATCAAAATTCTGGTGAAAATCCTTGAAAAATTTAAATTTTTATATGAAAAACTTATTTTGGCCATATCTCCTTAAATATGCGTCCTAGAGCGAAAAGGATGATAATTCGTGACCACCCCCCAAAAATCAATATTTTGATGAAAATCCTCAAAAAAAATTAAATTTTTATATGAAAAACTTATTTTGGCCATATCTCCTTAAATATGCGTCCTAGAGCGATAAGGACGATAATTCGTGACCACCCCTCAAAAATCAAAATTTTGGTGAAAATCCTTGAAAAATTTAAATTTTTATATGAAAAACTTATTTTGGCCATATCTCCTTAAATATGCGTCCTAGAGCGATAAGGACGATAATTCGTGAGCACCCCTCAAAAATCAAAATTTTGGTGAAAATCCTTGAAAAATTTAAATTTTTATATGAAAAACTTATTTTGGCCATATCTCCTTAAATATGCGTCCTAGAGCGATAAGGACGATAATTCGTGACCACCCCTCAAAAATCAAAATTTTGGTGAAAATCCTTGAAAAATTAAAATTTTTATATGAAAAACTTATTTTGGCCATATCTCCTTAAATATGCGTCCTAGAGCGATAAGGACGATAATTCGTGACCACCCCTCAAAAATCAAAATTTTGGTGAAAATCCTTGAAAAATTTAAATTTTTATATGAAAAAATTATTTTGGCCATATCTCCTTAAATATGCGTCCTAGAGCGAAATCAAAATTTTGATGAAAATCCTCAAAAAAATTAAATTTTTATATGAAAAACTTATTTTGGCCATATCTCCTTAAATATGCGTCCTAGAGCGAAAAGGACGATAATTCGTGACCACCCCTCAAAAATCAAAATTTTGGTGAAAATCCTTGAAAAATTGAAATTTTTTATATGAAAAACTTATTTTGGCCATATCTCCTTAAATATGCGTCCTAGAGCGAAAAGGACGATAATTCGTGACCACCCCTCAAAAATCAAAATTTTGGTGAAAATCTTTGAAAAATTTAAATTTTTATATGAAAAACTTATTTTGGCCATATCTCCTTAAATATGCGTCCTAGAGAGAAAAGGACGATAATTCGTGACCACCCCTCAAAAATCAAAATTTTGGTGAAAATCCTTGAAAAATTTTAAATTTTTATATGAAAAACTTATTTTGGCCATATCTCCTTAAATATGCGTCCTAGAGCGATAAGGACGATAATTCGTGACCACCCCTCAAAAATTAAAATTTTGGTGAAAATCCTTGAAAAATTTAAATTTTTATATGAAAAACTTATTTGGGCCATATCTCCTTAAATATGCGTCCTAGAGCGAAAAGGATGATAATTCGTGACCACCCCCCAAAAATCAATATTTTGATGAAAATCCTTAAAAAAATGAAATTTTTATATGAAAAACTTATTTTGGCCATATCTCCTTAAATATGCGTCCTAGAGTGATAAGGACGATAATTCGTGACCACCCCTCAAAAATCAAAATTTTGGTGAAAATCCTTGAAAAATTGAAATTTTTATATGAAAAACTTATTTTGGCAATATCTCCTTAAATATGCGTCCTAGAGCGATAAGGACGATAATTCGTGACCACACCTCAAAAATCAAAATTTTTGTGAAAATCCTTGAAAAATTTAAATTTTTATATGAAAACCTTCTTTTGGCCGTATCTCCTTCAATATGCGTCCTAGAGCGAAAAGGATGATAATTCGTGACCACCCCCCAAAAATTAAAATTTTGATGAAAATCCTTGAAAAATTGAAATTTTTATATGAAAAACTTATTTTGGTCATATCGCCTTAAATATGCGTCCTAGAGCGAAAAGGACGATAATTCGTGACCACCCCTCAAAAATCAAAATTTTGATGAAAATCTTTGAAAAATTTAAATTTTTATATGAAAAACTTATTTTGGCCATATCTCCTTAAATATGCGTCCTAGAGCGAAAAGGACGATAATTCGTGACCACCCCTCAAAAATCAAAATTTTGGTGAAAATCCTTGAAAAATTTAAATTTTTATATGAAAAACTTATTTTGGCCATATCTCCTTAAATATGCGTCCTAGAGCGATAAGGACGATAGTTCGTGACCACCCCTCAAAAATCAAAATTTTGGTGAAAATCCTTGAAAAATTTAAATTTTTATATGAAAAACTTATTTTGGCCATATCTCCTTAAATATGCGTCCTAGAGCGATAAGGACGATAATTCGTGACCACCCCTCAAAAATCAAAATTTTGGTGAAAATCCTTGAAAAATTGAAATTTTTTATATGAAAAACTTATTTTGGCCATATCTCCTTAAATATGCGTCCTAGAGCGAAAAGGACGATAATTCGTGACCACCCCTCAAAAATCAAAATTTTGGTGAAAATCTTTGAAAAATTTAAATTTTTATATGAAAAACTTATTTTGGCCATATCTCCTTAAATATGCGTCCTAGAGCGAAAAGGACGATAATTTGTGACCACCCCTCAAAAATCAAAATTTTGGTGAAAATCCTTGAAAAATTGAAATTTTTATATGAAAAACTTATTTTGGCCATATCTCCTTAAATATGCGTCCTAGAGCGATAAGGACGATAATTCGTGACCACCCCTCAAAAATCAAAATTTTGGTGAAAATCCTTGAAAAATTTAAATTTTTATATGAAAAACTTATTTTGGCCATATCTCCTTAAATATGCGTCCTAGAGCGAAAAGGATGATAAATCGTGACCACCCCCAAAAATCAAAATTTTGATGAAAATCTTCAAAAAATGAAATTTTTATATGAAAAACTTATTTTGGCCATATCTCCTTAAATATGCGTCCTACAGCGAAAAGGACGATAATTCGTGACCACCCCTCAAAAATCAAAATTTTGGTGAAAATCCTTGAAAAATTTAAATTTTTATATGAAAAACTTATTTTGGCCATATCTCCTTAAATATGCGTCCTAGAGCGATAAGGACGATAATTCGTGACCACCCCTCAAAAATCAAAAATTTGGTGAAAATCCTTGAAAAATTTAAATTTTTATATGAAAAACTTATTTTGGCCATATCTCCTTAAATATGCGTCCTAGAGCGATAAGGACGATAATTCGTGACCACCCCTCAAAAATCAAAATTTTGGTGAAAATCCTTGAAAAATTTAAATTTTTATATGAAAAACTTATTTTGGCCATATCTCCTTAAATATGCGTCCTACAGCGAAAAGGACGATAATTCGTGACCACCCCTCAAAAATCAAAATTTTGGTGAAAATCCTTGAAAAATTTAAATTTTTATATGAAAAACTTATT
Organism: Haematobia irritans; assembly: GCF_050003625.1. NCBI lineage: Eukaryota > Metazoa > Arthropoda > Insecta > Diptera > Muscidae > Haematobia > Haematobia irritans. The sequence continues at coordinate 199,302,947 of NC_134398.1, forward strand.
TTGGCCATATCTCCTTAAATATGCGTTCTAGAGCGATAAGGACGATAATTCGTGACCACCCCTCAAAAATCAAAATTTTGGTGAAAATCCTTAAAAAATTTAAATTTTTATATGAAAAACTTATTTTGGCCATATCTCCTTAAATATGCGTCCTACAGCGAAAAGGACGATAATTCGTGACCACCCCTCAGAAATCAAAATTTTGGTGAAAATCCTTGAAAAATTTAAATTTTTATATGAAAAACTTATTTTGGCCATATCTCCTTAAATATGCGTCCTAGAGCGATAAGGACGATAATTCGTGACCACCCCTCAAAAATCAAAATTTTGGTGAAAATCCTTGAAAATTTTAAATTTTTATATGAAAAACTTATTTTGGCCATATCTCCTTAAATATGCGTCCTAGAGCGAAAAGGATGATAATTCGTGACCACCCCCCCAAAAATCAATATTTTGATGAAAACCTCAAAAAAATGAAATTTTTATATGAAAAATTTATTTTGGCCATATCTCCTTAAATATGCGTCCTAGAGCGATATGGACGATAATTCGTGACCACCCCTCAAAAATCAAAATTTTGGTGAAAATCCTTGAAAAATTTAAATTTTTATATGAAAAACTTATTTTGGCCATATCTCCTTAAATATGCGTCCTAGAGCGAAATCAATATTATGATGAAAATCCTCAAAAAAATTAAATTTTTATATGAAAAACTTATTTTGGCCATATCTCCTTAAATATGCGTCCTAGAGCGAAAAGGACGATAATTCGTGACCACCCCTCAAAAATCAAAATTTTGGTGAAAATCCTTGAAAAATTGAAATTTTTATATGAAAAACTTATTTTGGCCATATCTCCTTAAATATGCGTCCTAGAGCGATAAGGACGATAATTCGTGACCACCCCTCAAAAATCAAAATTCTGGTGAAAATCCTTGAAAAATTTAAATTTTTATATGAAAAACTTATTTTGGCCATATCTCCTTAAATATGCGTCCTAGAGCGAAAAGGATGATAATTCGTGACCACCCCCCAAAAATCAATATTTTGATGAAAATCCTCAAAAAAAAATTAAATTTTTATATGAAAAACTTATTTTGGCCATATCTCCTTAAATATGCGTCCTAGAGCGATAAGGACGATAATTCGTGACCACCCCTCAAAAATCAAAATTTTGGTGAAAATCCTTGAAAAATTTAAATTTTTATATGAAAAACTTATTTTGGCCATATCTCCTTAAATATGCGTCCTAGAGCGATAAGGACGATAATTCGTGAGCACCCCTCAAAAATCAAAATTTTGGTGAAAATCCTTGAAAAATTTAAATTTTTATATGAAAAACTTATTTTGGCCATATCTCCTTAAATATGCGTCCTAGAGCGATAAGGACGATAATTCGTGACCACCCCTCAAAAATCAAAATTTTGGTGAAAATCCTTGAAAAATTTAAATTTTTATATGAAAAACTTATTTTGGCCATATCTCCTTAAATATGCGTCCTAGAGCGATAAGGACGATAATTCGTGACCACCCCTCAAAAATCAAAATTTTGGTGAAAATCCTTGAAAAATTGAAATTTTTATATGAAAAACTTATTTTGGCCATATCTCCTTAAATATGCGTCCTAGAGCGATAAGGACGATAATTCGTGACCACCCCTCAAAAATCAAAATTTTGGTGAAAATCCTTGAAAAATTTAAATTTTTATATGAAAAACTTATTTTGGCCATATCTCCTTAAATATGCGTCCTAGAGCGAAATCAAAATTTTGATGAAAATCCTCAAAAAAATTAAATTTTTATATGAAAAACTTATTTTGGCCATATCTCCTTAAATATGCGTCCTAGAGCGAAAAGGACGATAATTCGTGACCACCCCTCAAAAATCAAAATTTTGGTGAAAATCCTTGAAAAATTGAAATTTTTTATATGAAAAACTTATTTTGGCCATATCTCCTTAAATATGCGTCCTAGAGCGAAAAGGACGATAATTCGTGACCACCCCTCAAAAATCAAAATTTTGGTGAAAATCTTTGAAAAATTTAAATTTTTATATGAAAAACTTATTTTGGCCATATCTCCTTAAATATGCGTCCTAGAGAGAAAAGGACGATAATTCGTGACCACCCCTCAAAAATCAAAATTTTGGTGAAAATCCTTGAAAAATTTTAAATTTTTATATGAAAAACTTATTTTGGCCATATCTCCTTAAATATGCGTCCTAGAGCGATAAGGACGATAATTCGTGACCACCCCTCAAAAATTAAAATTTTGGTGAAAATACTTGAAAAATTTAAATTTTTATATGAAAAACTTATTTGGGCCATATCTCCTTAAATATGCGTCCTAGAGCGAAAAGGATGATAATTCGTGACCACCCCCCAAAAATCAATATTTTGATGAAAATCCTTAAAAAAATGAAATTTTTATATGAAAAACTTATTTTGGCCATATCTCCTTAAATATGCGTCCTAGAGTGATAAGGACGATAATTCGTGACCACCCCTCAAAAATCAAAATTTTGGTGAAAATCCTTGAAAAATTGAAATTTTTATATGAAAAACTTATTTTGGCAATATCTCCTTAAATATTCGTCCTAGAGCGATAAGGACGATAATTCGTGACCACACCTCAAAAATCAAAATTTTTGTGAAAATCCTTGAAAAATTTAAATTTTTATATGAAAACCTTCTTTTGGCCATATCTCCTTCAATATGCGTCCTAGAGCGAAAAGGATGATAATTCGTGACCACCCCCCAAAAATTAAAATTTTGATGAAAATCCTTGAAAAATTGAAATTTTTATATGAAAAACTTATTTTGGTCATATCGCCTTAAATATGCGTCCTAGAGCGAAAAGGACGATAATTCGTGACCACCCCTCAAAAATCAAAATTTTGATGAAAATCTTTGAAAAATTTAAATTTTTATATGAAAAACTTATTTTGGCCATATCTCCTTAAATATGCGTCCTAGAGCGAAAAGGACGATAATTCGTGACCACCCTTCAAAAATCAAAATTTTGGTGAAAATCCTTGAAAAATTGAAATTTTTATATGAAAAACTTATTTTGGCCATATCTCCTTAAATATGCGTCCTAGAGCGATAAGGACGATAATTCGTGACCACCCCTCAAAAATCAAAATTTTGGTGAAAATCCTTGAAAAATTTAAATTTTTATATGAAAAACTTATTTTGGCCATATCTCCTTAAATATGCGTCCTAGAGCGATAAGGACGATAATTCGTGACCACCCCTCAAAAATCAAAATTTTGGTGAAAATCCTTGAAAAATTGAAATTTTTATATGAAAAACTTATTTTGGCCATATCTCCTTAAATATGCGTCCTAGAGCGATAAGGACGATAATTCGTGACCACCCCTCAAAAATCAAAATTTTGGTGAAAATCCTTGAAAAATTTAAATTTTTATATGAAAAACTTATTTTGGCCATATCTCCTTAAATATGCGTCCTAGAGCGAAAAGGACGATAATTCGTGACCACCCCTCAAAAATCAAAATTTTGGTGAAAATCCTTGAAAAATTGAAATTTTTATATGAAAAACTTATTTTGGCCATATCTCCTTAAATATGCGTCCTAGAGCGATAAGGACGATAATTCGCGACCACCCCTCAAACATCAAAATTTTGGTGAAAATCCTTGAAAAATTTAAATTTTTATATGAAAAACTTATTTTGGCCATATCTCCTTAAATATGCGTCCTAGAGCGAAAAGGATGATAATTCGTGACCACCCCCCAAAAATCAATATTTTGATGAAAATCCTCAAAAAAAATGAAATTTTTATATGAAAAACTTATTTTGGCCATATCTCCTTAAATATGCGTCCTAGAGCGATAAGGACGATAATTCGTGACCACCCCTCAAAAATCAAAATTTTGGTGAAAATCCTTGAAAAATTTAAATTTTTATATGAAAAACTTATTTTGGCCATATCTCCTTAAATATGCGTCCTAGAGCGATAAGGACGATAATTCGTGACCACCCCTCAAAAATCAAAATTTTGGTGAAAATCCTTGAAAAATTTAAATTTTTATATGAAAAACTTATTTTGGCCATATCTCCTTAAACATGCGTCCTAGAGCGATAAGGACGATAATTCGTGACCACCCCTCAAAAATCAAAATTTTGGTGAAAATCCTTGAAAAATTGAAATTTTTATATGAAAAACTTATTTTGGCCATATCTCCTTAAATATGCGTCCTAGAGCGAAAAGGACGATAATTCGTGACCACCCCTCAAAAATCAAAATTTTGGTGAAAATCCTTGAAAAATTGTAATTTTTATATGAAAAACTTATTTTGGCCATATCTCCTTAAATATGCGTCCTAGAGCGAAAAGGACGATAATTCGTGACCACCCCTCAAAAATCAAAATTTTGGTGAAAATCCTTGAAAAATTGAAATTTTTATATGAAAAACTTATTTTGGCCATATCTCCTTAAATATGCGTCCTAGAGCAATAAGGACGATAATTCGTGACCACCCCTCAAAAATCAAAATTCTGGTGAAAATCCTTGAAAAATTTAAATTTTTATATGAAAAACTTATTTTGGCCATATCTCCTTAAATACGCGTCCTAGAGCGAAAAGGATGATAATTCGTGACCACCCCCCAAAAATCAATATTTTGATGAAAATCCTCAAAAAAAATTAAATTTTTATATGAAAAACTTATTTTGGCCATATCTCCTTAAATATGCGTCCTAGAGCGATAAGGACGATAATTCGTGACCACCCCTCAAAAATCAAAATTTTGGTGAAAATCCTTGAAAAATTTAAATTTTTATATGAAAAACTTATTTTGGCCATATCTCCTTAAATATGCGTCCTAGAGCGAAATCAAAATTTTGATGAAAATCCTCAAAAAAATCAAATTTTTATATGAAAAACTTATTTTGGCCATATCTCCTTAAATATGCGTCCTAGAGCGAAAAGGACGATAATTCGTGACCACCCCTCAAAAATCAAAATTTTGGTGAAAATCCTTGAAAAATTTAAATTTTTATATGAAAAACTTATTTTGGCCATATCTCCTTAAATATGCGTCCTAGAGCGATAAGGACGATAATTCGTGACCACCCCTCAAAAATCAAAATTTTGGTGAAAATCCTTAAAAAATTTAAATTTTTATATGAAAAACTTATTTTGGCCATATCTCCTTAAATATGCGTCCTACAGCGAAAAGGACGATAATTCGTGACCACCCCTCAAAAATCAAAATTTTGGTGAAAATCCTTGAAAAATTTAAATTTTTATATGAAAAACTTATTTTGGCCATATCTCCTTAAATATGCGTCCTAGAGCGAAAAGGATGATAATTCGTGACCACCCCCCCCAAAAATCAATATTTTGATGAAAACCTCAAAAAAATGAAATTTTTATATGAAAAACTTATTTTGGCCATATCTCCTTAAATATGCGTCCTAGAGCGATATGGACGATAATTCGTGACCACCCCTCAAAAATCAAAACTTTGGTGAAAATCCTTGAAAAATTTAAATTTTTATATGAAAAACTTATTTTGGCCATATCTCCTTAAATATGCGTCCTAGAGCGAAATCAATATTATGATGAAAATCCTCAAAAAAATTAAATTTTTATATGAAAAACTTATTTTGGCCATATCTCCTTAAATATGCGTCCTAGAGCGAAAAGGACGATAATTCGTGACCACCCCTCAAAAATCAAAATTTTGGTGAAAATCCTTGAAAAATTGAAATTTTTATATGAAAAACTTATTTTGGCCATATCTCCTTAAATATGCGTCCTAGAGCGAAAAGGACGATAATTCGTGACCACCCCTCAAAAATCAAAATTTTGGTGAAAATCCTTGAAAAATTGAAATTTTTATATGAAAAACTTATTTTGGCCATATCTCCTTAAATATGCGTCCTAGAGCGAAAAGGACGATAATTCGTGACCACCCCTCAAAAATCAAAATTTTGGTGAAAATCCTTGAAAAATTGTAATTTTTATATGAAAAACTTATTTTGGCCATATCTCCTTAAATATGCGTCCTAGAGCGAAAAGGACGATAATTCGTGACCACCCCTCAAAAATCAAAATTTTGGTGAAAATCCTTGAAAAATTTAAATTTTTATATGAAAAACTTATTTTGGCCATATCTCCTTAAATATGCGTCCTAGAGCGAAAAGGACGATAATTCGTGACCACCCCTCAAAAATCAAAATTTTGGTGAAAATCCTTGAAAAATTGAAATTTTTATATGAAAAACTTATTTTGGCCATATCTCCTTAAATATGCGTCCTAGAGCGATAAGGACGATAATTCGTGACCACCCCTCAAAAATCAAAATTCTGGTGAAAATCCTTGAAAAATTTAAATTTTTATATGAAAAACTTATTTTGGCCATATCTCCTTAAATATGCGTCCTAGAGCGATAAGGACGATAATTCGTGGCCACCCCTCAAAAATCAAAATTTTGGTGAAAATCCTTGAAAAATTTAAATTTTTATATGAAAAACTTATTTTGGCCATATCTCCTTAAATATGCGTCCTAGAGCGATAAGGACGATAATTCGTGACCACCCCTCAAAAATCAAAATTTTGATGAAAATCCTCACAAAATGAAATTTTTATATGAAAAACTTATTTTGGCCATATCTCCTTAAATATGCGTCCTACAGCGAAAAGGACGATAATTCGTGACCACCCCTCAAATATCAAAATTTTGGTGAAAATCCTTGAAAAATGTAAATTTTTATATGAAAAACTTATTTTGGCCATATCTCCTTAAATATGCGTCCTAGAGCGATAAGGACGATAATTCGTGACCACCCCTCAAAAATCAAAATTTTGGTGAAAATCCTTGAAAAATTTAAATTTTTATATGAAAAACTTATTTTGGCCATATCTCCTTAAATATGCGTCCTAGAGCGATAAGGACGATAATTCGTGACCACCCCTCAAAAATCAAAATTTTGGTGAAAATCCTTGAAAAATTGAAATTTTTATATGAAAAACTTATTTTGGCCATATCTCCTTAAATATGCGTCCTAGAGCGATAAGGACGATAATTCGTAACCACCCCTCAAAAATCAAAATTTTGGTGAAAATCCTTGAAAAATTTAAATTTTTATATGAAAAACTTATTTTGGCCATATCTCCTTAAATATGCGTCCTAGAGCGAAATCAAAATTTTGATGAAAATCCTCAAAAAAATTAAATTTTTATATGAAAAACTTATTTTGGCCATATCTCATTAAATATGCGTCCTAGAGCGAAAAAGACGATAATTCGTGACCACCCCTCAAAAATCAAAATTTTGGTGAAAATCCTTGAAAAATTGAAATTTTTTATATGAAAAACTTATTTTGGCCATATCTCCTTAAATATGCGTCCTAGAGCGAAAAGGACGATAATTCGTGACCACCCCTCAAAAATCAAAATTTTGGTGAAAATCTTTGAAAAATTTAAATTTTTATATGAAAAACTTATTTTGGCCATATCTCCTTAAATATGCGTCCTAGAGAGAAAAGGACGATAATTCGTGACCACCCCTCAAAAATCAAAATTTTGGTGAAAATCCTTGAAAAATTTTAAATTTTTATATGAAAAACTTATTTTGGCCATATCTCCTTAAATATGCGTCCTAGAGCGATAAGGACGATAATTCGTGACCACCCCTCAAAAATTAAAATTTTGGTGAAAATCCTTGAAAAATTTAAATTTTTATATGAAAAACTTATTTGGGCCATATCTCCTTAAATATGCGTCCTAGAGCGAAAAGGATGATAATCCGTGACCACCCCCCAAAAATCAATATTTTGATGAAAATCCTTAAAAAAATGAAATTTTTATATGAAAAACTTATTTTGGCCATATCTCCTTAAATATGCGTCCTAGAGTGATAAGGACGATAATTCGTGACCACCCCTCAAAAATCAAAATTTTGGTGAAAATCCTTGAAAAATTGAAATTTTTATATGAAAAACTTATTTTGGCCATATCTCCTTAAATATGCGTCCTAGAGCGATAAGGACGATAATTCGTGACCACACCTCAAAAATCAAAATTTTTGTGAAAATCCTTGAAAAATTTAAATTTTTATATGAAAACCTTCTTTTGGCCATATCTCCTTCAATATGCGTCCTAGAGCGAAAAGGATGATAATTCGTGACCACCCCCCAAAAATTAAAATTTTGATGAAAATCCTTGAAAAATTGAAATTTTTATATGAAAAACTTATTTTGGTCATATCGCCTTAAATATGCGTCCTAGAGCGAAAAGGACGATAATTCGTGACCACCCCTCAAAAATCAAAATTTTGATGAAAATCCTTGAAAAATTTAAATTTTTATATGAAAAACTTATTTTGGCCATATCTCCTTAAATATGCGTCCTAGAGCGAAAAGGACGATAATTCGTGACCACCCCTCAAAAATCAAAATTTTGGTGAAAATCCTTGAAAAATTGAAATTTTTATATGAAAAACTTATTTTGGCCATATCTCCTTAAATATGCGTCCTAGAGCGATAAGGACGATAATTCGTGACCACCCCTCAAAAATCAAAATTTTGGTGAAAATCCTTGAAAAATTTAAATTTTTATATGAAAAACTTATTTTGGCCATATCTCCTTAAATATGCGTCCTAGAGCGAAAAGGATGATAATTCGTGACCACCCCCCAAAAATCAATATTTTGATGAAAATCCTCAAAAAAAATGAAATTTTTATATGAAAAACTTATTTTGGCCATATCTCCTTAAATATGCGTCCTAGAGCGATAAGGACGATAATTCGTGACCACCCCTCAAAAATCAAAATTTTGGTGAAAATCCTTGAAAAATTTAAATTTTTATATGAAAAACTTATTTTGGCCATATCTCCTTAAATATGCGTCCTAGAGCGATAAGGACGATAATTCGTGACCACCCCTCAAAAATCAAAATTTTGGTGAAAATCCTTGAAAAATTTAAATTTTTATATGAAAAACTTATTTTGGCCATATCTCCTTAAACATGCGTCCTAGAGCGATAAGGACGATAATTCGTGACCACCCCTCAAAAATCAAAATTTTGGTGAAAATCCTTGAAAAATTGAAATTTTTATATGAAAAACTTATTTTGGCCATATCTCCTTAAATATGCGTCCTAGAGCGATAAGGACGATAATTCGTGACCACCCCTCAAAAATCAAAATTTTGGTGAAAATCCTTGAAAAATTGAAATTTTTATATGAAAAACTTATTTTGGCCATATCTCCTTAAATATGCGTCCTAGAGCGATAAGGACGATAATTCGTGACTACCCCTCAAAAATCAAAATTTTGGTGAAAATCCTTGAAAAATTTAAATTTTTATATGAAAAACTTATTTTGGCCATATCTCCTTAAATATGCGTCCTAGAGCGATAAGGACGATAATTCGTGACCACCCCTCAAAAATCAAAATTTTGGTGAAAATCCTTGAAAAATTTAAATTTTTATATGAAAAACTTATTTTGGCCATATCTCCTTAAATATGCGTCCTAGAGCGATAAGGACGATAATTCGTGACCACACCTCAAAAATCAAAATTTTGGTGAAAATCCTTGAAAAATTTAAATTTTTATATGAAAAACTTATTTTGGCCATATCTCCTTAAATATGCGTCCTAGAGCGATAAGGACGATAATTCGTGACCACCCCTCAAAAATCAAAATTTTGGTGAAAATCCTTGAAAAATTTAAATTTTTATATGAAAAACTTATTTTGGCCATATCTCCTTAAATATGCGTCCTAGAGCGATAAGGACGATAATTCGTGACCACCCCTCAAAAATCAAAATTTTGGTGAAAATCCTTGAAAAATTTAAATTTTTATATGAAAAACTTATTTTGGCCATATCTCCTTAAATATGCGTCCTAGAGCGAAAAGGACGATAATTCGTGACCACCCCTCAAAAATCAAAATTTTGGTGAAAATCCTTGAAAAATTTAAATTTTTATATGAAAAACTTATTTTGGCCATATCTCCTTAAATATGCGTCCTAGAGCGATAAGGACGATAAGTCGTGACCACCCCTCAAAAATCAAAATTTTGGTGAAAAAATTTAAATTTTTATATGAAAAACTTATTTTGGCCATATCTCCTTAAATATGCGTCCTAGAGCGATAAGGACGATAATTCGTGACCACCCCTCAAAAATCAAAATTTTGGTGAAAATCCTTGAAAAATTGAAATTTTTATATGAAAAACTTATTTTGGCAATATCTCCTTAAATATGCGTCCTAGAGCGATAAGGACGATAGTTCGTGACCACACCTCAAAAATCAAAATTTTGGTGAAAATCCTTGAAAAAATGAAATTTTTTATATGAAAAACTTATTTTGGCCATATCTCCTTAAATATGCGTCCTTGAGCGATAAGGACGATAATTCGTGACCACCCCTCAAAAATCAAAATTTTGGTGAAAATCCTTGAAAAATTTAAATTTTTATATGAAAAACTTATTTTGGCCATATCTCCTTAAATATGCGTCCTAGAGCGATAAGGACGATAATTCGTGACCACACCTCAAAAATCAAAATTTTGGTGAAAATCCTTGAAAAATTTAAATTTTAATATGAAAAACTTATTTTGGCCATATCTCCTTAAATATGCGTCCTAGAGCGATAAGGACGATAATTCGTGACCACCCCTCAAAAATCAAAATTTTGGTGAAAATCCTTGAAAAATTTAAATTTTTATATGAAAAACTTATTTTGGCCATATCTCCTTAAATATGCGTCCTAGAGCGAAATCAATATTTTGATGAAAATCCTCAAAAAAATTAAATTTTTATATGAAAAACTTATTTCGGCCATATCTCCTTAAATATGCGTCCTAGAGCGAAAAGGACGATAATTCGTGACCACCCCTCAAAAATCAAAATTTTGGTGAAAATCCTTGAAAAATTGAAATTTTTATATGAAAAACTTATTTTGGCCATATCTCCTTAAATATGCGTCCTAGAGCGATAAGGACGATAATTCGTGACCACCCCTCAAAAATCAAAATTTTGGTGAAAATCCTTGAAAAATTTAAATTTTTATATGAAAAACTTATTTTGGCCATATCTCCTTAAATATGCGTCCTAGAGAGAAAAGGACGATAATTCGTGACCACCCTTCAAAAATCAAAATTTTGGTGAAAATCCTTGAAAAATTTTAAATTTTTATATGAAAAACTTATTTTGGCCATATCTCTTTAAACATGCGTCCTAGAGCGATAAGGACGATAATTCGTGACCACCCCTCAAAAATCAAAATTTTGGTGAAAATCCTTGAAAAATTTAAATTTTTATATGAAAAACTTATTTTGGCCATATCTCCTTAAATATCCGTCATAGAGCGAAAAGGATGATAATTCGTGACCACCCCCCAAAAATCAATATTTTGATGAAAATCCTTAAAAAAATGAAATTTTTATATGAAAAACTTATTTTGGCCATATCTCCTTAAATATGCGTCCTAGAGCGATAAGGACGATAATTCGTGACCACCCCTCAAAAATCAAAATTTTGGTGAAAATCCTTGAAAAATTGAAATTTTTATATGAAAAACTTATTTTGGCAATATCTCCTTAAATATGCGTCCTAGAGCGATAAGGACGATAATTCGTGACCACACCTCAAAAATCAAAATTTTGGTGAAAATCCTTGAAAAATTTAAATTTTTATATGAAAAACTTATTTTGGCCACATCTCCTTAAATATGCGTCATAGAGCGAAAAGGACGATAATTCGTGACCACCCCTCAAAAATCAAAATTTTGGTGAAAATCCTTGAAAAATTTAAATTTTTATATGAAAAACTTATTTTGGCCATATCTCCTTAAATATGCGTCATAGAGCGAAAAGGACGATAATTCGTGACCACCCCTCAAAAATCAAAATTTTGGTGAAAATCCTTGAAAAATTTAAATTTTTATATGAAAAACTTATTTTGGCCATATCTCCTTAAATATGCGTCCTAGAGCGAAAAGGACGATAAGTCGTGACCACCCCTCAAAAATAAAAATTTTGATGAAAATTCTTTGAAAAATTGAAATTTTTATATGAAAAACTTATTTTGGCCATATCTCCTTAAATATGCGTCCTAGAGCGAAAAGGACGATAATTCGTGACCACCCCTCAAAAATCAAAATTTTGATGAAAATCCTTCAAAAATTTAAATTTTTATATGAAAAACTTATTTTGGCCATATCTCCTTAAATATGCGTCCTAGAGCGAAAAGGACGATAATTCGTGACCACCCCTCAAAAATCAAAATTTTGATGAAAATCCTTGAAAAATTGAAATTTTTATATGAAAAACTTATTTTGGCCATATCTCCTTAAATATGCGTCATAGAGCGAAAAGGACGATAATTCGTGACCACCCCTCAAAAATCAAAATTTTGGTGAAAATCCTTGAAAAATTTAAATTTTTATATGAAAAACTTATTTTGGCCATATCTCCTTAAATATGCGTCCTAGAGCGAAAAGGACGATAATTCGTGACCACCCCTCAAAAATAAAAATTTTGGTGAAAATCCTTGAAAAATTGAAATTTTTATATGAAAAACTTATTTTGGCCATATCTCCTTAAATATGCGTCCTAGAGCGATAAGGACGATAATTCGTGACCACCCCTCAAAAATCAAAATTTTGGTGAAAATCCTTGAAAAATTGAAATTTTTATATGAAAAACTTATTTTGGCAATATCTCCTTAAATATGCATCCTAGAGCGAAAAGGACGATAATTCGTGACCACCCCTCAAAAATCAAAATTTTGGTGAAAATCCTTGAAAAATTTAAATTTTTATATGAAAAACTTATTTTGGCCATATCTCCTTAAATATGCGTCCTAGAGCGAAATCAATATTATGCTGAAAATCCTGAAAAAAATTAAATTTTTATATGAAAAACTTATTTTGGCCATATCTCCTTAAATATGCGTCCTAGAGCGAAAAGGACGATAATTCGTGACCACCCCTCAAAAATCAAAATTTTGGTGAAAATCTTTGAAAAATTTAAATTTTTATATGAAAAACTTATTTTGGCCATATCTCCTTAAATATGCGTCCTAGAGAGAAAAGGACGATAATTCGTGACCACCCCTCAAAAATCAAAATTTTTCCTAGAGCGATAAGGACGATAATTCGTGACCACCCCTCAAAAATCAAAATTTTGGTGAAAATCCTTGAAAAATTTAAATTTTTATATGAAAAACTTAGTTTGGCCATATCTCCTTAAATATGCGTCCTAGAGCGAAAAGGATGATAATTCGTGACCACCCCCCAAAAATCAATATTTTGATGAAAATCCTTAAAAAAATGAAATTTTTATATGAAAAACTTATTTTGGCCATATCTCCTTAAATATGCGTCCTAGAGCGATAAGGACGATAATTCGTGACCACCCCTCAAAAATCAAAATTTTGGTGAAAATCCTAGAAAATTTTAAATTTTTATATGAAAAACTTATTTTGGCCATATCTCCTTAAATATGCGTCCTAGAGCGATAAGGACGATAATTCGTGACCACACCTCAAAAATCAAAATTTTGGTGAAAATCCTTGAAAAATTTAAATTTTTATATGAAAAACTTATTTTGGCCATATCTCCTTAAATATGCGTCCTAGAGCGAAAAGGATGATAATTCGTGAGCACCCCCCAAAAATCTAAATTTTGATGAAAATCCTTGAAAAATTGAAATTTTTATATGAAAAACTTATTTTGGCCATATCTCCTTAAATATGCGTCCTAGAGCGAAAAGGACGATAATTCGTGACCACCCCTCAAAAATCAAAATTTTGGTGAAAATCCTTGAAAAATTGAAATTTTTATATGAAAAACTTAATTTGGCCATATCTCCTTAAATATGCGTCCTAGAGCGAAAAGGATGATAATTCGTGAGCACCCCCCAAAAATCTAAATTTTGATGAAAATCCTTAAAAAAATGAAATTTTTATATGAAAAACTTATTTTGGCCATATCTCCTTAAATATGCGTCCTAGAGCGAAATCAATATTTTGCTGAAAATCCTCAAAAAAATTAAATTTTTATATGAAGAACTTATTTTGGCCATATCTCCTTAAATATGCGTCCTAGAGCGAAAAGGACGATAATTCGTGACCACCCCTCAAAAATCAAAATTTTGGTGAAAATCCTTGAAAAATTGGAAATTTTTATATGAAAAACTTATTTTGGCCATATCTCCTTAAATATGCGTCCTAGAGCGAAAAGGATGATAATTCGTGACCACCCCCCCAAAAGTCAATATTTTGATGAAAATCCTCAAAAAAATGAAATTTTTATATGAAAAACTTATTTTGGCCATATCTCCTTAAATATGCGTCCTAGAGCGATAAGGACGATAACTCGTGACCACCCCTCAAAAATCAAAATTTTGGTGAAAATCCTTGAAAAATTGAAATTTTTATATGAAAAACTTATTTTGGCCATATCTCCTTAAATATGTGTCCTAGAGCGATAAGGACGATAATTCGTGACCACCTCTCAAAAATCAAAATTTTGGTGAAAATCCTTGAAAAATTGAAATTTTTATATGAAAAACTTATTTTGGCCATATCTCCTTAAATATGCGTCCTAGAGCGAAAAGGATGATAATTCGTGACCACCCCTCAAAAATCAAAATTTTGGTGAAAATCCTTGAAAAATTGAAATTTTTATATGAAAAACTTATTTTGGCAATATCTCCTTAAATATGCGTCCTAGAGCGATAAGGACGATAATTCGTGACCACACCTCAAAAATCAAAATTTTGGTGAAAATCCTTGAAAAATTTAAATTTTTATATGAAAAACTTATTTTGGCCACATCTCCTTAAATATGCGTCATAGAGCGAAAAGGACGATAATTCGTGACCACCCCTCAAAAATCAAAATTTTGGTGAAAATCCTTGAAAAATTTAAATTTTTATATGAAAAACTTATTTTGGCCATATCTCCTTAAATATGCGTCATAGAGCGAAAAGGACGATAATTCGTGACCACCCCTCAAAAATCAAAATTTTGGTGAAAATCCTTGAAAAATTTAAATTTTTATATGAAAAACTTATTTTGGCCACATCTCCTTAAATATGCGTCCTAGAGCGAAAAGGACGATAAGTCGTGACCACCCCTCAAAAATAAAAATTTTGATGAAAATTCTTTGAAAAATTGAAATTTTTATATGAAAAACTTATTTTGGCCATATCTCCTTAAATATGCGTCCTAGAGCGAAAAGGACGATAATTCGTGACCACCCCTCAAAAATCAAAATTTTGATGAAAATCCTTCAAAAATTTAAATTTTTATATGAAAAACTTATTTTGGCCATATCTCCTTAAATATGCGTCCTAGAGCGAAAAGGACGATAATTCGTGACCACCCCTCAAAAATCAAAATTTTGATGAAAATCCTTGAAAAATTGAAATTTTTATATGAAAAACTTATTTTGGCCATATCTCCTTAAATATGCGTCATAGAGCGAAAAGGACGATAATTCGTGACCACCCCTCAAAAATCAAAATTTTGGTGAAAATCCTTGAAAAATTTAAATTTTTATATGAAAAACTTATTTTGGCCATATCTCCTTAAATATGCGTCCTAGAGCGAAAAGGACGATAATTCGTGACCACCCCTCAAAAATCAAAATTTTGGTGAAAATCCTTGAAAAATTGAAATTTTTATATGAAAAACTTATTTTGGCCATATCTCCTTAAATATGCGTCCTAGAGCGATAAGGACGATAATTCGTGACCACCCCTCAAAAATCAAAATTTTGGTGAAAATCCTTGAAAAATTTAAATTTTTATATGAAAAACTTATTTTGGCCATATCTCCTTAAATATGCGTCCTAGAGCGAAATCAATATTATGCTGAAAATCCTGAAAAAAATTAAATTTTTATATGAAAAACTTATTTTGGCCATATCTCCTTAAATATGCGTCCTAGAGCGAAAAGGACGATAATTCGTGACCACCCCTCAAAAATCAAAATTTTGGTGAAAATCCTTGAAAAATTGAAATTTTTTATATGAAAAACTTATTTTGGCCATATCTCCTTAAATATGCGTCCTAGAGCGAAAAGGACGATAATTCGTGACCACCCCTCAAAAATCAAAATTTTGGTGAAAATCTTTGAAAAATTTAAATTTTTATATGAAAAACTTATTTTGGCCATATCTCCTTAAATATGCGTCCTAGAGAGAAAAGGACGATAATTCGTGACCACCCCTCAAAAATCAAAATTTTTCCTAGAGCGATAAGGACGATAATTCGTGACCACCCCTCACAAATCAAAATTTTGGTGAAAATCCTTGAAAAATTTAAATTTTTATATGAAAAACTTAGTTTGGCCATATCTCCTTAAATATGCGTCCTAGAGCGAAAAGGATGATAATTCGTGACCACCCCCCAAAAATCAATATTTTGATGAAAATCCTTAAAAAAATGAAATTTTTATATGAAAAACTTATTTTGGCCATATCTCCTTAAATATGCGTCCTAGAGCGATAAGGACGATAATTCGTGACCACCCCTCAAAAATCAAAATTTTGGTGAAAATCCTAGAAAATTTTAAATTTTTATATGAAAAACTTATTTTGGCCATATCTCCTTAAATATGCGTCCTAGAGCGATAAGGACGATAATTCGTGACCACACCTCAAAAATCAAAATTTTGGTGAAAATCCTTGAAAAATTTAAATTTTTATATGAAAAACTTATTTTGGCCATATCTCCTTAAATATGCGTCCTAGAGCGAAAAGGATGATAATTCGTGACCACCCCCCAAAAATCTAAATTTTGATGAAAATCCTTGAAAAATTGAAATTTTTATATGAAAAACTTATTTTGGCCATATCTCCTTAAATATGCGTCCTAGAGCGAAAAGGACGATAATTCGTGACCACCCCTCAAAAATCAAAATTTTGGTGAAAATCCTTGAAAAATTGAAATTTTTATATGAAAAACTTATTTTGGCCATATCTCCTTAAATATGCGTCCTAGAGCGAAAAGGATGATAATTCGTGAGCACCCCCCAAAAATCTAAATTTTGATGAAAATCCTTAAAAAAATGAAATTTTTATATGAAAAACTTATTTTGGCCATATCTCCTTAAATATGCGTCCTAGAGCGAAATCAATATTTTGCTGAAAATCCTCAAAAAAATTAAATTTTTATATGAAGAACTTATTTTGGCCATATCTCCTTAAATATGCGTCCTAGAGCGAAAAGGACGATAATTCGTGACCACCCCTCAAAAATCAAAATTTTGGTGAAAATCCTTGAAAAATTGGAAATTTTTATATGAAAAACTTATTTTGGCCATATCTCCTTAAATATGCGTCCTAGAGCGAAAAGGATGACAATTCGTGACCACCCCCCCAAAAGTCAATATTTTGATGAAAATCCTCAAAAAAATGAAATTTTTATATGAAAAACTTATTTTGGCCATATCTCCTTAAATATGCGTCCTAGAGCGATAAGGACGATAACTCGTGACCACCCCTCAAAAATCAAAATTTTCATGAAAATCCATGCAAAAATTGAAATTTTTATATGAAAAACTTATTTTGGCCATATCTCCTTAAATATGCGTCCTAGAGCGAAAAGGACGATAATTCGTGACCACCCCTCAAAAATCAAAATTTTGGTGAAAATCCTTGAAAAATTGAAATTTTTGTATGAAAAACTTATTTTGGTCATATCTCCTTAAATATGTGTCCTAGAGCGATAAGGACGATAATTCGTGACCACCTCTCAAAAATCAAAATTTTGGTGAAAATCCTTGAAAAATTGAAATTTTTATATGAAAAACTTATTTTGGCCATATCTCCTTAAATATGCGTCCTAGAGCGAAAAGGATGATAATTCGTGACCACCCCTTAAAAATCAAAATTTTCATGAAAATCCTTGCAAAAATTGAAATTTTTATATGAAAAACTTATTTTGGCCATATCTCCTTAAATATGCGTCCTAGAGCAAAAAGGATGATAATTCGTGACCACCCCCCCAAAAATCAAAATTTTGATGAAAATCCTCAAAAAAATGAAATTTTTATATGAAAAACTTATTTTGGCCACATCTCCTTAAATATGCGTCCTAGAGCGATAAGGACGATAATTCGTGACCATCCCTCAAAAATCAAAATTTTCATGAAAATCCTTGCAAAAATTGAAATTTTTATATGAAAAACTTATTTTGGCCATATCTCCTTAAATATGCGTCCTAGAGCGAAAAGGATGATAATTCGTGACCACCCCCCCAAAAGTCAATATTTTGATGAAAATCCTCAAAAAAATGAAATTTTTATATGAAAAACTTATTTTGGCCATATCTCCTTAAATATGCGTCCTAGAGCGATAAGGACGATAACTCGTGACCACCCCTCAAAAATCAAAATTTTCATGAAAATCCATGCAAAAATTGAAATTTTTATATGAAAAACTTATTTTGGCCATATCTCCTTAAATATGCGTCCTAGAGCGAAAAGGACGATAATTCGTGACCACCCCTCAAAAATCAAAATTTTGGTGAAAATCCTTGAAAAATTGAAATTTTTGTATGAAAAACTTATTTTGGTCATATCTCCTTAAATATGTGTCCTAGAGCGATAAGGACGATAATTCGTGACCACCCCTCAAAAATCAAAATTTTGGTGAAAATCCTTGAAAAATTGAAATTTTTGTATGAAAAACTTATTTTGGTCATATCTCCTTAAATATGTGTCCTAGAGCGATAAGGACGATAATTCGTGACCACCTCTCAAAAATCAAAATTTTGGTGAAAATCCTTGAAAAATTGAAATTTTTATATGAAAAACTTATTTTGGCCATATCTCCTTAAATATGCGTCCTAGAGCGATAAGGACGATAATTCGTGACCATCCCTCAAAAATCAAAATTTTCATGAAAATCCTTGCAAAAATTAAAATTTTTATATGAAAAATTTGTTTTGGCCATATCTCTTTAAATATTCGTCCTAAAGCGAAAAGAACGATTATTCGTGACACCCCTCAAAAATCAAAATTTTGATGAAAATCCTCAAAAAAATGAAATTTTTATATGAAAAACTTATATTGGCCATATCTCCTTAAATATGCGTCCTAGAGCGAAAAGGACGATAATTCGTGACCACCCCTTAAAAATCAAAATTTTGATGAAAATCCTCAAAAAATGAAATTTTTATATGAAAAACTTATTTTGCCCATATCTCCTTAAATATGCGTCCTAGAGCGAAAAGGACGATAATTCGTGACCATCCCTCAAAAATCAAAATTTTTATGAAAATCCTGCAAAAATTAAAATTTTTATATGAAAAATTTATTTTGGTCATATCTCCTTAAAAATGCGTCCTAGAGCGATAAGGGCGATAATTCGTGACCATCCCTCAAAAAATCAAAATTTTCATGAGAATCCTTGCAATAATTAAAATTTTTATATGAAAAACTTATTTTGGCCATATCTCCTTAAATATGCGTCCAGTCCATTCCAGACCACCCCTCCAAATTCAAAATTTTGATGAAAATCTTAAAAAAATGAAATTTTTATATGAAAAATTTATTTTGGCCATATCTGCCTAAATATGCGTCCCAGAGCGATAAGGACGATAATTCGTGACCATCCCTCAAAAATCAAAATTTTCATGAAAATCCATGCAAAAATTGAAATTTTGACATGAAAAACTTATTTTGGCCATATCTCCTTAAATATGCGTCCTAGAGCGAAAAGGACGATAATTCGTGACCACCCCTCAAAAATCAAAATTTTGGTGAAAATCCTTGAAAAATTGAAATTTTTGTATGAAAAACTTATTTTGGTCATATCTCCTTTAATATGCGTCCTAGAGCGAAAAGGACGATAATTCGTGACCAACCCTCAAAAATCAAAATGTTGGTGAAAATCCTTGAAAAATTGAAATTTTTATATGAAAAACTTATTTTGGCCATATCTCCTTAAATATGCGTCCTAGAGCGAAAAGGACGATAATTCGTGACCATCCCTTAAAAATAAAAATTTTCATGAAAATCCTTGCAAAAATTGAAATTTTTATATGAAAAACTTATTTTGGCCATATCTCCTTAAATATGCGTCCTAGAGCGAAAAGGTTGATAATTCGTGACCACCCCTCAAAAATCAAAATTTTGATGAAATTCCTCCAAAAATGAAATTTTTATATGAAAAACTTATTTTGGTCATATCTCCTTAAATATGCGCCCTAGAGTGAAAAGGACGATAATTCGTGACCACTCCTCAAAAATCAAAATGTTGATGAAAATCCTCAAAAAAATGAAATTTTTATATAAAAAACTTATTTTGGCCAGATCTCCTTAAGTATGCGTCCTAGAGCGATAAGGGCGATAATTCGTGACCATCCCTCAAAAAATCAAAATTTTCATGAGAATCCTTGCAATAATTAAAATTTTTATATGAAAACCTTATTTTGGCCATATCTCCTTAATTATGCGTCCTAGAGCGAAAAGCACGAAAATTCGTGACCACCCCTTAAATATCAAAATTTTGATGAAAATCCTCAAAAAAATGAAATTTTCATATGAAAAACTTATTTTGACCATATCTCCTTAAATATGCACCCTAGAGCGAAAAGGACGAAAATTCGTGATCACCCCTCAAAAATCAAAATGTTGATGAAATTTGGATCCTTAAATGTGCGTCCTAGAACGAAAAGGACGATAATTCGTGACCATCCCTCAAAAATCAAAATTTTCATAAAAATCCATGCAAAAATTGAAATTTTGACATGAAAAACATATTTTGGCCATATCTCCTTAAATATGCGTCCTAGAGCGAAAAGGACGATAATTCGTGACCACCCCTAAAAAATCAAAATTTTGGTGAAAATCCTTGAAAATTTGAAATTTTTGTATGAAAAACTTATTTTGGTCATATTTCCTTAAATATGCGTCCTAGAGCGAAAAGGACGATAATTCGTGACCAACCCTCAAAAATCAAAATGTTGATCAAAATCCTCAAAAAAATTAAATTTTTATATGAAAAACTTATTTTGGCCATATCTCCTTAAATATGCGTCCTAGAGCGAAAAGGACGATAATTCGTGACCATCCCTTAAAAATAAAAATTTTCATGAAAATCCTTGCAAAAATTGAAATTTTTATATGAAAAACTTATTTTGGCCATATCTCCTTAAATATGCGTCCTAGAGCGAAAAGGTTGATAATTCGTGACCATCCCTCAAAAATCAAAATTTTCATGAAAATCCATGCAAAAATTGAAATTTTAATATGCGTCCTAGAGCGAAAAGGATGATAATTCGTGACCACCCCCCCCCAAAATCAAAATTTTGATGAAAATCCTCCAAAAATGAAATTTTTATATGAAAAACTTATTTTGGCCATATCTCCTTAAATATGCGTCCAGTCCATTCCAGACCACCCCTCCAAATTCAAAATTTTGATGAAAATCTTAAAAAAATGAAATTTTTATATGAAAAACTTATTTTGGCCATACCTCCTTAAATATGCGTCCTAGAGCGAAAAGGATGATAATTCGTGACCACCCCCCAAAAATCAATATTTTGATGAAAATCCTCAAAAAAATGAAATATTTATATGAAAAACTTATTTTGGCCATATCTCCTTAAATATGCGTCCTAGAGCGATAAGGACGATAATTCGTGACCACCCCTCAAAAATTAAAATTTTGGTGAAAATCCTTGAAAAATTGAAATTTTTATATGAAAAACTTATTTTGGCCATATCTCCTTAAATATGCGTCCTAGAGCGAAAAGGACGATAATTCGTGACCACCCCTCAAAAATCAAAATATTGATGAAAATCCTTGAAAAAAAGAAATTTTTATATGAAAAACTTATTTTGGCCATATCTCCTTAAATATGCGTCCTAGAGCGAAAAGGACGATAATTCGTGACCCCCCTCAAAAATCAAAATTTTGGTGAAAATCCTTGAAAAATTGAAATTTTTATATGAAAAACTTATTTTGGCCATATCTCCTTAAATATGCGTCCTAGAGCGAAAAGGACGATAATTCGTGACCACCCCTTAAAAATCAAAATTTTGATGAAAATCCTTGAAAATTTGAAATTTTTATATGAAAAACTTATTTTGGCCATATCTCCTTAAATATGCGTCCTAGAGCGAAGAGGACGATAATTGGTGACCACCCCTCAAAAATCAAAATTTAGATGAAAATCCTTGAAAAAATTAAATTTTTATATGAAAAAGTTATTTTGGCCAGATCTCCTTAAATATGCGTCCTAGAGCGAAAAGGACGATAATTCGAGACCACCCCCCGAAAGTCAAAATTTAGATTAAAATCCTTGAAAAATTGCAATTTTTATATGAAAAACTTATGTTGGCCATATCTCCTTAAATATGCGTCCTAGAGCGAAAAGAACAATAATTTGTAACCACCCCTCAAAAATCAAAATTTTGATGAAAATCCTTGAACATTTTAAATTTTTATATGAAGAACTTATTTTGGCCACATCTTCTTAAATATGCATTCTAGAGCGAAAAGTACAAAAATTAATGTATTTTATATGCAAATCTTCTAGACGCCGCAATTTTATACGTTTAGGTTGACATCAGCCATCGAGGAATTGGGCGAATGTTTTTGAGTCATTCAGTATCCTTAGCGACGAATTGCCAATTTTTTTTTGATGGACATATTTTCACGTGATATAACAAAGGGTCAACGATTTTTCTTTCGATTAGAATTCAATTACATTTTTTCCATATTTCATAATTAATTTTTTACCCGCCAATGTTTGATCTTTGAGAAAAGTAATTAAAATTGTTTTATGTTCTTAAATTTATTTGGCAAAAGTCAATAGAATCCTTGTGGAAAATAATAAAAAAACGAAAACATAGATAAATATTCATTTATTCGTTTAAATAATAATATGACTGGGATCCTTTGTTGAGTTAACGAAATAAATGTAAATAAGAAATGAATTAAACTCAGGCCTTTATATTCCCAAAAATAATAGAATATGAACAGGGAGAAAAGAATTTCACAAGTCCTTGATGATGATGAAGAGTGAGTCAAAATATTTTATAAAAGACTTTTTCACAAACTCATATATAGTTGAAATTTGAGATCTAATAGTAAACAATTGGCTTACCTGAAGCATTGCGAATATTAATTAGTAATTAATTAACTACACCACATTCCAAACACTTGAATGCTTGAGGAATCATTGAAAAAAATAATTAGTTTGTAAAAAAAATGAAAAGAGTAAGTTCTGATATTTACTGCGTTTCAAAACTTTTGAATATAGGCATACAATTCCCAAAGATAAGTACTTTCCAAATATTCCTAGTGCTTGTATGAAATTTCTTAATCGCCTCAATGAGCCTTTAGATTGATGTGGCTCCTTATTTGTTAATGACTTCTGGATTTGATTCAACCATCCACGATTAGACCAAAGCAAACACCACTACACACACACACACTCTCTTATTCAATACTTAAATCATATGCCTTATTCTTCTTCTCCTTCATGTGGTTGCATTTGGTCCAATGACAACATCCAATCGCTACCACTCGCCATGTAATCCATTCCTGTGAGTTGCGTCCTTTGAAAACTAAACAAGCAGCAATCAATCTTAAAGGCTCTCCAAAAGCAAAATTGATCCACAAATCACAAGCAAACAAATAAATTTCAAGTGTACTTCAAGCAATCTCCACTTATCCACCAATGATTTCTCTCATGCCCTCATGCCATGTTGCTTCCTTCATTGCCATCAAAGTCCTAGAGAAGGAAGGTCATTTCCATGGTCTTGTTAGGGTTTCATTACTAGTGTGATTGTGTCCTATTTGAAAGGAGGCAAATTTGGAAAAACCAGGGTATTGAATTAGAAGCTGTTTGTTGGTGGTAATGAATGGTTTGAATTTATGACCACAATTAATGTTCGACATTCTCGTTATTTTTTTTAAAGGGAATGGGAAGAAATGTACTTGTTTGTGTTTATTTTAATGCTAATGCAATAGGAATGGAATAGGATTTAAATACTGATGCATTAGGAACACATTGAAAGCTGCTTGTCGTATCCAGACGAAGACACACACAAAAATGTTCCTTCTACAGATGCCAGTTTGTGGATCTAATCAAAGGCCAGTTTAAAATTCTTCCCATCTATTCTAGAATTTATGATTAGGCATTTGTCGAATTGTCGGATCAAATGGGAATTGCGGCCTCTGGGGTCCCAATCATTCAAATCGGCGGAACGGTTTATGGTAGATGGCGACTATATATAAAAGGTTGGCTGATAAGTCCCCGGTCTGACACATAGATGGTGCCGCTAGTATTAAATGCATATTATTTTTATATAGTACCAACCTTCAAATGATTCGTGTCAGAATTTGACGTCTGTAAGTCAATTAGTTTGTGAGATAGAGCGTCTTTTGTGAAGCAACTTTTGTTATTGTGAAACAAGTATATACAGCACTAAGTTCGGCCGGGCCGAATCTTAAATACCCGCCACCATGAACCAAATATTAGGGTTTCCTTTGAAATTTCAGGAGGGCTTGAGGACTTGAGGACACTTCCCGAAGATAAATTTAAAGATTTCACTTATGAGGACTATATCAGATTTTGGAGTTACAAGAACCATTTTTGTTTGAGTTTTAGAGGAATCATTAACATCTCTTGTAAGTGTGCAAGAAAATTATAAAATAACGTCTTGATTTGAAATCTTAAATCTGTAGAAGTAAAATCTGGAAATTTTACATTGAGTTTCAAGCAATTTTCATGATCAGTGCGCCTTCTGCACCCTCAAGAAGTGAAGTCGGTCTATATGGAGGCATTACCAAATGGACCGATAAAAACTTAATCCGATACACGTTTTTGTGAGCCTCAAATACCAGAATATTTACAATTTCAGGCAAATCAGATAAAAACTACGGTTTGTAGAAACCCAAGGAGTTAAATCGGGGGATCGTTCTTCTGGGGGCTATACTAAAATATGGACCGATACTCATTGTTTTCGGCACACCTCTTTATGACCCGAAAATACCTCCAATTTCAGGCAAATAGGATAAAAAGTTCGGATTCTAGAAGCCCAAGAAGTAAAATCGGGAATTCGGTCTATATGGGGGCTATACCAAAATATGAACCGATACTCACCATTTTCGGAGCACCTCTTTATGGTCCTAAAATACCTCTAGATTTCCAATTTCAGACAAATTGGATAAAAACTACGGTTTCTATAAGCCCAAGACCCCAAATCGGGAGGTCGCTTTATATGGGGACCATACCAAAACATGGACCAATACTCACAATTTTTGGCACACGTATTTGTGGTCCTACAATACCTCTAGATTTCCAATTTCAGGTAAAGTGAATAAAAACTGCGGTTTCTTAAGCCCAAGAAGTAAAATCGGGAGATCGGTCTATAGGGTGGCTATACCAAAATATGGAGCGATACTCACAATTTTTGGCACACGTATTTGTGGTCCTACAATACCTCTGGATTTCCAATTTCAGGTAAATTGAATAAAAACTGCGGTTTCTATAAGCCCAAGAAGTAAAATCGGGAGATCGGTCTATATGGGGGCTATACCAAAACATGGACCGCTACTCACCATTTTTTGAACACCTCTTTATGGTCATAAAATACCTCTAGATTTCAAATTTCAGGCCAATTGGATAAAAACTTCGATTTCTATAAGCCCAATACCCCAAATCGGGAGGTCGGTTTATATGGGGACTATATCAAAACCTGGACCGATATAGCCCATCTTCGAACTTGACCTGCCTGCAGACAAAAGACGAGTTTGTGCAAAATTTCAGCACGATTGCTTCATTATTGAAGACTGTAGCGTGATTATAACAGACAGACAGGCAGACAGACAGACAGACAGACAGACAGGCGGACAGAAGGACATCGTTATATCGTCTTAGAATTTCTCCCTGATCAAGAATATAATACTTTATATAGTCGGAAATTGATATTTCGTCACCATTCTATGATGGTGGGTATAAAAAATGGAAAAAAAGGAATTTCGTGTTTTGATAAAATACTATTTTGTGAAGGGAAAAAATACGGTGGAAGCAAAAACGTGCTCGATAATGAGTTTCCGGACTCTGCCCCAGGGAAATCAACTATAATTGATGGTATGCAAAATTCAAGCGTGGTGAAATGAGCACGGATGAAGGTGAACGCAGTGGACGCCCGAAAGAGGTGGTTACCGACGAAAACATCAACAAAACCCACAAAATGATTTTGAATGACCGTAAAATGAAGTTGATCGATATAGCAGGGGCCTTAAAGATATCAAAGGAACGTGTTGGTCATATCATTCATCAATATTTGGATATGCGGAAGCTCTTTGCAGAATGGGTGCCGCGCGAGCTCACATTTGACCAAAAACAACAACGTGTTGATGATTCTGAGCGGTTTTTGCAGCTGTTAACTCACCCGAGTTTTTCTGTGGGTCCCAAATTACAGATCCATATTCCAGGATAGCACGCACAAGTGAAGTATATAAGTTTCTTGTAACAAATGGGCTATAGGCCGATATGGACCTAGTTAGGCATGGTTGTTAACGGCCATATACTAGCACAATGTACCAAATTTCAACTGACTTGGATGAAATTTTGCCCCTCCAAGAGGCTCCAAAACCAAATCTCGGGATCGGTTTATATGGGGACTATATATGATTATGGACTGATATGGACCACTTTAGCATGGTTGTTAAATATCATATACTAACACCACGTACCAAATTTCAACTAGATCGGATAAATTTTGCTTCTCCATAAGGCACCGGAGGTCAAATCTGGGGATCGGTTTATATGGGAGTATATACAATTATGGACTGGATGAAATTTTCTTCTCTTAGAGACTCCGCAATCCAAATCTGGGGATCGGTTTATATGGGGGCTATATATAATTATGGACCGATGTGGACCAATTCCTGCATGATTGTTGGATACCATATACTAACATCACGTACTAAATTTCAACCGAATCGGATGAATTTTGGTCTTCCAAGAGGCTCCGGAGGTCAAATCTGGTGATCGGTTTATATGGGGGCCATATATAATTATGTACCGATGTGGACCAATTTTTGCATGGTCATTAGAGACCATATACTAACACCATGTACCAAATTACAGCTGGATCGGACATCAATAACAACTACTTGTGCCAAGTTTCAAGTCGATAGCTTGTTTCGTTCGGAAGTTTGCGTGATTTTAACAGTCAGACGGACGGACCTGCTCAGATCGACTCAGAATTTCACCACGACACAGAATATATATACTTTATGGGGTCTTAGAGCAATATTTCGATGTGTTACAAAAAGAGTTGACCTCCGGTGCCTTTTGGAGAAGCAAAAATTCATCCGATCAGGTTGAAATTTGGTACGTGGTGGTAGTATATGATATTTAACAACCATGCCAAAAGTGGTCCATATCAGTCCATAATCATATATAGCCCCCATATAAACCGATCCCGAGATTTGGTTTTGGAGCCTCTTGGAGGAGCAAATTTCATCCGAGTCAGTTGAAATTTGGTACATTATGCTAGTATATGGCCGTTAAACACCATGTCTAACTAGGTCCATATCGGTCCATAATTATATATAGCCCTCAGATAAATCGATCCCCAATTACACAAAAATTGGTCCATATAAAGTTCATAATTGTATATAGCCCCCATATAAGCGACCCCCATATTTCAATTCTGGCTCCCTACCGTGCAAAAGTCCATATCGATTCGTAATTATTTGTAGACTTGCCTATGCATACCTTTTTTGTCTAATATATACCACGTATGGACTAAATCACAATTTAGAAAACGATTTAAGATACCACAACCCAAGTAATTCGATTGTGGATGACAGTCTTTCGTATAAGTTTCTACGCAATCCATGGAGGAGGGTACATAAAATTCAGGCCTGGCCGAACTTACGGCCATATATACTTGTTATTCTTATCTTGACACATTTTGTATATGTTCGTTTGTTACTCGACAACAAAATATGACTTGCCTTTCGAAATATAGGAACCAAACTCAATTTTCTTTCTTTTAGAATGTGAAAGAGAGCTTTCGTTCGATATACAGGAACAGGGCAAAAATATTTCTTTTGAAAAAAAAAATTTTTTTCCACTAACCTCAAAAATTTGATCATAGACTTCAAAATAAGATTTTTTAATTTCGTAGATTTTTGGTAAAATTTCTGCAAGTAAAAACTTGCCTTTTGATGTCTCGGCTTCCGCTCGTGTGGTACCCAGTTCCCTTGCTTAGCTTCGAAAAAGCGCACTCCAGATTAGCATATGGGAATATCGGAACATGGGATGACGTTTTGTGGGTAAGAAACGTGACACATTGAAACCCAAAAGAAACCCAGTGGTGTGAGAGATCAACGAAAAGCCTGTATATTCGCTTGCCCTTTTGGCACTACCCCTGGTCCTACATAATACCTTTTACATGCATTTGGGTGGCGAATTTAACATGGGCTTGTCCTAGGAAGGGGTCTATCGCTCCCACATCGTTTACGGGGGACCACCCACGGCGGCACCTACTCGGTTCAGCTCCTAGTGGTACAGCACATTGGTGCCCAAGGCACCTGTCTGTTGTAGGTACCACATTTCCCACCCAATCATGGACGCCTGGAAGAGGTAGCTCTTGGTAGATACCACATGGGTATCGCCATTTAGCCATCGTTTTAACCGTTTTATTTACCGCCCATTTTAATTATATATAATTATATTTTTATTTTTTAGTTTTTATATACATTAATATTTTTTGTTTATATATTTAGTTAATATCCTATATTTGAAACGTTTTTATCTTAAATCGAAAGATTCAATATTTCATTTAATTTAAAGACAATTTCTTTAATTAAATATGTTTTTTCTTTACTTTAAGAAAAATTCGCCTTACTTCAAACACCTACGACTTTAATGGAAGGACGCAAATTTCCAAGATTTGTGTGCTAAATATAATGAAAAAAAAATTTAAAGGAAAGATTATAAACTTTTTTTAAATTAAAATTTCGTTGTTTTAAAGAAATTTGTCCTTAATATGGTAAAAATTGCGCTACGTAAAATTTAGGTTGCTTTATCTTCCATATGAGGTCAATATTTTTTTCAGTATGGACTATGATTTTGGAATACCTTTGCTGGTATACCACAGAGAACAAACGAAAATTCGATAAATGAGATCTGCATCCTAAATTTAAAAAGCCTAGATTTAAAGTTAGATAGCTCCCTAAAAATGTTTTTGTTTTAAAGAAGCAGAATACTTACCTTCCATTAACAATTAAAATCTAATTAACATTTCAACGCAATAAAAAAGGGAGAATCCACGACTATTCTTCTAAACAACATAAAATTAATTAACTAAAATGTCTGAAAATTTTTATTTACTTGTGGTTACTATGGTAACACAATTTTCTGTTTAATAAATTTGGATTTAAGTCAACACGCTCCCACTTCGTTTACCAGGGACCACCTACGTTACCTCCTACTCTATTCAGCTCCTAGTTGGTGGCCATAGCGGCCGTCCATTGTAGACGACATGTGGGTAACCCCATTTCGTTACCGCATTATGCGGCGTAAACACTTTACCTTTATTTGAATGATTTTTATATAACATCCCAAAAAGTCGTCCTACTTATGTCAGATTCGAGGGCGGTACTTATTGAGCCATAAAATGTTATATACCCATCATATGGTAGAAGTATCAAAAATAAAATCTGAACGTTCGGCCAACGTTAGATCTGACAAAGCCTTAAGAATCTTACTTAACATGAAATCCAAAACTCGAATGAACGTGTCTGCATTATGAATCATTGAAATGCCTATGCTCAATTTTGTAGATCTTTTTTGATGATTCGTTGACAAAGCGGTAGGGAAATGCCACTCTAAAAGGGTATAGCATTTGTTACAGGGCGCTAAACCCGAGCAATATCACAGAAAATGTGTTCTCTTATAAATTCCCGAATAAGGGATACCACATCCTCCTACAAATGGCATCTACAAGACAATTGACAATTTCGTAACTCAAACGCGGTAGAACCATATCCCAACTATTCATAAAAAAGAGAGAAATTGCAAAGCCAGCCTTAGAAAAGGACGAACCACATTGCGGCAGGGAATAAGCTCACGAAAGGTGGTGCGGAGTTATTACGAGGTCGAAGTTTGTCGTAGAAAAGAAATGGTTTTGTGCAGTACTATGAGGTAGCAATTTAGTTGCCAAATTAGGGATACCACCCGCTCCTGTAAGAAGTGTCTACCAGTGACTATCAAAGGAGGTAGAAATCACTGAGTATACCACTTCACCCGTCAAAAGTATGAATGGTGGCAAATAGGCGACCACTTCGTCACTCTTTTGTGGCAATGGAATATTTTTATACCACTTGGAAAGTTTTATACACTGCGGAGAAAATACACATAATTAAATATAAATGAATATAGTTTCAGTATTACCAAATTTTCCGAACTATGTCATCCGTTATCAATACTGTCATTACAAATTTGCGCTTCCAATAGCATATTTTTAATTTTGTTAAATTTTTATGTTATATGTCCTTTGTTTTTTGTTTTTATTTTTTTTTTTTTTTTTTCAAAAATTTAGTTTTTAACTTATGACGTCCAATATCACATTTTCTAAAACTTTTCCAAAAGAACTTTCATGAAAGTGGTAAAAATTGATAGATAATCCCTGGATGTGCTTAAATAGAAATTCTTGTGGTTTGGTTGTTTTGCTTAGGTCACTAAAATTAATTAGATAAAAAATATTGAATTTAATTTAGTATTTAATAATACTTTGATATATTCAAATAGGAGCATTAGTTGTTCTTAATGCAAGTCGCATATACATTTCTTACATTTCGCATTCTATTCCACTTGATTATTTTAATTTACTAACAAATGCAAATAAAAGCCAACACCATAACCATAGCTTACTTGAAAATCTCACTTCACTCTAACTAATCACCATTTAAATGGTTTGTAAAATATTAGATAAGCTTAGAAAACCAAAAACACCAAGAAGAAGAAGAAAATTAACAACAAAATGTAAAAGAAAACTTTAAAGTAGCATAAACGGTTAAATGTAATGGAATTAATCGGAGGACACTTCCAAAGCTTAGTTGTCTTTGTTTACATTTCTATCCCATTTTGAAATGTATCATAGTGCTTGGAGATGATATCTTGTAATGAAGAAAATAGTTCGTTCCGTTCCCACCCGCAAGAAGCCACGACAAGGCATTTGATATTCTGCGAGAAACTATGCGAATTTATTTATGAGAATATTTAACAACATTTACTATGGAAGTAGAAGTATTATAAAACTTAATATGCAACTTTGTTTTACTAATTCTCAGACACAAACGAACACACATAGATACGTAAACAACGGGGCAAACTTTTATTCACTATCGCCAACAATGGATGGAAAATACTTTTACAAAATATTACTCTCAGCAGTAGTGAGAATAAAAATGGGGTAAGTCAAGATGTTGTTACAAAAAGCCACCATGGTTCCCGATTGTATAAAAAGGTTCGCGATTTCTATTCCAGTAAGGTGCAAACCGCTAAAAGTTTCCTTTTAGCGTTGGCTTACTTCTCCCAGTATAGTTTTTGATAGCACATTAAGGACTAATAACCTTGCACAAGATTGATTAGTATGTCTGCCTTGCCTGCAAAGGGCCAAGTTTAGTTATTCCGAACACCAAAAATTTTATCAGCGGTGGATTATCCCATCTCAGTTATGCTGATGACATTTCTGACTATTTCAAAGCTTCTCTTAATGGTTTTACTGCCATGTGAAATGTAGTAGTTCGTTGTCGGCTATACAAAATTGGGCTCTTATAGAATCGGACAACATTCACTGATAAGAGAGAAGTTCATAACTTGTGATATGGAGCCTAAAAATAACGGATCCAAGGCTGAAAGTTCCGCAAAGCTGATAAGTCCCCGGTCTAACAAAGACAAAAACATTTTTTTTTGTCAAAATTCGTTTTTATTATTCAACATAGTTCCCTTCAAGGGCTATACAACGATTATAACGACCTTCCAAATTTTTGATACCATTTTGGTAGTACTCCTTCGGTTTTGCCTCAAAATAGGCCTCAGTTTCGGCGACCACCTCTTCATTGCAGGCAATTTTTTTCTCTGCGAGCATCCTTTTGAGGTCTGAGAACAAGAAAAAGTCGCTGGGGATCAGATCTGGAGAATACGGTGGGTGGGGAAGCACTTCGAAGCCCAAATCATGAATTTTTGCCATCGTTCTCAATGACTTGTGGCACGGTGCGTTGTCTTGGTGGAACAACCATAAGCGTAGGAAGGTCTCTGGGGAGGGGGCTTAGACCCCCCAGAAAAATTTTAGCCCCCCAGAATTTGAAAACCTATTTACGATTTTACATTTTTATAAAAATTAAACAAGTATATAAAGGTGATACGGTCAAAATTTGGTCAATATAAACTTGACGTATTTCTTCCAATTTTGTATTTAAAAACCCTGAACACCCCTCATTTTGAAGGTATGTGTGTGTAGAATGTTGCTCCTATTTTTATTTTGGAATTCACTCTTCAGTTGTCAAAATGCCATCCAAGCAAGAAGAGCAGCGTATCAAAATTTTGCTCGCGCATCGCGAAAATCCGAGCTACTCGCACGCAAAGCTCGTTAAAAGTTGCCAAATCAACCGTTACAAATGTAATTAAAGTGTTTGGGGAACGTTTGTCGTCAACCAGGAAGTCTGGATCGGGGGGAAATCGAAAACCGGAAGCCGCTGAGACGACAAAGAGAGTTGCCGGTAGTTTCAAGCGAAACCCTAACCTCTCTCTCCGAGATGCCGCAAATAAGCTGGGTGTATCGTCTACAACCGTGCATCGAGCCAAAAAACGAGCCGGACTATCGACTTACAAGAAGTTAGTGACTCCAAATCGCGATGATAAACAAAATACGACGGCCAAAGCGCAATCCCGGAGGCTGTACACGACGATGCTGACGAAGTTTGACTGCGTGGTAATGGACGACGAAACCTACGTCAAAGCCGACTACAAGCAGCTTCCGGGACAGGAGTTTTATACGGCAAAAGGAAGGGGAAAGGTAGCAGATATTTTCAAGCACATAAAACTGTCAAAGTTCGCAAAGAAATATCTGGTTTGGCAAGCCATCTGTACCTGTGGCTTGAAAAGCAGCATTTTCATAGCTTCCGGGACTGTCAACCAAGAAATTTACGTGAAAGAGTATTTGTATAAACGTCTGCTGCCTTTCCTGAAGAAACACGGTTGTTCCGTACTGTTTTGGCCGGATTTGTCATCTTGCCATTACGGTAAAAAGGCCATGGAGTGGTACGCCGCCAACAACGTGCAGGTGGTTCCCAAGGACAAGAACCGCCAGAGCTCCGCCCAATTGAGAAATACTGGGCTATTGTCAAGCGGAACCTAAAGAAGACCAAAAAATTTGCTAAGGACGAGCAGCAGTTCAAGGCAAACTGGCTTTCTGCGGCGAAGAAGGTGGACAAGGTGGCTGTACAAAATCTGATGGCAGGTGTCAAGCGTGAGGACCGGCAATTCGGATTTGGAAAAGCGAAAGCCTAACTGAATATTTTTCCTGAATTTTATACTAATTGAACTTGAAAAAGAAATTTAATTTGATTTTTTAAATAAACGATTTCACCGATTTACACGCGTTTTCCCTTGACCAAATTTTGACCGTATCACCCTTTAGCACCCAATAATTAGATGGATTTGATATGCTATCAAAAATGTGGATCTACAAAGTGGTGCAGGGTATAATATAGTCGGTCGCGCTCGACTTTAGACTTTTCTTACTTGTTGTAAGGTGTGTAAGGACTAATAACCTGAATAAAGAAGAAGCAAGGCCGTGTTGCCTACAAAGGGTTATGGGTCCAAGGTCAGTTTCGTTCGAACCTCAAATAGTTTTTCCCTTCCCCTTTCAGTTATGCTCGTGACATTTTTGAGTATTTCAAAGCTTCTAAATATTAAGAAGATCATCATTTGTGCTATGGAGCCAAATTTAACGAACTCAGGCCGAAAGTTCGGCAAAGCAGAATCTTATATACACTTCACCATGTTACGTACTAAATTCTACCAAAGACTGACAATCACAATCGAATAACTTTGAAATCCCCCTGAAGGGGACAACCCCGGTCGACTGAATTTTGTCCACATTTGGGAGGTGTCCAGAAGTTAATTTTCATGTGTTAATTTTGCAGAAGTCTTACGAAAATTGTCCACTTTTGAGAGATGTCCGGTTTTCAGAGTGTCCGAGTTTGAGAGGTTTCACTGTAGTTCAGTTGTGGTAACATTTGCCGATGGCAGCGAATATTTAAATTTTATCATTGTCTTCTAAATTATATGTAAAACCATATAAAGTCGACCTTTGTTCTTGGTCGATTTCTATTTGGAAAAGTCTATAAATTATTATGAATCGATATGATCCATGAGGGTCAAGAAGATAAATCTGGGCTCAGTTTTTTTTTTAATGCTTATTAAAGGGCATATACCAGTTGATTTCAATGGAATTATAGACCGATATGGACCAATTTCCCATATTTATTAGACATCATATACAAAAATTCAACCGGATCGCATAAAATTTGCTCCTCCGGAAGTCAAATCTTGGGATTGGATATGTCTGTCAAAATAAAAATCTATATTTTCTAGTTATACCCTAAACCACTAGTGGTCAGGGTATAATAAGTTTGATCGGCCAAAAAATGTACCTACCAGAAAAATTGATTTTAGACCCCATAAAATATATACCGATCGACTTAGAATCACCTCCTGAGTCGATCTAGCGCTTGGTCTCCGTCCGTCCGTCCGTCTGTCCATGTATTTGTTGTTCACATGATTCCGGTCGCAATTATTAACCGATTTGGATGAAATTTGGTACAGGGTGTTTTTTGGGCACAAGGACGAATGCTATTGAATTTGGAAGAAATCGGATCAAATTTACATATAGCTCCCATATATATGTATCGACCGATTTCGAGAAATGGAGTCACGTTGCGTTTTTTTACAAACCGATCGTCATAAAATTTTGCACATAGTAAACTTTTCCATCACCCTTTAAGTCTGCAAAATTTCATCGAAATCGGTTCAGACTTAGATATAGCTCCCATATATATGTATCCCCCGATTTTGCCAAATTTGGCCGTAAAACCCTTATTTATCAACCGATAGTACTCAAAGTTGGCTAAATATAATCTTCTATACCTCTAACTGTATGTGCGCAATTTCATCGAAATCGGTTCAGATTTAGATATAGCTCCCATATATATGTATCGCCCGATTTTCCCAAATTTGGTCATAAAAACCTTGTTTATTAAGCGATCTTACACAAACTTGGCTTACTCTAATCTTTTATGGTACTGACACTATGTGCCAAAAATAATCGAAATCGGTTCAGATTTAGATATAGCTCCCATATATATGTATCGCCCGATTTTCCCAAATTTGGCCGTAAAACCCTTAATTATCAACCGATAGTACTCAAAGTTGGCTAAATATAATCTTCTATACCTCTAACTGTATGTGCGCAATTTCATCGAAATCGGTTCAGATTTAGATATAGCTCCCATATATATGTATCGCCCGATTTGGTCAAATTTGGCCGTAAAACCCTTATTTATCAACCGATCGTACTCAAAGTTGGCTAAATCTAATCTTCTATCGCTCTAACTGTATGTGCGAAATTTCATCGAAATCGGTTCAAATTTAGATATAGCTCCCATATATATGTATCGCCCGATTTTGAAAAATTTGCCCTTAATAACCTTATTTTTGGCCATAGGGGCCTCATTTATTAACTGATCGTACTCAAATTTTACACAAAGTGACCTTCTGTGGTATCAATCATACCTGCAAAATATTATACAAATTGGTTTAGACTTAGATATAGGTACCATATATATGCATCGCTCGATTTTGTCATATTTGGCCATAATACTCTTATTTAGTAACCTATGTTATTCAAATTTCAAATTTTGTTGTACTTGCTGATCGTATTTAGACTTACATGTACATAGCTCTTACATAAATCTATTGCCCTATTTGCAGAAATTTGGATTTATTACCCACAACTAATTGACCGATTTCCTCTTTTTTAATAATGGACTCAATATTAGTGGCATACTAACTCTTTTGGTGCAAAATAAATTAGACATTTCTGCTAATATTATACATTTCTGCTCAGATTGTGACAAGATGTGATGTTCTCCAAAACCTATACCAATGATACCCCACAAATGCTATGTTTACTAATTCAGTAGGGTATGATATAGTCGGCCCCGCCCGACTTTCTACTTTACTCACTTGTTTTTTTATTTTATTGTTCAAAAGCAAAAAATGTCGAAAATGATATCAAATTTTAGAATCAGTTTAGATGTGCTCGAATTGGCTAACGTTTGCACGAATTATGGCCTTCAAACGGTCGATAAAGCTAAGACACGATGTACGAATGTAGCTCTGCATTATTGCTCCATTCACAACGCCGTCTTCAGATGTTCGCAATTTTTCGTGCCAAATTTTACTCTTGAAAATACTCCAGACGTAAAAGTTCAAAGATTTGAGATTCGAAAAAATTTGGTGACCATTATGAAGCGACTCCTTTTAAAGCTATACTTGGTTGTCGCTTGCTGAGTCCTGCCGAAATGTTCATATGCTGTGGCCGAAAAGTTTGTCTATCCAGGGCTTTAATAAGCTATTTTTTGCTATAATATTCGGCATTTATTTTTACTAAACGGTGGATAAATACAAGCAGAAAGTGACCATTGTTCGCTACAGCTGCCAATACCATTAACATCGGCAATCGAAAGTATCAATATTCAGCTGACTTCTTTGGTAAGTTTGTATGTTCTCAAACTGCTTAATTTGGAATGGCTTCTCATAGGAGAAATCGAAATTCGAAAACTGACCATTTGCGTGCAAACGAAATAAATCCTTAGCTCTTTCCAATCTAACTTTTTTTGTGGATCGGTGGGCTTTTGCACGTTTTGAAACTTCAATGGCTCTAGTCCAAGCTCATTTTTCAATATGTGCTGCATCAGTTCTCGTGACGTGGATTTCGATTGACCCTGGCCTTAATTTTTGGTATCATTTCTGGTGTTGTTACCTTCCACCATAACTTTATCATTCCGGTTGTAATACATCGATATATTGGCATCATACCCCATAAAATATACATATTTTGGATCGAGATGAAATTCTGAGTCGACCTAGCGATGTCCGTCTGTTGAAATCAAGCTAATTTCCGAACGAAACACTACTTTGCACAAGTAGTTGTTATTGATGTAGGTCAGCTGCTATTGCAAATGGGCCATATTGGACGGGTATCCCCCATTTAAAACCACCCCCAAATTTGAGTCGATTGTAGAAGAACAGATTTTATCTGATCCGGGTGAAAATATACTGAGACAACGTGTCTAAGACAGAAGGGTTTTTCGGTTTCTTCTTTGCATTTAAATATGAAATATTAGAATTTTTGAATTTTTCATGGTATAAAATATTGAAATACCAGTACATTGATTTCACTCGAATTTTTCAGTTCCCACTATTTTTTCGTCTTCTTACCAATTTTTAAGAGTTAAGTCATTTAGTCGATAACGTTACACTTAATTTCTATAGAAATTATAAATTTTCTATTTCTATGTTTAGTTTAGTTTTACCCAAAAGAGTTTCACATAAAAGTCTTTTGTTCGGCGCTATCACATTTTCTGATGCTTCGGAAATGTCATTGTTGTTTCCTAAAAATATTTGGAAATTTAAGAAACATAAAAAAAACAACAAAAAGGATCGCCATATAACAAAACACGAACCAACAACACCAACACAATATACAACAAACTGAGTACAGTAACAAGTTAATCCCTTCATTTTATCAAAGACCAAAAAGTCTTAGGGGAAACTGAGAACCGCCACAAATGACAACAAAAAGAAAACGAAATCCTTAAAGTAGGGAAAAGTTTTTGGATGTATGCAGGTGGTGTGATAAGGTGAGGCAAGGGTCTCACTCACGCAAAAAACTGATCTACGAAAATTACATTTTTAAAATATATTGTATTATAAAAATTTTCTCAAAATTTTATTTATATAGAAAATTTTCTGATTTTTTTTTAAACAGAAAATTTTCTCAAAATTGTAATCCCTGAGAAAAGCTTTTAACAAAATTTTAAAGCTGAGATCAAAACAACAAATATGATTACAGTACAAACCAACAATAAAAAACAAAACAAAAATTTTATTTCTATAGAAAATTAAAAAAAAAAATATTTCTATAGACAATTTTGTCAAAATTTTATTTCTATAGAAAATTTTGTCAAAATTGTATTCCTATAATAATTTTGTTAAAAACTTTCTTAAATTTTTATTTCTATAAAAAAAAATCTCATAATTTTATATCTATAGAAAAATTTCTCAAAATTGTATTTCACGAGAAAATTTTCTCAAAATTCTATTTCTATAGAAAAATTTTCTTAAAATTTTATTTCTATAGAAAATTTTCTCA
The DNA here is from genome assembly GCF_050003625.1 of Haematobia irritans. NCBI lineage: Eukaryota > Metazoa > Arthropoda > Insecta > Diptera > Muscidae > Haematobia > Haematobia irritans. Next base: position 199,341,423 of record NC_134398.1, read on the forward strand.
AAAACTTATTTCTATAGAAAAATTTCTCAAAATTTTTATATCTAGTTTTCCCCAATTTTTTTTTATATGAAATTTTCTTAAAATTTTATTTCTATACAAAATTGTGTCAATATTTTATTCCTTGAGAAAAACTTTTCACAAAATTTTATTTCTATAGAAAATTTTTTAAAAATTTTATTTCTATAGACAATTTTGTCAAAATTTTATTTCTATAGAAACATTTCTCAAAATTGTATTCCTATAGATAAATTAGTTAAAATTTTATTTCTATAGAAAATTTTGTCAAAATTTTATTCCTATAATAATTTTGTTAAAAACTTTCTTAAATTTTTGTTTCTATAAAAAATTTTCTCATAATTTTATATCTATAGAAGAATTTCTCAAAACTGTATTTCAATAGCAAATTTTCTCAAAATTTTATTTCAATAGACAAATTTTCCCAAAATCTTATTTCTATAGAAAATTTTTACAAAATTTTTATCTATAAAAAATTTTGTCAAAATTCCATTTCTATAGAAAATATTGTCCATATTTTATTCCCATAGAAAAGTTTGTAAAAATTTCATTTCTATAAAAAAATTTTGTCAAAATTTTATTTCGATAGAAAATATTCTCAAATTTCTATTCCTATAGAAAATTTTCTCAAAAATGTATTTTTATATAAAATTTTCTTCAATTTTTTTTTCTCTATATGAAATTTTCTTAAAATTGTATTTCTATACAAAATTTTGTCAAAATTTTATTCCTTGAAGAAAGTGTTTCACTAAATTTTATTTCTATGGAAAATGTTCTTAAAATTGTATTTTTATCGAAAATTTTCTTAAAATTTTATTCAATAGAAAATTTTATCAAATTTTTTTTTCTGTAGAAAATTTTATCAAAGTTTTAGTTCTATAGAAAATTTTATTTCTATACAAAACTTTATCAACATTTTATTCCTTTAGAAAATTTTCTCAAAATTTTATTTCTAAAATAATGTTCTCAAAATTTGTTTTCTACAGAACATTTTATTTCTATAGAAAATTATCCATATAAAATTTTCTCAAAGTTTTTGTTCTATATAATTTTTTTTTTTCTCAAACTTTATTTTTATAGAACACTAGCGTATCCCGGCCCGCTTCGCTGCTCCTTCCGAAGCGTATTTGTAGGACCATTTTGCATTAACTTAGTCAACCATATCCTTCGTGCTGAAAACAAATTCGAAAATATTTGAATTCTTTCAAACAAATCGAACTACTTGCTTTTTCGTTTATAGGTACAAATACGGCGGATATGCATATGTAAAACGGTTCGTCGTAAAAAATGTCGGGGAGAGGGTGTACCCTTCCTCCATATTTTTTAAATAATGTTCTGTATTCAAGTAGTTGGACAATCTTCTATATTTCTTGTGAATTTTAAGTGTGGTTTGTCAAGGAAAGGTATCCTTCTCCTCAACATATCTGAAAATTAAGCACTATATTAAATAACATACAAAAAAATTACTGTTACCCATCCAATAAATCGGAAAAAGCAAAAGTAGTAAACAATTTTACCACATTAAAATTTGCTAAAATGTTGAAAAATGATGCACGCTCTACGTTGGCTGCCAATTTCATGTAAATTTAAGTTCATTAGTAAAAAGAAGTCTGGCAGAAGCCAGTGCAAAAATCATAAAATTATGTACCGAGTTCCCATTTACGGACAACCCTCTACTTTCAATTTAAGGAAAAAAAAGGACAAAAGGGAACCCTCTCCCCACCTTCGCTCCACTCCGACCTGATATCGGACTATCACGTACCCTATATTAATTTCACAAATACTCAATGGTCCCTATAAATTCTATCGAAGTAAATCGACAAAGTTTATTTCAATTTTCCCCTTCCCCAACCAGATATCGAAAAATCATACACTAATTTAAAAATCATGTATAAATTTAATCACCTCCTCCCACGTTCCCTGTAAATTTCAAATAGATCGGAGATGTTTAAATTTTGCTCTATTTTTTTTTAAAGGGACGTCACTTTCCCCGATGTCGATATCGAAAAACACCGTAGTGGGTGCTATTCACTAACCTTCCCTGAAAATTCTTGAAACTTTCCTTCAAGTGTGGAGCAAGGAAGGTTGTCTCTTCCTTCATAACCTTCCCCACTGCCTTTGTAAATTTCAAGAAAACTTAAGAATTTTTTTTTTTTGCAGTCGGGGAGGAGCAAAATATCGCAAAGTGATGTAGCGTATATTTTGTAAACGTCCCAGAAAATGTCAAGCAAATTATAAGCCTAAAGGGTCGGCCTCTCTTCCGTACAAATATTACAAATCAGGTATCAACTATTAATATGGTAACCTCTCCCCAGTCCTCTGTAAATTTCAAGTAACTCGGTAAAGTTTAATTGCTTCTCTGTATGTACTTAAGAGAAGCGGATGTCTCCCTATGCCCTTTTATTTTTATTAAAAAATCAGGAACCTGATATAAATTTCAAAACCTCACCCATTTTTTCCGTAAATTTTCAGTCGGGGGAGTTTAGTTTTGTTTTCACTGTACTTTAAAAAAAGTCGGGTAAAGGGTGGTCCCCCTCCCCGTCCAAATATCAAAAAATAATGAAGCGGATTTTTGTCTAGATGCCAACCCCTACATTCAATGAAAATTTCAAGCAAATCGCATAATTTTGTTCCAAGTTTCAAAAAGTAGGGCAAGGGGGAGGTCTCCTCTCCGTCCACATATGAAATCATCAGGTACCCCATATTAATTCCATAACCTCACCGCATGTTCTCTGTAAATTTCACATAATTTAGAGAATTTTAGTTTTTTCACTGTACTTTGAAAAAAGTCGAACAAAGGGGAGGCCCCCTCCGCCCCCAAATATCGAAATATAGAGTAGCGGATCTTTGTCTAGATGCCAACCCCAACCTTCAATGAAAATTGTAAGCAAATCGGTCAACTTTGGTCCAATTTTCAAAATGTCCGCCAACGGGGAGGTCCCCTTCCGCGACCAGGTGTCAAAAAATGAGGTACCCTATTTTCACCGCATGATCGCCCCCTACGATCTCTGAAAGTTTCAAGTAAATCGGTTCAGCCTTTTCGGAGCCAACTCGGAACATACAAACAAACAAACAAACAAATAAACAAACATAGATTGCATTTTATATATAGATTTTGCTAAAAGAAGTTTAAAGTGTATTTCTATATACATAAAAAAATTTCCGTAGTTAAACTAATGCTAAATTTAACTTATTTTTATTGGAAACAAATTATTTGCTTGTAGTTAAATTTTATTATTTTTATCGAAATTTTCCACAGCTTAATGAAATCTTCCTTTTTTAAGTATGTCTCAAAAATTTTATGAACTAAACGTGAGTATAAAGTTCAATGATCGTACACATAAGTTCAGTATGAACTAAAACAAATGAAAATTTACGTACGATTCCCAAAAATAGTAAGAATGAACTGTATGGTTAAAATGGTCATGATTTGGCGCCAATGATTTTCTTCTTTACCTTTAGTTAATTTTTTCTTCTATGAGATGATGTTATTTCGTGAACTGCAGTTAAAAAGTACAACAGGGCATTAAAATTTCCTGGTTTTAACGACGCTTTGTGGAAATCTCAAAATGTGGAGTAAAATTTAGTTCAATTTTGCATGCGTGTTCATTCTTCCTATAAAACAGTTCACTTTTTTGCGGTGTAGATTTTCTGAAAGCTGATGGCCTTAGCAGCCAATGCTACTTATCTTTTTTTTTTATTTTATTATTTCTATATAAAATGTACCCAAAATTTTACTTTTATAGAAAATTTTCTTAAAATTTTATTTATATAGAAAATTTAATCAAAATGTTATTTCTACAGAAAATTTTCTGAAAATTTTATTCCTAAAAAAAAAATTGTCAAAATTTTATTTTTATAGAAAAAATTGTCAACATTTTATTTCTATAGAACATTTTCTTAAAATTTTATTTTTATAGAAAATTCTGTTCACATTTTATTCCTGTAGAAAATGTTATAAAATTTTTTTTTTCTAAAAAAACCTCAAAATGTTATTTCAACAAAAAACTTTCTCAAAATTTTATTTCTATAGAAAATTTTGTCCACATTTTATTTCTACAGAAAATTTTATTTCTGTAGAAATTTTTTTCAAAATTTTATTTCTATAGAATATATTGTCAACATTTTATTTCTATAGAACATTTTCTTAAAATTTTATTTTTATAGAAAATTCTGTTCACATTTTATTCCTGTAGAAAATGTTATCAATTTTTTTTTTCTAAAAAAACCTCAAAATTTTATTTCAAAAAAAAACTTTCTCAAAATTTTATTTCTATAGAAAATTTTGTCCACATTTTATTTCTACAGAAAATTTTCTTAAAATTTTATTTCTATACAATTTTTTTTCAAAATTCTATTTCTATAGAAAATAATGTCAACATTTCATTTCTATAGAACATTTTCTTAAAATTTTATTTTTATAGAAAATTCTGTCAACATTTTATTCCTGTAGAAAATGTTATCAAAATTATATTTCTAAAAAAATCTCAAAATTTTATTTAAAAAAAAAAACTTTCTCAAAATTTTATTTCTATAGAAAATTTTTTCCACATTTTATTTCCACAGAAAATTTTCTTAAAATTTTATTTCTATAGAAATTTTTTCTTTTCAAAATTTTATTTCTATAGAAATTTTTCTCAAAGTTTTATTTCTATAGAAAATTTTGTCAAAATTTTATTCCTGTAGAAAAATTTTTCACAAATTTTTATCTCTATAGAGATATATTTTGATAAAATTTTCTACAGACATTTTATTTCTGTAGAAAATTTTATTCCTGTTCTTCTTAAAATTTTATTTCTATAGAAAATTTTCTCAAAATTTTACTTCTATAGAAAATTTTCTCAAAATTTTATTTCTATAGAAAATTTTGTCAAAATTTCATTTTTATAGAAAATTTTTTTCAATTTTTATTTCTATAGAAAATTTTGTCAAAATTTAATTTTTATAGACAATTTTCTCAAAATTTTATTTCTCTAGAAAATTTTCTCAAAATTTTATTTCTGTAGAAAGTTTTATCAAAATTGTATTCCTATAGAAAATTTTCTCAAAATTTCACTTCTATAGAAAATTTTTTCAAAATTTTATTGCTATATAAATTTTTCTTAAAATTTGAGTTTTACGGAAAAAAATTTCTCAAAAATCTGTTCGAAAAGAACATTTTTTCAAAAGTTTTTTTCTCTACCAATGTTCTCAAAATTTTATTCATATAGAATATTTTTCAAATTTTATTTCTCTATCAAATTTTCTCATTTTTTTTCTGTTGAAAGTTTTCGAAAAATTTTATTTCCATAGGAAATTTGGTCAAAATTCCATTTACATAGAAAATTTAAGTACCTCTTAGTTGGAGAGACTTTGTTTTGCAAAATCTACCAAAACATAAAGAATTCTACCAATCTACCAAAGAGACAAATAGACCTTTGGATCACATAGCTCCGTTACCTGTTCCTAAATGATAGATCGAATACTTTTTATATTTTTTATACCCTCCATACTAACATTTTCGTTTGTAACGCATAAACATATTGCTCCTAGATGCCATAATGTATAAATATTCTGGGTCATGGTGATATCCTTAAATTCTGACCACAACGTGAATTACACTTTTGTCTCCAACTGATCACACCACACCTCTTTGAGTTGGCACTTCTTTGAGTGGCATTATTTTCATTTTATTTATTTAAAGTTGTTTTCTTAACCATCTAATAATTTATGCCAACCACAAGCTTTGTTTTCTTCACCGAGGCAAACTCGCCATCAACCATCACCGCCAATGGAGTAGTGTCAGTAGTAGTGGCTGATATTTACACTGATGTTGATGTTGCTGCTGTGGCTGTTTCCGCTGGTGCAGTGGTATTTAAAACGTTACCCCTTCCCCTGTCCGCCTCGAACATAGACAAAGAATTATTCGTAGGATACCCTTTTTTGTGTCGTAGTGGTTATAGAGGTGGTGGTTTAAAAAATTTTGGGTTCTCCCCAAATTTTATTCATGGGCTTTAGGTGGGATTACTATTTGAGATGGTGACTGTGGGTGTGGCTGAGGCTGTAATATCTTTCTTTCGTACACACATCTCATTTCGAGAATGTTGCGTTACGCCAAAACATTAGGGGCAAGATGAAGAAGAAGAAATCATTTTGGCTTATTGTCTCCACAGAGTGTAGTTGCATTTCCTCGGGCACTTGATTTCCATTTCCCTCGACATCGTTAACAAGTCCTTGCCATATTTAAGAAGGTTTAAAATTTCTTAAACAACTCATTTATATACACTCGTCTTTTCTTCTTCTGCTTTCGTGTTTTTTTTTTTTATTTTGCGACACTTCTCCTTGGGACTGCTATTTGATTTCTCTTTGGCTTCTGTAACAAAATCAACCTCATCATTGCCACCAATGCCGTATCCCTTCTTTACCCTTATCATCAAACTTTAGAGGTTGATATTATATTAGCACATAGCAAAGAGGCAAAGAGATATGACATCAACCATTCTACATCGCTTTGCCAGCTTAAGTCGCCAAGATGAAGCTTTGCCACTTTGCCGTTGCCTTCATTGGTATTTGATGTGGTCTATTCAGTTCTTGAAGGGTAAACCGAAAATTTCAAATTATTTAAATACAAGAAGAAATTTTCAGTCATAATACATAATTCTAAGAGATCTATTTTTAATTTTTATGAGTCAGAGCTGCAACCGCAAAGATAACCATATACTTTAGCACTTATTTTGAATATTCTTAAAAATCTTTGTCATGAAGAATATCTTTACAAAAATATTGTGTATAGCGACGACAATTTCTAAAAACAGTTTCTACACCACCATTGGCTTGAAAGCAAGAAAAAATCGCAAAGAGTTTGGCCGTACAGAAGGCCAAATGCATTTCAAAATGGATTTGAAGCCTTATACCTTGCCAAGAATATTATTAAATAGACGATATACAACAAAATTGCAAAGTCCCAACAAATTATGGGTCGAAATAAACAGAAGAATTGACTTTTCGAATAATCGATTTTCTTTTTTATCGACAAAAAACAAAAAACAACAGAACTCAAAGTCGAATATTGTTCATCTATAAATCGGCTATTTTTGAAAATCGTTAGTAGTCCAAATCGAAAAGAAAAGATAACAAAGTCACCCAGCAAAAAAAGCGTCGCCAAAAAAATTAATGAAAATGTTCTTTTTGGATCCGGAAGTAGTGCAATATTGACGCAGAGGCGATCAATTTAACATGGGCTTGTCATAGGATGGAAGTCCTCCATTTCAACAGCCGGTGCACTGAATTTGCATCACTTCTTTAGGTGTGATCCGAATTTAATGTTTTGGATGTAAATTAAAAAATTCTGTGATATTTTGTCAAATAAATAATTTTTTATAATTTTTAATGTATTCTAACGCCTGTCTGAAACGTTTGACATCAAATATTTTCCAAAATTCACAATTTTTTTAAATTGGATTTAGCATTTTTTTCGACAAAATTTTAATAACTTGTACCATTTTATGAATTCTTAAACGGTTTTTAACCAATTTGAAACACAAAAAATTAAAACTACCCATTAAAATATGAAAAAAGCATGTTATAAAAAATTTTATGAAAATAACTTCCTGTGTAGTTAAAATAAAGAACATCATTGGGAGTACATCTTCTGGAAGTGCTTTTAAAGTTGTGCCTTTGGAAGAACTTTCATTTTTTTTTTTGCTGGGCAGTTTTGACGTGCAAACAAAAGTGAATATTTGTATTAAATCCCCGATAAACCTGAATATTTCTATTATCGTACCTGCCAGGTCGATTCTTGCATGCCCCCAAAATCAAAATTGTGAGGAAAATACTCAAAAATTCATGATTTTATAAGAGAGTTTTTTTCACATTATTTCCTTAAATATACGACCTAGAGCAACAAGGAAGGCACGAAATAGCAAACCACTAAACAAGTATATACGGTCTTAAGTTCAGCTAGGCCGAATCTTATGTACCCTCCACCATGAATTGCACAGAAACTTCTACTAAAGACTGCCATCCACAATCGAATTACTTGGGTTGCGGTAACACTTGCCGATGGAAAGGTATCTTAAAACTTCTTAAAAACGTATATATTAAACAAAGAAAAACGTATATATTAAACAAAGAAAAGCCGATTAAATACGTATATAATTCAGTTTGACAAAATTTTCTATAGAAATAAAATTTTAACAAAAATTTCTATAGAAATAAAATTTTAACAAAAATTTCTATAGAAATAAAATTTTGGTAGATTATTTTCGGCAATATGGACCAATTTTTGTGCGATTGGCGATCGGCTATATATAACTATAGACCGATATGGACCAATTGTTGCATGGCTGTTTGCGGCCATATACTAGTACTATGTACCAAATTTCAACCGAATGGGATGAATTTTGCTCCTCCAAGAAGTTCCGGAGGTCAAATCTGGGGATCGGTTTATATGGGGGCTATATATAATTATGGACCGATATGGACCAATTTTAGCATGGTTGTGAGAGACCATATAATAACACCACGTAAAAAAGTTCAACCGAATCGGATGAATTTTGCTCCTCCAAAAGGCTCCAGAGATCAAATATGAGGATCGGTTTATATGGGGGCTATATATATTTATGGACCGATATCGGTCCATAATGGTTTTTAGAAACCATATACTAACACCATATACCAAATTTCAGCCGGATCGGATGAAATTTGCTTCTCTTAGAGGATTCGCAAGCCAAATTTAGGGGTCCGTTTATATGGGGGCTATACGTAAAAGTGGTCCGATATGGCCCATTTTGCAATAGCATCCGACCTACATCAATAACAACTACTTATGCCAAAATTCAAGTCGATAGCTTGTTTCTTTCGGAAGTTAGCGTGATTTCAAGAGACGGACGGACGGACATGCCACCGTGGTGCAATGGTTAGCATGCCCGCCTTGCATACACAAGGTCGTGGGTTCGATTCCTGCTACGACCGAACACCAAAAAGTTTTTCAGCGGTGGATTATCCCACCTCAGTAATGCTGGTGACATTTCTGAGGGTTTCAAAGCTTCTCTAAGTGGTTTCACTGCAATGTGGAACGCCGTTCGGACTCGGCTATAAAAAGGAGGTCCCTTATCATTGAGCTTAACATGGAATCGGGCAGCACTCAGTGATATGAGAGAAGTTCACCAATGTGGTATCACAATGGACTGAATAGTCTAAGTGAGCCTGATACATCGGACTGCCACATAACCTAACCTAACCTATGCTTAGATCGACTCAGAATTTCAACACGACCCAGAATATATATACTTTATGGGGTCTGAGAGCAATATTTCGATGTGTTACAAACGGAATGACAAAGTTAATATACCCCCCATCCTATGGTGGAGGATATAAAAATAAATTTGTTATATCGAAAGCTTATTTTGGCCATAAATATGCGTCCTAGAGAAAAACGAAGCTTTCTAAAAATTTCGCTGAAAACTTGTTTTTGCCATACCTTTTATACCCTTCACCACTACTGTGGTACAGGGTATAATAAGTTTGTGCATTTGTATGTAACGCCAAGAAGGAAAAGTCTGAGACCCATAACCTAACCTAACCTATGCTTAGATCGACTCAGAATTTCAACACGACCCAGAATATATATACTTTATGGGGTCTGAGAGCAATATTTCGATGTGTTACAAACGGAATGACAAAGTTAATATACCCCCCATCCTATGGTGGAGGATATAAAAATAAATTTGTTATATCGAAAGCTTATTTTGGCCATAAATATGCGTCCTAGAGAAAAACGAAGCTTTCTAAAAATTTCGCTGAAAACTTGTTTTTGCCATACCTTTTATACCCTTCACCACTACTGTGGTACAGGGTATAATAAGTTTGTGCATTTGTATGTAACGCCAAGAAGGAAAAGTCTGAGACCCATCGTTTAGTATACCGATCGTCTTAGAATTAAATTCTGAGTCGATTTAGCGATGTCCGTCTGTCTGTCTGTCTGTCTGTCTGTCTGTCTGTCTGTCTGTCTGTCTGTCTGTCTGTCTGTCTGTCTGTCTGTCTGTCTGTCCGTCTGTCTGTCTGTCTGTTGATGTATTTTTGTGTGCAAAGTACAGCTCGCAGTTTTAGTCCGATTGTCCTAAAATTTGGTACAGGGTCCTGTTTCGGCTCAAAGACAAAAATCGGTTCAGATTTAGATATAGCTGCCATATATATTTTTCACCGATCTGGTCATAATTGGCGTGTATATCAACCGATCTTCCTCAAATTCCGTACATCCGAATATTTTATGACTCTCGAAAAACTTGCAAAATGTCAGCCAAATCGGTTAGATTTAGATATAGCTCCCATATATAGCTTTCGCCCGATTTACACTCATTTGCCCACAGAGGCCAATTTTTTGCTCCGATTTAGTTGAAATTTTGCACAGGGAGTAGAATTAGCATTGTAGCTATGCGTGCCAAATTTGGTTGAAATCGGTTCAGATTTAGATATAGCTCCCATATATAGCTTTCGCCCGATTTACACTCATATGACCACAGAGGCCAATTTTTTGATCCGATTTAGTTGAAATTTTGCACAGGGAGTAGAATTAGCATTGTAGCTATGCGTGCCAAATTTGGTTGAAATCGGTTCAGATTTAGATATATCTCCCATATATAGCTTTCGCCCGATTTACACTCATATGACCGTAGAGGCCAATTTTTAACTCCGATTTAGTTGAAATTTTACACAAGGGGTTGAATTAGCATTGTTGCTACGCGTGCCAAATTTGGTTGAAATCGGTTCAGATTTAGATATGTCTCCCATATATATGTTTTTCTGATTTCGACAAAAATGGTCAAAATACCAACATTTTCCTTGTACAATCGCCACTGCTTAGTCGAAAAGTTGTAAAAATGACTCTAATTTTCCTAAACATCTAATGCATATATATCGAGCGATAAATCATAAATAAACTTTTGCGAAGTTTTCTTAAAATTGCTCCAGATTTAAATGTTTCCCATATTTATACCCTTCACCACTACTGTGGTACAGGGTATAATAAGTTTGTGCATTTGTATGTAACGCCAAGAAGGAGTAATCACAGACCAACCTTTTAGTATACGGATCGGCTTAGAATTAAATTCTGAGTCGATTTAGCGATGTCCGTCTGTCTGTCTGTCCGTCTGTCTGTCTGTCTGTCTGTCTGTTGATGTATTTTTGTGTGCAAAGTACAGCTCACAGTTTTAGTCCGATTGTCCTAAAATTTGGTATAGGGTCCTGTTTCGGCTCAAAGACGATCCCTATTGATTTTGGAAAAAATCGGTTCAGATTTAGATATAGCTGCCATATATATTTTTCACCGATCTGGTCATAATTGGCGTGTATATCAACCGATCCTCCTCAAATTCCGTACATCCGAATATTTTATGAGTCTCGAAAAACTTGCAAAATATCAGCAAAATCGGTTCAGATTTAGATATAGCTCCCATATATAGCTTTCGCCCGATTTACACTCATATGACCACAGGTTTAGGTTTAGGTTATGTGGCAGCCCGATGTATCAGGCTCACTTAGACTATTCAGTCCATTGTGATACCACAGTGGTGAACTTCTCTCTTATCACTGAGTGCTGCCCGATTCCATGTTAAGCTCAATGACAAGGGACCTCCTTTTTATAGCCGAGTCCGAACGGCGTTCCACCTTGCAGTGAAACCACTTAGAGAAGTTTTGAAACCCTCAGAAATGTCACCAGCATTACTGAGGTGGGATAATCCACCGCTGAAAAACTTTTTGGTGTTAGGTCGTAGCAGGAATCGAACCCACGACCTTGTGTATGCAAGGCGGGCATGCTAACCATTGCACCACGGTGGCTCCCATATGACCACAGAGGCCAATTTTTAACTCCTATTTAGTTGAAATTTTGCATAGGGAGTAGAATTAGCATTGTAGCCATGCGTGCCAAATTTGGTTGAAATCGGTTCAGATTTGGATATATCTCCCATATATAGCTTTCGCCCGATTTACACTCATATGACCACAGAGGCCAATTTTTAACTCCGATTTAGTTGAAATTTTGCACAGGGAGTAGAATTAGCATTGTTGCTATGCGTGCCAAATTTGGTTGAAATCGGTTCAGATTTAGATATATCTCCCATATATAGCTTTCGCCCGATTTACACTCATATGTCTACAGAGGCCAATTTTTAACTCCGATTTAGTTGAAATTTTGTACAGGGAGTAGAATTAGCATTGTTGCTATGCGTGCCAAATTTGGTTGAAATCGGTTCAGATTTATATATATCTCCCATATATAGCTTTCGCCCGATTGACACTCATATGTTCACAGAGGCCAATTTTTAACTCCCATTTAGTTGAAATTTTGCACAGGGAGGAGAATAAGCACTGTTGCTATGCGTGCCAAATTTGGTTGAAATCGCTTCAGATTTAGATATAGCTTCCATATATATGTTTTTCTGATTTCGACAAAAATGGTCAAAATACCAACATTTTCCTTGTAAAATCGCCACTGCTTAGTCGAAAGGTTGTAAAAATGACTCTAATTTTCCTAAACTTCTAATACATATATATCGAGCGATAAATCATAAATAAACTTTTTCGAAATTTCCTTAAAATTGCTTCAGATTTAAACGTTTCCCATATTTTTTACTAACATTGTGTTCCACCCTAGTGTATTAGCCGACTTAAATTTTGAGTCTATAGATTTTGTAGAAGCCTATCAAATTCTTCCAGATCGAGTGATATTTAAATGTATGTATTTGGGACAAACCTTTATATATAGCCCCCAACACATTTGACGGATGTAATATGGTATCGAAAATTTAGATCTACAAAGTGGTGCAGGGTATAATATAGTCGGCCCCGCCCGACTTTAGACTTTCCTTACTGGTTTTTACTAACATTGTGTTCCACCCTAGTGTATTAGCCGACTTAAATTTTGAGTCTATAGATTTTGTAGAAGCCTATCAAATTCTTCCAGATCGAGTGATATTTAAATGTATGTATTTGGGACAAACCTTTATATATAGCCCCCAACACATTTGACGGATGTAATATGGTATCGAAAATTTAGATCTACAAAGTGGTGCAGGGTATAATATAGTCGGCCCCGCCCGACTTTAGACTTTCCTTACTGGTTTAAATATGCGTCCTAGAACGAAAAGAACGTTTATTCGTGACCACTCCCAAAAATATATATATTTTTTTTTAATCTGCAAGATTTTGATGAAAATCCTCGAAAAATCAAAATTTTATATGAAAAACTTATTGTGGTCATATCTCCCTAAATAGGCTTCGTGGAGCAAAAAGGACGTTAATCAAAATTTCTATAAAAATTCTCGAACAATTTAAATGTTTATGTAAAAAAACTTATATTGGCCATATCTTCTTAAATATTTATCCTAGAGCGAAAAGGACCCAAATTTCGTTGTCAACCCAAAAAAATCAAAAATTCGATTAAAATCCTCAAAAATCAAAATGGTGGTGAAAATCCTGCTAAAGTCGAGTTCTTTTTATTTGACCACCTCCAAAATATCAAAATTTCGATGAAAATCCTCAAAATTTTTTTTGTACACCCAGAGAAGGAATATGATCACCTCAAACATGTTTTAAGAGCAAAATGTTATTTTTGGGTGGTGACCATGTAACATGGTTTTCGCACCAATATTATTTTCTCAGAAATCATGTATCTGATTTCGGCAAGCAGGTTATATTTGGCGAGAAAATAACATTTTAGTGACAAACATGTTACATGGTCACCATACAAAAATAACATTTTGCTCTTGAAACGTGTTTGAGGTGATCATATTCCTTCTCTGCGTCTATAAAACAATAATTTCGCCAGACGAAGAGACTCATCGAATCCAAAGTTTAATATGAAAAACTTATTTGGACCATATCTCCTTCAATATGCGTCATAGAGCGAGAAAGAAGTCAATTTGTCACCACCTCCAAAAAATCTAAATTTCAATAAAAACAAAATCTCCCAAAAATGAAATATTTGACCTAGATCGAAAAGAAGGTGTCCATCGTCAAATAATAAAATTTCGATGAAAATACACCCAGAGAAGGAATATGATCACCTCAAACATGTTTTAAGAGCAAAATGTTATTTTTGGGTGGTGACCATGTAACATGGTTTTCGCAACCGTGTTATTTTCTCGGAAAGCATGTATCAGATTTCGGCAACCAGATTATATTTGACGAGAAAATAACATTTTAGTGTCAAACATGTTACATGGTTACCATACAAAAATAACATTTTGCTCTTGAAACATGTTTGGGGTGATCATATTCCTTCTCTGCGTGTAGTGAGCATTTTCAATTTTTTTCATGAACAACATATTTTGTCCATATCTCTTTAAATATGCGTCCTTGAACGAAAAGGCGATTAATCTTTGATTAATCCTTATGGTGCCCGTATCTCCTTAAATATGCGTCCTTGAGCTTAAAGGAGATTAATTAGTGATCAATCGATCACACTGAAAAAAATCATGGCCTGTTCCAAAGATTTTGTCTTTACACTAATGGTTTTGGTTTTAATTCCGAGCCAAAGGTGCAGGGAATTGAAGTAAGCATATTTTTAAGACAAAATTCTCTTTTAATGTTAAGTTTTGCGTACATAAAAAAAGACAACATACAAATTTTTAAGTTGAATCGCTTAAATATAAAGGCAAAACGACTTTATAGAAAAGTTTGTCGTCTTTTTGACAAGGAAAAAATCGGAATATCGGAGAAATGCGTCTTCTATGCTAAGTAAAATATGGAGACATATTTTTAGGACATGAAATTGTTTTCAGTAGCAGATCGTTATTTTGGGCTCACTTAGACAATTCAGTCCATTGTGATACCTCAAGTGGTGAACTTCTCTCTTATTAGTGTGTGCTGCCCGGTTCTATGTTTAGCCCATTGACAAGCGACCTCCTTTTTATAACGGAGTCAGAACGGAGTTTCAGATTACGGTGGAACCACTAAGAGAAGCTTTAAACCACTCATAAATATCTGTCCGGCTTTACTAGGAGGGGATAGTCCACCGCTGAAAATATTTTTGGTGTTTGGTCAAAACTGAGATGGAATCCATGAGCCCTTGTATGCCATTGCATCACTGTCAAAAATTTAGCCATTCCGCTTATATCACATCGAAATATTATAATCTATATTTAAGCTTAAGTTATAGAAGAAGGTCCTCATGTTTATGTTACTTATGGGATAGTATAGTAGATAGACTACAATTGAATTTAAATTTCATACTGCAACTTTGCAACTGAAAATATGAAAATAAGACTTCCTTTTTAAAACATTTCATGACAAGTGAACCATAAAAATGTCCACATTTTTTAACTACAACAATTTTTGTGTCATTTCGTTTGTAAAATATTTCATATTTTTTTTCAATTTTTACCTATCAATCGTCACTACCATCCTGGACCAAAGAAATATTTCTGCAAAGTTTTTTATTTACGCAAGTATTTCTGTTTTCCCTTCCTTTAGGAGTTTTTTTTTTGCTTTTCTTGTCAAGCGATACCGAACAAATGTCATTTGCATTTGACAAATACTTTTTAGAAATTTTAACAAGAAATGTAAAAATGTTCTCCCGCTTTAACAATAACACACAGTAGGAATTACCATTGGATATCGTAGGACATCATCATCATCAGCTAGCTAACTGTAAAGTGTAAAGCAATACAAAGGACTAAGATCTTTGTACACACAAAAAAACTAACTCCCACAAAACACCAACCCCTTGGCAAAGGCAAGAGAGTGGCAACGTGGAAATGGAAGCAATCCTATTGAAATGTCTAAATGTATTCACAAAAAAAAAAAAACCGGACCAAAGACCCACAAATAGACACAAATGTTGTGCTGGAACAAACTAGAAAAGGAAGAAGGAATCAATGCTCAAACAACATTCCAATCATAAGTATGCGCTAAAAGTGTTTGCTTTTTACTTAAGAAATTACACTTGAGCAAACACTTTTCAAAGATATTTTTAACTGAAAATAGACGAGCGAAGTTGTAGCATGGATATTAAGACAAATATTATGGAAGATTTGGAAGGTATTTTGAGTTTTTATCTTTTTATCTTTTCTATTGCAATAAATTTCATTGATTTTGTTAATAACATGGGAAATGGGAGTTAAAGCGATTATGGTATTCAATCGGATGAAACATTAATCATCTGTAATACTGGTGGAGTTTCCGAGTATTTCGGTATCTATCGAAGGCGACTAGCATCGCAGAACAAAAAATTTTATCAAAATTTTATTTCTATAGAAAATTTTATAAAACTTTTATTTCTATAGAGAATTTTATCAAAATTTTACTTCTATAGAAAATTTTGTAAAAATTTTATTTCTATCGAAAATTTTGTCAAAATTTTATTGCTATAGAAAATTTTATTACTATGTCAAAATTTTATTGCTATAGAAAATTTTATTACTATGTCAAAATTTTATCCTATAGAAAATTTTATCAAAATTTTATTTCTATAGAAAATTTTGTCAAAATGTTGTCAAAATTTTATTTCTATAGAAAATTTTGTCAAAATTTTATTTCTATAGAAAGTTTTGTCAAAATTTTATTTCTATAGAAAATTTTGTCAAAATTTTATTTCTGTAGAAAATTTTGTCAAAATTTTATTTCTATAGAAAATTTTGTCAAAATTTTATTTCTATAGAAAATTTTGTCAAAATTTTATTTCTATTGAAAATTTTGTCAAAATTTTATTTCTATAGAAAATTTTGTCTAAATTTTTATTTCTATAGAAAATTTTGTCAAAATTTTATTTCTATAGAAAATTTTGTCAAAATTTTATTTCTATAGAAAATATTTTGTCAAAATTTTATTTCTATAGAAAATTTTTTGTCAAAATTTTATTTCTATAGAAAATTTTGTCAAAATTTTATTTCTATAGAAAATTTTGTCAAAATTTTATTTCTATAGAAAATTTTGTCAAAATTTCATTTCTATAGAAAATTTTGTCAAAATTTCATTTCTATAGAAAATTTTGTCAAAATTTTATTTCTATAGAAAATTTTGTCAAAATTTTTATTTCTATAGAAAATTTTGTATAAATTTTATTTCTATAGAAAATTTTGTCAAAATTTTATTTCTATAGAAAATTTTGTCAAAATTTTTTTTTCTATAGAAAATTTTGTCAAAATTTTATTTCTATAGAAAATTTTGCCAAAATTTTATTTTTATAGGAAATTTAATCAACATTGTATTTCTTTGTATTTTACTTAAGAAATTACACTTGAGCAAACAGTTTTCAAAGATATTTTTAACTGAAAATAGACGAGGGAAGTTGTTGCATGGATATTAGGACAAATATCATGGGAGATTTGAAAGGTATTTTCAGTTTCTATCTTTTTATCTATTCCATTGTAATAAATTTCATTGATTTTGTTAACATGGGAAATGGGAGTTAAAACAATTATGTTATTCAATAGGATGAAACATAAATCATCTGTAATACTGGTGAAGTTTCCGAGTATTTCGGTATCTATTGAAGGCGACTAACATCGCAGAACAAAAAATTTTATCAAAATTTTATTTCTACAGAAAATTTTGTAAAAATTTTATTTCTACAGAAAATTTTGTAAAAATTTTATTTCAATAGAAAATTTTGTCAAAATTTTATTTCTATAGAAAATTTTGTGAAACTTTTATTTCGATAAAAATTTTTTTTTTGAAACTTTAATTTCGATAGAAAATTTTTGTCAAAATTGTATTTCGATAGAAAATGTTGTCAAAATTTTGTTTCGATAGAAATGTTGTCAAAAATGTATTTCTACAGTAAAATTTGCAAAATGTTATTACCATAGAAAATGTTATCAACATTTTTTTCTATAGCAAATCTTGTCAAAATTTTATTTTTATAGACAAATTTATGAACATTGTATTTCTCTGGAAAATTTTGTCAAAATTTTATTTCTACAGAACATTTTGTGAAACTTTTATTTCGATAAAACATTTTTTGAAACTTTAATTTCGATAGAAAATTTTGTCAAAATTTTATTTCGATAGAAAATCTTGTCAAAATTTTATTTCTGTAGAAAAACTTGCAAAATTTTATTACTATAGAAAATGTTATCAACATTTTTTTTCTATAGAAAATTTTGTCATAATTTTATTTTTATAGACAAATTTATGAACATTGCATTTCTCTGGAAGTGTTTGTCAAAATTTTATTTCTATAGAAACTTTTGTGAAAGTTTTATTTCGATAAAAAATTTTTTGAAACTTTAATTTCAAAATTTTATTTCAATAGAAAATTTTGTCAAAATTTTATTTCTGTAGAAAAACTTGCAAAATTTTATTACTATAGAAAATGTTATCAACATTTTTTTCTATAGAAAATTTTGTCAAAATTTTATTCCTATAGAACATTTTGTTAAAATTTTATTTCTGTAGAAATAGACAAATTTGTGAACATTTTATTTAAATAAAAATTTTTGTCAAAATTTTATTTCTATAGAAATTTTTGTCAAAATTTTATTTCTGTAGTAAATTTTGTCAACATTTTATTTTTGTAGAAAATTTTGTCATTGTATTTCTATTGAAATTGAATTTCTATTGTATTTCTTTCTATATAAAATTTTTTAAAAATTTCTATGGAAAATTTTTTTTCAAAATTGTATGTCTATAGAATTTTTTTTATTTCTATAGAATTTTTTTTTCAAATTTCATTTCTATAGAAAATTTTCTCAAAACTTTATTTCTACGGGAAATTTCATCAAAATTTTATTTAATTTTTTCAAAATTTTATTTCCATAGAAAATTTTTTTAAATTGCATTTCTATAGAAAACTGTCTCAAAATTTTATTTCTACGGGAAATTTTATCAAAATTATATTTAATTTTTTTCAAAATTTTATTTCTATAGAAAATTTTTTTAATTGTAGTATTTCTATAGAAAATGTTCTCAAAATTTTATTTCTATGGTAAATTCTGTCAAGATTTTATTTTATTTCTATAGAAAATTCTGTCGTAATTTTATTTCTATTGGAAATTTCGGCAAAATTTTATTTCTATAGAAAATTTCTGCAAAATATTATTACTATAGAAAAACTTTTTTCATTTTTTTTTTTTGCTTTAGAAAATTTTGTTAAAATTGTATTTCTATTGAAAATTTGTGCAAAAATTTATTACTACAGAAAATTTTGTCAAAGTTTTATTTCTAGAGAAAATTTTATTTTTATACAAACACTTTTTATATAGAATGGTGACGGGGGTATAATAAGTTTGTCATTCCGTTTGTAACACATCGAAATATCGATTTCCGACTATATAAAGTATATATATTCTTGATCAAGGAGAAATTCTAAGACGATATACGCATGTCCGCCTGAAATTTGGCACAGTTTCGTTTTTTGTTTGCAAGCAGGTCAAGTTCGAAGATGGGCTATATCGGTCAAAGTTTAATATAGTCCCCATATAAACCGACCATCCGATTTGGAATCGTGGACTTATAAAAACCGTAGTTTCTAATTTGTCTGAAATGGGAAATCTAGAGGTATTTTAGGACCACCAAAAAAGTACCGAAAATGGTGCCTATCGGTTCATGTTTTGGTATAGCCCCCATATAGACCGATCTCACGATTTTACTTCTTGGGCGTCTAGAAACTGTATTTACAGTCCGATTTGCCTGACATTGGAAATCTAGAGGTATGTTGGGGCCATAAAGAGGTGTGTCAAAAATGACCATATTTTGGTATAGCCCCCATATGGACCGATTTCCCGATTTTGCTTCATGGGCGTCTAGAAAGTGTATTTTCTATACGATTTGCCTGAAATTAGAAATCTAGAGGTATTTTAGGATCATAAAGAGGTATGCGGAAAATAGTGAGTATCGGTTCATGTTTTGGTATAGCCCCCATATAGACTGATCTCCCGATTTTACTTCTTGGGCTTGTAAAATTCGTAGTTTTTACCCAATTTGTCTTAAATTTGAATTCTAGAGGTATTTTAGGAACTTTTAGACCCTCAAAAATCTGTATAGCATTTATTTTTACCGATTTCACTTCTGGAGGGTATAGCAGGCGCACTGATCATAAAAATTTCTTGAAAATGAAAGTAAAATTTCCAGATTTTACTCCTACAGATTTAAGATTTCAAATCAAGGATTTCTCTAAAACCCAAACAAAATTGGTTCTTATAAATCCAGAATCTGATCTAGTCTTCATAGGTAGAATCTTAAAATTTATCTTCGGGAAGCGTACTGGTTGAACTGATCTGCTTGGGAGAATATCTGTCATCAAATCCCCTGAAATTCTATATATTATCAAGTAACCCACTACGGCGACTAGTTTTCAAAGTAAACTATTGTATTTGATTCATGGTGGTGGGTATTTAAATTCGGCCCGGCCGAACTTGCTGCTGTATATACTTGTTATACCCTCCATCATAGGATGGGGGTATATTAACTTTGTCATTCCGTTTGTAACACATCGAAATATTGCTCTAAGACCCCATAAAGTATATATATTTTGGGTCGTGGTGAAATTCTGAGTCGATCTGAGCATGTCCGTCCGTCCGTCAATGGGATTCTATTCTGGCCCACATTTGAAGTTGGTTGGAGAAACTTTGCGACCTACACTAATAGAAAAAAATTCGTTATATTAACGAAATGTGTTGTTAAAAGTCAGCCAATGAAACAAATTCGTTAATACAACGAAATTTTTCGTTATTGTAACGAATTTTCTTTCAAGCAACATAATGTTTCGTACTATTAACGAATATTTTCATTGTATTAATGAAAATGTTTCGTTATATCAATGAAATTTTCCGTTGGCTGACTTTTAATGAAATTTTCTTTGTGTGTAGGCTTTGAATACAAAAATGTGCTCACAGGCAGACGGATATAGATAGATCGATTCATCGACTCTACCAAAATGTGAAGAAAATTTTTCCAAAATACTACCAAATTAAAAAAAAAACCGTATTTAAAACTTTGACAAAATTTTATTTCTTTAGAAAACTTTGTCAAAATTGTATTTCGTTATAAAATTTTGCCAAAATTTTATTTCTATAGAAAATTTTGCCAAATTTATATTTCTATTAAAATTTTTGCCAAAATTTTATTTCTATAGAAAATTTTGCCAAAATATTATTTCTATACAAATTTTTTTTTCTATAGAAAATTTCGCCAAAATTTTATTTCTTTAAAAATTTGCCACAATTTTATTTCTATAGAACATTTCGCCAAAATTTTAATTTAACAGAAAATTTTTCCAAAATTCTATTTCGTTTTTATACCCACCACCATAGGATGGGGGGAATATTAACTTTATCATTCCGTTTGTAACACATCGAAATATTGCTCTAAGACCCCATAAAGTATATATATTTTGGGTCGTGGTGAAATTCTGAGTCGATCTGAGCATGTCCGTCCGTCCGTCTGTTGAAATCACGCTAACTTCCGAACGAAAAAAGCTATCGACTTGAAACTTGGCAGAAGTAGTTGTTATTGATGTAGGTCGGATGGTATTGCAAATGGGGCATATCAGTCCACTTTTACGTATAGCCCCCATACAAACGGACCCCCAAATTTGGCTTGCGATTGCTCTAAGATAAGCAAATTTCATCCGATCAGGCTGAAATTTGGTATATGGTGTTGGTATATGGTCTCTAACAACCATGCAAAAATTGGTCCACATCGGTCCATAATTATATATAGTCCCCATATAAACCGATTACCAGATTTGGCTTGCGGAGCCTCAAAGAGAAGCAAATTTCATCCGATCCGGCTGAAATTTGGTACATGGTGTTGGTATATGGTCTCTAACAACCGTGCAAAAATTGGTTCACATCGGTCCATAATTATATATAGCCCCCATATAAACGGACCCCCAGATTTTGCTTGCGGATCCTCTAAGGGAAGCAAATTTCATCCGATCCGGCTGAAATTTGGTATATGGTGTTAATATATGGTCTCTAACAACCATGCAAAAATTGGTCCATATCGGTCCTTAATTATATATAGCCCCCATATAAACCGATCTCCAGATTTGGCTTGTGGAGCCTCTAAGAGAAGCAAATTTCATTCGATCAGGCTGAAATTTGGTACATGATGTTGGTATATGGTCTCTAACAACCATGCAAAAATTGGTCCATATCGGTACTTAAATATATATAGCCCCCATAAAAACGTTCTCCGGATTTGACCTCCGGAGCCTCTTGGAGGAGCAAAATTCATCCTATCCGGTTTAAATTAGGAACGTGGTGTTAGTATATGGTCTCTAACAACTATATGTACCTATGTCTCTAAAAATTGAATTTTACTGTTTTCCTAATACTACTTGTCAAATTGATGATATTTTTAATTATTCTATTGCTAATTTTGATTTAATTAATGAAATTATTAATGCAATTGATTGGTTTCATTTGTTTAGAGATAAGTGTGTTTCAAGTTGCTATACTTTATTTCTTGGGAAATTGAAGGATATCATTAATTTGCATATACCGCGGCTTAAGCGTTGTAATCATAAACTTCCATGGTATACAAATGGTTTGAAAAAGCTAAAAAATCTAAGAAATAAATTCCATAAAATTCATAAATCCACTAATTCTGCTGAAAGTAAAAGGCTTCATGAACACTATTCACGGGAATTTTTATTCTTAAATAAGTTTCTTTATAAACAATACATCTCTGATTATGAAGGCAAAATAAAAAGTAATCCAAAATCGTTCTGGCAATTTATTAAGTGTAAGAAAGGACATAGTGATTTTCCTTCTTCAATGCATATGGATGAAGTGTTTGCAGATTCATCGCAATCTCAGGCAAATTTATTTGCTAAATATTTTAGTTCTAATTTTCAGAAATTCGATTTAAATGAGTTGGATTCTAGAATCTTAGAAAATGTTAGCTCTGTTCTAGATATGGGTTTGATCCAGTTCTCACTGGATGATGTTTGGAATTCATTGTTAAATCTTAATGATTCGGTGAGGTCAGACATGGATGGCCTTTCTTCTTTATTTTTGAAGAAATGTGCCTCATCTATTTCTGGACCTCTGCAATATATTTTTAATTTATCTTTAAGAAATGGTTTATTTTTAGATAATTGGAAAACTGCGTCTGTTACGCCTGTCTTCAAGTCTGGTTTGAAGGGGGATATTCGTAATTTTAGGCCAATTTCCAAATTGTCTAATATATCTAAAATCTTAGAACATTTAGTTTATGAAAGAATAGTTTCGACAGTACGGCATCATATCTCAGATGTTCAACATGGGTTTGTAAAGAATCGCTCGACAGTTTCAAATTTATTAGTATTTACTAATTTCTGTTTAAATAGTCTAGAAAAGGGGAACCAAGTTGACACTATATACTTGGATTTCTGCAAAGCTTTTGATAAAGTTTCACATAATATTTTGCTTGCAAAGCTTTACAAAATTGGTTTCCACTCGAGTTTACTGCAGTGGTTACGGTCATATTTAAATATGAGAAAATGTTTTGTTTATGTGGATGCTTCAATATCGGAACCCTATATTGCTACTTCTGGAGTTCCCCAAGGTAGTATTCTTGGTCCTTTGTTATTTATATTATTCCTTAATGATGTTATATTTTGTTGCCATTTTGCTAACTGTTTGATTTATGCAGATGACATTAAGATATTTGCAAATATTAAGTCCTTATCTGAAGTATTCTTGCTACAATCTGATTTGGATAGAATATTCTCGTGGTGTGAATTGAATTTATTGCCTTTGAATGTGTCTAAATGCGTATATCTATCCTACTCGAGAAGAATTAATGACCTGAATTCTTCATATTTTATAAATAATCAGGAGCTGCTAAAGGTTGATCATGTTCGTGATTTGGGGGTAGTTTTTGATGCTAAATTTTCCTTCAAATTGCATATAGATTATATAATGCCAAAGGCTTATTCGATGTTGGCATTTGTTAAACGGAATTCTAAGGAATTCGTAGATCCATATACAAGAAAAATACTTTACACTAGCTTTGTGAGATCTAGGCTGGAATATGCTGCCATTGTTTGGAATCCCATATATACTGTCCATTGCGATCGAATTGAAAAATTGCAGAAAAAGTTTATAAAGTTTGCATTATTGTCTGTGCCTTTTACTGATCCTTTGCCTTCATATGAAGCTAGGTGTAGGCTAATTCATTTGGATTCTCTTCAATCGCGTAGATTAAAGTTTTCAGTTTTGTTTATTTATAAAATAATTAATGGATTTATAGATTGTCCGTCTCTTTTAGAGTTGATTGGTTTTAATGTACCAATACATTGTTTGCGAAAGCATGATTATTTTGCAATTCCTGCTCATAGAACAAACTATGGATCTTCGGAACCTATTTTAAGATCTCTTAAAGAATTTAATAATTTAAATAACAACTTTGATTTAGATTTTTCAATTTCCCTAAATAGTTTTAATTCTATTTTAGACTTAATTTATTTTAAGAATTGCTAGTCTGTAAGGAATGTATTCCATAGACTGAATAAATAAATAAATAAATATACTAAAATTGGTCCAATCACACAAAAATTGGTCCATATCTGTTCATAATCATGGTTGCCACTAGAGCCAAAAATAATCTACCAAAATTTTATTTCTATAGAAAATGTTGTTAAAATTTTATTTCTCGAGAAAATATTGTTAAAATTTTATTCGGTTCATAATAAAATTTTCATCATTGTCAAAATTTTATTTCTATAGAAAATTTTGTCAAAATTTTATTTCTATAGAAAATTTTGTCAAAATTTTATTTCTATAGAAAATTTTGTTTAAATTTTATTCGGTTCATAATCATGGTTGCCACTCGAGCCAAAAATAATCTACCAAGATTTTATTTCTATAGAAAATTTTGTCAAAAGTTTATTTCTATAGAAAATTTTGTTAAAATTTTATTTCTGTAGAAATTTTTGTCAAAATTTTCCTTCTATAGAAAATTTTGTCAAAATTTTTATTTCTATAGAAAATTTTGTGAAAATTTTATTTCTATAGAAAATTTTGTTAAATTTTTATTTCTGTAGAAAATTTTGTCAAAATTTTATGTCTACTTTGTCAAAACTGAATTATATACGTATTTGATCGATCTTTTTATACCCTCCATCATAGGATGGGGGTATATTAACTTTGTCATTCCAAAAATACCAATCTACCAAACAGTAAAAAATCGACTATTGTTGGTAACCAACTGTGGGAAGCGTGCTCAGGGTCCCACCCCGAGCATTAATGGGCCCACCATAGAGACCATGTTTATATTGCGTCTACTTCTGGGTGTTGCAAACATATGCATTAACAAATAATACCCTGTTCCATAGTGTAGCGCAGGTTATAAAAAACTGCATTGGCCTTACCTTTCCACTTGCGAAACTTGGTTTCCTTCTTCTATGGTCATGGTATATATTTTACTACTTTAAACATGAAAAAAAATAAAGCCAATTGTTATTAGGTATACAATTAGACTGGTGAAAAGATGAGCATGGTGCATTTGCTAAATGTTTTTATAGTCAGCACTAACATTCCTTTGAAAGGGGTTCCTTTGGTGATGCTTTTAATATTATAGGAATTCGTTAATGTACACACAGTCTTCCGGAATCAAGAGATAAACCCAGAATCGAGCAGAACATATTGATGGGAGAGAAGTATAGCACTAGTGGTCACGCCGAATCTTAAGTATCAGAACGAACGGATCGACTCAGAATTTCACCACATACATTTTATGGGGTCGGAGACTAATATTTTGTAGGAATGACAAATTTAGTATACCCCTCCTTCCTGTGGTGGAGGGTATAGAAAAGGGCTGTCACTAAACCTAACGTAATTTACTTAAGCGTGGGTATAAAAAGGTAATAAAAACACTGGACTATTCATACGATTTTCGACCAAATGCCATAAGATAAGATTTCAATTTGCATTTCAAAAAAAGTCCTACAAGTTTAGCTATCATTTCATTGAAATGCCAATCAATCATTTTTATACCCTCCACCATAGGATGGGGGGTATATTAACTTTGTCATTCCGTTTGTAACACATCGAAATATTGCTCTAAGACCCCATAAAGTATATATATTTTGGGTCGTGGTGAAATTCTGAGTCGATCTGAGCATGTCCGTCCGTCCGTCTGTTGAAATCACGCTAACTTCCGAACGAAACAAGCTATCGACTTGAAACTTGGCACAAGTAGTTGTTATTGATGTAGGTCGAATGGTATTGCAAATGGGCCATATCGGTTCACTTTTACGTATAGCCCCCATATAAACGGACCCCCAAATTTGGCTTGCGATTGCTCTAAGATAAGCAAATTTCATCCGATCAGGCTGAAATTTGGTATATGGTGTTGGTATATGGTCTCTAACAACCATGCAAAAATTGGTCCACATCGGTCCATAATTATATATAGTCCCCATATAAACCGATTACCAGATTTGGCTTGCGGAGCCTCAAAGAGAAGCAAATTTCATCCGATCCGGCTGAAATTTGGTACATGGTGTTGGTATATGGTCTCTAACAACCGTGCAAAAATTGGTCCACATCGGTCCATAATTATATATAGCGCCCATATAAACCGATCCCCAGATTTGGGTTGCGGAGCCTCAAAGAGAAGCAAATTTCACGCGATCCACCTGAAATTTGGTACATGATATTGGTATATGGTCTCTAACAACCATGCAAAAATTGGTCCACATCGGTTCATAATTATATATAGCCCCCATATAAACCGATCCCCAGATTTGGCTTGCGAAGTCTCCAAGAGAAGCAAATTTCATCCAATCCGGTTGTAATTTGGAACATGGTGTTAGTATATGATCTTTAACAGCCGTGCCAGAATTGGTCCATATCGGTCCATAATTATATATAGCCCCCATATAAAACGTTCTTCAGATTTGACCTCCGGAGCCTCTTGGAGGAGCAAAATTCATCCGATCCGGTTCAAATTAGGAACGTGGTGTTAGTTTATGGTCGCTAACAACCATACCAAAATTGGTCCAATCACACAAAAATTGGTCCATATCGGTTCATAATAAAATTTTCATCATTGTCAAAATTTTATTTCTATAGAAAATTTTGTTCAAATTTTATTCGGTTCATAATCATGGTTGCCACTCGAGCCAAAAATAATCTACCAAGATTTTATTTCTATAGAAAATTTTGTCAAAAGTTTATTTCTATAGAAAATTTTGTTAAAACTTTATTTCTGTAGAAATTTTTGTCAAAATTTTCTTTCTATAGAAAATTTTGTCAAAATTTTTATTTCTATAGAAAATTTTGTGAAAATTTTATTTCTATAGAAAATTTTGTTAAAATTTTATTTCTGTAGAAAATTTTGTCAAAGTTTTATGTCTACTTTGTCAAACTGAATTATATACCTATTGGATCGATCTTTTTTGATTTAATATATACCACGTATGGACTTACATACAATTTAGAAGATGGTGTTACGAGGTTTTAAGATACCTTGCCATCGGCAAGCGTTACCGCAACTTAAGTAATTCGATTCTGGATGGCAGTGTTTAGAAGAAGTTTCTACGCAATCCATGATGGAGGGTACATAAGCTTCGGCCTGGCCGAACTTACGGCCGTATATACTTGTTTTTATATAAATATCATATTGACATGGTTCACTTTCAAATGATTGCCATGAATTACAGTTTGCCTCGTTAAAAATTGATGACTTCAATTGGAGGAAAAACAAGAAACAGATCTGCAAATGATCTCTATATTATTATATTTGCATGATGTCTATATGAAATCTGAGTAATAAACAACAAACAAAAACAAAACAGAAAATACGGCCTAAAGTTCGGCGAGACCGAGTTTCCTGTACAAAAGTTCCACTATAGACTGTCATCCAAAATTTTGTATTGAAATAAAATTTTGACAAAATTTTCCATAGAAATAAAATTTTGACAAAATTTTCTATAGAAAGACAATTTTAATCAAACAAAGAAAATTTTGAGATGGTTTTCTATAGAAATGAAATTTAGACAACGTTTTCGATAGAAATAAAATTTTAACAAAATGTTCTTCGGCATGGCCGAACTTACGGCCGTATATACTTGTTTTTTTTTTTTTTGATTCATCCCACTGTCCTTTTCGCACTCTCACAATCTATGGGATATAGTCAATGCTCGTTACAAATCAAGTATTATTTACTCCTGTGATCTATATATCAGATGCGTGAATGGCTGTGTGTCCATATATGTGAGCTCATCATATACATGTCCCTTTTTTTGGAATGTATTCCATGTGAATACTGCAATACCACTCACTACTCTGATGTGTACATTTATCTCATTTTTTTCCCATGTTATACAAGTGTTTGTGTATTTTTTTGCATTTTGTTGCTTTTTCTCTTCAACAGAAAATGCTGTGCTCTTTATTTACAAAGGATTTCAAAGAAAACTTCAGCTTGTTATGATGTAGCTGAAGCTTTCCTTCCCGCCAAACGTACATACTGTGTGTAGTGGTGGTAGCATCCTCTGATTAAATTTACATTAATTTTCAACGCAGACCCAACCGCCAGCCAGAGTGTATGAAGCTCAGAAGTTTGAGCTTCAGGTTTATTTTGTATGCTCGAATAAAAAAGAAAAAATCTTGGAAATTTCTTTATTTGATTTAGTTAACTATCCGTATTTGCACGCTAATGGATTTTTTGCTGCAACGGAAACTTCCCTATATTATAACTTCTCCCTCTCTCTCACACACACAATGTTTACTGCAATGTGTTTACATATCTATTACTTTGGCAAACATTTCAAACCGGAAATTTTCGGGAAAAAAACGCCTGAGAACCATTCAACCAACCAGCCTAACGAAGCAGTAGCAGGATTTTACCAGGATATGTGACTGCCAAATTTAGTAAAGGCATGAAAAGTTTATTTGCTAAATAAATATGGGCCAAGTGAAAGAAATGATGAGTAAGTGATATCCATGAGAAGGAAACTAAAAAGCATAG
This sequence comes from Haematobia irritans, assembly GCF_050003625.1. Classification (NCBI taxonomy): domain Eukaryota; kingdom Metazoa; phylum Arthropoda; class Insecta; order Diptera; family Muscidae; genus Haematobia; species Haematobia irritans. The sequence goes on from NC_134398.1 coordinate 199,370,322, forward strand.
AACGTGGAAACTTTTGTGTTATAAACTAACATACAAGACGAGCCCCAAAGCACGATTGTGATTGAAGTAAAGTGAAACTAACGTTAATGAAATTGAATATCTTTGAGGAAATTCCAATATAATCAAATCAGGACAATTTATATTTGCAACACAAAAGTTTGAGAGATTTAAGTTTACCTTGACCAAGCGGATACGAACTAGGTAGGAAGGAAAATGAGAAAATAGGAAATTTGGTAATTGCCAATTAGGGAATTGTCAGTAACAGTGACTCTATGTGACTTAATTTGGATATCATTTAAGTTATGTTTTGATTTCCGATTTCAGGCAAATCGGAAAAAATTTCAGGCAAATCAGAAAAAAATTTCATGAAAATCGTATAAAAATTGCGGTGTCTAGATACTTAAGAAACCAAATCAGTAGGTCTCTTTATATGGAGGCTGTATCAAAACATGCACTGATATGACCTACATGTGATACATATATGTGTGGGAGATATATTTAAATCTGGATCAATTTTGATATTTTTTTTGCAGATTTATCTTATATATACACGCAGAGAAGGAATATGATCACCTCAAACATGTTTCAAGAGCAAAATGTTATTTTTGTATGGTGACCATGTAACATGTTTGTCACTAAAATGTTATTTTCTCGTCAAATATAACCTGCTTGCCGAGATCAGATACATGATTTCCGAGAAAATAACATGGTTGCGAAAACCATGTTACATGGTCACCACCCAAAAATAACATTTTGCTCTTAAAACATGTTTGAGGTGATCATATTCCTTCTCTGGGTGTACATAGGGCATGACTCGGGTTAGATTGACTCAGGAGGTTGTTCTGAGACGATCGGTATATATTTTTTGTGGGGTCTAAAACCAATATTTATGGTAGGCATATTTTAAAAAATGAAAAATAAAAACACAAAAAGTTATCTATCGCCAGGATTCGAACACACACCCCAAGACACAATAAGGATTGCTGAGCGAATATTCTGAGAAAATGAGGTTTAATAAGCAAATATAGACCAAAACTTGTGTTACAATCTCAACTCCTTCAACAAATTTTGTTGGGATTGTAAGGGAGAGAGGCAGTACCAACTGCTTACAAAACAATCGAATCAGCGCTGATTTTTGTGGGCGATGTCCCGATTTATAGCAGCTTCAACATAGCGCTGATATAATTGCTCATTTCAATAACAATATTGCTCAGAAGTGAACAATATTGTTATTGGTATGAAGGAAAACAGCACTACCTTTCGCGCATCTATACTGCATGAATTGGTTGCAATAACGTAAACGAATGATCATAAACTTATTTGATTACTCGTTTACGTTATTGCCGCCGATACATGCAGTGTGGATGCACTGCCTACTTTATTGTATACCAAAAGTGCAACTAAATTTTACTACTGAAATATTTTTTGGTGGGGATAAAGGTTTATGTTCCCATATACAAATATTTATATCTTTACAGATTTGGAAATTTTTCTGTACTTCTACAAAATCTCTAGAATTTAAATTTAAATCGGCTAACGCTCTGGGATGAAACACAATGTTAGTTAAAAAACAAGTATATACGGCCGTAAGTTCGCCAGGCCGAATCTTATGTACCCTCCACCATGTACCCTCCATTGCGTAGAAACTTCTTCTAACCACTGCCATCCACACGCAGAGAAGGAATATGATCACCTCAAACATGCTTCAAGAGCAAAATGTTATTTTTGTATGGTGACCATGTAACATGTTTGTCACTAAAATGTTATTTTCTCGTCAAATATAACATGCTTGCCGAAATCAGATACATGATTTCCGAGAAAATAACACGGTTGCGAAAACCATGTTACATGGTCACCACCCAAAAATAACATTTTGCTCTTAAAACATGTTGCGGTAACGCTTGCCGATGGCAAGGTATCTTAAAACCTCCTAACACCGTCTTCAAAATTGTAAATAAATCAATACGTGGTATATATTAAAATAAAAAAGACCGATTAAATAGGTATATAATTCAGTTTGACAAAATTTTCTATAGAAATACAATTTTGACAAAATTTTGTATAGAAATAAAATTTTGACAAAATTTTCTTTAGAAATAAAATTTTAACAAAATTTTCTATAGAAATTAAATTTTAACTACATTTTCCATAGAAATAAAATTTTGACAAAATTTTTTAAAGAAATAAAATATTTACAAAATTTTCTAAGAAATAAAATTTTGACAAAATTTTCTATACAAATGAAATTTTAACAAAATTTTCTATAGAAATAAAATTTTAACAAAATTTTCTATAGAAATAAAATTTTGACAAAATTTTCTATAGAAATAAAAATTGGACAAAATTTTCTATAGAAATAAAATTTTGGTAGACTATTTTTGGCTCGAGTGGCAACCATGATTATGAACCGATATGGACCAATTTTTGTGTGATTGGGGATCGGCTATATATAACAATGAACTGAATAGTCTAAGTGATTCTGAAACTTAATCGGGCTGCCACTTTAACCAAACCTAACTATAGACCGATATGGACCAATGTTGGTATGGTTGTTAGCGGCCATATACTAACACCACGTTTCAAATTTGAACCGGATCGGATGAATTTTGCTGCTCCAAGAGGCTCCGGAGGTCAAATCTGGAGAACGGTTTATATGGGGACTATATATAATTATGAACCTATATGGACCAATTCTGGTATGGTTGTTAGAGACCATATACCAATACCATGTACCAAATTTCAGCCGAATCGGATGAAATTTGCTTCTCTTTGAGGCTCCGCAAGCCAAACTTGGGGATCGGTTTATATGGGGGCTACATATAATTATGGACCGATGTGGACCAATTTTTTCATGGATCAGATAAATTTTGCTCCTCCAAGAGGCTCCGGAGGTCAAATATGGGGATAGGTTTATATGGGGGCTATACATAATTAAAAACTGATTTGAACCAATTTTTGCATGGTTGTTAGAGACCATGTAATACCAGCATGTACCAAATTTCAAACGGATAGGAAGAATTTTGCTCCTCCAAGAGGCTCCGGAGGTCAAATCTGGGGATCGGTTTATATGGTTTATATTTAATTATATTATATTTAATTATGGACCGATATGGACAAATTTTTGCATGGTTATTAGAGACTATATACTGACATCATATATCAAATTTCAACCGGATCGGATGAATTTTGCTCTTCCAAGAGGCTCCGGAGTTCAAATCTGGGGATCGGTTTATATGGGGGCTCTATAACATATAATTAAGGACTGATATGGACAAATTTTTGCATGGTTATTAAAGACCATATACCAACACAAAGGAGCCACCGTGGTGCAATGGTTAGCATGCCCGTCTTGCATACACAAGGTCGTGGGTTCGATTTCTGCTTCGACCGAACACCAAAAAGTGTTTCAGCGGTGGATTATCCCACCTCAGTAATGCTGGTGACATTTCTGAGGGTTTCAAAGCTTCTCTAAGTGGTTTCACTGCAATGTGGAACGCCGTTCGGACTCGGCTATAAAAAGGAGGTCCCTTGTCATTGAGCTTAACATGGAATCGGGCAGCGCTCAGTGAAAAGAGAGAAGTTCACCAATGTGGTATCACAATGGGCTGAATAGTCTAAGTGATCCTGATACAACAGGCTACCACCTAACCTAACCTATACCAACACAACGTACCAAATTTTAACCATATCGGATGAGTTTTGCTCCCCAAGATGCTCCGTAGGTCATATGAGGGCTATATATAATTATGGTTTATATGGGGGCTATATATAATTATGGACCAATTTTTGCTTGACTCTTAAATACCATATACTAACACCACGTACCAAATTTCAACCGGATCGGATAAATTTGCTTCTCTAAGAGGCTCGGCATGCTAAATCTGGGGGTCGGTATATATGGGGACTATACGTGAAAATGGTCCTATATGGCCCGACCTACATCAATAACAAGTACTTATGTCATGTTTTAAGTCGATAGCTTGTTTCGTTCGGAAGTTAGAGTGATTTCAACAGACGGACGGATGGACGTACGGACATACTTTGATCGACACCGAATTTCACCACGACCCAGAATATATATACTTTATGGGGTTTTAGAGCAATATTTCGATGTGTTACAAATGGAATGACAATGTTAATATACAACCATCCCATGGTGGAGGGTAGCAAAGTACTACATACGAGGGCAGTTCGGAAACTTCTTAGCTTAGCACAAAAAGCGTTGTATAAACAGAAAATAGTTAAGTGTTTTGGAAACTTCCGTCTCTGTTATGAACACATGTTAAATTTTGTTTGGTTCTGGCAATTCCTTCATATAGAAACTGGTGTTCAAAAAAGACGCATCCGCAATTTTTTTACAGTGGAAAAATTAGAACTGCGTGCTGTCATTAAATATTTACATAAAAAAGGTTTATCGGGACAAGAAATTCATAATGATATGGCGAATGTGTTAGATGAAAGTGCTTCATATGGTACAGTAAAAATTTGGGTTGCTGAATTTAAACGTGGTCATACAAGCATTGAAGATGAACCACGTAGTGGTCGTCCAAAAACAGCAACAACAGCAGAAATTGTAGCCAAAATGCATGATATGGTATTAAATGATAGGCGAATAAAAGTGCGTGAAATTGCTAATATCATGGGAATCTCAAATGATCGAGTCAATTTAATTTTGCATGAAGAACTACAGATGAAAAAGCTTTCTGCAAGATGGGTGCCGCATTTGTTAACAGTCGATCAAAAACGCATAAGAATTAACATTTCCCAAGCTTGATCGTTTTGAGCGAAATAAAATGGATTTTAAGCGTCGTTTCATAACTGTTGATGAGACATGGATCCACCACTATATATAGTGGTGGATCCTGGAGTATACTCCAGAGACAAAAGAACAATCCAAACAATGGACTGAAGCTGGAGGAAGTGTCCCAAAGAAGGCAAAAACAATTCAATCGGCTGGTAAGGTTATGGCAACGCTGTCTTGGGACTTCAAAGGTATTTTATTGATTGACTATCTGCAAGAGGGTAAAACAATAAATTCAGAGTACTATTGCTAACTTTTGGATCAATTAAATGTACAAATTCGAGAAAAACGTCCTGGCTTACAACACAAAAAAAATAAGTTTTCATCAAGATAACGCACCAGCGCACAAGAGTGTTTTAACACTGGCTAAAATCAACGAATTAAAGTACGAGTTGCTTGACTACCCACCTTATTCTCCTGATTTAGCACCCAGTGCATTTCACTTGTTCCCAAATCTAAAAAAATTCCTTGCTGGCAAGCGTTTTACCTCAAATGAAGATGCAATTGCAGTTGTAAACCACTATTTTGAAGACCTTGAGGAAAACTATTTTAATCAAGGGATAGAATTGCTAGAAAAGCGTTGGACTAAGTGTATTGAAGTTTCAGGAGATTATATTGAAAAATAAAAAATATTTTTAAAAACTAACTATTCTCTTTCATTGATAGCCTAAGAAGTTTCCGAACCGCCCTCGTATTGTTAATATTATGGCAAAAATACTAGATCCTTTCTAGACGCATTGACTCTCGAGAGCCATCAGTTAGGTATTTTCCCCCTTCCTTGCTTAGCAAGTATTTTACACAAATGTCCAATGCCCTGTATTATCATAATGATAAATGATATTTTAATCAAACTGTGTCTAAAACAGTATTACTATTAATTTCTTTAATTTATTATTCCTCAATAAAATATTTAAAATACCAAAACTTTTGTATAAAATAAATCTATCTACACAAAGAAATTGAATGATTGGTTAAATTATTGAAAAATTCAAAATAATTATACACCTGTAAGGACTTACATAAATATTCAATTAAAAATTCTCAATTGAATGAAAGACAATTTTTGAATTTTGTCAAAGATTATCAAAAGTACAGAGTAATAAAATGTTCCATGTATATCGAAGACAAACGCATACACGCACGCACACCTACTACATCTTATTCTTGATTTCTACCTTCGAGTAAAAATCTCATTAAAATTTTCTTATAATTAAATGTCAACATATGCAAATAGAATTTTCAACATTAAAATACAAATACACACAAACTCTCGCACACTATGTATCTTAGACAGAAACTATGACGCCTGAAGAGTTTGTGTTTGTGTGATATACAGAACGCATAACTCACATTAAATTGCATAAGAAAAATGAAGAACTTGATTTAGTACCCAGTATACAATTTGAGGTTTTCGATATTAATGTTATATGATAACACAAAGAAAACCTAGGGTTTTAGAAAATTTTAGTAAAACACAATACACAGAATAAAATATCACCAAAATATTTCCAATTAAAACTTTGATTGAAGTTGAAAAATATTTCAATTACTAAATTAATGAATACAATTAACTTTTTAATCAAGATAGAAGGATTAGATTAATTAAGTCAATGATTGAAAATTTTTAAATTTTCATTAAATATTTAATTGATACAATTAACTTTTTTGTCAAACTTGAAAGACTAAGTCACCTAAACAAGTAGATACAGTTCGGCCGGGCCGAATGTTAAATACCCACCATCATGAATCAAATATAATAGTTTCATGAATATTCTTCGTCGCGGCGGGTTACCTGATAAAAATATAGAATTTCAGCGGGTTTTATGACAAATATTCTCCCAAGAAGAATTTTGCACAATTATTAAAGACAAGTATACCTTAGTCAAATAAAATTTTCTTTCATATTTAAATACTCATTTTTAATTTGAATCACTTAATTATAAGGAAAAAACGACTTTATATCAGAGAAATGCGTCTTCTATGCTAAGCAAAAAACGTATTCGTATTTTAAGGACATGAAATTTTTGGCCTCAAGACAATACTTTTTTCAGTGTAATTTACATAATCGGAAATGGATATTTCGATGTTTTGCAAACGGAATGACAAACTTATTATAACCCCATCACCATTCTATGGTGGAGAGTATACAAATCAGACTGGCAAAAAATGCTAGACCTTTTGGCATAACCAGACTAATCCAGTGCTATGTCACAAAATTAACAGATTTGGCCTAATCTTCGAGCGTGAAGTCTACCAGCATAAAAAAATAAATTAAATTAAAATCGATATTTCGAAATGTTTCCAATAACATTTTATGGTGTTGGGCATTAAAATGGATCGATCCATCCAATCTTAGAGTCTAACATTCTAGAAAATATAGAATAATTTCCGTCGTTGTAAGTTACAGAGAAATTATATTTAATTCACCTTCAAAACACTTAATTGGGATAACAACCTAAGAAGTGGTGCAAATTCAGGGCAACGTCTGTTAAAATGGTGGACGTCATGTGATAAGCCCTTGTTAAACTCATCGCTTCTGGGCCAATTTTGCACCACTTCCGGTTCCGGCGACGCTTTTGCTGGATTCTTAAATAAGGAAATACTGTTTATATCCCAAACCTATTTCAACGATACCCCAGAAATCCTTATGTTTACTAATTCGGTAGGGTGGGTTTAGGTAGTCTTTTTTTTCTTTTTTTTTTTTTGAAAGAAAAGCTTCTTCAAAATTTGACCAATGATTTCCAAATAAGAACTTTTTTAAAATTTTGTTTTAGATTTTAGTTAGTTAGTCATCCTAAACAAATAAATTAAAATTTCCACTCATTGTTGTTGTTGTAACAGTTTTTAATGTAGTTTCATCCATTTTGTTCTATGCTTGTGTAGTTCAGCTGGTAGCCAGATCAAGGAACTCTGCGACAAGGATGGGGTGTGTCCAGAGTGATCTGGTAGTGAGACGGGTAGGCTTAGCTGGGCAAGCAAAAAGGTGACGAGTGTCATGTGGCCCTTGATTACATATGGGACACACGTATGAATTGAGGCGGATGCACTTGCCTGATCTTAGTTGGGCCAAAACTACCCTTGTCTGCCGTGGGAGGTCTCTCTCCTCCGGTGCAATGGGCGGCGGTCGGACTCCGAGAACAGGATTAACCTTGTAGCTACTCACCGCTTCAGTTACAGTATCCTCATGAATCCTGTTCAGATCTGTCTGGTATGCTGCCTGATCTAGAGACTCTCTTTTGTAACGATGGATCTCTGGCTCTAGAAGGTGAAGATCAACCCTTACATTCCTGGGTGGAGGTTGTCTATCCACAAGATGGTGATTCGGATGACAACTTCGATGGCAACCCAAGAGGTACTGCTTTGACAACATGTAGTTGTGTCGACGCACTGGGATGATGTTGGTCTCCGCATAAAGGTGATCCACGGGTGTACTGCGGAGACATCCTGTTGCGGTTCTAAGGGCAGCGTTCTGACAGGTCTGTATGTTATTCCACTGCGTATCGCTCGTTTGAGGTGTCCACACTGGCGCTGCATAGTTTACCACTGACCGGCCAATTGCCTTATATGTAGTTAACAAGGTTTCTTTGTCCGCACCCCAAGTGCTGCCGGCAAGCGACTTGAGGACCTTGTTTCTACCGCGGAGCTTATCACAAATTGCAGTGGCATGGGCAGACGACTTATAAAGGCTGTCGAATGTGACCCCGAGAATCTTGGGGTAATTTGTTGTCGGAATTGTTTCGCCATCGACTCTGACATTCAACTGCCTGCGTACTTCCGCCGTCCATGTAGTGAATAGTGTGGCTGAGGATTTGCTGGGAGATATCCTCAAATTTCTTGCAATGAAATAACTGGTAAGATCAGCGAGGTAGACATTTAATCGATCGCAAATGTCATCAACAATGGGCCCGGATGCCATGATTGTGCAATCGTCCGCATAAGACACAATCTCGACGCCGTCAGGAGGGGGTGGAATCGAGGACAGGTAGAGGTTAAACAGTGCCGGAGATATCACCCCGCCCTGGGGAACTCCCTGTTTAACTCTACGGGGTTTTGACTTCTTGTCCCTGAATTCCACGTACGACTGGCGTCCACACATATAATTCAGAACCCAACGCTTCGTTCCTGCCGGTAGGGACGTGTTCTCGATGTCCTCGAATAATGTGGCATGGTTGACCGTATCGAACGCTTTCGATAGGTCAAGCGCCACGAGGACCGTCCTATGACACGGCTTGGACTGATTAAGTCCCCTATTGATATGTGTCGAAATGGCATGTAAGGCTGTCGTCGTACGGTGTACCTTACGGAATCCATGTTGATGGTGGGCAGCTGGAAAATTCTCCACAAGGCTGGGGAGGAGTAGTGCTTCAAGTGTCTTGGCTACTGGCGAGAGAAGGGATATCGGTCTGTACGATTCACCTTTACTCGAATCTTTGCCTGGCTTCAGTAATGGAATCACTCTTCCCATCTTCCAGACATCGGGTATAATGAGTGATTCCAAGGACAAATTGAGGAGTCTGGTCAGGTACTCAACTCCCAGTATTCCCAGATGCTTCAGCATTGGCATTGAAATTCCGTCGGGGCCCAGCGCCTTAGATGGTTTCGCGCTGTTGATGACATTGGTAACATCGGCTGCGGTAAATTGTGGTGAGTCGTCGGCTCGGAGACCACGTATGCGACGAGTGGCTCTCCTCTTCGCTCTATCACTCTCGGGATGCTCGACAAACAGTCGGTTGAAGTATTTGGAGCATCTCTTCGGATCAGTCACAGTCACGTCGCCAAAGGTGACTGAAATCCCATCATCCCTTGTAACGGGGTTCGAGAGGGCTCTCACTGTTGACCACAATTTACCAGTTCCTGTGCCTAAGTTACATTGCTTCAGGTGCTCTAACCAAGTGTTCCTCTTGTGCTCGTCGACTATCTTACTAATCTCTAGATTTAGTTGTCTGATTCTAGGATCAGCAGGGTTAGCACGACGGCGTTCATCACGCTCGTCTGCGAGTCCCGCCGCTTCGGCTGGGAAGTTGGGCCTCACTTGGGCAATTCGACCAGCGGGTATGAAGCGAGCGGCTGCTGCGTTGATGATGTCCCGGAACGCCCTCTGGGCAACATGAACATGAGAGGGGGACGGGAGCTCACTGAAGCGGCGATCGGTGTATTCTCTGAAGCCTTCCCAGTTGGCTTTCTTTTGGTTGATAAACGTCCGGCGTTCAGAGGTTATGAAATCGGAGGGTCGGTTAATGGTGAGAATTATGGGGAGGTGGTCCGATCCCAATGAAATGACGGGTTGCCAGGAAACGTCATTTATCAGACCAGGCGACGCTAAAGATAAATCTGGCGAACTGCTGCAGTCACCTATAATTCTCGTGGGGGCCTCTTCGTTCACCGTGCAAAATGTGGAGTCATCTATCTGCTCTGCCAAAGCTATGCCTCTCTGGTCATTACCTAGGAGTGAATGCCAAAGTTCATGGCGGGCATTAAAGTCTCCTCGAACCAATCGGTTATGCCCGCACAATAGCCACTCAATGTTTGGGCAATAACCTGGAGCACAGCTACCAACCGGCGGTATATACACATTGTATAGCTCTATCTCGGCAGCCCCAGACTTGACTGATACCCCTATACATTCCATATACGGGTCACTAGTGTCTGGCACAAGCGGGATAGGTCTATACTGCACGGAACGGTGTATTATGAAAGCCACTCATTGTAAAATATTCTGCTGGGTTATCCATAGGCCTAGATTTAAATTGCCTACGAATTATTTCTGTATTTTATCAAATTTTAACAGACACTCACATATATCTACAGCAACACATAGAAATCTCTAATAGACAAGTGGCAAAAATATCTCTATAAGGAATTTAAATTTCTTAATTTTAAAAATGTCCAATTTGTATGAAAAACTCTTACGTTCTTATCAAAATAGTTGTGATATTATTTAAAGAAATGTCATATGAACCATATCACACAATTTTCTTTAGCAAATGAATGATGCATATCTAAATAAAATAAGAGTATAAGTGAATATAACAGTGTGTGTGTGTAGGAGACCAAACTTTGAGAGAGAAATAATTTCATGGTAAAGACTATTCAATCACATAAACATTCACACACACACAACAGACATATACTATCATATCCGTTTCCTTTTAGCTTTAGCATTAAAAAGATAGCCTATTTGAAACATTTTAATTTGTTATACATTTCTAAATCCCAAAAAGATAGATTTATTTCTCTTAAATGCTAGATTATGTTTATTCATTTTTTTTTTTTTGGTTTTGTTTCATCTTGAAAGAAATTAATTTTTAATTTTATGGTTTTTAACTTTTTCTTGTTTTTGAATTTGTTGGTATAGAAAATAACCCCATCATTGCTTTTATACACAATACGAAGCTTTTCCCTTTAATGGTTATTAGGCCTTGGCGAATAGACGATGTAAGAAAAGATGATGATGGGCAAGGGGAAATATTGCCCATTGCGTCGAGGGGTCTATTAAAATGCTGTTAATGAAGGGGTTATTGGCTTACAGATATTTACACTGCCATCCATCATGATAAGCCCCCCGAATGGAAGGGGGTCAAATAAAGATAGAGGCTTACTTTTGCCTATTCACTTAATCGCCTATTAAAAGTCCATATATTTATTTCGCTGGATTTTCAAATACTAAGGGGGAAAGAAAATGCAAAAAAACTCTAATACCACAACCCATAAAAAGCCTTTTTGAGGGGAAAAAATGCCTTTCTTATTTTGGGCTTGAAGTTAGTAGCGCTAAATACCATTTAGCCAATTCACTCAGTAACCATTAAAACCCTCAAAATAACATTAACTGCAAATGATAAGAACTCGTCCTCTTCTTGGAAAAAGGCTTATAGGCAAGGAGGACCACAACCATAAAGGTTACCTCAATAGACCTTTACCATCACTACTGCATCAGCACTTAACCCAGGATAATTGTAGGGACACACTATTATCATTGGGATTTTACTGAAATTGGTCACATTTATTTGGGTAACATTATTTGTGGGTACTTCGACAAAAGGTTTCTATTCTCCACAAAACCAGAGATTACCCATAAAGATTACCGATAGTGAGAGAGAATTAAAGGCAAATTATGCAGATAGATGGGCAACCATATGCCATGGGATGTGTATTCCCCTTGGTATGATATAAAGGTAGTCCATATGTCAAACTTTATCATAGGTAAAGGTGTTTGGCTTTGGTGGTTTATCACGGAAATGGGAAATGTTTAAATAGTGTTGGTTGTAATGGCTTGATTACAATAGGAAATGTAAAGTATTTTATATCTTTTACTAGAGAAGCCCATATTAAAAACCAAAAGAAAATGACTACATTATAGCCTTTACCAAATCCTTCGAATTTGATGGTTTATATTCGCATACACATTTATTTAAATCAGAACCGATTTTGACAACATTTTTCACATTTTTACAAAATCTCAAGAGTTAAAAATTAAATCAGTTAATGCCACGGGGACGAAGAACAATGCTAGTAAACAACAAATAAGAAAAGTCTGGCAAGTTCGGCTACAAAAATGTAATATGGCGATTTTTTTTATCAAACCCCGATCGTATGGTTTAGGGTATGAAACAGATAAAGAACGGCCTTAATCGTGTGTCAAACTGCAGGCATTTTCTATTGATCTCTTTCTCTCTCCTATTTCTCATATGAACAAGTGATTAAAGTAAAATTTCCATAGAAATGGAATTTTGCAGAAATTTTCAATAGAAATACAATTTTGACAACATTTTCTGAAGAAAGAAAAATTGAAAAAGTTTTTCTATAGAAATAAGATTTTGCAGAAATTTTCTTAAGAAATAAAATTTTGAAAAAAATTTCTATGGAAATAAATTTTTGCAGAAATTTTCTATAGAAATAAAATTTTGACAGAATTTTCAATAGAAATAAAATAAAATTTTGACAAAATTTTCCGTAGAAACAAAATTTTGAGAAAATTTTCTATAGAAAGACCATTTAAAACAAGTATATACGGCCGTAAGTTCGGCCAGGCCGAATCTTATGTACCCTCCACAATGGATTGCGTAGAAACTTCTACGAAAGACTGCCATCCATGGGATATGGGGGATGTATGGGGGTCGCTTATGTGGGGGCTATATACAATTATGAACTTGATATGGACCAATTTTTGTGTGATTGGGGATCGATTTATCTGAGGGCTATATATAAATATAGACTGATATGGACCTAGTCAGGCATGGTTTTTAACGGCCATATCTAGCACAATGTATCAAATTCCAACTGACTCGGATGTAGTTTGCTCCTCCAAGTGGCTCCAAAACCAAATCTCGGGATCGGCTTATAGGGGTCTATATATGATGGACTGATATGGACCACTTTTGGCATGGTTGTTAAATATCATATACTACCACCACGTACCAAATTTCAACCAGATCGGATGAATTTTGCTTCTCCATAAGGCACCGGAGGTCAAATCTGCGGATAGGTTTATGTGGGGACTATATATAATTATGGACCGATTTCAACCAATTTTTGCATGGGTGTTTGAGGCCATATATTAACACCACGTACTAAATTTGAACGTAATCAGATGAATTTTGGTCTTCCAAGAGGCTCCGGAGGTCAAATCTGGTGATCGGTTTATATGGGGGCTATATATAATTATGGACTGATATGAACCAATTCTTGCATGGTTGTTGGATACTATATAATAACATCACGTACCAAATTTCAACCGAATTGGATGAATTTTGCTCTTCCAAGGGGCTCCGGAGGTCAAATCTGGGGATTTGCATGGGTGTTTGAGGCCATATATTAACACGACCCAGAATATATACTTTATATGGTCTTAGAGCAATATTTCGATGTGTTACAAACGAATGACAAACTTATTATACCCCCGTCACCATTCTATGATGGTTACAAGGGGGAACAATATCTAAATCTGAACCGATTGTGATGATATTTTGCACATAAAGTCCGTACTATAGAAGATTAGAGTAAGCCAAATTTGAGTAAGATCGGTTGATAAACTCGGGCGAAACATATATATGAGACCTATAGCTAAATCTGAACCGATTTCGATGATTTTTTGCACATATAGTAAGTGCTATAGAAAATTCAAAAATCGGGCAAAATCGGGCGATACATATATAAGGGAGCTATATCTAAATCTGAACTGATTTCAATGAAATTTGGCACGCTTAAAGGGTGGTCAATTGGATTACCTTGGGGCAAATTTGACGCCGATTCATTAGCGTTCGTCCTTGTACCAAAAAAATGCCACACACCAAATTTCATCAAAATCGGTTAATAATTGAGACTGGAATCCTGCGAACAACAAATACATGGACGAACGGACAGACGGACACAAAGCGCTAGATCGACTCAGGAGGTGATTCTGAGTCGATCGGTATATATTTTATGGGGTCTAAAATCAATATTTCTTTTAGGCACATTTTTTGGCAGATCAAAGTTATTATACCCTGGCCACTATGTGGTTTAGGGTATACAAATATTATTAATATTTTCACTTTAATTGCTATTTGTATTCCATCAGAAAATCAATTTCAATGACTTTTCCGTTAAAATATGTATGTCCTGCCTGTAGAATAACAAACTCTTGTTCTTTTTTTTATTAAAGTCCACATACTGGACAATGTTGGAAATTAATTGATTGTATAATTGTATTCGATTGATTACATTGTGTATTTAAATTTAGATAAAAGAACAATACTTTTCATATGTGCGCAAAATGTTTTTTTCTCACATATTGCAATTAACTATTAAAATAATTCATTTATGCCAATAAAAACAAATAACAAGAATGTTCGTTTTTTTCCACATCTTAATTTAATGGATGCATCAATGGGACCATATTTGACGGTACTCTACTCTTTTTTATGCAACTCTCTATTTACATTGCCTGTAGTATGAAGCTATTATAAATCGCAGTAATTTAAATAAAAATATCTCAAAAATCATAATAAAGTTAATTTCTTTGCCATGTTGGTGGTCTTTGCCAGTTAATGGTTTTACATGGGCCATCGATTGCTGGCAACAGGCGAAAAATAAAATTAAAATAAACATGTGAGTAAACGATTTTCATTATTCAAGCTTGTGCAAGGATGGGCAATAAACAAAAGTAAACACATACAGGGTGGCTGATATGTAATGGAATTAAATAAAGCACAATCCGTCGCAGACTAACTAATTTTTAAGATTTTTTTTAAAGAAAATTTTGTCAAAATTTTATTTCTATAGAAACTTTTGTAAACATTTTATTTCTTTAGAAAATTTTGCCAAAATGTTATTTCTATAGAAAATTTTGTCAAAATTGTATTTCTATAGAAAATTTTGACAAAAATTTTTTCTACAGTCAAAATTTTATTATTATAAAAAATTTTCTCACAATTTTATTTCAATAGAAAATTTTCTCACAATTTTAGTTCTATAGAAAATTTTGTCAAAATGTTATTTCTATAGAAAATTTTGTCAAAATTTTATTTCTATAGAAAATTTTGTCAAAATGATATTTCTATAGAAAATTTTGTCAAAATGTTATTTCTATAGAAAATTTTGACAAAAATTTTTTTCTACAGAAATTGTTGTCAACATTTTATTTCTCTTGGACTTTTTGTCAAAATTTTATTTCCATAAAAAAAAATTTCAAAATCTATTTCTATAGAAAGTTTTATCAAAATTATTTTATTTGTATACAAAATTTTCTCACAATTTTATTTCTATAGAAAATTTTCTCACAATTTTATTTCTATAGAAAATTTTCTTAAAATTTTATTTCTATAGACAAATTTGTCAAAATTTTATTTCTATAGACAAATTTGCCAAAAATTTATTTCTATAGATAATTTTGACAAAATTTTTTTCTACAGAAATTGTTGTCAACATTTTATTCCTATTGGACTTTTTGTCAAAATTTTATTTTTATACAAAATTTTCTCACAATTTTATTTCTATAGAAAATTTTTTCACAATTTTATTTCTATAGAAAATGTTGTCAAAATGTTATTTCTATAGAAAATTTTGTCAAAATTTTATTTCTATTGAAAATTTTGTCAAAATTATATTTCTATAGAAAATTTTACCAAAATTTTATTTCTATAGAATATTTTGTCAAAATTTTATTTCTACAGAAATTGTTGTCAACATTTTATTTCTATGGGACTTTATTTCCATTTTTATTTCCAATTTTATTTCCATAGAAAATTTTTCAAAATCTATTTCTATAGAAAGTTTTAACAAAATTATTTTATTTGTATACAAAATTTGTTCACAATTTTATTTCTATAGAAAATTTTTTCACAATTTTATTTCTATAGACAATTTTGTCAAAATTTTATTTCTATAGACAAATTTGTCAAAATTTTATTTCTATAGAAAATTTTGATAAAATTTTATTTCTATAGGAAATTTTGACAAAAATTTTTTCTACAGAAATTGTTGTCAATATTTTATTTCTATTGAAAATTTTGTCAAATTTTTATTTCAATAGAAAATTTTTTTAAAATTTTATTTCTATAGAAATGCGGCATTTTGTTCCATTTCGCCACCATTGAGATGATCGACACTTAAGCATCTTTTAGTACCTACATTACTGTCCAAAATGCTCTAGGCTACGGTGTAAATTCCCAGCTGATCCATTTGACAAGTAAACTGATTAGTTTGGAATGTCTTCTCAGTTCGGTAACTGGCTAGTTTCGTGCAAGGGAAGCAACTTCTTGCCTCTTTCCCAAGTTTTTTTGTGGATCAATAAGCCCTTATACTTTTTAGCTTTAGTCCAACTTCATTTTTCAATATGTGTTCCATCCATTCTCGCAATATTTCAAGCTCAAGAGCAAGTTTTCTACCACTGGGATGAGGATTTCGATCAACTTCGCTTTTCGAATAATTTCTGGTGTTGTTATCACGGTTGCCACAGTTGGTAGAAATCTACCAAAAATGGTACATTATTTACTGTTTGGTAGGTTGGAACAATTCTTGATGTTTTCGTAAATTTTTTGTACAGAAATAACAGTTGGTAAAATTTTGACAACATTTTCTATAGAAATAAAATTTTTACAAAATTTTCTATATATATACAATTTTTACACAATTTTCTAAAGAAATAAAATGTTGACAAAATTTTCTATAGAAATAAAATTTTGACAAAATTTTCTATAGAAATAAATTTTTGACAAAATTTTCTATAGAAAAAAATCTTGACAAAATTTTCTCTGGAAATAAAATGTTGGCAAATTTTTCTATAGAAATAAAATTTTGACAAAATTTTCCATAAAAAAATTTTTTTTTGACTAAATTTTCTATAGAACTAAAATTTTGATCAAATTTTTTGTAGAAATAATATTTTGACAAAATTTTCTATATAAATAGGGAGCCACCTTGTGTATGCAAGGCATGCCCGCCTTGCATACACAAGGTCGTGGGTTCGATTCCTGCTTCGACCGAACACCAAAAAGTTTTTCAGTGGAGGATTATCCCACCTCAGTAATGCTGGTGACATTTCTGAGGGTTTCACAGCTTCTCTAAGTGGTTTCACTGCAATGTGGAACGCCGTTCGGACTCGGCTATAAAAAGGAGGTCCCTTGTCATTGAGCTTAATATGGAATCTGGCAGCACTCAGTAATAAGAGAGAAGTTCACCAATGTGGTATCACAATGGACTGAATAGTCTAAGTGAGCCCGATACATCGGGCTGCCACCTAAACTAACTAACTAACTAACTTCTATAGAAATAAAATTTCTAAAATTTCTATAGAAATAAAATTTCTAAAATTTCTATAGAAATAAAAACATTTTCTATAGAAACAAATTTTGACAAATTTTTCTATAGAAATAAAATTTTGACAAAATAAAAAATTTTTATATTCAGTTTTCATAGTTGACCCTTGGAATTTTATAATTATTGGGATATTTGGTTTGGCTTGAGGTCATGATAAATGAAAAATGCTGTTGTAATAGCTCTTCATTGTTTTATTATTGAAATATTGCTATTTACAAACATAAAATTTTTACAAAATTTTCCATAGAAATACAACTTGCTATAGAAATAAAATTTTGACAAAATTTTCTATAGAAATAATATGTTTTGACACCATTTTCTATAGAAATAATATTTTTTGACAACATTTTCTATAGAAATAGTTTTTTAACAAAATGTTCTATATAAATAATTTTTGGGCGATTTTTCTATGAAAATAAAATTTTGACAAAATTTTCTATAGAAATAAAATTTTGACAAAATTTTCTATAGAGATAAAATTTTGACAAAATTTTCTATAGAAATAGTTTTTTGACAAAATTTTCTATAGGAATAGTTTGTTGACAAAATTTTCTATATAAATAATTCTTGGGCGATATTTCTATGGAAATAAAATTTTGACAAAATTTTCTATAGAAATAAAATTTTGACAAAATTTTCCATAGAAATAAAATTTTGACAAAATTTTCTATAGAAATAAAATTTTGACAAAATTTTCTATAGAAATAAAATGTTGACAAAATTTTCTATAGAAATAAAATGTTGACAAAATTTTCTATAGAAATAGTTTTTTGACAACATTTTCTATAGAAATAAAATTTTGAGAAAATTTTTTATATTCAGTTTTCTTAGTTGACCTTTGAAATTTTATAATTATTGGGATTTTAGGTTTGGCTTGAGGTCATAGAAACATAAAAATGCTGTTGTAATTGCTCTTCATTGTTTTATTATTGCAATATTGCTATTTATAGAAATAAAATTTTGACAAAATTTTCTATAGAAATAATATTTTTTGACAACATTTTCTATAGCAATAAAATGTTGACAACATTTTCTTTTGATATAGTTTTTTGACAACATTTTCTATAGCAATAAAATGTTGACAACATTTTCTTTTGATATAGTTTTTTGACAAAATGTTCTATATAAATAATTTTTGGGCGATTTTTCTATGAAAATAAAATCTTGACAAAATTTTCTATAGAAATTAAATTTCGACAAAATTTTCTATAGAAATAAAATTTTGATAAAATTTTCTATAGAGATAAAATTTTGACAAAATTTTGCATAGGAATAGTTTTTTTGACAAAAATTTCTATATATATAATTTTTGGGCGATATTTCTATGGAAATAAAATTTTGACAAAATTTTCTATAGCAATAAAATTTTTACAAAATTTTCTATAGAAATAAAATTTTGACAAAATTTTCTATAGAAATAGTTTTTTGACAACATTTCCTATATAAATAATTTTTGGGCAATTTTGCTATGGAAATAAAATTTTGAAAAAATTTTCTAAAGAAATAAAATTTTGACTAAATTTTCTATAGAAATAAGATTTTGACAAAATTTTCTATAGAAATAAAATTTTGATAAAATTATCTATCGAAAAAATAATTTTTATCAAAATTAAAGAGAAAAAAATATTTGACAAACATTTCTAAAGAAATCAAATGTTGACAAAATTTTCTATAGAAATAATTTTTGGTCAATTTTTCTATGGAAATAAAATTTTGACAATTTTTTTCTATAGAAATAAAATTTTGACAATTTTTTTTCTACAGAAATAAAATACCGTCTATAGAGATAGTATGTTGACAAAATTTTCTACAGAAATAAAATTTTTAAAAATAAGATTTTTTTGTTGGTTGCAATATATATTAGCCACAATGTACATGGACATCTGAGGATACGAATACGTAGAAGCATATTGCCAGTAGTAAATCACAGGGACGGACTTGAATTGAAATTTAATATATCCAAAAATCTCATTTGGTAAAAATTATTAAATAATATTCAACTTTTGATAGATGTATTGAGAATATCCCAATTTTCTGAATATTTCTGTATATATATTTTTTGCCCTTTTAATTCATGACTGGAAAATTTTTATTTCCATAGACTATGAACTCATTCTCAAAACTCAACATCACCCCTCAAGCTGTTAACTTGCATGAATACATGAATACAGACTCACCCATTCAATTCTTCACCATTGCTGAGGAACATCAGTGAAACCTTTGCAACAATTGTAGATGGCATTTATATTTTTTGCATAATTGCCACTCGATTTGTGAAATGAAAATAAATGCATTTAAGTGGCCAAGAACAAAAGTTGTGTCGCTTGCCGCCCAGCCACTATATTGTGATTATAGCAACATTTATTCTGCCGCCTACCCTTCCCCAACAAAACACATTTACGCATCATGGAACCCTAACAAATCACTACGATTTTAAAGAAACTATTGATGAATTGAACATATGGTAGCGTAATGCTTCGTCGCACACTCATGCATTAATTCATACACCCTTTACGGTTTTACAATGCAGATGGCTGACTTACTTTTATGTTGCATACTTTATGGGGGCTTGTTTTGTTATTTTGTAAGAGAGAGAGTGAGAGAGAAGTCGATGTATGTGTGTGCTACGAAGTTTGTCAGTTTTCTACATAAGGCCAGAGAAAACATTGTAGCTTGTTATTGAGAATTTTATGATTTTTATTACATCAACGATTTCATCAGGAGTGCATTCTTTATTAAAATTTATTATTGTAATATTTCTTAGTTGGAAACAGTACACTGAAAAAAAAAACAATGCACTCTTCCACACCCAACACCAGGAAGGAAAATTTTGTTAATTTTAGAAAATTTTATCTACACTGTAAACGCAGATGTCAGACCGATTTAATAAATCTAAGTAAATATTTTTCGCTAAACTCAAGACAAATTATTAGACGTGATTACTTTTGTTGTACTCGTTGGAAGTTTGAAGGAAAAATTGGATTTAAAAATTGCAAAAACGTTTTTAGTACCAAACGAAATTCATGATGGGAACATTAATGGAAAAATTTACAAATTTTAAGAAACTCTGAACTATTTGGTGGGAGACACGACTTTAGTAAATCTTTATGTGTATCATTTTTTCCCCTTTTTTACTTCATTGAACTAACGTACACAAGACAACATTCTCAAAATATAATAATTCCATGAACTAAAATAGAATTTAATTGGCTTAGGTTAGGTTAGGTGGCCGCCCGATGTATCAGGCTCACTTAGATTATTCAGTCCATTGTGATACCACATTGGTGAACTTCTCTCTTATCACTGAGTGCTGCCCGATTCCATGTTAAGCTCAATGACAAGGGACCTCCTTTTTATAGCCGAGTCCGAACGGCGTTCCACATTGCAGTGAAACCACTTAGAGAAGCTTTGAAACCCTCAGAAATGTCACCAGCATTACTGAGGTGGGATAATCCACCGCTGAAAAATTTTTGGTGTTCGGTCGAAGCAGGAATCGAACCCACGACCTTGTGTATGCAAGGCGGGCATGCTAACCATTGCACCACGGTGGCTCCCGGTGGATTTAATTGGCTTAAGGCCATATAGGGTTATATATCCTCCACCATAGGAGGGCGGTTTATTAACTTTGTCATTGGTAACAAATCGAAATTTGGTCTCAGACCCCATAAGGAGCCAATTTCATCCGATCTGGTTGAAATTTGGTATGCGGTGTTAGTGCATGACCTCTAACAACCATCCAAAAATTGGTCCATAATTATATAAAGCCCCCCATAAAAACTGATACCCAGATTTGGCTTGCGGACACAGTTGCCCCCAAGCCAAAAATAATCTACCAAAATACTACCAAACAAAAAAATTTTTCTTTACAAAATTTTATTTCCATAAAAAATGGTCGTTTTTTTTACTGTTTGGTAGAATTCTTGATGTTTTGGTAGATTTTGCAAAATATTCCTTTCCAACTAAGAGGCATTTCATAAATTGTCTATAGAAATAAACTTTTACCAACATTTTCGATGGAAATAAAATTTTGACAACATTTTCTATGGAAATACAATTTTGACAAAATTTTCTATAGAAATAAAATTTTGACAAAATTTTCTATAGAAATAGAATTTTAGCAAATTTCATCCGATGCGGTTGAAATTTGGTATGTGGTGTTAATATTTGGCCCCTACCAACCATCCAAAAATTGGTCCATAATTATATATAGCCCCAATATAAACCGATCCCCAGATTTGGCTTGCGAACACGGTTGCCTTTCAAGCCAAAATAATCTACCAAAGTTTTGAGAACATTTTACCAAAATACTGGCAAACAAATAATCTTACGTTGCAAAATATAAACCATAGAAAAATTTGTCAACATTTTTTTATAGAAAGGTTTGTCAAAATTTAATTTCTATAGAAACTTTTGTCAACATTTTATTTCTATAGAAAATTTCGTCAAAACGTTGTCAATGTGTTTTTTATACAAAAAATTTATAAAAATTTTATTTCTATAGAAAATTTTGTCAAAATATTATTGCTATAAAAAAATTATCAAAATTTTATTTCTATAAAAAATTTCATTAAAATTTTATTTCTATAGAAAATTTTGTCAAAATGTTAGTTTTATAGAAAATTTTGTCAACATTTTATTTTTATAGAAAAATTTGTCAAAATTTTAGTTTTATAGAAAATTTTGTCACAATTTTATTTTTATAGAAAATTTTGTCAAAATTTTATTTTTATAGAAAATTTTGTCAAAATTTTATTTTTATAGAAAATTTTGTCAAAATTTTATTTTTATAGAAAATTTTGTCAAAATTTTATTTTTATAGAAAATTTTGTCAAAATGTCATATTTATAGAAAATTTTTTCAAAATTTTATTTTTATAGAAAATGTTGCCAAAAATTTTATTTTTATAGAAAATTTTGTCAAAATTTTATTTTTATAGGAAGTTTTGTCAAAATTTTATTTTTATAGAAAATTTTGTCAAAATTTTAGTTTTATATAAAATTTTGTCAACATTTTATTTTTATAGAAAATTTTGTCAAAATTTTATTTTTATAGAAAATTCTGTCAAAATTTTATTCTTATAGAAAATTTTGTCAAAATTTTATTTTTATAGAAAATTTTATCAAAATTTTATTTCTATAGAAAATTTTGTTAAAATGTTATTTTTGTAGAACATTTTGTCACAATTTTATTTTTATAGAAAATTTTGTCAAAATTTTATTTTTATATATTTTTTTATTTGTTTTATTTTTATTTCTATAGATTTTTTTTAATTATATTTCTATGGAAAATTTTGTCAAAATTTTATTTAAAATATTGACATATTTTTACTGGGGGGTCAAAGCCCCACCCCAGAGGAGGAGCAAATTTTATCTGATCCGGTAGAAATTGGTATGTGGTTTTAGTATATGGCCTCTAACAGCCATGCCAAAATTGGTCCATATAGGTCCTAATTATTCCTTCTCTAGGTGCATAAACCGATACTCAGATTTGATTTATTCAGCTTCATGGAGGAAAAAAATTCAACCGTTCCGATTGAAAGTATATTGACGCCCCCATAGATTTCATATGTGAACGCACTTCTATCGTGATCAAATGTAAATCCAACTGGACGTTGTATAAAAATAAGTAAGTGTACAGTGTTTTGTACCACATAGCAAATGTGAACGGAATGCTGTTGTGATCATTAAATTTTGAATCTGCATTCTCATAATTCTCTTAGTTTAATATCAATGTTGTAAATTGCATTTAAATCATGTATGCAGGGCAAAGATTGGAACACTATGCTCATATTTTTTGAGTTTATATGGCTCCTGCTTCATCCTTTTTTCATTTCCACTACCATATTATTTCCATTAGCACCTGAAGTTATAACACTTCCTTATACCATTTATGAGAGAAATTACATTTGACCATATGGTGCAGGGAGAAAACCTGCCCCTGCTAGTGATGGAAGTAAGGATGTATTATTGTTTGGCATAAAAATGAAAGAGAAACCCCGGGAAAATCCAGAAAGTAGTTAAGTAAAAAGTTAAATGAGTTCGGAAAGACCGCCATTACAGATTGGAAGCCTTAGCTCCATGAGTAGAAATTTGTCATATAATTTAAAAGACAAGGAATGTTTAAAATACGACAGTTACATCGGCAAAAGATAACATTTTTTGATGTTTAATCTATTTGGTTGCAAGATTAAGTCGCAGAGAGAGAGAGAGAGAGAGTCCGTGTATCCACTATATACAAATGGTCCTATATACTCGTAATTTACATAAGCAACATTGCTATTAGTCAAACTGAATCCAAAAATATTTTCGAATTATCGATTATTGGTGGCATATATTTTAAGAAATATCATATATACATAAATCACTCTAATACATCCCAGAAAAAAAGTATCGCCAAAAAAAGTAGTGAAAATTTTCTTTTTGGATCCGGAAGTGGTGCTAAATTGGTGCAGAAGCGATAAATTTATCATGGGTTTGTCATAGGATGTATGTCCACCATTTCTTTAAGTATTAGAATTCAGTGTTGTGGATTTTAATTAAAAAATTTTGTAATATTTTGCCAAATAAATAATGTTTATCATTTTTTATGATTTGTCTGAAACTGAAAAAATTCACCATTTTATTAATTTTTATTTTGTTTTTAACCTTTTTGAAATAAAAAAATATAAAATTACTCACTAAAATAATGATAGAAGCAAGTTATAAAAAACTGAATTAAAAGAACTTTCGGTGTAGTTAAAATAAAGAAAATCTTTGAGAGGACTTTTTAGAAGTGCCATTAGAACAACTTCAAATTTTTGTGCTGGGATATGTATCGTCAGATAAAAAAAAAACTAAATGTTCTTATGTTAGGTGAAGGTCCTGGCAACCAGTCCTAATGTTACTTCTTATATTTTTTGTAAATTAATTTTACACTAAATAAATAAATAAATAAATAAATAAATAAATAAAAATAAAAATAAATGTTCTTATATGTCAACATTGTTATATACCCAGCAAAAAAGCGTCGCCAAAAAGTAAAGAAATTGTTCTTTTTTGGATTCGGAAGTAGTGCTAAATTGGCGCAGAAGTGATAAATTTAACATAGGCTCGTCATAGCACGGATGTCCACCATTCTAACAGCCGTTGCACGGAATTTGGATCACTTCTTAAGGTGTGATCCGAATTCAGTGTTTTGGATGTGAATTAAAAAATTCTGTGACATTTTACCAAATAATATTTTTTTATGATTTTTATTTGATAATATGATTTTTATTTGATAATATTTGATATTTGAGTCGGAGTCTTGGATTTGGAGTCTGAAGATTTTGCTGGAGTCGTAGTCGTAAAAATTTTGCTCAACTCCGATTCGGGCTAAACTAAATTTTTTAAAACACTTCATAATTTTATCACTAAACAAGTTTTTACGCAAATTAGTTTCAATTGCGTTATTCATTCGTTCAATGTACGGTCAGTGTTGTCAGATAAGGGGATTTTTCCCCAAACTGGGGATTTTTTCTCGTGGTTGGGGATATTTTTTTCACTTTAGGGATCTGGGGATTTGACTGGGGATAACGTCGTGATTTGGGGATATTTCAGTCAGTGTGTCAGATAAGGGGATTTTTCCCCAAACTGGGGATTTTTTCTCGTGGTTGGGGATATTTTTTTCACTTTAGGGATCTGGGGATTTGACTGGGGATAACGTCGTGATTTGGGGATATTTCCACTTTCAATTACAGTATTAAATTTGTTATAGAAAGTGTAAAAGCGAAGTACAATAACGTTTATGGGCTTTGGTAGAATTTGCACAATATTCCTCTCCAACTAAGAGGCAATTCACAAACTTTCTATAAAAATAAAATTTTGAATAATAAAATTTAGACAAAATTTTCTATAGAAACAAAATTTTTTATGGAAAAAAAATTTTGATAATATTTGCTATAAAAATAAAAATTTGGCAAACTTTTCTGTAGAAATAAAATTTTGACACAATTTTCTATAGAAGTAAAATTATGACAACATTTGCTGCTATAGAAATAAAAATGTTTGCCCACATTTTCTATAGAAGTAAAATTGTGACAAAATTTTCAACTGAAATAAAACTTTGGCAAAATATTCTATAAAAATAAAATTTTGACACAATTTTCTATAGAAATAAAATTTAGAAAACATTTGATATAGAAATTATTTTTTTAATTTTCTATAGAAATAAAATTTTGACACAATTTTCTATAGAAGTAAAATTTTGAAAAATTTATTTATAGAAATAAAATATTGATAATATTTTTTAAACAAATAAAATTTTGAGAAAATTTTCTATAGAAATAGAATTTTGAAAAAATTTGTTATAGAAATAAAATTTTCTATAGAAATAAAATTTTGAGAAATTTTTCTAAAGAAATAAAATTTTGACAAAATTTGTTTGTTTGTTTTTTTGGCTCGAATAGTATAACTTTCTGAAAAAACTCCACAATTTTTATTGCAAAACACACATCGATTACAAAGAATGACAAGCTATCAGACTTGCTGAAATCCTTACCTATTAAAGAATTCGATATTGTCAGATTGTTTTTATTTTTCATAGAATAATCTTTACATACTTACAATAATTATATGAATTTTCTTTTGGGGATTTTTTATGGGGAAAATATTTCAGTTGGGGAATTTTTGTGGATATAATTTTGAAATTTTGGGGATCTCTCCCGAAACCATCTTGCAACCGTGTGTACTGTATGACTGTAAATAAAAATTAACTTCCAACTACGGAGATCATTTTATATTTCCTAGAATGCTAGACTAGAAGATGGACTGAATCGATCCATTTTAATGCCCACCATAAGAATTTATTTGATATATTTCGAACAATTATTTTTTTACTTTTATTTTACCTATATACATATGTCGAATATTGGCAGATATTTTTTCAAAAATGTATTTCTATTGAAATTTTTTTCAAAATTTTATGTCTATAGAAAACTTTATTTTTATAGAAAATTTTGTCAAAATTTTATTTCTATGGAAAATTTTGTCCAAATCTAATTTCTATAAAAAATTTTGTCCAAATTTTATTTCTATAGAAAATTTTGTCAAAATTTTATTTCTATATAAAATTTTGTCAACATTTTATTTCTATAGAGAATTTTAACCAAAGTTTTATATCTATGGAAAATTTTGTACAAATTTTATTTCTATAGAAAATTTTGTCAAAATTTTACTTCCATAAAAAATTTAGTCAACATTTTATTTCTATAGAAAATGTTGCTAAATTTTATTTTTATAGAAAAATTGTATTTACTATTCGGCACACACAAAGAGGTGTGCCGAATATGTGGAATATGTTTTGAATTTCGGCCAAATTTACCTATTTGTGAAGCTCAAATATTTTTTATATTTTGAATTTCAGAAAAATCAGATAAAACTTGAGAGGTCTTCACGCCCAAGAAGTCAATTCGGAAAACCGGTCTCTACCCATGTTTTGTATAGCTATACCAAAACATGGACAGATATATACCATATTCGGTACACCTCTTTTTGTGGACCTAATATAGCTCGAAATCCAACTTCAGGCAATTCGGATGAAAATTTCGGTGTCTAGATACACACGACTCCAAATTGAGAAATCGGTATATAAGAGGGCTATAAAAAACTGTCTGTAAGACGGATAGACAGAAGGACATGAATAGATTGGCTCCAGGACCGTCTATCAACTCATGGGCTATCTATCTCGTCTCATTCTAACTTATCGTATAATACCCAATTCCATAGAGTGGATCAGGGTATAATTAAAGCATAGTGTATGAACTTCTTTCCTATTAAAATTTCTTAATTTTAAAGAAATATATCCTTACTACTGTTTAAGTTATATGTCGTAAAATATAAGTGGCATAATTTTTTGTATAGTAGGGAAATATATATTTTTCCGTGTAGTAAACCCATATTTGAAACTCCACAATATTTGTATTATATTTCAAACAAAAACAGAGAAAAACGACTTCATTATCATTAGTAAGAAAACCATTAACAATACGACAAAAATCTCTGATAAAAATCCTAATTCTCACTCATTAAGGAGGCAGTAGAAAGCCAGGCCAAAAAGTATTAGGTTCTGTTTTTTGGTTTTTTTTTTCGAAAAGCAAAAAAAAGCCAAAACATAACAATTTCAAATGTCATTAGAAAGGTTAAAAATTGAATGGGCATTAGGAGAGTTTTGTGTAATCAAATACTATAGGGATTTAGTTGAGAGATTTGGCAATAATCTTGGTGTTTAACATTAAGCATTGTTGGGTATGATCTCTGCTATTATTTCAAACTTACACTCGCCCCCACTCACACACAGTCAAGGATTGGTCTATTGCAGCTTACCAAAAATTTCCTTCATTCATTTCAAATGGGACGAAATAATCACCATGACTTTTTACTATACATTTGTTTTTGAGGATTGTTAACCATACCATTCGTGACTCAGTTACCATTTGCATAATACTCTGTGTTCGTCGCTTTTTTGTTTCATTTGAAGGCATCTGCGGTTGCTGTCAGGGTTACCCGTTGTCCTGAAAGCAGACCTCTGGAAGTTGTTTTTTGGCTTTGAAAATAATTTGATAAAAATTACGGTTTTATTTGAAAATAAATTGGGATGAGTTGAGTTTTTCTCTTTCCCTCCCTCTCTTTCTCTCTTCATATTATGCAGCACAAATTATTCTACTCTGAAGGGGCTACAACTAGGCGGGTTTTGGGGTATTGGTTTAGCTTATGCTGATGCCAATGGTTTGGGTCCTAAAGAGGAAAACAATTATTATTTGGTTGTTTTGGTTTCAATTTTGTTCATTTTTTTCGGGTACTTTTTAGTCTCTTTTTCTTGTGTCTAAATGAGGCTTAAGGCGTTTTAGTTTAACAATATTATGGAATGTCTTTTGAAGGCTTAAGGCAACAATTTGTTTAAAATTTATTACGAAAATTTTCAAAATGAGTTGGCATATAAAGTTGATCATAGAATTCGAGCTAATATAATGTTAGTGAAAGGGTAGAGTGCTTTGTAGTAGAGGCAAAATAAATAAAATCGAAAGATTGCTCTACATGGGGCTATATCGAAATACGAACCTTTAAAAAACATATACAGATTATCGAATTATGAGTTCAACAAGTTTATACGGCCGAATTTTATATACTCTGAACTAGGGACTGGGTTCAAAGACTTACATCCGTATTCGAATTACGGCCAATTTCATGTAGCACCGTTAGGCTTTAACTCCCAGTTAACAGAAAGTAAATTTCAAATATCTTCTCTCCAGTTAACTTTAACTGAAAAATTTTCGGCAGTCATGTTCCTAACTGGCATATGGAATATATAGGCAAGATGACAGCTATGTCTATAATATGGTTTAAAAGTTCGTTAGTTAACGGAGCACTAACGGAGCTTCATGAAAATGGGGGTTACTTGGATTGCGCGGTAACATTTGCCGATGACCAGGTATCTTAAAACTTTTACACATTGTCTCTTAAATTGTGAGCTAGTCCATATGGAGTTTGTGTTAGATAAAGAGGCCGATTTAATGCCTATAGACGAACCTGTATAATTATGAACCGATAGAGACCAATTCTCGCATGGTAGTTGGGGGTTGGAGGACACAAGGTTTTAACCAGATTGGATGAAGAATGCTCATAGAGTAGGTACCAAAAATCAAATTTAGGAGTCTGATGTTTAGATGCTATATATAACTTTGGACCGATTTTGGACCAATTTTTGCATGACTATTATTTTGTGGTCGCATTATACAAAGCCTATTATATATATTATGGACCGATATGGATCAATTTGTACACAATTATTAGAGGACATATACTAACACCACGTACCAAATATCAAGAGGGTCCGGAGGTAAACTCTAGGGATCGGTTTTTATGGGGGCTACATATAATTATAGACAAATATTGACCAAATTCTGCATGGTTGGTCAATACCAAATTCATACCACATCGGATGACATTTATTCTTCCAAGAGGTTCCGGAGGTAAAACAAATTTTTCTATACAAATAAAATTGTGACAAAATTTAAAAAAAAAAATTGACACAATTTTCTATAGAAATAAAATTTCGACAAAATTTTCTATAGAAATTTGAGAAAATTTTACACAGAAAAAAAAATTTCACAGAATTTTCTATAGAAATGAAATTTTGACAAATCGCGACTTTAGCATGACAAGGTTCTAAGTGTACACTACATCCCTATTCACTTAGAACCCTGTCATTCTAAGGTCGCGAAATAGCTATAAAATTTTGACAAAATTGTCTATAGAAATAAAACTTTTGAGAAAATTTTCTACAGAAATAAATTTTTGAAACAATTTTCTATAAGAAAAAAATCTATAGAAATAAAATGTTGACCAAATTTGGTGAAAAATTTCTATAGAAATAAAATTTCGGCAAAACTTTCTATAGAAATAAAATTTTGACCAAATTTTCTATGGAAATAAAATTTTGACCAAATTTTCTATAGAAATAAAATTTTGACAAATTTAAAAAAAAAAAATAAAATTTCGACAAAATTTCCAATAGAAATAAAATATTGACAAAATTTTCTTTAGAAATAAAATATTGACAAAATTTTCTATAGAAATAAAATATTGACAAAATTTTCTATAGAAATAAAATTTTGAGAAAATTTTCTATAGAAATAAAGTTTTGACAAAATTTTCTATAGAAATAAAATTTTAACAAAATTTTCTGTAGAAATAATATTTTGACAAAATTTTCTAAAAAAATAAAATTTCGACAAAATTTTCAATATAAATAAAATATTGACAAAATTTTCTATAGATATAAAATATTGACAAAATTTTCTATTGAAATCAAATATTGACAAAATTTTCTATAGAAATAAAATATTGACAAAATTTTCTATAGAAATAAAATTTCGACAAAATTTGCTATAGAAATAAAATTTTGACAAAATTTTCTTCTATAGAAATAAAATTTCAACAAAATTTTCTATAGATATAAAATTTCTGCAAAATTTTCTAAAGAAATAAAATTTTTACAAAATTTTCTATAGAAATAACATTTTGACAAAATTTTCTGTAGAAATAAAATTTTGATAAAATTTTCTATAGAAATAAAATTTTGACAAAATTTTCTATAGAAATAAAATTTTGACAAAATTTTTAATAGAAATAAAACTTTGACAAGATTTTCTAAGGAAATAAAATTTCAACAAAATTTTCTATAGAAATAAAATTTTGACAACATTTTCTATAGAAATAAAATTTTGACGAAATTTTCTAAAGAAATAAAATTTCAACAAAATTTTCTATAGAAATAAAATTTAAAAAAATGTTCTATAGAAATAAAATTTAAACAAATTAATCTATATCTGTCCATAAAGCTCGAAAAATAATTGTATAATTTGATATTTAAACAAATATATACAGTAGTAAATTCGGCCGGGCCGAATCTTAAATACCCACCACCATGAATCAAATTTCAGGGGGGTTTTGATGACAGATATTTCGCCAAGCAGATCAGCTCAACCAGTACGATTCCCACAGATAAATGTAAAGATTTTACCTATGAAGACTAGATCAGATTCTGAATTTATAAGAACCACTTTTTGTTTGAGTTTTTGAGGAATCATAAACATCTCTTTTAAGTGTGCAAGAAAATTATGAAATAACGCCTTGATTTGAAATCTAAAGTCTGTGGATGTTCATCCCAATTATTTTAATGACTACGAGAAGCAAAATCTGGAAATTTTGCATTCAGTTTCAAGCAATTTTCATGGTCAGTGCGCCTTCTATACCCTCAATAAGTCAAATCGTTTTATAATAAATAAATAAAAAAATAAAATAAATAATATACACTTTGTTATGCGTCTAAAATGCCAGTATATTTTTAATTTGTGGCAAATCGGATAAAAACTACAATTTCTAGAAACCCTAAGGGTTAAATCGGGAGTTCAGTTTTATGGGGGCTATATTCGGCACACCTCTTTATGGTCCTAGAATACCTCTAGATTTCCAATTACAGGCAAATTGGATAAAAACTACGGATTCTAGAAGCCTAAGAAGTAAAATCGGGAAATCGGTCTATATGGGGCTATATCAAAATATGGACCGATACTCACCATTTTCGGCACACCTCTTTAAGGTCCTAGAATACCTCTAGATTTCCATTTTCAGGCAAATCGGATAGAAAATACACTTTGTAGACGCCCAAGAAGCAAAATCGGGAAATCGGTCCATATAGGGGCTATACCAAAACATGGACCGATAAGCACCATTTTCGGTACACTTTTTGATGGTCCTAAAATACCTCTAGATTTCCAATTTCATGCAAATTGGATAAAAACTACAAGACCCCAAATCGGGAGGTCGGTTTATATGGGGACTATATCAAAACTTGGACCGATATAGCCTATCTTCGAACTTGACCTGCTTGCAAACAAAAGACGAATATGTGCCAAATTTCAGGACGATAACGCCATTATTGAAGGCTGTAGCGTGATTACAACAGACAGACGGACAGACAGACAGACAGACATACAGACAGACGGACATGCTTATATCGTCTTAGAATTTCTCCCCGATCAAGAATATATATATTTTTTATAGTCGGAAATCGATATTTCGATGTGTTACAAACGAAATGACAAACTTATTATACCCCCGTCACCATTCTATGGTGGTGGGTATAAAAAATATTCTGTAGATATAAAATTTTGACAAAATTTTCTATAGAAATAAAATTTTCCAAAGTAAATTGTTTGCTATTTTTTTTTGTGTAAAATTTTCTCCAAATTTTGGTTTTAGTGTTATTTTTGGCTTGAGTGTCAACCTTCCCACGTGCCAAATTTCAATCAGATCGGATGAAGTGTCCGTTTTCAGGAGGTTCCAATAGCCAAATCTAGTGATCCGGGGATATACCTAAAAGTGGTGCGATATGGGGCAGTTGCAATTTAATACGACCTACATGAATAACAACGGTTTGAGCCATGTTTCAAGCCAATAGTTAGCGTGATTTCAATCGACAGACGGATGTTCCGACATAGCTAATTGGACTCAAGATTTCACTACGACAATGAATATGTAGAGGGTGGTTGATACTAATGCAACAAAGCATTTATTTTTTTTATTTATTTTTTTGTTCAAAAGCAAAAGATTTCGGAAATAAAATAAAATTTCATAATTATTTTAAATTTGTTTGAATTTGCCATTTTTGACAACCTTACTCTCCCAAATGCCCCGGGCGTAAGACTCAAACGACTTGAGGTCCGGAGATTTTGGTGGTCATTGTGCGATCGAAATGAAGCTCCGAACCTGCTTTTTCAGACATGAGTGCTTGTGGTGGATTCCTGTTGGTTTGTCCACTGTCTGTAGCCGATATGTTTGTCTGTCCAGGGCTTCAATAACCATCGTCCGTTGCTCCGATCCTACTATTACCTTCGGCGGCGCTTGAGTTTTGGGATCTCATCTTAGAAACCCAAATTCCGTAACCAAGCGACTCCTTGGCTATTTCCAGTTGAACTTTTTTTCGGTGAGCACTTGCATTTGTTTTAACTTCAACGAATTTAGTTCGCTATATGTTTAGCTTACGAGCTCGTTTGCTACCAATACGACGTGTATTTCGATTAAATGCTGCCCTTAGTTTTAGGATCATGTTTGGTGTTGTTACCGTGGTTTTCGTCCACTTTTTGGATGCGATGTAACAGTGCCTATATTACGGTAACGAGCAATGGGACGATAAATAAACGATTTCTTAAAATTTATATGCTAGAGGGCCCCTTATGGTTTTCCAATCTAATAAAAAACAATCACATTGTCACGCTTAAATTCTATAAAGTGTTACAGGGTATAATACGGTCGACCTTGTCTAGCTTCAACATTTTATTACTGTGTTTTTTTTTAGTAAGAACCCCACTATAAATTTTACAACAAATATAGATTCACATTTGCCTCAAAAAAAAAAAAAAAAAAAAAAACAGAAACAAAGTTTGACATTTATATCCCCTCTACCCAATAAATACAAAAAAGCCCAACTAAAATCCCTAATGCCTTAACCACATTTTAACAACGTTACTCTCATTCAAATCATCAACCAACAAAAAAGGGTTAAAAGATACTTAAGATGTAATTGAGCTGAATTTTATCTCCAACACGATTAAGATTTTCCCAGGGTATTCTAAGTATTTTGCTCTTAAGCCTACCCTAGATTATGATATGTTTTAGAGAGGAGATTTCACAAAACAGATGTATTATAAATACCGAACAAAGATGAATGGCGTAAATATCACTAGGATGTAATTTCACATTTGGCAGTGGTTTCATTGAAGTCTAATCTTTAGAAATAATATTTATTAAGGGAAGTATTATCTCCACTTTTCGTTAGAGAATAACTACTGGGTAACCAAAGGAGTACAAAGGGTCAAGAAAAACCAACTGGGATCTAAAAAAGTATTATGTTTACTCAGTTAATTTTTATAGGTCCATGTATAAATTGAAAGAAATCAAAATCAAGTTTATTTTTCTTTACACTCAGAAAACGTAAAACAAAACAAATGGCGTGGGGCAAACTATACCATATCGTAAACTTACGGAATTAGTAAACCTAAGCAATTAGGAGGTATAAATTTGCGAGGTTCATCTAAATCGCATTCGATGTATTATATTCCTGTGTCCAATGTGTGAGTGTGTAAATAGTGAAACCTATTTATGGGAGATGTACCTAAATCTGAAGCGATTTCGATGAAATGTTGCACACTTAAAGTGTGGTGAATTTGTCACCGATCGCAAATGACGAAGTGCAAACTGAACCCATATATAGAAATCGGTTGATAA
Source organism: Haematobia irritans (assembly GCF_050003625.1). NCBI lineage: Eukaryota > Metazoa > Arthropoda > Insecta > Diptera > Muscidae > Haematobia > Haematobia irritans. The sequence continues at coordinate 199,404,723 of NC_134398.1, forward strand.
TTGCGATCGAAAGCCTGCGAACAATAAATACAAGGACAGACGGAAACCAAGGGGTAGATCGACTGAGGATGTGATTTTAAGTCGATCGATATATATTTTTGTCGTGTCTAAAATCAATATTTTAGGTAGGTCAAATTTTTGGCAGATCAAAGTTATTATACCCTGACCACTATGTGGGTTAGCGTATAAAAAGTGTGGGTAATATATTCAAATTTATAACAAGTATATGCGGCCGTAAGTTTGGCCAGGCCGAATCTTATGTACCATCCTCCATCGATTGCGTAGAAACTTCTACGAAATACTGTCATCCACAATCGAATTACTTTGGTTGTGGTATCTTAAAACTTCTTATCACCGTTTTCTAAATTGTGATTTAGTCCATATGTGGTATATATAGACAAAAAAGGTATGTCTAGGTAAGTCTACAAATAATTACGAATCGATATGGACTTTTGCACGGCACGTAGAGAGCCAGAATTGAAATATGGGGGTCGCTTATATGGGGGCTATATACAATTTTGAACTTGATATGGACCAATTTTTGTGTGATTGGGGATCGATTTATCTGTGGGCTATATATAACTATAGACCGATATGGACCTAGTTAGGCACGGTTGTTATCGACCATATACTAGCACAATGTACCAAATTTCAACTGACTCGGATGAAATTTGCTTCTCCAAGAGGCTCCAAAACCAAGTCTCGGGATCGGTTTATATGGGGTCTATATATGATTATGGGCTGATATGGATCACTTTTGGCATGGTGGTTAAATATCATATACTACCACGACGTACCAAATTTCAACCTGTTCGGATGAATTTTGCCTCTCCAAAAGGCACCGGAGGTAAAATCTAGGGATCGGTTTATATGGGGGCTATATATAATTATGGACTGATATGAACCAATTCCTGCAGGGTTGTTGGATACCATATCCTAACACCACGTACCAAATTTCAACTGAATCAGATGAGTTTTGGTCTTCCAAGAGGCTGCGGAGGTCAAATATGGTGATCGGTTTATATAGGGGCTATATATAATTATGTACCGATTTGGACCAATTTTTGCATAGTTGTTTGAGACCATATACTTACACCATGTACCAAATTTCAGCCTGATCGGATGAAATTTGCTTCTCTTAGAGGCTCCTCAAGCCAAATCGGGGGATCGGTTTATATGGGGGCTATATATAATCATGTACCGATGTGGACCAATTTTTGCATGGTTGTTAGAGACCATATACTTACACCATGTACCACATTTCAGCCGGATCGGATGAAATTTGCTTCTCTTAGAGGATTCGCAAGCCAAATTTGGAGGTCCGTTTATATGGGGGCTATACGTAAAAGTGGACCCATATGGCCTATTTGCAATACCATCCGACCTACATCAATAACAACTACTTGTGCCAAGTTTCAAGTCGTAGCTTGTTTCGTTCGGAAGTTAGCGTGATTTCAACAGACAGACGGACGGACGGACATGCTCAGATCGACTCAGAATTTCAACACGACCCAGACTATAAAGGGTGGTTAAAATTTCAAGGGCCGATGTTGAATGTGAACCACACCTAAACGCCAAGTTTTTTTCCGAATTTTATTTGACATTTCTCTATTTCAGACTTACTCAATTTGAACCATGGAGAGATACACAATCCAACAACGTCTTAAATGATTCCAAGAAATGGCAACAGTGGATGATCAATTTTCGAGGAAAATCTTCAGTGATGAGGCACATTTTCACCTCAGTGAATTCGTCAATAAACAGAATTGCCGCATTTGGGCGAATGAGGATCCAAGAGTGATTGTCGAAAAACCAATGCACCCACAAAGAGTGACTGTTTGGTGCTGTTTATGGGCTGGCGGCATCATCGGGCCGTATTTTTTCCAAAATGAGGCCGGTCAGGCAGTTACTGTGAATAGTGTTCGCTATCGTGAGATGATAACGAACTTTTTACGGCCCGAATTGGAAGATATCGATGTGGACGATATGTGGTTTCAGCAGGACGGTGCCACTTGCCACACAGCTAACGAAACAATAGCTCTTTTGCGCAACAAATTCAATGGCCGTGTTATCTCACGTAATGGCGATGTCAATTGGCCGCCAAGATCATGTGATTTGACACCGTTTGACTTTTTTCTTTGGGGTTATTTGAAAGAAAAGGTGTACGTCGATAAGCCAGCAACAATTCAAGAGCTAAAGGATGAGATAATTCGGCACATTAATGGCATAGAACCTCCATTATGCCTCAGCGTCATCGAAAATTTGGACCATCGGATGAAGGTGTGCCACCGAGGTCGCGGCGCCTATTTGGCCGATATTTTGTTCCATACATAATTGAATAATACCAATATATCATAATAAAATAAAAATACAATAATTTCCTAAATAGTTTGTATTTTATGCAAAATCAACATCGGCCCTTGAAATTTTAACCACCCTTTACTTTATGGGGTCTTAGAGCAATATTTCGATGTGTGACAAACGGAATGACAAAATTAATATACCTCCATCCTAAGGTGGAGGGTATAAAAATCGGGCAATATATGTAAGTTAGTGTTATATCTTAATCTGAATGTGATATTTGAGTAAGATCGATTTATAAATAAGGATATTACGGATATTACAAATTTCAGCAAATAAGGCGATACATATATATGAGAGCTTTAAGCAAATCTGAGCCGATTTCGATTACTGATCGCAGGTTAGTTGATGCTATAAAAATTAAATTTTACCAGCTCCGGCAAAATAATAATAAGGGGTATTATGGCCTAATAAATAAGGGTGTTATAGCCTAATTTGGACAAATCGGGCAATACATATATATTAGAACTATATGTAACTCTGAACCAATTTCAGACTGGAAGAGGGCTGAAAAATGTTAAATTTGACGATCGGTTAGTAAATAAACTCTCTTTTTCTTTATCCCCCTCATATTTATTATATCCTACATTAACTCATTTTGTCCTATTTCTCAGCTAAAGGTTTGTGATCACTCTGCCACGTGTTTCTTTATTTTCCTCCTTCTATCCAATTTCTGAGATAGAGGTGGGCTATTACTCCAGACACATTTTCCTCCATCTATCCTATTCCTAAGCAAAAGGCGTGCGATCTCTCTAAGCACGTTTTCCTCTATATTCCTCATTCTATCCTATTCCTCAGCTAGAGGTGTGCGATCTCTCTAGCCACATGGTTTCCTCTTTTTCAACCTTTCCTATTCCACAGATAGAGGTGTGCGATCATTCTGGCCACGTGTTCCTTCATTTTCCTCCTTCTATCCTATTCATCAGCTAGCGGTGTGCGATCTCTCTAGCCATGCGCTCTCCTCTTCTTCATACTCTCTTATTTCACGGCTAGATGTGTGCTATCACCATGTGGTCGTCATTCTATCATATTCCCCAGCTAGAGCTGTGCGTTCACTCTACCTACATGTTGACCGAAATCTCACTTTCCGTCTGACACCACCAAAGACTTACGGGAGTAGCGTTAAACTCTCCACTCACCCACGACATCACAGCCACAGGAGAGGCGATGAATTGCCTGACAAGATTCGAGCAAGTTGAGGACCGTCAGGTCTTGCCTCACCGCATCCAGAGATCCACAACCCGTCATAACCGTACAGAAATCTAACGCTATCGTCTTCACCTATAAAAGCCTACCTTTGTAAAATAAAATTTCTCATGACAATAAATCCTATTAGCTTAAAATCGAAATAACCGTGCCTTCTCCTTATCTCAGTCTAAATAATACATTTTTTTGACGTACACCGGGTTCTCTGATTAGCACCCCAGCCAGAGTCGAGAAAATCCGTCGTTACTGGTATAAAAACTCCCTTGGAAGTGAAATTTAACCAAAATTTAGAAAGAACTATTTTGTAATGGGCATGTACAAATGTAAAGTCATGGCTCATGACTATGGAAGAATATTCCATAAACAAATACGATGTAGCCCATAAACAAACTCTAGCTAACATCCTATTAAGCATAGATATACATCAACCGATTTTGGTCTATTCACCACAAAATCAATCATCTTATTAATACAGATATTATTGATTTATTAGTAACAGGTTGGCTGATAAGTCCCCGGTTTAACAAAGAAAAACACATTTTTTGTGCAAAATTCGTTTTTATTATTCAACATAGTTCCCTTCAAGAGCGATACTACGATTATAACGACCTTCCAATATTTTGATACCATTTTGGTTGTACTCCTTCGGTTTTGCCTCAAAATAGGCCTCAGTTTCGGCGATCACCTCTTCATTGCAGCCAAATGTTTTCCCTGCGAGCATCCTTTTGAGGTCTGAGAACAAGAAAAAGTCGCTGGGGGCCAGATCTGAAGAATACAGTGGGTGGGGAAGCAATTCGAAGCCCAATTCATGAATTTTTGCCATCGTCCTTAATGACTTGTGGCACGGTGCGTTGTCTTGGTGGAACAACACTTTTTTTTTCTTTATATGGGGCTATTTTGCCGCGATTTCGACCTTCAAATGCTCCAATAACGCCATATAATAGTCACTGTTGATGGGTTTTCTATTCTCAAGATAATCGATAAAAATTATTCCATGCGCATCCCAAAAAACAGAGGCAATTACTTTGCCAGCGGACTTTTGAGTCCTCCCACGCTTCGGAAACGGTTCACCGGTCGCTGTCCACTCAGCCGACTGTCGATTGGACTCAGGAGTGTAGTGATGGAGCCATGTTTCATCCATTGTCACATATCGACGGAAAAACTCGGGTGTATTACGAGTTAACAGCTGCAAACACTGCTCAGAATCATCAACACGTTATTGTTTTTGGTCAAATGTGAGCTCGTGCGGCACCCATTTTGCACGGAGCTTCCACATATCCAAATATTGATGAATGATATGACCAACACATTCCTTTGATATCTTTAAGGCCTCTGCTATCTCGATCAACTTCATTTTACGGTCATTCAAAATCATTTTGTGGATTTTTTTTATGTTTTCGTCGGTAACCACCTCTTTCGGGCGTCCACTGCGTTCACCGTCATCCGTGCTCATTTCACCACGCTTGAATTTTGCGTACCAAGCAATTATTGTTGATTTCCCTGGGTCAGAGTCCGGAAACTCATTATCAAGCCAAGTTTTTGCTTCCACCGTATTTTTTCCCTTCAGAAAACAGTATTTTATCAAAACACGAAATTCATTTTTTTCCATTTTTTTTTTCCAAAATAACAAAAGTTGCTTCGCAAAAGACGCTCTATCTCACAAACTAATTGACTTACAGACGTCAAATTATGACACGAATCATTTGAAGGTTGGTACTATATAAAAATAATATGCATTTTATACTAGCGATGCCATCTAAGTGTCAGACCGGGGACTTATCAGCCATCCTGTTAACTCATTCTATATACATGTTAATAATAGTTTTCCATTCCTCTCTATATCTCAAATATCTTAATCACAATCTATTTTCAAAGGATTGCGTATAAATTTCTATTCCCTTGAAATGCTCAAATTACCATAAAATCACCATCCAATACTACAACTTTCACTTATTGTTCAACTGACTTAATCTTAGAAATTAGTTGGTTTTTATCACTGCTAACAATAAAAATAAAATAGATGAGAAAAACTTAAATCCTTTGAGAGAGAAAGAAAGTACAAACAATTATTATTAATTGCAATATGCTGGTACAAGTAACTCCAAGTACTTTGCAAACTACCTGAAGGCACTTAACTAAGACCATTCATGGTACAAGTACAATTGCTAATATTCATTTACTGTAAGTGAGACAAAACTCTCCAACTCTCTTCAACAACATCAACAACAACTGATGTGAGTTCATATAGGAGAAGTATGGGAATCAATGTGTGTTGATGAGTATGATGTGAGAGTGCAACTCACTTATACCATAGTGAGTACTCTATGAATAAGTAGGAGATTTTCGTATGTGTATCTAAGTCATAAAGGAGTTTTTTTCCGTTCTTTACTATCATAGAAATAGAAAAAGTTGAATATAGATAAAAGTTTTCTTTATTAAATTACTTTAACCAATGGCCCTATGCTTAAAGATAACAAAACACATGGATTTTAGCAACAATTAGTAAAGCTCCAGAGTTTTTTGTTGAAAAAAAAAACACTATATTTTGGCATAACCATGAGATGGAGAAAAAATGAGAGGAAAACCCTAGAACAGCGTAAAGTGAAAATAAATTCGTAAATTCTTTAAATTAAGAAATGTAAAACTAAAAGAAAGTACATCATATTTGATTTAGGAAATACCATCTACGTAAATATCTTCTCATAACAGAAAAATTAAAAATAAATCGTTGGTGCAAAATCATGACTATATTGACGGTGCAGTAGTTCATTATATCCATCACCATGGAATGGTACAGTCTTCAATAATGAAGTAATCGTGCTAAAATTTTGCACAAAAAAAATTGAAATTTTTATATGAAAAACTTATTTTGGCCATATCTCCTTAAATATGCGTCCTAGAGCGAAAAGGACGATAATTCGTGACCACCCCTCAAAAATCAAAATTTTGGTGAAAATCCTTGAAAAATTGAAATTTTTATATGAAAAACTTATTTTGGCCATATCTCCTTAAATATGCGTCCTAGAGCGAAAAGGACGATAATTCGTGACCCACCCCCCCCGCCCCAAAAATCAAAATTTTGGTGAAAATCCTTGAAAAAGTGAAATTTTTTTATATAAAAAACTTATTTTGGCCATATCTCCTTAAATATGCGTCCTAGAGCGAAAAGGACGATAATTCGTGACCACCCCCCAAAAATCAAAATTTTGCTGAAAATCCTTGAAAAAGTGAAATTTTTATATGAAAAACTTATTTTGGCCATATCTCCTTAAATATGCGTCCTAGAGCGAAAAGGACGATAATTCGTGACCCCCCCCGCCACAAAAATCAAAATGTTGATGAAAATCCTCAAAAAATGAAATTTTTATATGAAAAACTTATTTTGGCCACATCTCCTTAAATATGCGTCCTAGAGCGAAAAGGGTGATAATTCGTGACCACCTCTCAAAAATCAAAATTTTGATGAAAATCCTCAAAAAATTAAATTTTCATATGAAAAACTTATTTTGGCCATATCTCCTTAAATATGCGTCCTAGAGCGAAAAGGACGATAATTCGTGACCACACCTCAAAAATCAAAATTTTGGTGAAAATCCTTGAAAAATTGAAATTTTCATATGAAAAACTTATTTTGGCCATATCTCCTTAAATATGCGTCCTAGAGCGAAAAGGATGATAATTCGTGACCACCCCCCAAAAATCAAAATGTTGATGAAAATCCTCAAAAAATGAAATTTTTATATGAAAAACTTATTTTGGCCATATCTCCTTAAATATGCGTCCTAGAGCGAAAAGGACGATAATTCGTGGACACCCCACAAAAATCAAAAAATTTATCGGCAGACATGTCAAGTTCGCAGATGGGCTATATCGGCCCAGGTTTTGATATAGTCCCCATATAAACCGACCTCCCGATTTGGGGTCTTTGGCTTATGGAAATCGTAGTTTTTATCCAATTTGCCTGAAATTGGAAATCTAGAGATATTTTAGGGACATAAAGAGGTGTGCCAAAAATGGTGAGTATCGGTCCATGGTTTGGTATAGCCCCATATATATCGATCTCTCGATTTTATACGCCCATGAAGTATAGAATCCGAAGTTTTCATCCAATTTGCCTGAAATTCGAAATATGGAGGTATTTTAGGACCATAAAGAGGTGTGCCAAAAATGGTGAGTATTGGTTCATGTTTTGGTATAGCCCCCATATAGACCGACCTCCCGATTTTACTTCTTGGGCTTCGAGAATCCTAAGTTTTTATTCAATTTGCCTGGTATTGGAAATCTAGAGGTATTTTCGGGCCATAAAGAGGTGTGCCGAAAATGGTGAGTATCGGTCCATATTTTAGTATATCCCCCATAAGTCATTAAGCTTAACATGGAATCGGGCAGTACTCACTGATAAGAGAGAAGTTCACCAATGTGGAATTACAATGGACTGAATACTCAAACAACATGACCCAGATTTGGCTTGCGGAGCCTCTTAGAGAAGCAAATTCCATCCGATCCGTTTGTAATGTGCTACGTAGTTTCAATATGTGGTCTCTAACCAAAATGCAAAAATTGGTCCATATCGGTCCATAATTATTTATAGCCCCCATATAAACCGATCCCCAGATTTGAACTCCGCAGACTCTAGGAGGAGCAAAACTCATCCGATCCGGTTGAAACTTGGTACGTGGTGTTAGTATATGGTCTTTAATAACCATACAAATATTGGTCCATATCGGTTCATAATTATATATAGCCCCCATATAAATCGGTCCTCAGATTTGACCTCCGGAAAATTTTGGGAAGCAAAATTCATCCGCTTCGGTTCCAAAAAGAAGATTTCCACTCCTTTTTAGCGACGTTTTTTTTTAGGTAATTCATAAAATCATTGAGACATGCTTGGGATAAGGAAAATGGCATAGGACTATAAAATAAAGACAAATTCAAACATATTTTTATCATGGAAATTCCTTCGATAAACTGTCAATAAAGAGTTTTGCATATGGACATAATTAATAAATTAATCAATAAGAATTATTTTTATCTCTTTTGAAGGATAACTCGTCCTTGTGATACCTTTTCAAAATATAACACAATTCGCATATTTTCTTGAAATTTCCCGCATCTAAAAATCCATCCATCTGTTAATAAACTATATATCCAAGCCTCTTCATTATTTTTCTTAAACTTTCTATGAAAACCCTCGTTGTAACCAACTCAAAATGTGTGTATGAAATACCCATATATAATCGCTACAGCCAAACTTTGTTGCCTAAAGCAAGGACATCATAAAAGTTATCTCTATCGCGACACATATACGACAAAAGCACAAACTTATTTTGGCTTTAAACTAATTTTTGCATAGAGCAAATACCTGCTTAAATAGAACATGAAAGTTAACTTACGTATAAGAACCAATTGCTTTTGGCAGTAATTTTGTTAGTTTTACATTTAACTACGATAATCACGTACGCCCTTCTTCGATTTTAATCTAAGAGCGAATGTGAAATTGTAGCTAAAACAACATTCTAACGCACGATAATTTTTAATGGAAATTAGTAGAGAGTAGTAGAAGTAGTGATCACGGTTACCAATGTTGGTAGAATTCTATAAAAAATGGTAAATTCTTTTATTGTTTGGTAGTTTGGTAGAATTTTTGATGTTTTGGTGGATTTTTCAAAATATTCCTATTCAACTAAGAGGTAATTCAATTTTCTATAGAAATCAAATATTTACCAAATTTTCCATAGAAATAAAATAAAAAAGATATTTTTATTTTATAGAAAATATTGTCAAAATTTTATTTCTATAGAAAATTTTTATAGAAATTTTCTATAGAAATAAATTTTTGACAATATTTTCTACAGAAATAAAATTTTGACAAAATTAGAAATATAGAAATAAAAGTTTAACGAAATTTTCTATAGAAAAATCTTCTCAAAATTTTATTTCAATAGAAAAGTTTGTCAAAATTTTATTATATTTTATTTCTATAGAAAATTTTGTCAATCTTTTATTTCCATATTTCCAATTTTGTCAAAATTGTATTTCTATATATAATTTTATCAAAATTTATTGCTATAGACGATGTTGTCAAAATTTTATTTCTATAGAAAGTTTTCTCAAAATTTTATTTCTATAAAAACTTTTCTCAGAATTTTATTTGTATAGAAAATCTTCTCAAAATTTTATTTCTAGAGAATATTTTGTCCAAATTTTATTTCTATAAAAAATGTTGTCAAAATTTTACTACTATAGATAATTTCGTCAAAATTTTATTTCTATAGAAAAATTTTGTCAAAGTTTTATTGCTATAGAAAATATTGTCAAAAGTTTATTTCTATAGAAAGTGTTATCAAAATTTTATTTCTATAGAAAATTTTGTCGAAATTTTATTTCTATGGTATATTTTGTCTAAATTTTATTTCTACAGAATACCTTGTCCAAATTTTATTTCTATAAAAAAGGGGTCAAAATTTTATTACTATAGATAATTTTGTCAAAATCTTATTCCTATAGAAAAATGTTGTCAAAATTTTATTTCTATAGAAAAATTTTGTCAACATTTTATTGCTATAGAAAATATTGTCAAAAGTTTATTTCTATAGAATATTTTGTCAAATTTTTATTTCTATGGTATATTTTGTCAAAATTTTATTTCTATAGAATATATTGTCAAAATTTTATTTCTATGGAATATTTTGTCAAAATTTTATTTCTATAGAATACCTTGTCCAAATTTTATTTCTATAAAAAAAGGGGTCAAAATTTTATTACTATAGATAATTTTGTCAAAATCTTATTCCTATAGAAAAATGTTGTCAAAATCTTATTCCTATAGAAAAATGTTGTCAAAATTTTATTTCTATAGAATATTTTGTCAAAAGTTTATTTCTATAGAATATTTTGTCAAAATTTTATTTCTATGGAATATTTTGTCAAAATTTTATTTCTATAGAATATTTTGTCGAAGTTTTATTGCTATAGAAAATATTGTCAAAAGTTTATTTCTATAGAATATTTTGTCAAAATTTTATTACTATAGAAAAATGTTGTCAACATTTTATTTCTATAGAAAAATTTTATCAAAATTTTTTTGCTATAGAAAATGTTGTCAAAATTTTATTGCTATAGAAAGTTTTCTCAAAATTTTATTTCTATAAAAACTTTTCTCAGAATTTTATGTGTATAGAAATTCTTCTCAAAATCTTATTTCTATAGAATATTTTGTCCAAATTTTATTTCTATAAAAAATTTTGTCAAAAGTTTATTTCTATGGAATATTTTGTCAAAATTTTATTTCTATAGAATATATTATCAAAATTTTATTTCTATAGAATATTTTGTCAAGATTTTATTTCTATAGAAAAATGTTGTCAAAATTTTATTTCTATAGAAAATTTTCTCAAAATTTTAATTATTTATTTATTTTATAGAATATTTGGTAAAAATTTGATTTCTATAGAAAAATTTTGTCGAAATGTTATTGCTATAGAAAATGTTGTCAAAATTTTATTTCTATAGAATATTTTGTCAAAATGTTATTCCTATAGAAAATGTTGTCAATATTTTATTTCTATAGAATATTTTTTCAAAATTTTATTTCTATAGAATATTTTGTCAAAATTTTATTTCTATAAAAAATTATCTCAGAATTTTATTTCTATAGAAAATTTTCTCAAAATTTTAATTATTTATTTATTTTATAGAATATTTGGTAAAAATTTGATTTCTATAGAAAAAATTTGTCGAAATGTTATTGCTATAGAAAATGTTGTCAAAATTTTACTTCTATAGAATATTTTGTCAAAATTTTATTTTAGTACAAAAATTTTGTCAAAATTATGTTTTTATAGACAATTTTGTCAATATTTTATTTCTATAAAATATTTTGTCAAAATTTTATTTCTATAGAATATTTTGTCAACATTTTATTTCTATAGAAAATGTTGTCAAAATTTTATTTCTATAGAATATTTTGTCTAGATTTTATTTCTATAAAAAATTTCTCAGAATTTTTTTCTATATAAAATTTTATCTATTTATTTATTTTATAGAATAGTTTGTCAAAATTTTATTTCTAGAGAAAAATTTTGTCAAAACTTTATTTCTATAAAAAATTAATTTCTATAAAAAATGTTTGTCAAAATTTTACAACCATTTGCAAACTTTTATTTCCAGCGGAAGTTTGTGAAGTACCTCTTATATCAAGAATTCTACCAATCTACCAATCTACCAAACAACACAAAATCTACAATTTTTGTAGAATTGTTAGAATTCTACCAAAAATTGAAACCTTTCTTTATTAGAATTTAAAATTTTTGTAATACAATATCGGAAACAAAATTAAAAAAAAAATCACACAAAGTTCCCATTCGAATGTAATATCACATACCTTGTCACTAGTAACAAAAACCACTAAGAATCAAATGTTTAAATTTTACTTTATTTTTCGGCAAATATCAGAAATACCTCTAGTGACCATGTTAATAACCAATTTTTGGTAGAATTATAGCAACTGTGGCAACCGTGATTGACATTCGTCTCCTTGGCTTACCATATTCTTTATTAGAATTTAATCTTTTTGTAATACAATATCGGAAACAAAATTTAAAAAAAAAATCACACAAAGTTCCCATTCGAATGCAATATCACAATCTTGTCACTATCAATAAAAACCACAAAGAATCAAATGTTACAATTTTTCATTTTTTTTGGCAAATATTAGGAATACCACTAGTGACCAATTTAATAACCAATTTTTGGTAGAATTCTCGCATTTGTGGCAACTGTGGCAACCGTGATTGACATTTCTCTCCTTGGCTTACCACATTCTTTATAAGAATTTAATATTTTTGTAATACAATATCAGAAACAAAATTCAAAAAAAAAAAACAAAAAGCAAAAGTTCACACAAAGTTCCCATTCGAATGCAATATCACATACCTTGTCACTATTAACAAAAACCACTAAAAATCAAATGTAACATTTTTTTCATTTTTTCTATTTTTCTGCAAATATCAGGAATACCACTAGTGACCATTTTAATAACCAATTTTCATATATCCCAAACTCAAATTCAATATTCGACTTCCCTGTTTTGATGCTATCATAACAAATATCCATTTGTATAGTGTGAAAATCTATCTAACATGAACGCTGACGCTGGACAGCTTATCAAAGCAATTTGTCAAATGATCAGGTATCCTTCTCGCATGGATAGATGGGTAGCCAAGCAAAATATGAAAAATATCAAAAATAAATAAATATTCTCACATATACACTCACATACACACACACACCACGCCCAGACAAATTTCGATATGCCATCATATGGATACGTGCTCGACAACCCCTTTTATTTTGGTGGTCCCTTTTGAGCAAAAATGTCATATATGCAAGTAAAATGTGAAATTTTTTGATAATGCAATGAAACTGAGGGAAAAGTATGAGAATACTTCGACTAAGGGCTTCTATGGAGGCATAATTTATATGTCATTTAAGGTCATTATTTTATTTGTTCATTTAGAGCCCAGGGATGCAAAATACAATTTTAAAGAAAGTACAAAAGAGGTATTTTTTTGAGCGAAAAAGTATTTTTATTATATTTTAACAAAACACTATTGTTAGAATGAATTTTAAAGAAAATAAAATTTTGTGTTTCAACTACCCCACTTTAACTTTTTTTGTTTTATATCCGCTTACCATAGTTGGAAAAATTCTACCAAAAATGGTATTGTTTACTGCTTTGTAGATTTGTAGAATTCATGGGACTTCATAAATTATCTATAGATAAATAAAAATAGATTTTTGACAAAATTTTCTATAGAAATAACACTGTGACAAAATTTTCTGTAGAAATAACATTTTGACAAAATTTTTTTATAGAAATAAAATTTGACAACATTTTCTATAGACTGCAAAAAATATTTATTTGATATTAAAGATTACGCAAACTAAATTTTAGGATGTGAAATTTGCCAAATCTTAAGGAAAAATTTCTTTAAAATAACGAAATTTTAATTAAAATAAAGTTTATAATTTTAGCTTCAAAATATTTTTTCATTAAATTTAGGACGCAAATTTTGTAAATTTGCGTCGCTCCGTTAAAGTCCCATGTCTTTGAGCTAAGGCTAATTTTCCATAAAATCAAGAAACACATTTTTGATTTAAAGAAATTGTCCTTAAATTAGCTGAAATTTTGAAACTTTATATTTAAGATAAAAACGCTTGAAACATAGGCTAAGACTTATTTTGAGCATCTTTAGTTTAAAGTTTTTTTGGAATTAAAACAAAATTTTAACTTTGAAGAATACGTTATAATTTGGATTTTTAAACTGGTATTTATTTGTTCATGAGTACCTTTATTAATAAACCGAGAAAAGAGAATGAAAATTTGATAAATGAGATCTGCATCCTAATTTCAATTTTATTGGTCCTAGATTTAAGGCCAGATAGGTCGCTAAAAATTTCTTTATTTTAAAAAAAGCCGCATCTTTGGCTCGGAATCAATACCACAATCCTTAAGGCAAGGTCAAAATCTTTGGATCCAAGTAAACACTTTTCTTGGGTGTAGAAATAAGATTTTGACAAAATTTTCTATAGAAATAACATTTTGACAAAATTTTCTATAGAAATCAAATTTTGACAAAATTTTCTATAGAAATAAAATTTTGACAAAATTTTCTATAGAAATAAAATTTTGACAAAAAAATTTTTATAGAAATAAAATTTTTAAAAAATTTTCTATAAAATAAAATTTGAACAAAATTTTCTATACACAGAAAAAAATTTTTTTCTGATTCAATCACGAAATTAATTGATCAAATTAATTTTTAATTGAAATGTCTTCAATCACAGAAATGATAGTATCAATTAAAAAATTAATTGAAGGTCAATTAAAAAGTTAATTGATACAATTAAAAAATTAATTGATACTATTATTTTTGTGATTGATTTTTGTTTCAATTAAAAAATTTGTTGAGTCAATTAAATTTTTAATTGAATATTTTTTAAAACTCAATTAAAATTTTAATTGGAAAAATTTTCGTGAAATTTTTTTTTGTGTGTAGAAATAAAATTTTGAAATAATTTTCTATGAAATAAAATTTGAACAAAATTTTCTATAGAAATAAAATTTTGACAAAAATTTCTATAGAAGTAAAATATCGACAAAATTTTCTATAGAAATAAAATTTTGAAAAAAATTTTCTATAGAAATAAAATGTTGACACACTTTTCTATAGAAATAAAATTTTGACAAAGAAAATAAAATTTTGAGAAAATTTTTTATAGAAATAAAATTTTGAGAAAATTTTCTATAGAAATAAAATTTGAACAAAATTTTCTATAGAAATAAAATTTTGACAAACTTTTCTATAGAAATAAAATTTTGACAAAGAAAATAAAATATTGACAAAATTTTCTATAGAAATAAAATTTTGACAAAATCTTCTGGGAAAAAAATGTAATAAGTGTCTATAGAAGTAAAATATTGACAAAATTTTCTATAGAAATAAAATTTTGACAAAGAAAATAAAATTTTGATAAAATTTTTTTATAGAAATAAAATTTGAACAAAATTTTCTATAGAAATAAAATTTTGACAAAATTTTCTATAGAAGTAAAATATTGACAAAATTTTGTATAGAAATAAAACTTGGCAAAGAAAATAAAATTTTGACAAAAATTTTTTTATAGAAATAAAATTTTGACAAAATTTTCTATAGAAATAAAATTTTGAGAAAATTTTCTGCAGAAATAAAATTTTGACAAAATTTTCTATGAAATAAAATTTGAACAAAATTTTCTACAGAAATAAAATTTTGACAAAGTTTTCTATAGAAGTAAAATATTGACAAAAGTTTTTTATAGAAATAAAATTTTGACAAAATTTTCTATAGAAATAAAATTTTGAGAAAATTTTCTATAGAAATAAAACTTTGAGAAAATTTTCTGTAGAAATAAAATTTTGACAAAATTTTCTATGAAATAAAATTTGAACAAAATTTTCTATAGAAATAAAATTTGGCAAAGTTTTCTATAGAAGTAAAATATTGACAAAAGTTTTTTATAGAAATAAAATTTTGACAAAATTTTCTATAGAAATAAAATTTTGAGAAAATTTTCTATAAAAATAAAACTTTGAGAAAATTTTCTGTAGAAATAAAATTTTGACAAAATTTTCTATGAAATAAAATTTGAACAAAATTTTCTATAGAAATAAAATTTTGACAAACTTTTCTATAGAAGTAAAATATTGACAAAATTTTCTATAGAAATAAAATTTGAACAAAATTTTCTATAGAAATAAAATTTTGACAAATTTTTCTATAGAAGTAAAATATTGACAAAATTCTCTATAGAAATAAAATTTTGACAAAATTTTCTATAGAAATGAAATTTTGAGAAAATTTTCTATAGAAATAAAACTTTGAGAAAATTTTCTGTAGAAATAAAATTTTGACAAAATTTTCGATGAAATAAAATTTGAACAAAATTTTCTATAGAAATAAAATTTTGACAAACTTTTCTATAGAGGTAAAATATTGAAAAAATTTTCTATAGAAATAAAATTTTGGCAAAATCTTCTGTAGAAAAAAATTTAATAAAACTGTCTATAGAAATAAAATGTTGACAACATTTTCTATAGAAATAAAATTTTGAAAAAATTTTCTATACAAATAAAATTTTGAAAAAATTTTCTATAAAATAAAATTTGAACAAAATGTTCTTCAGAAATAA
Source organism: Haematobia irritans (assembly GCF_050003625.1). NCBI lineage: Eukaryota > Metazoa > Arthropoda > Insecta > Diptera > Muscidae > Haematobia > Haematobia irritans. The sequence goes on from NC_134398.1 coordinate 199,421,022, forward strand.
AATTTTGAAATAATTTTCTATGAAATAAAAATTGAGCAAAATTTTCTATAGAAATAAAATTTTGATAAAATTTTCTATAGAAATAAATTTTGAGAAAATTTTCTATAGAAATAAAATTTTGACAAAATTTTCTATAGAAATAAAATTTTGACAAAATCTTCTGTGGAAAAAATATTAATAAAACTGTCTATAGAAGTAAAATGTTGACAAAATTATCTATAGAAATAAAATTTTGTCAAAATTTTCTATAGAAATAAAATGTTGACAAAATTTTCTATGAAATAAAATTTGAACAAAATTTTCTCTACAAATAAAATTTGAACAAAATTTTCTATACTAATAAAATTTTGAAAAAATTTTCTATGAAATAAAATTTGAACAAAATTTTCTATAGAAATAAAATTTTGACAAAATTTTCTATGAAATAAAAGTTGAACAAAATTTTCTGTAGAAAAAAAATTTAATAAAACTGTCTATAGAAGTAAAATGTTGACAAAATTTTCTATAGAAATAAAATTTTGAAAATATGTTTTATAGAAATAAAATTTTGACAACGTTTTCTAGAGAAATAAAATTTTGAAAAAATTTTCTGTGGAATAAAATTTTGACAAAATTTTCCATAGAAATAAAATTTTGACAAAATTTCTATAGAAATAAAATGTTGACAAAACTTTCTATAGAAATAAAATATTGAAAAAGAAAATAAAATTTTGAAAAAAAATTTTTTTATAGAAATAAAATGTTGGCAAAATTTTCTATAGATATAAAATTTTGACAAAATTTTCTATAGAAATACAATTTTGACAAACTTTTCTATGAAATAAAATTTGAACAAAATTTTCTATAGAAATAAAATATTGACAAAATTTTCTATAGAAATAAAATTTTGACAAAATTTTCTATAGAAATAAAATTTTGACAAAATTTTCTATAGAAGTAAAATATTGACAAAATTTTCTAAAGAAATAAAATTTTGACAAAATTTTCTACAGAAATAAAATTTTGACAAAGTCTTCTATAGAAAAAAAATTTTAACAAAATTGTCTATAGAAGTAAAATGTTGACAACATTTTCTATAGAAATAAAATTTTGAAGAAATTTTCTATACAAACAAAACTTTGACAAAATTTCCTGTGGAATAAAATTTTGACAAAAATTTCCATAGAAATAAAATGTTGACAAAATTTTCTATAGAAATAAAATGTTGACAAAATTTTCTATAGAAATAAAATTTAGACAAAATCTTCTGTAGAAAAAAAATTTTAACAAAATTGTCTATAGAAGTAAAATGTTGACAAAACTTTCTATAGAAATAAAATTTTGACAAAGTTTTTAATAGAAAAAAATATGTAAAAATTTTTCCAAAGAAAAAAGTTGATCGATAACTTCTTATGTAGAAAGTGTCCGTGAGGAAGCGTAATATGGAATCAAATGCTTTTCCAAACATTCTTAAAATTCAGAAAATCGTGTTTTTCACACTGGCATTTACAAGACCTTTTAAAAGACCGTTTGTTCAATTGTTTCATAAATCATATATCGGAACTAAACAATATAAAGAAAATGTACTAAATCATTTGCGGGGGTACTACGGTACTGACCAGGATGAAAAAGTATTAAAAAATGTACTATAGTACTGCATTTTCCATCCCTGCCATTTACTAATTCCATAATAATGGGGAAATTTAAATGAAATTAAAAAGAAGGTGTGTATTTAAAATTTTTGGGAGGACAATTTTTTTTTATTTATTTCGTCCAGGGAAAAACATTCCTTACAGACTAATGCTTAATAATAAATTAATTTTGACATTTTCTTAAATTGATTAATATTGTTTTCGTGGGTTACTAAAGCCATAAATGACCAACTGCTGCATCTGAACATAAGATTACATGAAAAATTCCTGAAGAAAATTTTTGTAACATTCATAACAACGCAATGCATTTCTCGGTAAGCGTATGAAATTCCATATTCATTCATTTCACTTGCTTGTAAAGTGCAACCATTTTCAAACTCCAGTGCCAAGCAAATGTTAACAAATCTTTTCATATATTTTTCCCATCAATAAGTTTATATTTTATACATTATCAGATATTTACTTTAAAAAGCAAAAAAAAAAAAAAAACATTTTTGAAACACCTGCGTATGAAGTTTTCTTTGAACATTCACATACTCTGTAGTCTCCATGAAGCCATGCCATGAAGAAATATTGATAAATTCATCGCGACGAAAGTAGAAAACTCTAAACAAATATTATATGTCCTTTGAGCCTCGAATTGCTATGGCAACACAAAGGACATGGTTACATTGCAGCATGTTCGCAAGAGGTAACCATGCACGAGTAAATATGCAACCTTCACTTACAAACAAATATAGCAATGTATTAGTTTTACAGGTTCTCTTCAGGATATCAGCTGCAAGGATATGTCGTATTGTGTATTTGAGTGTGCACGTCTGTTTGTGTGTATTAGATCACCAATATTATAGCTTAACATCAATTGCATACAAATTGCTAGCATTACATATGCAATGATGTTGCTCCTGTTTGCCATCTATTTCGCCAATGCTACCATAAGCAAACTTAGCCATTCAGGGTGCATCAGCAACGGAAGTATCTTCATTCAGCCTTAATATCCAATGTTCAGATGCATCGTTGTAACCGTGCATAGAGACCAGGCTAAAAAGAATCATCAAGGTATCTACGTAATTGTATGCACAATGTATGGCTAAATGAGACTAGTTGTTCATTGAATCATAACAAGAAATGCACAGTGGTTTCATGACTAGACATTTTTAATTTAGAAACTGCATTTTTGTACCCTCCACCATAGGATGGGAGGTATATTGATGGGGGATGGGGGGTATATTGACTTTGTCATTTCGTTTGTAACAGATCGAAAAATTGGTCTAAAACGATCTAGCTATGTCCGTCCGTCTGTACGGCTGTCCGTCCGTCTGTGGAAATCACGCAACCTTCCGAATGAAACAAGCTATTGACTTAAAACATGGCAGAAGTAGTTTTTATTCATGTAGGTCAGATGGTATTACAAATGGGCAAATCGAACACCCATGCAAAAATCGAGATTTTGGTTGCGGATGAACAAATTTTATCCGATCCGGTTGAAATTTTGTACGTGGTGTTAGTATATGCTCTGTAACAACCATGTCAGAATTGGTCCATATCGGTCCACAATTATATATAGCCCCCATATATACCGATCCCCAGATTTGACCTCCGAAGCCTCTTGGAGGTGCAAATTTCGTCCGATTCGGTTTAAATTTTGTACGTTATATTAGTATATAGTCTCTAATAACCATGCAAAAATTGGTCAATATCGGTCCACGATTATATATAGTCCCCATATAAACCCCCAAGAGGCTTTCGGAGCCTCTTGGAGGAGCAAATTTTTATCCGATTCATTTGAAATTTTCTATGTTGTGCAAGTATATGGCCACTAACAACCATGCAAGATAATTATATATAGCCCCTATATATAACGAACCACAGATTTGACCTCCGGAACCTCATGAAGGAGTACAATTAATCCGATTCGGTTAAAATTTGGAATGGTGTGCTAGTATATGACCGATAACAACCATGCCATACTTGGCTTATATCAGTCCATATATAGCCCCCAGATAAAACAATCCCCAATCACACAAAAATTGGTGTATGTCGGCTCATAATTGTATATAGCCCCCATATAAAGCGTCCCCCATATTTCCATTCTGGCTCTCGAATTGCACAAAAGTTCATACCGGTTCGTAATTATTTGCAGACTTTCCTATATATAGTGGTCAAGAACTGAATAATGTACATATCAATTATACTCTTTTTGTCTAATATATACCATGTATGGACTAAGTTCCAATTTAGAAGACGATCTTGAGAAATTTTAAGATACCTTGCCATCGTCAAGTACTACCACACCCCAAGTAATTCGATTGTGGATGACAGTCTTTTGTAGAAGTTTCTACGCAACCATGGTGGAGGGTACATTCGATTCGGCCTGGCCGAACTTACGGCCATATATACTTGTTTTGTTTAATGTTTAAAATCAAAAAATGTCGAACATAATATCAAATTTTAGAATCAGTTTACATTTGTTCGAATTAGCTACCTTATGACCCTCAAACGACCAACAAAACCATCAAACGTTGCACGAAAGTGCTTGTGCTATAAATTTCGCCCCTTCCCGTGGAAGCGTCTTTTTGAGATGATCTTTTTTACTCCAATGGGCAGTTTGTTTATTCACTGCCCAATTTCGAATGGCTTCTTAACAGAGAAAACCAAATTCGGTAACTGGCCACTTTCGTACAAGCGAAGCAACTCCGTGGCTCTTTTCAGTCTAAATCGGAACATCTGCATCCGGAAATTTATTATACCCTACACCATAGGATGGGAGGAGCCTCTAAGAGAAGTATATTTCATCCGATCCGGCTGAAATTTGGTACATGGTGTTCATATATGGTCTCCAACAACCATGCAAAAATTGGTCCACATAGGTTCCTAATTATATATAGCCCCCATATATCCCCAGATTTGGCTTGCGGAGCCTCTAAGAGAAGCAAATTTCATCCGATTCGGTAGAAATTTGGAACATGGTGTTAGTACATGGTCTCTAACAACCGTGCCAGAATTGGTCCATATCGGTCCATAATTATAGCCCCCATATAAACCGTTCTCCAGATTTGACCTCTGGAGCCTATTGGAGGAGCAAAATTCATGCGATCCGGTTCAAATTTGGAACGTGGTGTTAGTATATGGCCGCTAACAACCATTCCAAAATTAGCCCATATCGGTATATAGTTATATATTGCCGATCCCCAATCACACAAAAATTGGTCCATATCGGTTCATAATCATCGTTGCCACTCGAGCCAAAAATAATCAACCAAAATTTTATTTTTATAGAAAATTTTGTTAAAATTTTATTTTTATAGACAATTTTGTTAAAATTTCATTTCTATAGAAAATTTTGTCAAAACTTTATTTCTATAGAAAATTTTGTTAAAATTTTATTTCTATAGAAAATTTTGTAAAATTTTATTTCTATAGAAAATTTTGTCAAACTGAATTATATACATACGTATTTAATCGGTCTTTTTATGCCCTCCACCATAGGATGGGGGGTATATTAACTTTGTCATTCCGTTTGTAACACATCGAAATATTGCTCTAAGACCCCATATAGTATATATATTCTGGGTCGTGGTGAAATTCTGAGTCGATCTGAGCATGTCCGTCCGTCTGTTGAAATCACGCTAACTTCCGAACGAAAAAAGCTATCGACTTGAAATTGTTATTGATGTAGGTCGGATGGTATTGCAAATGGGCCATATCGGTCCACTTTTACGTATAGCCCCCATATAAACGGACCCCCAAATTTGGCTTGCGAGGCCTGTAAGAGAAGCAAATTTCATCCGATCCGGCTGAAATTTGGTACATGGTGTTGGTATATAGTCTCTAATACCCATGCAAAAATTGGTCCACATCGGTCCATAATTATATATAGCCCCCATATAAACCGATCCCCCGATTTGGATTGGGGAGCCTCAAAGAGAAGCAAATTTCATCCGATTGGGCTGAAATTTGGTGCATGGTGTTAGTATATAGTCTCTAACAACCACACAAAAATTGGTCCATATCGGTCCATAATTATATATAGTCCCCATATAAACCGATCCAACGATTTATCTTGCGGAGCCTCTAAGAAAAGCAAATTTCATCCGATCCGGCTGAAATTTGGTACATGGTGTTAGTATGTGGTCTCTAACAACCATGCAACAATTGGTCCACATCGGTCCATAATTATATATAGCCCCCATATAAACCCATCACCAGATTTTACCTCCGGAACCTCTTGGAAGACCAAAATTTATCTGATTCAGTTGAAATTTGGTATGTTTTGTAAATATATGGCCTCAAACACCCATGCAAAAATTGGTCGATATCGGTCCATAATTATATATAGGCCCCATATAAACCGATCCCCAGATTTGACCTCCGGAGCACCTTGAAAGAGCAAAATTCTTCCCATTCGGTTGAAATTTGGTACATGATGTTAGTATAGGGTATCCAACAACAATGCAGTAATTGGTTCCTATCAGTCCATAATTTGGTACGTGGTGGTAGTATATGATATTTAACAACCATGTGAGTTGAAATTTGTGGATGACAGTCTTTCGTAGAAGTTTCTACGCAATCCATGGTGAAGGGTATATAAGCTTCGGCCTGGCCGAACTTACGTCCGTATATACTTGTTTTTTTCTTTCAAAGCTAACCAACCTCTTTTTTGTGTCACTTATTCCACTGTGTCGTATTGCATGCATCTCCCGCATCGTCAAATAAGTTGCCTGTTTATGTTTAGATGGAAAATATTTACTTTGTAGATGTAGACGTTGTCGACAAGCATGGAGTATGGAAAACCAACTCACGTGCACTCACTGATGTACATTTCGATGAATGGATATGCATGTGTATACATTTGTGTGTGTGTGTGTGCGTCTTCATTATATTATAGTTTATTTATTTATTCACATTTGAAGGTAACATCGCACACGATACACACCCCAGATAGGAATACACAAATAGGAAAGATGACATCAATTTTGATCTCTTCTTCAACTTCCTGTTTGCCATTCACCAGTAATTTGTATTATTTTTCCATGTATTCGTGTGTACGATAGCATGTATTTGTGCATGTGTGTTTCAAAACGAACATTGCAGCTGTTCCAATATGTCACCGCATTGGAATGAAGTGTCCTCGATGCGAGATATATTCACGTGCCAACTAGAGAAACGCATTAGGAATGGCAAAAAAAAAATGAAGAAAAATATGATGAAGGGTGAAATTGATCAAATATCTAATCTTGTTTTTGCAATCAGCGTCACAAATGATGACATGCATCATTACCATTTTATTTTTTGCCATGAATATGTGTCAATTAGTGTGACATACATATTCGTTTCGTATGTATAGGAAATGTGACAGATGTATACTCACAGCGGTAATCACAATCGCATTAGTAAGCTCTTAATTAAATACGAAGTGTCCACTATTATACCATTAACCACTACTGTGGTATAACAAAGTTTAAAAAAAAAATTCAATACAAAAATTTTATTTGTATCGAAAATTTTGTCAAAATTTTATTTCTATCGAAAATTTTGTCAAAATTTTATTTCTATAAAAAAATTTGTCAAAATTTTATTTCTATAGAAAATTTTGTCAAAATTTTATTTCTATAAAAAATTTTGTCAAAATTTTATTTCTATAGAAAATTTTGTCAAAATTTTATTTTTATAGAAATTTTTGTCAAAATTTTATTTCATATTTGGTGTTTTGATCTCAGCTTAAAAACCATTGCGTTGACTAAACTACAAGAGTAGCTTAACCAACAGAGGAAACGTATGTTTGTCAAATTTATTTGGGCAAAGCCCTATAGACTGCAAGATGGTTTGATGTACGCACGTTTCGGAATTACCACATTCCTCATCAGCATCCTCTACTTGCAGCAAAACTATCAACCAATTATCAGAATAAATTCGGGCAGTTCACTAAACCCAAAGTGAGCTACACTTGAACCTTCCGAAAAAAGTTTTATGATAGCCGGAAGTAGAGGATGCAAGTAGAGGATGCTGATGAGGAATGTCCACTCAACCATTTTTCAGTCTATAGAGCTTTGCCCGAATAAATTTGAGAAACAATCTCTTCCTCTGGGTTTTAAGCTGAGATCAAAAAAACGAAAATGATTAAAGTACAAACCAACAATAAAAGAACAAAACGAAAAATTTTATTTCTATAGAAAATTTTGTCAAGATTTTATTTCTATAGATTTTACTTCTGTGGAAAATGTTCTCAATTTTTGTTTCTATAGAAAATTTTGTCAAAATTTTATATCTTTAGAAAATTTTGTCAACATTTTTTTTTTTATAGAAAATTTTGTGATAATGTTTTTTCTATAGAAAATTTTGTGAACATTGTATTTCTATGGAAAATTTTGTCAAAATTTTACTTCTATAGAAAATTTTGTCAAAATTTTTATTTCTGTAGAAAATTTTGTCATAGTTTTTATTTCTATAGAAAATTTTCTCACAATTTTTCTCAAACTTTTGTTTCTATAGAAATTTCTGTCACAATTTTTATCTATAGAAAATGTTGTCAAAATTTTATTTCTATGGAAAAAATTGTCAAAATTTTATATCTAGAGAAATTTAGTCAAAACTTTTTTCTACAGAAAATTTTATCAAAATTTTATTTCTATGGAAAATTATGTCAAATTTTATTTCTATAGATAATTTTGTCAACATTTGATTTCTATAGACAATTTTTTCAAATTTTTATTTCTGTAGAAAATTTTGTCAAAATTTTATTTCTATAGAAATTTTTGTCACAATTTTTTTCTATAGACAATTTTGTCAAAATTTATTTCTATATAAACATTTGTCAAATTTTTATACCCTGCGCCACACTGTGGAACAGGGTATTATAAGTTAGTGCATATGTTTGTAACACCCATATGGTGTCTTTGGCAATAATGCTCAGGATGGTTCCCTGAGTCGATATAACAATGTCCGTCTGTCCGTCCGTCCGTCTGTCTGTGAACACATTTTTGTGATCAAAGTGTAGGTCGAAATATAAGTCCAATCACCTTCAAATTTGGCACGTGTTCCTAATTTGGGTCAGAATAGAACCCTATTGATTGTGGAAGAAATCGGTTCAGATTTAGATATAGCTCCCATATATATCTTTCGCCCGATATGCACTTATATGGCCCCAGAAGCCAAAGTTTTGGCCCAAATTTGCTTGAAATTTTGCACTAGGAGTACAATTAGTAGTATAGTCATGTGTGCCAAATTTGATTGAAATCGGTTCAGATTTAGATATAGCTCCCATATACATATATCTTTCGCCCGATATGGACTATTATGGTCGTAGAAGCCAGAGTTTTGGTTCAATTTGGTTCAAATTTTACACACGAAGTACAATTCGTAGAACAGTCATGTGTGCCAAATTTGATTGAAATCGGTTCAGATTTAGATATAGCTACCATATATATCTTTCGCCCGATATGGACTAATATGTTCCTAGAAGCCAGAGTTTTGGCCCAATTTGGTTGAAATTTTGCACTAGGAGCACAATTTGTAGTATAGTTAACTGTACTCAATTTGATTGAAATCGGTTCAGATTTAGATATAGCTCCCATATATATCTTTCGCACGATATGGACTAATATGGTCCTAGAAGCCAGAGTTTTGGCCCAATTTGGTTGAAATTTTGCACTAGGAGTACAATTAGCAGTATAGTCAAGTGTGCCCAATTTGGTTGAAACCGGTTCAGATTTAGATATATCTCACATATATAGCTTTCGCCCGATTTACACTCATATGACCACAGAGGCCAATTTTTTGCTCCGATGTAGTTGAAATTTTGCACAGGGAGTAGAATTAGCATTGTAGCTATGCGTGCCAAATTTGGTTGAAATCGGTTCAGATTTAGATATAGCTCCCATATATATGTTTTTCTGATTTCGATAAAAATGGTCAAAATACCAACATTTTCCTTGTAAAATCGCCACTGCTTATTCGAAAAGTTGTAAAAATGACTCTAATATTCCTAAACTTGTAATACATATATATCGAGCGATAAATCATAAATAAACTTTTGCGAATTTTCCTTAAAATTGCTTCAGATTTAAATGTTTCCCATATTTTTTTACTAACATTGTGTTCCACCCTAGTGCATTAGCCGACTTAAATTTTGAGTCTATAGATTTTGTAGAAGTCTATCAAATTCTGTCCAGATCGAGTGATATTTAAATGTATGTATTTGGGACAAACCTTTATATATAGCACCCAACACATTTGACGGATGTGATATGGTATCGAAAATTTAGATCTACAAAGTGGTGCAGGGTATAATATAGTCGGCCCCACCCGACTTTAGTCTTTCCTTACTTGTTTTCTATAGAAAATGTTTTCAAAATTTATTTCTATAGAATGTTTTTTTTTATTTCAAAATTAAACAACACAAAAATAGTTAAGACTTTTTCATATATTTTCCCTCCTGTTGGGCTCATATATATTATGTTGTTCAATGCTGTAAATTCCTCCTTGATCAACTATATGCTTTCTCTTCCGCTTTATCAATTGTTCAAATATACCGGAAAATCAAATATACTAAATCTAATGGTGTGTAATGTAAAAAGATTCCATTTTTCTATTAGCATTTGAAACTCTCCAAAATTCTTCAAATTCTTTGCCAAAACAACTCTCACCTTCAACATTTGAGAAAATGGAAAAAAACGTAAGGTTTTTATTGCCACATTTTTTTACCGGGATATCCTTTAAGATTTTTTCTTTGGTTAGTTCATGTGAGCATCATAGACAATGTATAGATTTTATGCGATAACTGGTCATCTCTCTCGCTCTGAGCAAAAACCAAAAAAATTCCAATGAAACTAGTATCGAACAAGTAAAGTGAAGAAAATGCCATGGCATCAATGCAACCATTAAAGCGTAAACCACTTTTGCGTCATTTCATTTCACACTCCCTCACAGTCTCTATACACTAACATCCCACACAACCTAAAACCATTTTACCACCTACATACTCCCTACATAAATGCCCAGGCATTAAATGCAAAATTGCCAGAAGTGGGCTTGTGATGTGTTAGTGTTTGTTCGTGTGTCAGAGAGAGAGAGAGAGAGAGAAGTTTACATTTCCAGTAGCTTTCATTTTCGGTAAAGCTTTAAAACATATTTTTGTGTAGGTGTCCTTGCAGCGATGTACCAATGGACATTGCTATACTTTAGCAGCCATCAAAGATGCCATTTGAAGCTATCCGCACTAATACACGTACACATAGAAAAACACTATCGTATACAGATCAGGGATGGCAAATACAGTACTATAGAACTTTTTTCAATACATTTTCACCATGGTCAGTACCGTAGTACCACCGCGAATGATTTAGTACCTTTGTGTAGACATTTTTGAGCCGATATCAGATATGTGGTACAATAGTTTTGACAAAATATTTTAATATTTAAAAAAAAAAACAAATTTGCAAAACAAATCATGCGGGAAGAAAATCTCGATTTTGTAAATGCTACAGTCAAAAAACACGATTTTATTCAAGAATGTTTTAGTCGAAAAAAACATGTGTTTCTATATAACGCTTTCACACGAACACTTTCTAGATGAGAAGTTATCAATCGTGTACTTGAGACAAAAATAATCTACCAACATTTGGAGACAATCTTTCAAAACTACAAAAAAAAATATTATTTTGCAAAAATTTATTTCTTCAGAAAGTTTTGTCTACATTTTAGTTCTAAAGAAAATTTTGTAAAACTTTTTTTTGGCAAGTTTTATCAAAATTTTATTTTTTTTTTTGAACATTTTATTTTTATAGAAAATTTTGCCAAAATTTTATTTCTATAGAAAATTTTGTCAAAATTTTATTTCTATAGAAAATTTTGTCAAAATTTTATTTCAAAATTTTATTGAATTTCTATAGAAAATTTTGTAAACATTTTATTTCTATAGAAAATTTTGTCAAAATTTTATTTCTATAGAAAATTTTGTCAAAATTTTATTTCTATAGAAAATTTTGTCAAAATTTTATTTCTATGGGAAATTTTGTCAAAATTTTATTTCTATGGGAAATTTTGTCAAAATTTTATTTCTATAGAAAATTTTGACAAAATTTTATTTTATAGAAAATTTTGACAAAATTTTATTTTATAGAAAATTTTGACAAAATTTTATTTTATCGAAAATTTTGACAAAATTTTATTTTATAGAAAATTTGGACAAAATTTTTTTATAGAAAATTTTGACAAAATTTTATTTTATAGAAAATTTTATCAAACTTGTATTTCTATAAAACATTTTGTCAAAATTTTATTCTAAAGAAAATTTTGTCAAAATTTTATTTCTATAGAAAATTTTGTCACAATTTTATTTCTATAGAAAATTTTGACAAAATTTTATTTTATAGAAAATTTTGACAAAATTTTATTTTATAGAAAATTTTGACAAAATTTTATTTTATCGAAAATTTTGACAAAATTTTATTTTATAGAAAATTTGGACAAAATTTTTTTATAGAAAATTTTGTCAAAATTTTATTTCTATAGAAAATTTTGTCACAATTTTATTTCTATAGAAAATTTTGTCAAATTGTAATTTTATAGAAAATGTTGTCAAAATTTAATCTCTATAGAAAATGTTGTTTATTATTTATTTCTATAGACAATTTTGTTAAAAAATTATTTTATAGAAAATTTTGTCAAAATTTTATTTTATAGAAAATTTTATCAAAATTGTATTCCTATAGAAAATTTTATCAAACATGTATTTCTATAGAAAATTTTATCAAAATGTTATTTCTATACAAAATTTTGTCAAAATTTAATCTCTATAGAAAATGTTTTTTATTTATTTCAAAATTTTATTTCTATAGAAATAAAAAAATTCAAAATTTTATTTCTATAGAAATAAAAAAATTCAAAATTTTATTTCTATAGAAAATTTTGTCAAAATTTTATTTCTATAGAAAATTTTGTCAAAATTTTATTTCTATAGAAAATGTTGTCAAAATTTTATGTCTATAGAAAAAGTTGTCAAAATTTTTTTTCTCTAAAAAATTTTGTCAAAATTGAATTTCTATAGAAAATTTTGACAACATTTTATTTTATACAAAATTTTGGCAAAATTTTATTTTATAGAAAATTTTGACAAAATTTTATTTTATAGAAGATTCTATCAAACTTGTATTTCTATAAAACATTTTGTCAAAATTTTATTCTAAAGAAAATTTTGTCAAAATTTTATTCTAAAGAAAATTTTGTCAAAATTTTATTTCTATACAAAATTTTGTCACAATTTTATTTCTATAGAAAATTTTGTCAAAATTGTATTTCTATTGAAAATTTTGTCAAAATTGTATTTCTATAGAAAATGTTGTCAAAATTTAATCTCTATAGAAAATGTTGTTTATTATGTATTTCTATAGAAAATGTTATTAAAAAATTATTTTATAGACAAAATTTTATTTTATAGAAAATTTTGGCAAAATTTTATTTTATAGAAAATTTTGACAAAATTTTATTTTATAGAAAATTCTATCAAACTGGTATTTCTATAAAACATTTTGTCAAAATGTTATTCTAAAGAAAATTTTGTCAAAATTTTATTCTAAAAAAATTTTGTCAAAATTTTATTTCTATAGAAAATTTTGTCACACTTTTATTTGTACAGAAAATTTTGTCAAAATTGTATTTCTATTGAAAATTTTGTTAAAATTGTATTTCTATAGAAAATGTTGTCAAAATTTAATCTCTATAGAAAATGGTGTTTATTATTTATTTCTATAGAAAATTTTGTTAAAAAATAATTTTATAGAAAATTTTGTCAAAATTTTATTTTAGAGAAAATTTTTTCAACATTTTATTTTATAGAAAATTTTGTCAAAATTTTATTTCTATAAAAAATTTGTCAAAATTTTATTTCTCTAGAAAATTTTGTCAAAATTTTATTTCCATAGAAAATTTTATCACAATTGTATTCCTATAGAAAATTTTATCAAACATGTATTTCTATAGAAAATTTTGTCAAAATTTTATTTCAATAGAAAATTTTGTAAAAAATTTATTTCTATTGAACATTTTGCCAACATTTTATTTTATTTATTTCTATAAAAAATGTTGTCAAAATTTTATATCTATAGAAAATTTTATTTCTATAGAAGATTTTATCAAAATTTTATATCTATAGAAAATTTTGTCAAAATGTTATCTCTATAGAAAATGTTGTCAAAATTTTATTTCTATAGAAAATTTTGTCAAAATTTTATTTCTATAGAAATTTTGTGAAAATTTTATTTTTTTTAGAAAATTTTGTCAAAAATTTATTTTTATTTATCTACATCATCATGAAGTACAACTGTGGCAACCGTGATTACAATACTACGGTAGTCTTTGTAAGCTAAACTAAACAAGTAAGGAAAGTCCAAAGTCGGGCGGGGCCGACTATATTATACGCTGCACCACTTTGTAGACCTAAATTTTCGATACCATATCACATCCGTCAAATGTGTTGGGTGCTATATATAAAGGTTTGTCCCATACATATAAATATCATTCGATTTGGACAGAATTTGATAGACTTTGATAGACTTTTACAAAATCTATAGACTCAAAATTTATGTTGCCTAATGCACTAGGGTGGAACACAATTTTAGTAAAAAATAAGGAAAGTCTAAAGTCGGGCGGGGCCGACTATATTATACCCTGCACCACTTTGTAGATCTAAATTTTCGATACCATATCACATCCGTCAAGTGTGTTGGGGGCTATATATAAAGGTTTGTCCCAAATACATACATTTAAATATCACTCGATTTGGACAGAATTTGATAGACTTCTACAAAATCTATAGACTCAAAATTTAAGTTGGGTAATGCACTAGGGTGGAACACAATTTTAGTAAAAAACAAGTAAGGAAAGTCTAAAGTCGGGCGGGGCCGACTATATTATACCCTGCACCACTTTGTAGATCTAAATTTTCGATACCATATCACATCCGTCAAATGTGTTGGGGACTATATATAAAGGTTTGTCCCAGATATATACATTTAAATATCACTCGATCTGCACAGAATTTGATAGACTTCTACAAAATCTATAGACTCAAAATTTAAGTCGGCTAATGCACTAGGGTGGAACACAAAGTTAGTAAAACAGTGTGGCGCAGGGTATAAATATGGGAAACATTCAAATCTGAAGCAGTTTTAAGGAAACTTCGCAAAACTTTATTTATGATTTATTGCTCGATATATATGTATTAGAAGTTTAGGAAAATTAGAGTCATTTTTACAACTTTTCGACTAAGCAGTGGCGATTTTACAAGGAAAATGTTGGTATTTTGACCATTTTTGTCGAAATCAGAAAAACATATATATGGGAGCTATGTCTAAATCTGAACCGATTTCAGTCAAATTTGGCACACATGACTATATTACTAATTGTACTCTTAGTGCAAACTTTCAACCAAATTGGGCCAAAACTCTGGCTTCTGGGGCCATATAACAGTCTTCTTTCGATTGTGTTACTGCATAGACGTACTACACGGAAGATCACAATTCATTCTTTTTTTCAATTCTGTTTTTCTAAACTTTTGTTGGTACACGATTTTTTGTTTATAACAACAAAATTTCGCTCTCAACAAACTCTAGTGACAAAACGAGCACTCGTGCTCAAAATACGAGCACCAACAATGTAGACCCAAACATAAACATCTCCGAAACGAAACGTAAACGTGGCATAGTCACTATGGATTTACCGGCAGCCAAGCTGCACAAAAACAATTATTACGCAGTGCTAGACACTGAAAACGATTCTCAGTGTGATCTAGCGGTGTTAAAAGACTTCGAAAATCATGTGCAAGAAAATAAGCACAAAGAAAAAAATATCAACAATGCGAATTTAACAACAAGCAATGCCCACAGGGCTAACTCAACCTCCTCAAGTCAACAAATGAACAACTCCTCTCAGCAAGTGTATAACGAGAGCAATAATAACAATTCAATAATCAATGTCAAAGCAACTAAAAAAGTGCCACCCATAAATATAGTGGACATTGAAACAAAAAAATTAATAGACTTCATAGAAAATGGTTTGAAAATTAAAGAATTCAAAATAAAAGAATTCAGAAATAAAAAATCTTTATTTATGAACTCAGTGCAAGATTTTTTACGTGTTAAAACCTATTTAGAAAAAGCTAAGGCGAAATTTTTTACTTTCACACCGAAAGATATTAAAACCAAAAGTTATCTATTAAAAGGGCTTGATAACACAATATCTTTAAATGAAATAATACAAGGTCTAAATAAATATTCCTGCGATGAACTTAAGTTTATAAAAGTGAGCGAATTTCTCACAAAAAAACAAAATACAGCCATCGGCATCGAAAATAGGTTACCAGTCTACTTAGTGCAAATCACGCCAGAGAGTAGCGTAAAAAAGCTAAAAGAGATAAGTGTATTATATCACCGTGCCATTTATTGGGAACATATTAAGCGAGCCGAAATACCTCAGTGCAGAAACTGCCAGGGGTTCTTTCACAGCGCATCGAATTGTTTTTTACCTCCAAGATGTGTTAAATGCAACAATGATCATGAAAGAGGAAAATGCCCCATTAACAACGTCTCTGCAGAAGAAAGGGATAAATTATATTGTGTCCTATGCAATAAATATGGTCACCCAGCATCGTACAAAGGCTGCGAAAGATATAAGGAACTTCAGCAGAAACTTAGAGCAAAAAAAAGAGCAATTACACAAAATAAAACAAATAATGTATTATCTTTTACCAAACCAAATATTAGTTTCTCAAGTGTTCTACGTGGTAACTCCGTAAATATCGACACTAATAACACTATTAATAATAATGACAATAACCCTATTACTAACAATTCTTTCATGCAAGAATTAAAAACAATGATGTTAAGCTTAAATAATCAAATCGCTAACTTGCAGAAACAACTTCAATTACAGGCATCGCGTATAGATACAATTTTTTCCATGATTGATATATAATGACCAGCGAAATTAAAACCATATCAAAAGGTATCAAATTGATTCATATCAATGTAAATTCACTTATATTAATGAGTCGAAGATACGAACTTCAACAATTCTTGATAAAGCACAATCCAGATATAGTTTTGCTGAATGAAACAAAACTAAATTCTAGACATAAAATTCAATTTGATAACTACTGTATTGTCAGGAAGGATAGGGACAAATCAGCCCGAGGTGGTGGTACAGCGATACTAATAAAGAATGATTTAAAACACAATCGATTTTCAAATAATACGATCAACTCTTTCAAATTTCTCGAAACATCCATCATTAAAATTCCTTTGATCCCAAATAAATCTTTATACATTATCTCTGCTTATTACCCTTCGGGAAATAATGATTCAAGTTTCAAATCAGAAATTTCTTCTTTATTTCAATCACTAGGTTTACACGATCTAAACAATTATTATATTCTAGCAGGTGATCTTAACTGCAAACATTCGGATTGGGGAAATACAAATAATAATGGTAAAGGAAGAATAATGAAGGAATGGTTAGCCGATAATGAAATAAATTTTCGATGCGCCTTTTATGCCTCTTCATTTCCCTCTTATCCAAGATGTGAATCATATTTAGATGTGTGTATCTCGGATTGCAGATTAGATATACGTAAGGAAAATAATACTTTAAACTGTCTTCCGACTCTAGAATACGATAGTGATCACAATGCTATTGAGATTCAAGCTTGTTTGGGAAGTGACCAACAACTATTTAATTTCATTCGGAATGTTCATATCGATAAATACAATTTTAAGCTAACCAATTGGAATCGATTCCGTAAAAATCTTGAGAAAATCGCTGACAGATCTTGCAAAATTCCAAATGACCGAAATCTTTCTAATGTGGAAATAGACTCACATATACTAAGATTAAATGATATTATTAATAAAGCGATTTCTTCAGTTACACCTGTGCATAAAAATAGCACCATCTTGAATAAATTAAGCACTACTGTCATAAAAAAGCTTCATAAGGAGAAAAGTAAAATTATAACAATCATTAAAAGGCACAACAGGCTTGAAAATTCGCTATCAGGACAATCATTAACTATTCTCAAAGCTAATCTTAAACTAATAAAAAAACTCATAGAAGATAACATAACTATTGCTTTAAATAAAAACATGCAAGATGCATTAACTAACATCGACCCCAAGAACCCCAGTAAAATGTTCCAAGAAATTAATAAACGTTTTAGACGCTTCCAACCGCTTAATTTGCAATATTTAAAAATCCCTATTCAATCTAGACAATTACTTATTAATGCGGGCATAAATAATGAGAATGTAGAAGTAGATAACTCAGGACATTTTATTGTTAGAGATCCGGAAGACATGTTAGATGTTGTAGGCTCATTCTTTGAGGAGATTCATTCTTA
Organism: Haematobia irritans; assembly: GCF_050003625.1. Classification (NCBI taxonomy): domain Eukaryota; kingdom Metazoa; phylum Arthropoda; class Insecta; order Diptera; family Muscidae; genus Haematobia; species Haematobia irritans. Next base: position 199,439,043 of record NC_134398.1, read on the forward strand.
TCGACCTATAAACAATGATAACGCTCTACAAGTACAGGTCAATGAGTTCTATGAAAGATTTTTGGTAATTAAAAGCAATTTTGAGAGAAATAGATACAGAATAACAAACTTCAGCTCAGAATATAGAGCAAACTCTTTAGATGAGTCTCAAACTAAGCATTATTTTCTAACTAAAAACGATACTATTTATATCTTCCGTAGCCTAAGGCCGAAATTGTCAACGGGCAATGATGGAATCCCAAACATTGTTTTAAAAAATTTACCTGAGGTAATAATTTTAGATTATTGTACATTGTTCAATAATATGTTAAACAATTCTTATTTTCCTGTTGAATGGAAAAAATCCAAAGTGATTATTTTACCAAAGAAAAACAAAGACTCTTGTTATCCAAAAAATTTACGCCCCATAAGTTTATTACCCAATATTAGCAAAGCTTACGAAATGTGCATAAATAACAACTTGGACAAATTTTGTAAGGAAAAGAATTTACTTAGTGAAAGACAGTTTGGGTTTCGATACAAACATTCTACAATCAATGCAATACATCTATTAGTTTCAGATATAAATTGGAACTGGAACCAGCAACGCTATACAGGAGCGTGCTTCATTGATATGGAAAAGGCGTTTGATACTGTTTGGATTCCTGGCTTAATTTTCAAACTGATGACTTATGATTTTCCTATTCATTTTATTGTACTCATACACAATATGATCAGTGATAAATTTTTCAGAATTCATAATCGGGAGTTATGCGGTAAAAGAACTTTTAAAATGTTTAATGGTCTTCAACAAGGAACGGTTAATTCACCGATCTTATTCAATATATTTTTATCCGATATAATCAAGAAAATTCAGAATAGCATCTCTTATGCTGACGACATTGTAATATATTACGCTGACAATTCAGTGGAAGGGATTAACGATGGGCTTCAAAGCTTATTTGATCAAGTTGAAAAATATACTATAGATTGGAACATGAAAATAAACACGGACAAGTGCGAGACAATATTATTCAGACCGCCTGTTAATAAATGTAATTATAACATAAGGAAAAACTGGAAACTTTTTGGGATCAAATCTAATAGATATGACTCCACTATCCCGAAAAGTGAGATAGTAAAATATTTGGGTATACATCTAGATAAATTCCTATATTACAATGATCACATAATAGAGTCGCTTCTAAAGGCTAGAAATGCATTTTTCAAATACAAATTCCTATTTTACTCGAAAATAGTAGACACTAGAGTAAAAATAATTATGTATCAATCTCTCATCAGACCGATTATAACATATGGCTGTGCGATATGGTTTAATATTTCGCCATCATACATGGAAAAAATACGTATCTTTGAAAGAAAATGTCTTAGGGCATGTACATCCCTATTTAGATCATCCCATAGTAATTATACTTATTATGTATCAAACAAAAAACTTTATGATAAGGCTAATATTGTGAGAATAGACAATTTTATACTTCATCTAATTAGAAACAACATCGCCAGATGTACACAATGTTACGAAAATAATTTAATATTAGCTCCATTCTATGTAAATGAGGACTATCTATCACAATCGATACAAAAGGGATACGTCCCCCCAGAATCATTCATTTTTCTAGATAAATTAAACGTATTTCAAAATGTAAACGGAGTCCCTATATTTTATCATAACTACAGAGGGCAAACATAAAAGCAATCAACTGCGAAAATACTCATATTGATCTTAGATACGAGACTAGCATATCAGTTAAAGATATTAGCGCAACGCAAAAACCAAAACCGAAAAAATTTTGGTGGTTACATATATAGCTGCATATTTATTTTCTCTTTTATTTTCTAGACCTATCTTTTTTTATTTAATACCCATCCAAAAGTGATGTTTTTTGTATATATTTTTCATTACAAATGTATATATTATTATTTCCTAAATAATTTAAAAATTGTAATCTTAAAAAAAAAAGAACTAGTTATAACATAATTATTATACTAGAGTGCCCTTGTATGGGACGTTGTATATATCTGCTACACAAAATATTGTTAACTTTTGTTTATTTAAGTTTATTCAAATTTATATTTTGAAAATAAATGAACACTTAAAAAAAAAAAAAAAAAAAATGGGGCCATATAAGTCCATATCGGGCGAAAAATATATATGGAAGCTATATCTAAATCTGAACCGATTTCAATCAAATTTGGCACGCATAGCTACAATTCTAAATCTACTCCCTGTGCAAAATTTCAACCAAATTGGGCGAAAACTCTGGCTTGTAGGACCATATTAGTCCATATCGGGCGAAAGATATATATGGGAGCTATATCTAAATCTGAACCGATTTCAATCAAATGGTGCACACTTGACTATACGGCTAGGTGTTATGTTTGTACAAATATTCAAGCAAATCGGTATAAAACTCTGGCTGCTGGATCCATATTAATGCATATAGGGCGAAAGATATATATGGGAGCTATATCTAAATCTGAACCGATTTCTTTTAAAATCAATTCTGACCCAAATTAGGAACATGTGCCAAATTTGAAGGCGATTGGACTTAAATTGTGACCTAGACTTTGATCACAAAAATGTGTTCACAGACAGACGGACAGACGGACGGACGGACAGACGGACATGCTTATATCGACTCAGGGACCCACCCTGAGCATTATTGCCAAAGACACCATGTGTCTACCTCGTCTCCTTCTGGGTGTTACAAACATATGCACTAACTTATAATACCCTGTTCCACAGTGTGGCGCAGGGTATAAAAACTATTTAAAATTTTGGAGTTGACAAAGAATTTTATTTTAAAAATTTTATTGTCTTTAAAATTCGGTCTAAAGGAGCTCTTGACAATAATCTTCCAGTGGAGTATTTGTTGAAATTTAGTGAAAAGTACTTTTTCGCTCAAAAAATACATTTTTGTACTTTCTTAAAAATTGTATTTTCCATCCCTGATACAGATTTTCAAAGGCAAGCAAAAACATTCACACATGAAAATGTAGCAATGAAAATCCACTGGACCTTCTCAAATGCACGCATCAATACAAAGAGTATTCATTCTCTCTCTCATTCTCTTGCATAAGCCATACAATATCAGCATTACGAATACTATAATATATATATGGGTGTGTGTGCGTGTGGATGTGTTCTCTGGTCGAGGGTATTCATTAACATGAAAAGCAATCAAAGTTTGATGCCATTAAAACACTGTCAGTGTTGGTAATAAAGAAAACTGCAAACACCAACAACAACAATAACAACAAACTACGAAACTACCATCTACAACAACAAAGGCAACAGAGTGAGAGTACATCAACAATGATTACTCAACTGTAGTACAAGAGAATGACGACAGAACCAACCAACCAACCAACAAAAAAGGCACACAAAAAACTTGGAACTAAAACATCGAATAAAACAAAGAAAATTGACTATACTTTGGTGCATAGCAATTATGTTTATAACCAAACAAAGCTGAAGGACAATTTACCATACATCTACACCCACACAAAACACATCAATGAACATATTTATGTTCGAAGGGAAGTAGTGAGACATGGTAATACAAACAAATGACAGCATTAAAGGATGTATTTCACTGACAAACATTAATGGCTATAATTTTCTATACTTTCAAACAAAGATACTTATATACACTAAAACGAAGACATTTTTTTATTATAGCAAAGGATATTTTACCCAAACGATCTAAACTAAATCGCAGGTCGGGTGGAGACGACTACATACCACGACTACTTGCCACACTTGGTAGAATTGTACCCAATATGGTAGAATTTGTTTAATGTCTGGTAGAATTCTTGATGTTTTTGGTAGATTTTAAAAAAACATTTAAACAATTAAGTATTTCAGTTCTCTATAGAAATAAAACTTTTGTCTAGAAATAAAATTTTGACAAAATTTTCTATAGAAATAAAATTTTGACAAAATTTTCCATAGAAATAAAATTTTGATAAAAATTTCCGTAGAAATAAAATTTTGACAAAATTTTCCATAGAAATAAAATTTTGACAAAATTTTCCATAGAAAAAAAATTTCCATAGAAATAAAATTTTGATAAAAAAAATTCCATAGAAATAAAATTTTGAGAAAAAGATTTTCTATTAAAATAAAATTTTGAGATAACTGTATTAAAATAAAATTTTGAGAACATTTTTTGTTGAAATAAAATTTTGAGAAAAATTTTGTATTGAAATAAATTCTTGAGACTTTTTCTATAGAAATAAAATTTTGAAAAATTTTCTATAGAAATGAAAATTTGAAAAAAATTTTCTATAGAAATAAAATTTTCAAGAATAATTTTTTATAGTTTCGGCTATAGGTCGATTAAAAAACATAAGATCGATGTTTTTTCTTTTGGAAAAATTTTCTATAGAAATAAAATGTTGAAAATTTTCGTTAGAAATAAAATTTTGAAAATTTTCTTTAGAAATAAAAATTTGAAAAAAAAAACTTTCTATTAAAATAAAATTTTGAAAAAACTATGTATCAAAATAATATTTTGAGAAAACTTTCTATAAAAATAAAATTTTGAAAAAATTTTTATTGAAATAAAATTATGAAAAATTTTTCTATAGAAATCAAACTTTGAAAAAATTTTCTATAGAAATAAAATTTTTAAGAATTATTTTTCATAGTTTCGGCTATAGGCTGATTAGAAAACATAAGATTGGTGGTTTTTTCTTTTATTTTTATTTGCAATATTTCGGTTGACTTCGTCAAAACCGTTTTCATGGATTTATTCTGTTGTGTACAGCTTCACACACTGTTTTACATTGTGCACACCAGAATAAATCCTTGAAAACGGTATTGACGAAGTCAACCGAAATATTGGAAACAAAAATAAAAGAAAAAAATATCAATCTTATGTTTTCTAATCGATCTATAAACGAAACTATGAACACTTAAAAATAAATAAAAAGGTCATCGATAGTCAACTAGAAATAGAAATAAAACTTTGAAAAACTTTTCAAATTTTGACAAAATTTTCTATAGAAATAAAAATTTGAGAAAAATGTTTATAGAAATAAAAATTCGACAAAATATTCTACAGAAATAAAATTTTGAGAAAATTTTCTATAGAAATCAAATTTTGACAAAATGTTCTTTAAAAAAATTTACCAAATTTTCTATAGAAATAACAATTTTGGAATAATATCTATAGCAATAACATTTTGAGAAAATTTCGATAGAAATAAAATTTTTAGAAATTTGAATTAAATTAAATTTTCAGTTCAACCAGTACGCTTCCCGAAGAAAAAAATTTAAAGATTCTACCTATGAAGACTAGATCAGATTCTGGATTTATGAGAACCAATTTTGTTTGAGTTTTAGAGAAATCATAAATATTTCGTGTGCATAATGAAATGACGCCTTGATTTGAAATCTTAAATCTGTAGATTTTTTATTTAAATGAATACGATGAGTAAAATCTGGAAATTCTACTTTCAGTTTCAAGCAATTTTCATGATCAGTGCGCCTGCTATACCCTGGAAGAAGTGTTTTCTTTTCTGAGGAACGAAGTTTTAGACAAGCAAAGTTTAGAGACAATCGTTGAATCGCTTATTAAAAATTCGGATTAGTTTGCTCTAAACGAAAATACTTTATACGAAAGGGGAATTTCGTATATTTACATATTTGTGCAAATCGGATAAAAACTACGGTTTCTAGAAGACCAAGGAGTTAAATCTGAAGATCCGTCTCTGTGGATGCTATACTAAAACATGGGTCGACACACACCATATTCGGCCGACCTATTTGTGGTCAGCTGGATTCCAGGGGGGCTATACCAAAACATGGACCAATAGGAACCATTTGCTACACACCTATTTATGATCTTAAAATACCTCTAGATTTTCAATTTCAAGCAAATCGGCTAGAAAATATAGTATCTAGACGCCCAAGAAGTAAAATCGGGAGATCGGTCTATATAGGGATTATACCAAAAAATGGATCGATACACCTCAATTTCGGCACACCTATTCGTGCTCCCAAAATACCTTTAGATTTCCAATTTCAGGCAAATCGGGTAATAAATACAGTATATAGAAGCCCAAGAATAAAAATCGGAAGATCGGTCTTTATGGAGCCTATACCAAAGCATGGACCGATATGGACCATTTTCAATACACCGCTTTATGGTCCGATGGGCACCATTTTCGGCACACCTTTTTATGGCCCGAAAATACCTCTAGATTTACAATTTTAGGCAAATCGGATAAAAACTTCGAATTCTCGAAGCCCAAGAAGTAAAATCGGTAGATCAGTCTATATGGAGACTATACCAAAATATGGACCGATACACCTCTTGAAGGTCCAAAAATACTTTCAGATTTTCACTTTCAGGCAAATCGGATAGAAAATACAGTTTCTAGACGCCCAAGAAGCAAAATCGGGAGATCGGTCTATATGGGGGATATACCAAACCATGGATCGATACGGACCATTTTCGATACACCTATTTATGGTCCTAAAATACCTCTAGATTTTCAATTTCAGGCAAATCGGATAGAAAATACAGTTTCTAGACGCCCAAGAAGCAAAATCAGGAAATCGGTCTATATGGGGGCTATACCAAAACATGGAACGATGGGCACCATTTTCGGCACACCTTTTTATGGTCCTCAAGTACTTCTAGATTTTCAATGTCAGGCATATTGGATAAAAACTACGGTTTTATAAGCCCAATAACCCAAATCGGGAAGTCGTTTTATATGGGGTCTATATCAAAACTTAGACCGATATAGCCCATCTTCGAACCTGACCTGCCTGCAAACAACAAACGAATCTGTGCCAAATTTCAGGACAATAGCGCTATTATTGAAGGCTGTAGCGGGATTACAACAGACAGACAGACGGACATGGTTATATCGTCTTAGAATTTCTCCCTGATCAAGAATATATCTACTCTATATATTCGGAAAACGATATTTCGTTGTGCTACAAACGGAATGACAAACTTATTATTCCCCCGTCACCATTCTATGGTGATGGGTATAAAAAGCGAGTTATAACAAGTATATACGGCCGTAAGTTCGGCCAGGCCGAATCTTATGTACCCTCCACCATGGATTGCGTAGGAACTTCTACTAAAGGCTGTCATCCACAATCGAATTACTTGGGTTGCGATAACACTTGCCGATGGCAAGGTATCGTAAAACTTTTTAACACTGTCTTCTAAATTGTAAGTTAGTCCATAAGGGGTATATATTAAACAAAAAAAAAGGCCGATTAAATACGTATATAATATAGTTTGACAAAATTTTCTATAGAAATGAAAACTTGACAAAATTTTCTATAGAAATTAAATTTTGACAAAATTTTCTATAGAAATAAAAACTTGACAAAATTTTCTATAGAAATAAAATGTTGACAAAATTTTCTATGGAAGTAAAATGTTGACAAAATTTTGTATAGAAATAAAATGTTGACAAAATTTTCTACAGAAATAAATTTTTTACAAAATTTTCTATAAAAATAAAATTTTGACAAAACTTTCTATGGAAATAAACGTTTGACAAAACTTTCTATAGAAATGAAATTTTGACACAACTTTCTATAGTAATAAAATTTGACAAAATTTTCTATGGAAATAAAGTTTTGGTAGATTATTTTTGGCGATATGGACCAATTTTTGTGTAATAAGTCATCGGCTATATATAACTAAAGACCGATATTGACCAATTTTTACATGGCTGTTAGAGGCCATATATTGACAAAATGTACCAAATCTCAACCGCATCGGATGACTTTTGCTATATATGTAATTATGGACCGATATGGACCAATTTTTGCATGGTTGTTAGATACCATATACTAACACCATGTACCAAATTTCAAATGGATCGGATGAATTTCGCTCCTTCAAGAGGCTCCTGAGGTCAAATCTGGGGATCGGTTTATATGGGAGCTATATATAATTATGAACCGATATGGACCAATTTTTGCATGGTTGTTAGAGACTATATACTAACACCACGTACTAAATTTCAATTGGATCGGATGAATTTTGCTCCTCCAAGAGGCTCCGGAGTTCAAATCTAGGGATCGGTTTATATGGGAGCTATATATAATTATGGACCGATATGGACCAATTTTTGCATGGTTGTTAGAGGCCGTATACTAACATCAGGTACCAAATTTCAACAGGATCGGATGAATTTTGCCCCTCCAAGAGGCTCCGGAGGTCAAATCTGGGGATCGGTTTATATGGGGGCTATATATAATTATGGACCGATATGGACCAATTTTTGCATGGTTGTTAGAGACCGTATACTAACATCAGGTACCAAATTTCAACCGGATCGGATGAATTTTGCTGCTCCGGGAGGCTCCCCAAGCCAAATTTGGGGATCGGTTTATATGGGGGCTATACGTAAACGTGGTCCGATATGGCCGATTTTCAATACCATCCGACCTACATCAATAACAACTACTTGTGCCAAGTTTCAAGTCGATAGCTTGTTTCGTTCGGAAGTTAGCGTGATTTCCACAGACGGACGGACAGCCGGACAGACGGACGGAAATGCTTAGATCGACTCAGAATTTCACCACGACCCAGAATATATATACTTTATGGGGTCTTAGAGCAATATTTCGATGTGTTACAAACGGAATGACAAAGTTAATATACCCCCATCCTATGGTGGAGGGTATAAAAATTTTATTAAAATAACTTCCCATGTAGTTAAAATGAAGAACAACATTGTGCCTTTAGAACAACTTCCAAACTTTTTTGCTGGGACGTTAATCAGGAAGTAAAAAATCATAAAATATGGCACAAAGTACTTTTAATGATAGTCCTCTAATATTCATGCAAAATTTGACTTGGAATTACATCTAACCCATATAAAAAAAAAAAAAAAACTTCCACTAAGTCTACCTTTCTAAAAGAAGATTGACTTCAAAATAAAAATTGTATGGACAATTCTAACTTTGAATTGATTCCAAAGAATAACCATTGACTTCAATATTTCTATGAAATTTTAAAATCTCTTTTGTGAAATGGACTCACTTTAGATTTTTTTCTCCTTTTGTGACTCTGATGATTATTTTGTGGCTTTTTCTTTTTCTTTTTTGTTACTTCTCCCTCTTCTACTCTATTTCTAAATTGTTGTTCTTTTGTCATATAATGGTCATTCTATGGCTGAATGGTTATTGTTGCACTCCATTGTGTTCACAAATGAATTGTTGTCAGAAAATATAGCAAATGAATGTCCAATGTATGGGTGCGGGCAGAGGTTGGAGCATGGAAGATTGTTATAATAAACAAACAATAACATCTTCATTAGGGACACATTTTCCCTTATTCGAAATTCTGAGAATTGGAGCATACGAATTCTGTTTCTTCTCTTGTGATGGACAGACGGAAATAAGAGGAAATGAAATGACAATATTTTACGGATATCCAATTTCAAATGGAAGTGCAATTAGTGGGCAATAAGTAAAAGTGGTTATGGAGTTTTGACCATAAGTTTTAGTTATTAAGTGAAACGAAGCGAAACGAAAAAAAGAAAGCTATTGTCCTGTATATCTACTATGTGCATGCAGAAAAAATGTTTACTTGAGCTTCCTATTAAGTCTTTATAACTATATCTCTCTGTTAAAGATATAAAAAAAGTTAACTGTCATGGCAATTAATTCGGTATATGTTCACAATCATTTGTGTGATTTTTTTATTATTATTGGGAACGCAAATTACAAATACAGGATTTTTTTCAAATGGTTGACAATTTATTCTTCAACAAATTCTAACAGGCTGATAAATCGAAGTATTGTCCATAACTAGCCATTACCTTTTCCCAGCTTTCTGGCAACATACGTAGACTGCAAACTTCGCTAGATCGACTCAGGAGCCCACCCAGAGCATTTTTGCCAAAGACATCATGTGTCTATCTCGTCTTCTTCTGGGTGTTGCAAACATATGCACTAGCTTATAATACCCTGTTCCAAAGTATAGCACAGGGTATAAAAACAAAGTTAAAATTACACACTAAAAATACGAAAAATCGACTGATAAAAAATTGAGTCAAAAGAACTTCCATTTTTTTGTTGGGATCTATTGGGAAATTTCAAATTTTCATTTATATATGATTTTTTTTTCTTTTTTTTTTTTTGAAAATGCCATTTCTATTGGGAATTTTTTTTCAAAATTTGATTTCCGTAAAAAATTTTAATTGAAACTTTATTTTCCGAAAATTTTATTGTTAATATTTAATTTCTATTAAAAACAAGTATATACGGCCGTAAGTTCGGCCAGGCCGAATCTTATGTACCCTCCACCATGGATTGCGTAGGAACTTCTACTAAAGGCTGTCATCCACAATCGAATTACTTGGGTTGCGATAACACTTGCCGATGGCAAGGTATCGTAAAACTTTTTAACACTGTCTTCTAAATTGTAAGTTAGTCCATAAGGGGTATATATTAAACAAAAAAAAAGGCCGATTAAATACGTATATAATTCAGTTTGACAAAATTTTCTATAGAAATAAAATGTTGACAAAATTTTCTATGGAAGTAAAATGTTGACAAAATTGTCTATAGAAATAAAATGTTGACAAAATTTTCTACAGAAATAAATTTTTTACAAAATTTTCTATAGAAATAAAATTTTGACAAAATTTTCTATAGAAATAAAATTTTGACAAAATTTTCTATAGCAATAAAATTTTGACAAAATTTTCTATAAAAATAAAATGTTGACAAAATTTTCTATAGAAATAAAATGTTGACAAAATTGTCTATAGAAATAAAATGTTGACAAAATTTTCTACAGAAATAAATTTTTTACAAAATTTTCTATAGAAATAAAATTTTGACAAAATTTTCTATGGAAATAAAATGTTGACAAACATTGCTATAGAAATAAACTTTTTTCAAAACTTTCTATAGAAATGAAATTTTGACAAAACTTTCTATAGTAATAAAATTTGACAATTTTTACATGGCTGTTAGAGGCCATATACTAACGAAATGTACCAAATTTCAACCGCATCGGATGACTTTTGCTCCTCCAAGAGGCTCCGGAGGTCAAATCTGGGGATCGGTTTATATGGGAGCTATATATAATTATGGACCGATATGGACCAATTTTTGCATGGTTGTTAGAGACCATATACTAACACCACGTACTAAATTTCACTTGGATCGGATGAATTTTGCTCATCCAAGAGGCTCCAGAGTTCAAATCTGGGGATCGGTTTATATGGGAGCTATATATAATTATGGACCGATATGGACCAATTTTTGCATGCTTGTTAGATACCGTATACTAACATCAGGTACCCAATTTCAAACGGATCGGATGAATTTTACCCCTCCAAGAGGCTCCGGAGGTCAAATCTGGGGATCGGTTTATATGGGAGCTATATATAATTATGGACCGATATGGACCAGTTTTTGCATGGTTGTTAGAGACCATATACTAACACCACGTACCAAATTTCAATCGGGTAGGATGAAGTTTGCTCCTCCAAGAGGCTCCGGAAGTCAAATCTGGGGATCGGTTTATATGGGAGCTATATCTATTTATGGACCGATATGGACCAATTTTTGCATGGTTGTTAGAGACCGTATACTAACATCAGGTACCAAATTTCAACCGGATCGGATGAATTTTGTTCCTCCAAGAGGCTCCGGAGGTCAAATCTGGGGATCGGTTTATATGGGGGCTATATATAATTATGGACCGATATAGACCAATTTTGGCATGGTTGTTAGAGACCGTATACTTAGACCACGTACCAAATTTCAACCGGATCGGATGAATTTTGCTGCTCCGGAAGGCTCCGCAAGCCAAATTTGGGGATCGGTTTATATGGGGGCTATACGTAAACGTGGGTCGATACGGCCCATTTTCAATACCATCCGACCTACATCAATAACAACTACTTGTGCCAAGTTTCAAGTCGATAGCTAGTTTCGTTCGGAAGTTAGCGTGATTTCCACAGACGGACGGACAGCTGGACAGACGGACAGACGGACGGACATGCTTAGATCGACTCAGAATTTCACTACGACCCAGAATATATATACTTTATGGGGTCTTAGAGCAATATTTCGATGTGTTACAAACGGAATGACAAAGTTAATATACCCCCATCCTATGGTGGAGGGTATAAAAATTGCATTTCTGCAGGAAATTCCCTCAAACTATTACTTTTGGAAAATCGTTCGTAAAACTTCAAAGTTTCAATAGAAAATTTTGTCAAACTCTCATATACATATATTGGGAATTTTGTCAAAATTTAATTTCTATGGGAAATTCTTATAAAATTTCGAAAATCAAAATTTCAATTTTATGTGAAATGAAATTATGAAATTTTGTTAAAATTTTATTTTTATGGAAAATTTTGTCACAATTTCATCTATGTAGCAAAATGTATGCATATCATTTAAATTTTTAAATCTTTTCATTTCTATGGAAAATTTGGTCAAATTTTCCCTCCTATAGGAATATTTTTCAAGTTTCTCTAAAAGTTTTTTCTATGGAAATATTGTCAAAATTTAATTTCTATAGCGAACTTTGTCAAAGGTTTTTTTTTGCATTCGACATTTGTTTAAATTTCATTTCAATAGGAAATTTTCTCAAAACTGCCTTTCTGTACAAAATTTTCTCAAAACTTCATTTCTTTTTGAAATTTTCTCCAAATTTTATTTTGAAAGAATTTTGAGAAAATTCAATTTCCAAAGAATTTTGTCAAATTCAATCGAAATTTCAATTCCACTACAAATTTAGTCGAAAATTCAATTCCCCTACAAATTTTGTCAAAATTTAATTTCCCATACAAAGTTTTTATTTATTAAGAATTTGTTTTTAAATATTTCATTTCTAGAGGTTTGTTTTGCAAAAATTATTTTCTGGGAAATATATTTTATTTATATGATTAATTTTGTAAAAATTGCATTTCTACGTCATTTATTTTAATTTACACAAAAAAAATTTTGAGAAATTTTATTTCTAGGAAATGTTTTCAAGATTTAATTGCTATAGGAATTTTTTATCAACATTTTATTTATATAATTAAATAAAAGAAAGGAATCATGTCATCATTATAGTACACTATATTTTACAATAGCTTCTCGTAACTTATTTCTCCATCACTAAAGTTTCATGGAAACTTTTATATATCATAAATAGAGTATAATAATTCCCATTTATTTAACTCAGTATATTTTATAACTTAAGCAACGACCTTGGTATTTAACAATAAATGGCAAAAAAGTTTCCACAATAATTTTTGACATCCGCAAGTTTCAAACAAAAAACAAAAATTGTTCCACATGAGCTACCCAATTTGGTTTACAGTTTTTTTCCTCCCATTATTTTTTTTGCCACAATACGCCATCAGCACCTTTACATCATTACCCAGCCGTGTCCAAAGAGAGAAATGCAAAAAAAAAATTATCTTCCCCTCGAAAGTCCACTATAAAGTAATTATAATTTTTATGATTTTAATTATGCCAAAGCGGGATTTGGACTAACAAAACGCAATGAACATCATTACAACATCCAACAAAAGCGAGAACATTTTTTTCCGAAATAAAACTAAAGCAGTAGGAGAAAAAGATGATGAAAAACGGATGAAAATCGCTTACAAACTTAAAGTAGGTTCCACAAAGTATGCTCTTCAATTTTGTTTTTTTTTACCCAGCAAGCACAGTTCTTTCCGTCCCCTTCAATTTTCCAACTTTTGCCAGATCAACGATGAGCAACAACCAACATCCAAAGAGCTGGAAAAAATCCTTTGTTCTTTTTCCCCAGCCTTCTTTCTTTCTAACACAACGCAAAAATAAATGAAAATGTAGAGAATGAAAGCGTTTAGAGAAAGAAAAAAACGCGGAATGGACAAAACTTATAATTTAGTGCTTAACTTTTAATGCCACAATAATGCCAAAAAGGAGAGCAGTGAAATATTTAAAGACACCCGCAAAAAAAAACACAAAGGACGTTTGCCTGTGTAAAACAAAAAAGGCCACCAAAATGAAATTAACGGAAAAAGGATGAACGAAGAATAAAAATTAAAAAACAAAGTTGCATGTTCAAATTGGAATGAAACGAAAACTGTTTTGCACTTCCGGTTCTCATCTTCTGAATTTACACCGGATTTCTTTTAATAATCCTGCCCTAATCGGGTGAGCGCAAATATTAAGATCCCAGTATCCACATGCATAGGGAGAAAACATGTGGAAAAATCAAATTTGAGATACGCTATGTGGAAAATTTTGTTATAATAGTATCTCTATAAAATGTTGTCACAATTTTATTTCTATTGAAAATTTTATTTCTATAGAAAATTTTGTCAAAATTCTATTTCTATAGAAAATTTTGTCAAAATTCTTTTTCTATAGAAAATTTTGTCAAAATTTTATTTCTATAGAAAATTTTGCAAAACATTTTATTTCTATAGAAAATTTTGTCACAATTTTATTTCTATTGAAAATTTTGTCAAAATTTTATCTCTATAGAAAATTTTTCAAATTTTCCTTTTTATAGAAAATTTTGTCAAAATTTTATCTCTATAGAAAATTTTGTCATAATTTTATATCTATGGAAAATTTTGTCAAAATTTTATCTTTATCAAAAATTTTGTCAAAATTTTATACCTATAGAAATTGTGCAAAAAATATATTTTTATAGCAAATTTTGTAAAATTTTATTTCTATCGAAATTTTGTCAAAATTTTATCTTTATCAAAAATTTTGTCAAAATTTTATCTCTATAGAAAATTTTGTCAAAATTTTATCTCTATAGAAAATTTTGTCAAAATTTTATTTCTACAGAAAATTTTATCTCCATAGAAAATTTAGTCTAAATTTTATCTCTATAGAAAATTTTGTCAAAATCTTATATCTATAGAAAATTTTGTCAAAATTTTATCTCTATAGAAAATTTTGTCAAAATTTTATCTCTATAGAAAATTTTGTCAAAATTTTATCTCTATAGAAAATTTTGTCAAAATTTTATATCTATAGAAAATTTTGGCAAAATTTTATCTCTATAGAAAATTTTGTTAAAATTTTATCTCTATAGAAAATTTTGTCAAAATCTCTATAGAAAATTTTGTCAAAATTTTATCTCTATAGAAAATTTTGTCAAAAGTTTATCTCTATAGAAAATTTAGTATAAATTTTATATCTATAGGAAATTTTGTCGAAATTTTATCTGTATAGGAAATTTTGTCAAAATTTTATCTGTATATAAAATTTTGTAAAAATTTTATTTCTATAGAAATTTTGTCAAAATTTTATCTTTATCAAAAATTTTGGCAAAATTTTATCTCTATAGAAAATTTTGTCAAAATTTTATCTCTATAGAAAATTTTGTCAAAATTTTATCTCTATAGAAAATTTTGTCAAAATTTTATTTCTACAGAAAATTTTATCTCCATAGAAAATGTAGTCTAAATTTTATCTCTATAGAAAATTTTGTCAAAATCTTATCTCTATAGAAAATTTTGTCTTAATTTTATCTCTATAGAAAATTTTGTCAAAATTTTATCTCTTTAAAAAATTTTGTCAACATTTTATCTCTATAGAAAATTTAGTCAAAATTTTATCTCTATAGAAAATTTTGTCAAAAGTTTATCTCTATAGAAAATTTAGTATAAATTTTATATCTATAGGAAATTTTGTCGAAATTTTATCTGTATAGGAAATTTTGTCAAAATTTTATCTGTATATAAAATTTTGTAAAAATTTTATTTCTATAGAAATTTTGTCAAAATTTTATCTTTATCAAAAATTTTGTCAAAATTTTATCTCTATAGAAAATTTTGTCAAAATTTTATCTCTATAGAAAATTTTGTCAAAATTTTATTTCTACAGAAAATTTTATCTCCATAGAAAATGTAGTCTAAATTTTATCTCTATAGAAAATTTTGTCAAAATCTTATCTCTATAGAAAATTTTGTCTTAATTTTATCTCTATAGAAAATTTTGTCAAAATTTTATCTTTATCAAAAATTTTGTCAAAATTTTATCTCTATAGAAAATTTTGTCAAAATTTTATCTCTATAGAAAATTTTGTCAAAATTGTATTTCTACAGAAAATTTTATATCCATAGAAAATTTAGTCTAAATTTTATCTCTATAGAAAATTTTGTCAAAATCTTATCTCTATAGAAAATTTTGTCAAAATTTTATCTCTATAGAAAATTTTGTCAAAATTTTATCTCTATAGAAAATTTTGTCAAAATTTTACATCTTTAGGAAATTTAGTCAAAATTTTATCTCTATAGGAAATTTAGTGTAAATTTTATATCTATAAGAAATTTAGTTAACGTTTTATCTCTATAGAAAATTTTGTCAAAATTTTATCTCCATAGAAAATTTTATCAAAATTTTATCTCTATAGAAAATTTTGTAAAAATTTTATCTCTATAGAAAATGTTGTAAAAATTTTATCTCTATAGAAAATGTTGTCAAAATTTTATCTCCATAGAAAATGTTGTCAAAATTTATCTCTATAGAAAATGTTGTCAAAATTTTATCTCTATAGAAAATTTTGTCAAAATTTTATCTCTATAGAAAATTTTGTCAAAATTTTATCTCTACAGAAAATTTTGTCAAAATGTTATCTCTTTAAAAAATTTTGTCAACATTTTATCTCTATAGAAAATTTTGTCATAATTTTATATCTATGGAAAATTTTGTCAAAATTTTATCTTTATCAAAAATTTTGTCAAAATTTTATCTCTATAGAAAATTTTGTCAAAATTTTATCTCTATAGAAAATTTTGTCAAAATTGTATTTCTACAGAAAATTTTATCTCCATAGAAAATTTAGTCTAAATTTTATCTCTATAGAAAATTTTGTCAAAATCTTATCTCTATAGAAAATTTTGTCAAAATTTTATCTCTATAGAAAATTTTGTCAAAATTTTATCTCTATAGAAAATTTTGTCAAAATTTTATCTCTATAGAAAATTTTGTCAAAATTTTATCTCTATAGAAAATTTTGTCAAAATTTTATATCTATAGAAAATTTTGGCAAAATTTTATCTCTATAGAAAATTTTGTTAAAATTTTATCTCTATAGAAAATTTTGTCAAAATCTCTATAGAAAATTTTGTCAAAATTTTATCTCTATAGAAAATGTTGTCGACATTTTATCTCTATAGAAAATTTTGTCAAAATCTCTATAGAAAATTTTGTCAAAATTTTATCTCTATAGAAAATTTTGTCAAAAGTTTATCTCTATAGAAAATTTAGTATAAATTTTATATCTATAGGAAATTTTGTCGAAATTTTATCTGTATAGGAAATTTTGTCAAAATTTTATCTGTATATAAAATTTTGTAAAAATTTTATTTCTATAGAAATTTTGTCAAAATTTTATCTTTATCAAAAATTTTGTCAAAATTTTATCTCTATAGAAAATTTTGTCAAAATTTTATCTTTATAAAAATTTTGTCAAAATTTTATCTCTATAGAAAATTTTGTCAAAATTTTATTTCTACAGAAAATTTTATCTCCATAGAAAATGTAGTCTAAATTTTATCTCTATAGAAAATTTTGTCAAAATCTTATCTCTATAGAAAATTTTGTTAAAATTTTATCTCTATAGAAAATTTTGTCAAAATCTCTATAGAAAATTTTGTCAAAATTTTATTTCTATAGAAAATTTTATCTCTATAGAAAACTTTGTCAAAATTTTATCTCTATAGAAAATTTTGTCAAAATTTTATGTCTTTAGGAAATTTAGTCAAAATTTTATTTCTATAGAAAATTTAGTCTAAATTTTATATCTATAAGAAATTTAGTCAACATTTTATCTCTATAGGAAATTTTGTCAAAATTGTATCTCTATAGAAAATTTTGTCAAAATTTTATCTCTATAGAAAATTTTGTCAAAATTTTATCTCTATAGAAAATTTTGTCAAAATTTTATCTCTATAGAAAATTTTGTCAAAATTTTATCTCTATAGAAAATTTTGTCAAAATTTTATCTCTATAGAAAATTTTGTCAAAATTTTATCTTTATAGAAAATTTTGTCAAAATTTTATCTCTATAGAAAATTTTGTCAAAATTTTATATCTATAGAAAACTTAGTCTAAGTTTTATATCTATAAGAAATTTAGTCAAAATTTAATCTCTATATAGAAAATTTTGTCAAAATTTTATCTCTATAGAAAATTTTGTCAAAATTTTATCTCTATAGAAAATTTTTAAAATTTTTGTTTTCTATAGAAAATGTTGTCAAAATTTTATCTCTAAAGAATATTTTATTATAATTTTATTTCTGTGGAAAATTTTGTCAAAATTTTGTCTTTATCAAAAATTTTGTCAAAATTTTATCTCTATAGAAAATTTTATAAAAATTTTATTTCTAGTCAAAATTTTATAAAACTTTTCTTATGGCAAACCATTGTCCCAATTTACTTTCTATCATTTCCCTTTTGTTAATATTTTTTGCCGTGTATTCTTTCATTACAAAGCATTTAATTGAATCCTTATGAAGTATGGCGTGCATGAAAAGGTCATATATAACCAGAGACGGTCTGTCGAAATCTTCCATTTGACATACATTTATGACATATTATACCATACGGCATAGAAAACGCAACCTTAGCCAAACACAGACTGTGGAACAGATTCCAAACAGATCTGAATTTTTTTTGCTTTTGAGCAATAAAATTAGAAAAAAAATAATAAAAAATATAGCGTTTTATTTTATTGCATTGCACATCAGCCATTTTGTATTAGACGTTCTTGATATTTACAATTATTTAGCAGTAGTAAAGAGAATTTTTTTTATTCTAACCATCTCTGTATATAAGAATAATTATAAGAATTATAAAACATAATACTGTAAACAATATGAGTTTCACAGAGAGTTACATTTTCAGCCTATTAAAAAAAAACAACACCAAGGATATATAACCAAGAAATTCCCACTTCACACCTACGCGGTAGCCTAAGAATACGTGGCTGGGTGTGTGTTCAACTTAAATTGTTTTTCTTTCATCTGCCAATGTCGAGATAAAAGCGATGATAGAGAACAGCTACCCATGCACCCACAAAAACAACGAAACAAAATGAATGTCCTTCCCAGTCTCTCTCCCTTTGCTATTCATATGCAAACTGCACGTAAAGCACAAAGTAATTTGAGACAAATTAAGTTCTTAAATTTTTGTAATTATAAACTTTTTCACACTTTTTTCTTCTTCTACGTCTTCGTTTTCTTCTCAACGTCTTTTGCCTTCAATGAGCTGGCACTTAACTTTCTACCCTGAAAACGGAAACTGTTATTCCATTTTTGCTACTGAGAACTGAGGAGCTCTTTTTTACCTTAATTTTTTTTACGATACAACTTTCGTTCTTGCGTGTGGAAGTAATTTTACCTCCCCAAAATGAAAGTTGAATAATAGTAAAATTGGTGTAGAAAAAATATTAATATGGTAGGGTATATGATAACAGTCTTGGATTTAAATGGGTAGTGAATTATTCAGAGCAAAAAAATGCCTAATATAAAAATCTTATTTATTTAAAGACATTAATGAAAACGAAAATTTACTTTTTTTTAAATATTGACGTTATAGAAAAATTTTGTCATATTTTTATTTCTATAGAATTTTGCCCAATTTTTTTTTTCTATAGAAATTTAATCAATGTTTTATTTCTATAGAAAACTTTTGTCAAAATTATATTTCTATAAAAACATTTTTCAAGAGAAACTTGTATCACAATTTAATTTATTTATTTAAATTTTGTCAAACCTTTATTTCTACAGAAATTTTTTGTCAAAATTTTATTTCTATAGAAAATTATGTAAACATTTTATTTATATAATTTCTTTATTTCTATAGAAAACTATATCAAAATTTTATTTCTCTAGAAATTTTTATCAAACCTTAATTAAAGATAAATTTGATTAAAATTCAATTTCAAAAGAAAAAAATTTCTAAAAAACGTGTTCATACAATATGATTTTTATACCCTCCACCATAGGATGGGGGTATATTAACTTTGTCATTCCATTTGTAACACATCGAAATATTGCTCTAAGACCCCATAAAGTATATATATTTTGGGTCGTGGTGAAATTCTGAGTCGATCTGAGCATGTCCGTCCGTCCGTCTGTTGAAATCACGCTAACTTCCGAACGAAACAAGCCATCGACTTGAAACTTGGCACAAGTAGTTGTTATAGACGTTGGTCGGATGGTATTGAAAATGGACCGTATCGGTCCGCTTTTACGTATAGCCCCCATATAAACGGACCCCCAAATTTGGTTTGCGATTGCTCTAAGAGAAGCTAATTTCATCCGATCCGGCTGAAATTTGGTACATGGTGTTAGTATATGGTCTCTAATAACCATGCAAAAATTGGTCCATATCGGTTCACTTTTACGTATAGCCCCCATATAAACGGACCCCCAAATTTGGCTTGCGATTACTCTAGAAGAAGCCAATTTCATCCGATCCGGCTGAAATTTGGTACATGGTGTTGTTATATGGTCTCTAACAACCATGCAAAAATTGGTCCATAACGGTCCATAATTACATATAGCCCCCATATAAACCGATCCCCCGATTTGGCTTGCGGAGCCTCTAAGAGAACCAAATTTCATCCGATCCGGCTGAAATTTGGTACATGGTGTTGGTATATGTTCTCTAATAACCATGCAAAAATTGGTTCACATCGGCCCATAATTATATATAGCCCCCATATAAACCGATCCCCAGATTTGACCTCCGGAGCCTCTTAGACGAGCAAAAGCCATCCGATCCGATTGAAATTTGGTCCGTGGTGTTAGTATATTGTCTCTAACAACCATGCCAAAATTGGTCCATATCGGTCTATAATTATATATAGCCCCCATATAAGCCGATCCCAAGATTTGAACTCCGGAGGAGCAAAATTCATCCGATCCGGTTGAAATTGGGTACGTGGTGTTAGTATATGGTCTTTAATAACCATGCAAGAATTGGTCCATATCGGTCCATAATTATATATAGCCCCCATATAAATCTATCCCCAGAATTTCGGTCTATAGTTATACATAGGCGATCCCAAATCACACAAAAATTGGTCCTTATCGGTTCATGGTTGCCACTCCAGCCAAAAATAATCTACCAACATTTTATTTTTATAGAAAACATTGTCAAAATGTTATTTCTATAGAAAATTTTGTGAAAATTTTATTTCTATAGAAAATTTTGTCAAAATTTTGTCAAAATTTTATTTCTATAGAAAATTTTGTTAGAATTTTATATCTATAGAAAATTTAATCCAAATTTTATTTCTATAGAAAATTTTTTCCAAATTTTACTTCTATAGAAAATGTTGTCAACATTTTATTTTGTCAAAATTGTATTTCTATAGAAAATGTTGTCAAAATTTTATTTTGTCAAAATTTTATTTCTATAGAAACTTTAAACTTAATTATATACGTATTTAATCGGCCTTTTTTAGTTTAATATAACCACGTATGGACTATGTGGTATATATTACGGTGTTAGGAAGTTTTAAGATACCTTGCCATCGGCAAGTGTTACCGCAACCCAAGTAATTCGATTGTGGATGACAGTCTTCAGTAGAAGTTTCTACGCAATCCATGGTGGAGGGTACATAAGCTTCGGCCTGGCCGAACTTACGGCCGTATATACTTGTTTTACTTTTAAAATTGTTTTTTGTATTAAATTCGTATTAGGAAATTTTGAGTTTTTGACATAAAAATTGAAAATGAGAATAATTTGGCATGATCAATAAGATTATACGCACTTAATTTTTATACATATTTTGTGAATTATTTTAAGTGAAACGACTCAGGATCACCACCTGAGTCGATCTTTCCTTTGGTGTCCGTCCGTCTGTACATATATTTGTTGTTCACAGGTTTCCGATCGCATTTATTAATCGATTTTGATGAAATTTGGTATACGGTGTTTTTTTTACACAAGGACAAAACCCTATAGAACTTTGAAGAAACCGGATCAAATTTAAATATAGCCGATTTCACATTGCGCCTCTTTAATAAACGATCGTCATAAAATTTCGCACAAAAGTAATCCAATTTATCACCTTTTAAGTGTGCTATAGCCAAATTTCAAGGTGAGTAAATTACGTCCTAGATTCGAGCTACAAAAATTTAGTGACATGCGAAAATACGGACATCGTTAAATCAACTGAGGGTGGGTGCATTACTGCGAATGACACCATGTGTCTATCTCGTCTCCTTTTGGGTATTATAAATATAACCACTAAGTTATAAAAGTCGATTCCGTAGAGTGGCAAATTAATTTAGTACAGGAAAAAATGGAAAAGTATTACCTCTGAGAAAATGTACTATATTTGCAAACAACAAACTGTAATAACAAAAAATTCCAAAGTAGGGAAAAACAAAGCAAAGAGCTGCAAAAAAAAATCCTAACTCATTTGCATCAAATAAGATTGGTTGGCATGTGGCAGAGCTTCCAATGTTGTTAGCAACCAGCTGAATAAGAGCTTAAAATAGGGCTACCATCAGTACATTATAATAAATAGGGTGTACCGATGAATGAAGATAGTAGAGTCGATTTAAAGGAAAAGACGGATAAATCCATTATATTGGAGGTAAATATTTTGCGCAGAAAAAAAAAATATATGTGGCAGGTACGAGTTAATTCTACTTCCTGTGCAAAGTTTCAGGTGAAGTTGGTTGGAGAAACTTTGCGACCTACACTAATAGAAAAAGTTTCGTTATATTAACGAAATGTGTTGTTAAAAGTCAGCCAATGAAACAAATTCGTTAATACAACGAAATTTTTCGTTATTGTAACAAATTTTCTTTCAATCAACATAATGTTTCGTACTATTAACGAATATTTTCATTGTACTAATGAAAATGTTTCGTTATATCAATGAAATTTTTCGTTGGCTGACTTTTAATGAAATTTTCTTTGTGTGTAGGCTTTGATTACAAAAATGTGCTCACAGGCAGACGGATATAGATAGATCGATTGATCGACTCTACCAAAATGTGAAGAAAATTTTTCCAAAATACTACCAAATTAAAAAGAAACCATATTTAAAACTTTGACAAAATTTTATTTCTTTAGAAAACTTTGTCAAAATTGTATTTCGTTATAAAATTTTGCCAAAATTTTATTTTTATAGAAAATTTTGCCAAATTTATATTTCTATTAAAATTTTTGCCAAAATTTTATTTCTATAGAAAATTTTGCTAAAATATTATTTCTATACAAAATTTTTTTTTTTCTATAGAAAATTTCGCCAAAATTTTATTTCTTTAAAAGTTTGCCACAATTTTATTTCTATAGAACATTTTGCCAAAATTTTAATTTAACAGAAAATTTTTCCAAAATTTTATTTCGTTTTTATACCCACCACCATAGGATGGGGGGTATATTAACTTTGTCATTCCGTTTGTAACACATCGAAATATTGCTCTAAGACCCCATAAAGTATATATATTCTGGGTCGTGCTGAAATTCAAACTTGGCACCAGTAGTTGTTATTGATGTAGGTCGGATGGTATTGCAAATGGGCCATATCGGTCCACTTTTACGTATAGCCCCCATATAAACGGACCCCAAAATTTGGCTTGAGAGGCCTCTAAGAAAAGCAAATTTCATCCAATCCGGCTGAAATTTGGTACATGGTGTTAGTATATGGTCTCTAACAACCATGCAAAAATTTGTCCACATCGGTCCATAATTATATATAGCCCCCATATAAACCGATCCCCCGATTTGGCTTACGAGGCCCCTAAGAGAAGCAAATTTCATCCGATCCGGCTGAAATTTGGTACATTGTGTCGGTATATGGTCTCTAACAACCATGCCAAAATTGGTACACATCGGTCCATAATTATATATAGCCCCCATATAAACCGATCCCCCGATTTGGCTTGCGAGGCCTCTAAGAGAAGCAAATTTCATCCGATCCGGCTGAAATTTGGTACGTTATGTTAGTATGTGGTCTCTAACAACCATGCAAAAATTGGTCCACATCGGTTCATAATTATATATAGCCCCATATAAACCGATCACCAGATTTGACCTCCGGAACCTCTTGGAAGACCAAAATTCATCTGATTCAGTTGAAATTTGGTACGTGGTGTTAATATATGGTCCCAAACTCCCATGCAAAAATTGGTCGATATCGGTCCATAATTATATATAGGCCACATATAAACCGATCCCCAGATCTGACCTCCAGAGCCCCTTGGATGAGCAAAATTCTTCCCATTCGCTTGGAATTTGGTACGTGATGTTAGTATATGGTATCCAACAACCATGCAGGAATTGGTTCCTATCAGTCCATAATTATATATAGCTCCCATATAAACCGATCCCCAGACTTGACCTCCGGTGCCTTTTGGAGAAGCAAAATTCATCCGATCTGCTTGAAATTTGGTACGTGGTGGTAGTATATGATATTTAACAACCATGCCAAAAGTGGTCCATATCAGTCCATAATCGTACATAGCCCCATATAAACCGATCCCGAGATTTGGAACCTCTTGGAGGAGCAAATTTCATCCGAGTGAGTTGAAATTTGATACATTGTGCTAGTATATGATCGTTAACAACCATGCCTAACTAGGTCCATATCGGTCTATAGTTATATATATCCCTCAGATAAATCGATCCCCAGTCACACAAAAATTGGTCCATATCAAGTTCATAATTGTATATAGCCCCCATAAAAGCGACCCCATATTTCAATTCTGGCTCTCTACGTACAAAAAGTCCATATCGATTCGTAATTATTTGTAGACATAAATATACATAACTTTTTTGTCTAATATATACCATGTATGGACTAAATCACAATTTAGAAAACGATGTTAAGAAGTTTTAAGATACCACAACCCAGGTAATTCGATTGTGGATGATAGTCTTTCGTAGAAGTTTCTACGCAATCCATGGTGGTGGGTACATAATATTCGGCCTGGCCGAACTTGCGGCCGTATATACTTGTTTTTTTTTTTTTTTTGATTTTAGCTTAAAACCATACATTGACTAAACTACAAGTGTACCCAGCAAAAAAATGTGGAAGTTCTTCCAAAGGCACAACTTTAAAAGCACTTCCAGAAGATGCACTCCCAATGATGTTCTTTATTTTAACTACCCACGAAGTTATTTTAATTCAATTTTTTATAACGTGGTTTTTTCATACTTATAATTGTTAATTTTAACTTTTAACATTTAACATTTAGATTTTGTCGAAAAAATCCTAATTCCAATCTGAAAAAATTGTGAATTTTTGAAAATATTTGTAGTAAAACGTTTCCGACAAGCGTTCGAATCCATTAAAATTATGAAAAAATTATAAAAATTATTTATTTGACAAAATATAACAGAATTTGTTTATTTACATCCAAAATATTGAATTCGGATCACACCTAAAGAAGTGATGCAAATTCAGTGCAACGGCTGTTGGAAAGGAGGACTTCCGTCCTATGACAAGCCCATGTTAAATTCATCGCTTCTGCGTCAATTTTGCACCACATCCGGATCCAAAAAGAAGATTTTCATTATTTTTTTGGCGACGCTTTTTTTGCTGGGTAGCTTAAGCAACAGAGGAAAAGAATGTTTGTCAAATTTATTTGGGCAAAGCCCTATAGACTGCAAGGTGGTTGGATGTACGCACGTTTCGGAATTACTACATTCCTCATCAGCATCATTTACTTGCAGCAAAAATATCAACCAATTATCAGAATAAATTCCGGCAGTTCACTAAACCCAAAGTGAACCGCACTTGAACCTTCCGAAAAAAGGTTTATGATAGCCGGCCTTTGCCAAAATAAATTTGTCTGAATCAACTTCTGAGTCGATCTAATCCTTGCGTCCGTCAGTCGGTCCGTCCATTTGTACATGTATTTGTTGTTTGCAGGATTCCGGTCCCATTTATTAACCGATTTCCATTAAATTTGGCGCAGAGTATTTTTGGGCAAAAGAACGAATGCTATTGAATTTGGAAAAATCGGATCAAATTTAAATATAGCTCCCGTATATATTTATTGCCGGATTTTCCCAAATTTGGCCATAAACTTCTTATTTATTAACCGATCTTAGTAAAAACTGGCTAGATCTAATTTTCATTAGTACTTACGATATATGCAAATAATCATCAAAATCGGTTCAGTTTTAGATATATGTAGCTCCCATATAAACATATATACCGCCCGATTGTCAAAAATGTACCCCTTATAACCTTATATTTGACTATACTCGTAGTGGCCTCATTTATTAACCGATCCCACTCAAATTCAGCACAAGCTAATATCCTGTAATATCAACTAAGCCTGAAAAATATAATCCAAATCTGTTCCGATTTAGATATAGTTCCCATATATATATCGCCCATTTTTCAAAAATTTACCCCTTCTAACTTTATTTCTGACGATAGTAGCCATAGTTTTTATACCCTAAACCACATAGTTGTCAGGGTATAAAAACTTTGTTCTGTCAAAAAATGTGATTACCAGAAATATTGATCTAAGAGCCCATACATTATATACCGATCCGCTCAGAATCGCCTAATTAGTCGATCTAGCCCTTCCGTCCGTCTGTCTATATATTTGTTTTTCGCAGGATTACGGTGGCAATTATCAACCGATTTTGATGAAATTTGGTACATGGCCTTTTTTATGTCAGAAGGACGAATGCTATAAAATTTCGAAAAAAAAATTCGAATCAAACTTAGATATAGCCACCATATATACATACAGTGGGGAGCAAACCCGAATGCATGTTTTCACTTTTTAACATAGAAAATGTATAGTTAAGCCCCCAAAGATTGGCTCGTTGATGACTGGAAATAAGTTATATGGTCGGATGAAACAACAATAAACCGCTTTCCATGCAAACAATCATTACTGGTGAGGACCTCCGAATATTACTGGTAATGACTTGGGAACGTCAAGGAACATCAAGCAACCCGTTAAACATGGAGAGGGAAGACTCATGGTATGGTAATGGTGGTATAATTGGCCTCAGGTTAATAATAAGAAGTCATGAGAAAAGGAGACTACCTTGAAGGCAAAGGACACCCTAGTACACATACATATATAACCCATGATGTTCCTCGAGAAAAACCATAATGCAAAACATCAACAATAACTAAGGGAGCAACAATGATTGTGAACAGTAGGACTATGTTAGAAATACCACGTTGCCATCTAAAAGAACACAAGCGGAATATAAAAACACAAAATAGATTTTAAAATATCCTGCATTTACTGCTGATGTGTTCTACTAGTGTGTTTGAGATGTAAGAGAAAATTTTATTTTGTATTTCTTTGATTTTATTATTCGCTATTCTGACTTCCGTATCCTGTATGGTTTTGTTGTCGTTGCTATTGAGGTTTCGTTAGATTTTTTTTCCTTTCTCTGCAGCTTTTCTTTGTTGTTGTTTCTACTTTATTCCTTTGCCCAATACCAACTATGATGCATAATTTTGCCATATATTATTTTTTAATTTTTCTTCATTTTTGTTTTTTTTTTCTTCTTCATTTTTTTGTTAGATGAATGGGAAAAATCTTTGTACATGCACATGGTAAGTCGTTAGACAATTTCACACGAGGGTCTCAATATTGTGTTGAGGAAATGTTGTTGGGCTGCGAACTGTTAAAAACTTAATACTTTCGCCCAAAAAATGGGGCAATTCTTATATGGTTATTGGAGGGAAAATACTGATGTCACTCACCAAATTACAACCGAATAGAATGAAATTTGCTTTTTCAGAAGAACCCAAATGTCAAATTACAACCGAATCGAATGAAATTTGTTTTTTTAGAAGAAACCAAATATAAAATCAGAGGATCGGTTAATATGACGGCAATATAGATTTATGATTCTATATGGACTATTTTTGCGTGGTTTTTAGAACACGCATATTAACATCACGTACGGATCGTATGAAATTTGCTTCTCCAGGAGGCTCCAGAAGTCAAATCTGGGATCGCTTTATATAAGGAATTATAGATCGATATGTAGAATCGTACATAACAAACCACATCACAATGAAAATTTCGCCTCAGGGGATTCAAGAAGTCAAATCTGTGGATAGGTTTATCTGGGGTTGCCAAGACGTAAAAGTCGAGCGCATTGCTATCCGGGGGTTTTGGTGGCCACTGTGTAGTACAAATGAGAAAGGAGGATTTCCTTTTTAAGACATTGTTGAAGGATGTGTTCTGAGTGTTATGGAGTTGAGTCCTCTTGGAATGTACATGGTCTGCGGCAGAAATATTTGTCTGTCCAGAGCTTAATTACATGACAATGACATTTATTGTGAACCTATGGTCGATGAGTACGTGGGTGGGGCTTGAGTTCTGATGTCCAGTAAATTTCATATGACCTCTTTGGCAAGTAAACCCGATCAGTTTGTTTATTCAAAAACTGCTCAATTTGGAGAGGCTTCTCATAAGAGAAACCCAAATTCGTTGATTGGCCACTTTCGTGCAAGCGAAGCATTTCATTGGGCTGATTTCTAGTCCAACTTTTTTATGCATCGGTGAACTCTTGCATTTTTGGAACTTGAATGGCTGTAGTCCAAGCTCATTTTTCACTATGGGTTTCATCAATTCTCGTCATATTTTAAGCTCACGGGGAAGATTTCTAGCACTGCTACGTGGATTTTGTAGAAATTGGAATTTCAATTTGGATAATTTTTGGTGTAGGGACAGTTTTGTGTTTTTTTTTTTTTTGCTTCCCCATGTTACTGAAATCAAATCTGGTGACCGGTTTATATTGGGAATGTATTGACCGCCTTACCCATATCACGGTATTCACGGTGGAACAATGTTTACCATGCTCGCCTTGTATACAAAGGTTAATGGGTTCAATCCCAGTTTCAACCAAACACAAAAATTTTTCAGCGGTGAATTAACCCCTCCCAGGTTAGGTTAGGTATAGTGGCAGCCACTTTAACTATTCCGTCCATTGTGATACCACAGTGGTGTACTTCTCTCTTATCACTGAATGCTGCCCGATTTTACCCACAAACAATTTTTTCTGATTCAATCACGAAATTAATTGATCCAATTAATCATTTAATCGTAATGTCGTCAATCACAGAAATGTGATTGAATTAAAAAAATTAATTGAAGGTCAATTAAAAAATTAATTGATCCAATTAAAAAATTAATTGATATTATTAATTTTTGTGAATGATTTTTGTTTCATTTAGAAAATGTGTTGAATCAAGTAAATTTTTAATAGAGTATTTTTAAAAACTCAATTAAAATTTGAATTGGAAAAATGTTCGTCAATTTTTTGAATGAAGACGAACGGAAGAACATCGCCAGTTCAACTCAGAATTTCACCACGACCAAGTTTGCCCGACTTGCATACAAAGGTTCATGGATTCAATCCCAGTATCGACTAAACACAAACTCGTTTTTCAGCAGTGGATCACCTCTTCTCAGTAGAGACAAAAATTTTTTTTCTGATTCAATCACGAAATTAATTGATCCAAATAATTTTTTAATTGAAATGTCTTCAATCACAGAAATGATAGTATCAATTCAAAATTTAATTGAAAGTCAATTAAAATATTAATTGATTCAATTAAAAAATTAATTGATCTTATTAATTTTTGTGATTGATTTTTGTTTCAATTACAAAAATTGTTCAATCAATTAATTAATAATTAATCTACCAAAATTTTATTTCTATAGAAAATTTTGTAAACATTTTATTTCTATAGAAAATTTTGTCAATTTTTTTTCTGTAGAAAATTTTGTTAAAATTTTATTTCTATAGAAAATTTTGTTAAAATTTCATTTCTATAGAAAATTTTGTTAAAATTTCATTTCTATAGAAAATTTTGTCTAAATTTTATTTCTATAGAAAATTTTGTTAAAATTTTATTTCTATAGAAAATTTTTTCAAATTTTATTTCTATAGAAAATTTTGTTAAAATTTCATTTCAATAGAAAATTTTGTCAAAATTTTATTTCTATAAAAAACTTTGTGCTAGAAGGTTTTAAGATATCTTGACATCGGCAAGCGTTACCGTGTTTAGAAGAAGTTTCTACGGAATCCATTGTGGAGGGTACATAAGCTTCGGCCTGGCCGAACTTACGGCCGTATATACTTGTTTCTACTTCCGATGCATCGATCCTTTTGGACAAGTCTTAGAAAGTATGGAATTTGACCGTTTTATAGAAAATCAAAAACAAAAACTAATAAAACATCCCCGCTGGGATTTGAACCTGTGCTGTTTGACTTCTTCACTTTCAAGGAAATTCTTTTGAGAAGGTTTTTTTGTTGATTTTTAATGGAAAAAATATATTTATATAAAAATATATGCAAAAAAAAAAAACAAAAACAAAATAAAAACGATGTATAACATAAAAAAAATATTTTTTTCAAATATTTCATAAAAAAAAAAATATTTAATAAAAATTGCCGCTGGTGAGATTTGAACCAGCGTTCTTCATTTTTTCATTTATAATAATAAAGAACATTTCAGGAAGTAGTTAGAATGTAATGCCGTGGTGTCATATTAGGTTCATGTCACAAACATTTGAATAGTCGTTTTGAAGCATCGTGTTCAATGGCGTTTGTGGCTGAGTGTGCTAAGGCATTCTGTTATGGTGCCAACAGATCAGGGTGCAAGTCCCGTTGGAAGCGAAGAAGTTTTTTAATTTGTAAAAATTAAATAATAATTGAAACCACTTCGAGAAGCTTTGAATCGCTCAGAAATATCACCAGCACTACTGAGAGGGGATCATCCACTTTTTGGCGCTCTGTCGAAGCAGGAATTGAACCCAGGACCCTTTGTAGGCAAGACGGGCATGTTAACCATTGCTCCCAGTTATGGGAGCATAATTGGGAGCAACTGACTCTGTGGTATTTTGGCCCATTCCCAGCGAAGCGCCGATTTGAAATAATCGACACTATAATATAATTTAGTGTCAATTTTACTCCCCAAAATGCTCAAGCATAAAAAACCAATGGATTGGGGTCCGGAAATTTTGGTAGTAGCAAAAAATACTGATAAAAATAAAAAAATGAAATTGGAAAAAAATTTTTTTTGTTTTTAGTTTTTTAAATTTCTCGATCCAAATGAACTTTCAATTCACATATTCTAAAGCAATGCAAAGTATCCAAAAATCGGGTACTTCTGTCTTATGACAAGTCCATGTTAAATTTATTGGAGATGATCCAGGTTGCACTACGTCCGGATCACATATTGGGGATCCAAACTACTTTTTTGGAAGCACCTTTTTTGCTGGCCAGTAATGCAGGTGACGTAGGGTATTTGGATCAAGTTTCAAAACTATAGCTTGCTTCGTTCCAAAGTTATCGTGATTTCATATTTATGTACGGAAGGACGGACATAGTCAGATCGACTTAGAATATTGGTCGGAGACCAACATTTCGATGCATTTAAAACGTAGTGACAAAGTTAGTATGGGGCTATATTGGCTCTTCTGGTTGAGAGTACGAGAATATTTAACAACTTAACCTACCACCCTATTTTGATATTTCACTCGCATTATTTATCCATCCTCATATGAATGACTTAATGCAACACCCCCAGTGTTTTGTTTACATTCAGGCTTAGAGAGTAAATGATTAATGGGGTGTTAACAGTGAGACCCACTAAGTGTTTCGATAAATCATACAAAACAAAAAACACACAAATAAAAACCATAACGTAAAAATAACCAAACCTCCAACTCTAGAGAATCATAAGAAAAATGTGGAAAATACTTCTGTAAGCCCCTTGAAGCTTGAACATATTCCTTGTGCCGCCGCATCACCGTAAAAGACCATCAAGCATTCAACAACATTGGAAATATTCTGCGAAGTACTAACATCAACATCAACATTTATGTTTCATTGGACTTTGAATGGGGAAAATAGTAACAAAAAAAAACGACTTTTTAATATGAAAAACTAACAAAGTTTTGAATAAAGGCAACATTTAATATGACTCTATGATGAAAGGCATAATCGAAAGAAAAATTAATGGGGTAGGTAGGAATAGATAAAGATTATGAAGCTAAAAGATTAATTCCCATTTATATTTTTTTTAATACTCCAAGAGAAGTGAAATTCTAATGAAATTCAATTTCCCGGTATTCATAAATTACAATTTCTCTTTGGAGTTCATTCCCACCCTATGATTTTTGTTCCATTCCATAAAGAAAACAAGTATAAAAAGTTATAAAATGAATAACATTATTAACTATTTCTCATTATAATTTCATAATGATTTTAATGGAGATTTGAGAGATTTTGTTTATTTTCCATCACCATAATTCACTTCCCCATTACCAACACTTAGTTTTTATTAATCTGTGGAAGTTATTTAAATGGGCAATGAAAAATTTTATATTTTCATAGTTTATAATACAAAATTAAATTAAATTAAATTAAATTAAATTAAATTAGGAAAATTACAGGAATGGAAATGGAAATGGATTTATTTGTTCTGCAGTTATGTTTCTAATGCCACTAGAAGACAGTAGGTTAGGTGGCAGCCCGATATATCAGGCTCACTTAGACTATTCAGTCCATTGTGATACCACATTGGTGAACTTCTCTCTTATCACTGAGTGCTGTCCAATTCCATGTTAAGCTCAATGACAAGGGACCTCCTTTTTATAGCCGAGTCCGAATGGCGTTCCATATTGCACTGAAACCACTTAGAGAAGCTTTGAAACCCTCAGAAATGTCACCAGCATTAGGTTAGGTTAGGTTAGGTTAGGTTAAAGTGGTAGCCCGATTAAGATTCAGGCTCACTTAGACTATTCAGTCCATTATGATACCACATTAACTAAAAGTACCCATTACATATGGGAACTTCTAGTTTTAACCGCTGAACCTTCTCTATTATTTACTTTTGTGGAACCAACCAGATTGCTCCAAAAACATTAGCAGACTGCTTAAGTTAACGTTTTCCAAATCCGCCAGTAATCTGAAGTTGCTTGCGCTTTACACAAAATGCGGGACACTCACACAAGAGGTGATTCTTTTTTCTCCGCATCATGACAGCTCATACAATAGTCATTATACCTCGCGCCAAAAGTTTTTGCAAAATCGCCTATCAGGCAGCGGCCCGTTATAGCAGATATCAGGAGTGATATCTGACGTCTCGAGAACATTAGCATATCTAGTGTGCGGTTTAAGTTGAAATGGGGCCA
The DNA here is from genome assembly GCF_050003625.1 of Haematobia irritans. NCBI lineage: Eukaryota > Metazoa > Arthropoda > Insecta > Diptera > Muscidae > Haematobia > Haematobia irritans. The sequence continues at coordinate 199,472,178 of NC_134398.1, forward strand.
TATTTGCTTGGTGTCGTTACAACACTTACAATTCTCCCATCGAACATTTGCCATCATAACAGCATTCTCACGCAGTATGAGCTTGCAGGTACCCTGGGGGCATACCAACAAATTCTAGTTCCCCTGGAATATGTAAGGTAGTCCCTAGCCTTGCCAACTCATCCGCTTCGCAGTTCTCCGGTATGTTCCTATGGCCAGGCACCCATATTAGGTGAATATTGTACTGCTCAGCCATCTCATTGAGAGATTGGCGGCAGTCGATGGCCGTTTTCGAGTTGAGGAACACTGAGTCCAAGGATTTTATTGCAGCTTGACTGTCTGAGTATATATTAATGCCCACATTTTTTGGAACATTACTTCTCAGCCAATTCGCCAGCTCTCTTATTGCTACTATTTCAGCCTGAAAAACACTACACTGATCAGGTAATCTTTTCGCTATTCGAAGTTCCAGATCATTAGAATATACTCCGAACCCCACTTGTCCATCCAATTTGGAGCAATCATTGTAGAAATCTATATATTCTTTATTCCCCGGGGTCTGTGTGCACCACGCCTCACTGATGGGGATTAGAGTCTCAAACTTTTTGTCGAAAAGTGGACTCGCCAAAGTGTAATCCACTACGTTAGGCACATCTGGCATTATTTTGAGGACCGAACTGTGACCGTAACTTTTTTCCGATCACAGCGATAGCTCGCGCAACCGAACAGCCGTTGTTGCAGCTGACTGTTTGGCCAAAATGTCTAAAGGCAATGGATGCAGCATGACATTAAGGGAATTTGTTCCTGTCTTGCTGAATGTGCCTGAAATACACAAACACGCCATACGCTGAACTTTATCTAAACAAGTCGGTTTCTGAAGTGCCGGCCACCAGACTACAACACCATATAGCATTATAGGTCTAACCACTGCCGTGTATGGCCAATGCACAATTTTTGGTTTTAGTCTCCACTTTTTTCCTATTGCCGTTTTGCACGAGTACAAAGCTACAGTTGCTTTTCTCGGCCTTTCTTCAATATTAAGCTCAAAGTTCAGCTTCCTGTCCAAAATAACGCCAAGGTATTTTGCACACTCACCAAAGGGAATTTCAATACCCCCTAAGGAAATAGGCCTAACCGTGGGAGTTTTGCGATCTTTGCAGTACATGACTAATTCTCTCTTTGCAGGATTTACCCCAAGACCATTGTCTTTCGCCCATTTCTCAGTCATCCGGAGGGCCCTCTGAATAATATCTCTGATTGTGGATGGGAATTTTCCCCTGACTGCCAGAGCCACATCATCTGCGTATGCCACCACTTTTATCCTTTCTTTTTCTAGGGTAACCAGAAGGGTATTTATAGCAACATTCCAAAGAAGAGGTGATAGAACTCCTCCTTGGGGAGTGCCTCTGTTCACATACCTTTGTATGTTTGCTTGTCCTAGTGTGGCTGAAAAGGCAATAGGGAAAAAGTGGGGACTAAGACCAAAAATTGTGCATTGGCTATACACGGCAGTGGTTAGACCTATAATGCTATATGGTGTTGTAGTCTGGTGGCCGGCACTTCAGAAACCGACTTGTTTAGATAAAGTTTAGCGTATGGCGAGCTTATGTATCTCGGGCGCATTTAGTAAGACAGGAACAGACTCCCTTAATGTCATGCTACATCTATTGCCTTTAGACATTTTGGCCAAACAGTCAGCTGCAACAACGGCTGTGCGGTTGCGCGAGCTATCGCTGTGGTCGGAAAAAATGTACGGTCATAGTTCGGTCCTCAAAGTAATGCCAGATGTGCCTAACGTAGTGGATTACACCCTGGCAAAACCACTTTTCGACAAAAAGTTTGAAACTCTAATTCCCAACAGTGAGGCGTGGTGTACACAGACCCCGGGGAATAAAAGATATATAGATTTCTATACTGATGGCTCCAAATTGAATGGACAAGTGGGGTTCGGAGTGTATTCTAAAGATCTGGAAATTCGAATAGCGAAAAGATTACCTAATCACTGTAGTGTTCTTCAGGCTGAAATAAGAGAGGTGGTGAATTGGCTGAGAAGTAATGTTCCAACAAATATTGGCATTAATATATACTCAGACAGTCAACCTGCAATAAAATCCTTGGACTCTGTGTTCCTTAACTCAAAAACGGCCATAGACTGCCGCAAATCTCTCAACGAGATGGCTGAGCAGTACAATATTCACCTAATATGGGTGCCTGGTCATAGGAACATACCGGGGAACTGTGAAGCAGATGTGTTAGCAAGGCTAGCAACTACCTTACATATTCCAGGGGAACTAGAATCTGTTGGTATGCCTCTGGCCACCTGCAAGCTCTTACTGCGTGAGAAGGCTGTTATGATGGCCAATATTCGAAGGGAAAGTTGCAAGGGTTGTAACGACACCAAGCAAATATGGCCCCATTTAAACTTAAACCGCACACTAGATATGCTAGTGTTCTCAAGGCGTCAGATAGCACTCCTAATATCTGCTATAACGGGTCGCTGCCTGATGGGCGAATTTGCAAAAACTATAGGTGCGAAGTATAATGACTATTGTATAAGCTGTCATGACGTGGAGGAAAAGGAATCAATTAAACACCTCTTGTGTGAGTGTCCTGCTTTTTGTGTAAGGCGTAAGCGAATTGTAGGAGCATATAGCTTTAGATTACTGGCTGACCTGGAAAACGTTAACTTAAGCAGTTTGTTAATGTTTTTGGAGCAATCTGGTTGGTTCCACAAAAGTAAATAATAGAGAAGGTTCAGTGGTTAAGACTAGAAGTGCCCATATGTAATAGGTACTTTTAGTTAAATGTGGTATCACAATGGACTGAATAGTCTAAGTGAGCCTGAAATTTAATCGGGCTGCCACTTTAACCTAACCTAACCTAACCTAGTGTGGCTGAAATACGTCTCTTCATTAGCAGTTCGTCTAACAGCCTAAGTATACATGGATCAACATTCAGAGTTGTCAGTCCATTTAATATCGAGCTCGGATGGACATTATTGAACGCCCCTTCGATGTCTAGAAACGCCACGATTGTGTATTCTTTGACAGATAGTGAGCTTTCAATAAAGCTGACTAGTTCATGTAATGCGGTCTCAGTAGACCTGTCCTTCGAGTATGCATGCTGTCGTTTCGAGAACAAACTTGAATCGATGCTAGTTCTAAGATAAATATCTATCATCCTCTCCAGAGTCTTAAGTATGAATGAGGATAAGCTGATTGGTCGGAAATCCTTCGCCCTCGAGTGAGAGGCTTTTCCCGCTTTAGGTATGAAAACGACCTTTGTTTCCCTCCACTTTCCTGGGATATATGATAAGTTGATACATCCTTTATATATCGCCGACAACCAGGGGATAATTTTGTCAGTTACTGCTTGTAACTCCGCCATCAGGTCCGGGGGATTTGAATGGTCCAAAGCTATTTAGCGTCCATCTTATTCTAGTTTCCGATACAATTTCCTCGACGGATGGATTATCCCACCAGCATTACTGAGGTGGGATAATCCACCGCTGAAAAGCTTTTTGGTGTTCGGTGAAGCAGGAATCGAACCCACGACCTTGTGTATGCAACGCGGGCATGCTAACCATCGCACCACGGTGGCTAGAAGGCAGTAGAAAATTAATTACAGGCAACACTGAAACAAATATGTACAATTTTTTACTAATGACTGTCATCGACAGTGGAATTAATTGGGTTGTGGTAACAATTGCCGATAGAAAATCATCTTAAAACTTCTTCACATATTACAATGAAATCTTTCAAACTTGGACACTCTGAGACCCGGACACCTCCCAAACGTGGACATTTGTCTGGGGATGTTTGATGTATTAACATATTAAAATTATCCTCTCATACCTGGATACCTCTCTCAAGGTGGACAAAATTTAGGCGAACGTGGGTGTCCACTAGATAGGGTCACGAAAAAAAGTTGATGCGGTTTTGTGACCTATTGACTTTGTAAAATCTCTGTAACTTTTAAGATTTGTATAATGATTATCAGAAATGGACATCATAGGGGTATACGAAGCGAAATAAAAAAATTAAAAATCAAATTTGACGTCGGAGTCAAAAATGACCAATGCACGAAATGTAGCCCCTGATCAACCACGAACAACGATATGCGTTTCTTTTCGATCGGACTTCAAATGACGACACAGCACAATAAATTGTATTTCGGGGGGTCGTAGGGTGCACGAAAAAAAGTTTTGGTGTTCTGAAATTGTCTTCGAATATGCTACAAAACTGGGGGGTGACCGCATCAACTTTTTTTCCTTTAGGCCGTGACCCTATCTAGTGACCACCTTCACTGAAACAAAAAGCACGTCCGGTTCCAAAGATTTTGTCTTTACTTTAAAAATTTTTGTATTGATTCCGAGCCAAAGAAGCACAGAATACAAGTAAGGATACTTTTAATTCTCCTTTAAATTTGGGTTTTGTGTACTTGCTTCTAGGAAGCAAATTTTAATTTTTCGCTTTTTCAGCTTTTTTATACCCACCACCATAGAATGGTGACGGAGGTATAATAAGTTTGTCATTCCGTTTTTAACACATCGAAATATAGATTTCCGACTATATAAAGTATATATATATTCTTGATGATGGAGAAATTCTAAGACGATATAAGCATGTCCGTCTGTCTGTCTGTTGTAATCACGCTACAGCCTTCAATAATGGCGCCATCGTCCTGAAATTTGGCACAGATTCGTGTTTTTTTGCAAGCAGGTCAAATTCGAAGATGGGCTATATAGGTCCAAGTTTTGATATAGTGGAGTCGAGTCAATTTTCCTCGACTCCGGCTCCGTCTCCAGCATTTCTTATTAGCCTCCACTCCGACTCCGACTCCGACTCTAGGTGGTGTACCTAAATCTCATTTTAACAGTATTCAAACAGTATTTTTAAGGTTACAAAAATAGACCGATATATTTGTTCCATTTTGCCATATGTGTTTATATATACAAAAGAACTCTAATTTTAAATGTTGATATGACTCGAAGACAAACCTCAGCATTTTTGGGATGTGAAGAACTCTACATTTTAATTTCAGGCCAACAAATTAAAATACGACACAAGTCTATATAGAGACCACATCAAAATATGGGTAGATAAGAACATCCTCCAGAATATCTATATATATAAAATTCAATTTATGTTTGTTTATTTGTTTGTTTGTTTGTTTGTTTGTATGTACCGAGTTGGCTCCGAAACGGCTGAACCGATTTACTTGAAACTTGCAGAGATCATAGGGGGCGTTCATGTGGTGAAAATAGGGTACCTCATTTTTTGACACCTGGTCGCGGAGGGGGACCCCCCCTTTGTCGGACTTTTTGAAAATTGGCCGATTTGCTTGAAATTTTCATTGAAGATTGGGGTTGGCATCTAGACAAAGATCCGCTACTTTTTATTTCGATATTTGGCGGAGGGGGCCTCTCCTTTGTTCGACTTTTTTTAAAGTACAGTAAAAAAACTAAAATTCTCTAAATTATCTGAGATTTACAGAGAACATGTGGTGAGGTTATGGAATTAATATGGGGTACCCGATGATTTCATATGTGGGTGGGGAGGGGGACCTCCCCCTTGCCCTACTTTTTGAAACTTGGAACAAAATTATGCGATTTGCTTGAAATTTTCATTGAATGTTGGGGTTGGCATGTAGACAAAAATCCGCTACATTATTTTTCGATATTTGGTCGGTGAGGGGGACCACCCCTTTGCCCAAATTTTGTTTTTTTTTTTTTTTGAAAGTTCAAACAAAACTAAACTCCCCCGACTGAAATTTTACAGAAAAAATGGGTTACAAAATTTATACCAGGTTCCTGATTTTTTAATAAAAATAAAAGGGCATAGGGAGACATCCGCTCTTAAGTACATACAGAGAAACAATTAAACTTTACCGAGTTACTTGAAATTTACAGAGGACTGGGGAGAAATCGTAACCTACGTCAACCGTAATAGTTGATACCTGATTTTTTGATATTTGGGCGGAAGAGGGGGCGCCCCTTTAGGCTTATAATTTGCTTAACATTTTCTGGGACGTTTACAAAAGATACGCTTTTCGACATTTGGTCGGGGAGGAGGTCCTCCTCTAAAACTACAAAAAAATTTAAGTTTTCTTAAAATTTACAAAAGCAGTGGGGGAAGGTAATGAACGAAGAGGCAACCTTCCTTGCCCCACACTTGAAGGAAAGTTTCAAGAATTTTCAGTGAAGGTTAGGGGTGTCGATATTGTATCGGGGAAAGTGACGTCCCTTTAAAACAATAGAGCAAAATTTAAACATCTCCGATCTACTTGAAATTTACAGGGACGTGGCAGGAGGTGATTAAATTTATACATAATTTTTAAATTAGTATATGATTTTTCGATATCTGGTTGGGGAAGGGGAAAATTGAAATAAACTTTATCGATTTACTTCGATAGAATTTATAGGGACCATTGAGTAGTTGCGAAATTAATATAGGGTACGTGATAGTCCGATATCAGGTCGGAGTGGAGCGAAGGTGGGGAGAGGGTTCCCTTTTGTCCGTTTTTTTTTTTCTTAAATTGAAAGTAGAGGGTTGTCCGTAAATGGGAACTCGGTATATAATTTTATGATTTTTGCACAGGCCTCTGCCAGACTTCTTTTTAGTCTTCATTTTAGTAAAGAGAGGGTTCCCTTTTGTCCGTTTTTTTTTCTTAAGTTGAAAGTAGAGGGTTGTCCGTAAATGGGAACTCGGTACATAATTTTATGATTTTTGTACAGGCTTCTGCCAGACTTCTTTTTAGTAAAGAACTTAAATTTACATGAAATTGGCAGCCAACGTAGAGGGTGCATCATTTTCCAACATTTTAGAAAATGTTAAATGTTAATGGTAAAATTTTCTACTACTTTTGCTTTGTCCGATTTATTGGATGGGAAACAGTAATTCTTTGTATGTTACTATAATATAGTGCTTAATTTTCAGATATGTTGAGGAGAAGGATACCTTTCCTTGACAAACCCCACTTAAAATTCACAAGAAATATAGAAGATTGTCCAACTACTTGAATACAGAACATTATTAAAAAAATTTGGAGGAAAGGGTACACCCTCTCCCGCCGTATTTACGAAAAATCAAGTAGTCCGATTTGTTTAAAAGAATTGAAATCTTTTCGAATTTGTTTTCAGCACGAAGGATATAGTTGACTAAGTTAATGCAAAATGTTCCTCCGCTTCGGAAGGCGCAGCGAAGCGGGCCGGGTTACGCTAGTGTATTTATAAAAACACAAAATTTCAAAAAATAATTAGGCTTCCAGAAGTTTTAGAAGTAAAATCCTGGTATTGGTCTATATAGGCATTTTATAAAAAATAAATTTACATAAAAAAGAAAAATAATAATAAAATCAAAATGTCGGACTAATCATGTGTCGGATATATAAAACAAACATAAACTGTCAAAAATTAGGACGGGCGGAATTTAAAATAACAACTACCAGGAATAGATGGACAGTTACGAATATTGTTTCTATAAAAGTAAAACGGTGAAACATCGATTTATAAATAGTCTATCAGTTATGGACATTACAGGCCATTAATTTAATGTAAAGAATTTCGAGTGGCTTTGATGAAACAAACTTTCTCCCAAAAGACTGGCAGTGACATCGAGTGTATATTTCTCAAGTAATTATGTAGGGCTATCTCATCAAAATCTGGGCCGACGGGAAAATTCCGCATTTGTTTCATTTCAAAATTTCTGATAAACCTTATGAAAATTTTAGACTGGGAAAAATTTCTTTAAAAAAATCGGAAGTTGGGTTTAAATGTGTTGCTATATCACAAAATTGTCCGGTGTGACATATCTTCGAACTCGACATGCCTGCCAAAAATTCAGAACGTTAGGTTCTACTGTTATATTGCCTTAAAATTGTACCTTTATCAAGAGTATATATAGGGACAAAAATCGATATTTTAATATGTTAAAAATGGACAATGCAATTGACCAATTCAGCCCATATTTTAGTCAAACCTAATTTTTACATCACCGTGAAATTTCACCCGTATAAATACACTTTAAATGGCCTGAAATCCAGTACTTCGTTTTTTGTTGTTCGATTGAAAACCTTAATGGAATCTAATTTGTCGAAATATTTCTTTAGTTAGAAAGATATGAAGTGACAAAATTTTCTAAGAAATAAAATTTTGACAAAATTTTCTATAGAAATAAAATTTTGACAAAATTTTCTATAGAAATAAAATTTTGACAAAATTTTCTATAGAAATAAAATTTTGACAAAATATTCTATAGAAATAAAATTTGGCAATGTTTTCTATAAAAATAAAATTTTGGTAGATTATTTTTGGCTCGAGTAGCAACCATGATTATGAACCGATATGGACCAATTTTTGTGTGATTGGGGATCGGCTATATATAACTATAGACCGATATGAACCAATTATGGCATGGTTATAAGCGGCCTTATACTAACACCACGTTGCAAATTTCAACCGGATCGGATGAATTTTGCTCCTCCAAGAGGCTGCCGAGATCACATCTGGGGAACGATTTATATGGGAGCTATATATAATTATGGACCGATATGGACCAATTCTTGCGTGTTTGTTAGAGACCACATTCTAACACCATGTTCCAAATTTCAGCCGGATCGGATGAATTTAGCTCCTGCAAGAGGCTCCGGAGGACAAATCTGGGGAACGATTTATATGGGGGCTATATATAATTATGGACCGATATAGACCAAATCTTACATGGTTATTTTAGACCATATAATAACACCACGTACCAAATTTTAACCGGATCGGATGAATTTTGCTCCTCTAAGAGGCTCCGGAGGTAAAAACTGGGGATCGCCTTATATGGGGCCTATATATTATTATGGACCAATTTTGGCATGGTTATTAGAGACAATATACTAACACCACGTTCCAAATTTCAATCGGATCGGATGACTTTTGCTCCTCTAAGAGGCTCCGGAGGTCAAATCTGGGGATCGGTTAATATGGGAGCTATATATAATTATGGGCCGACGTGGACCAATTTTTGCATGGTCATTAGAGAACATATACCAACACCATGTACCAAATTTCAGCCGAATCGGATGAAATTTGCTTCTCTTAGAGGCTCCGCGAGCCAAATCGGGGGATCGGTTTATATGGGGGCTATATGTAATTATGGACCGATATAGACCAATTTTTGCATGGTTTTTAGAGACCATATACTAACACCATGTACCAAATTTCAGCCGGATCAGATTAAATTTGCTTCTCTTAGAGCAATCGCAAGCCAAATTTGGGGGTCCGTTTATATGGGGGCTATACGTAAAAGTGGACCGATATGGACCAATTTTTGCATGGTTGTTAGAGACCATATACTAACATCATGTACCAAATTTCAACCGGATCGGATGAAATTTGCTTCTCTTAGAGGTTGCGCAAGCCAAATCTGGTGATCGGTTTATATGGGGCCTATATATAATTATGGACTGATATGGACCAATTTTTGCATGGTCATTAGAGACCAAATACTAACATCATGTACCAAATTTCAGCCGGATCGGATGAAATTTGTTTCTCTTAGAGGCTCCGCAAGCCAAATCGGGGGATCGGTTTATATGGGGACTATATGTAATTATGGACCGATGTGGGTCGATTTTTGCGTGGGTGTTAGAGGTCATATACTAACACCTAAATTTCAACCAGATCGGACGAAATTTGTTGCTCCTAGAGCCTCCGCAAGCCAAATCTGGGGGTCGGTTTATATGGGGGTCCGATATGGTCCATTTGCAATACCATCCGACCTACATCAAAAACAACTACTTGTGCCAAGTTTCAAGTCGATAGCTTGTTTCGTTCGGAAGTAAGCGTGATTTCAACAGACGGACGGACGGACATGCTCAGATCGACTCAGAATTTCACCACGACCCAGAATATATATACTTTATGGGGTCTTAGAGCAATATTTCGATGTGTTACAAACGGAATGACAAAGTTAATATACCCCCATCCTATGGTGGAGGGTATAAAAAGACAACAAAGAATTCACTTTTTCTTTTGAGCATAGATTTAATTGCAAAGTGGACAAAGAGATCGATTAAAATCGCATTATTTTTTTTACTTTTTCTTTACCATATGATCCTTTGTCGAAAGCCTATACACTTCTCAGCTTTTAGTTTAATTTTATAAACTTCTCTTAAATCGCTATATACAAATTAAATAAAAATCTCTATTACTTGAATACCTTTTCATTTTGTTTCTCAAAAAAAAAAAAAAACAAAAGCAAAAACAACAAGAAACAACTTTCTTTATAAAAGCTAAAGAAATCAGAAAAAAAGCAATTTCCGAACAAAAAGACAAGGGAACAAATAATTTTTCTCCCTCAGACACCACAAGAAAAATAACATTCTTTATAAATTATTATTCCCTTTATAATATCAGCAACTATCATTGTCACTATCTTGCGTACACAAATTGAAACTGCTCCAAGTTCCCTTGTGATACCTCTGATGTTGTCATTGAAGTAAACTTCCCATAGTTCCCCCCTCCCACCCTCGCATCCATCAGGAAATCTTTGACACAAGAAATGACTAAAGATTGTGACAAAATAACGGTGAGAAACAAGTCTTCTTTCTCGGTAATAGCTTATTGTGAATGATAAGTACATTTTGAAAGGATAATGGGGAGGAAGTAAAGCGACAATAACAACAAAACCACCAGCGATAGCAACAGTAGTTTAGCTTAAGACAATTTAAATGACGCTTCTAGGGGGTGTGGGAGAGGTAGTAACATTTAAAAGACAAAGAACACCAAAAAGGTGGAAACTTTCACAATAACACAAAATAGGAAAAGCAACAACAGTAACAACTACAACGACAACAATAGAAAAGGCAATCACATTTTTAACGGATTACAGTAAAAGCCCTTATAAACACACGCACACTTATATCTTGAATGTACCCTTTTTGTGTGCCAAACAAATACAAACCCGCACCTCAATGCACTCACACGCATTGCAAAACATTTGTAAGCTCTCAGAGATTTATGTAGCCACATTTACAGGAACAAAGTAAGTATAACGGATATTAAGATATGAATCAAAAACTAACGCTCTCAATTGTTTTTGTACACCCCGGTAAACACACAACAGTCATCTATGGATGCGTAATAGTGGGTATTTGTTATAGCGAAAACTATAGATGGGACGAATTTTTGTTTTTTGGAAAATACAAGTAAGGAAATTCTACAGTTAAGCAAGACCTACTACAAGGTGGCTGATATGTATTGCAACTAACATCAGGTTGCTATTGCTTTCATGAAATCATGGAATTCAAACCGAATTTGGTTTTCTCCTATTAGAAGCCATTCCAAATTGAGCAGTTTGTCAGCCATCAAATTGATCAAATGGTGTGTGCTGATTTTAATAATACATCTACATACAAACATTGTTAATTTGAAGGTATGAAAATATTGATTATATTTTTAAAATTTGTGTCGAATATTAATATTAATTTTTATTTAATTATTCAGCTATGGTAAGCCAGATTGAAGATAAATTTATAATTACGTTATAATTACGTTAAAGTTAAAAAAAAAATATGGACCAGAAAAAAAATAAAGCATATATATCTCGCAAATATATGCAAACGTCCTTTTCCCAACAAAACCTTCTTTATTTTAAACTTTAAATACTCGTATTGTTTTCGTAAACACAAAAAATTTCATTTGATGCTACTATTTTCCTACATCATCCAAAAAAAATTGCATTTAATATGTTCTTCACAAAGAAAATTATAACATTCTCAAAATTCTCAGTGACGTTGAAAAATCCACAGCCTAACAAATAATGACCATTTGGCAGTGTTGCCAGCGAAAATTTCGGTTTACCATACAAGGATAAAAAAAGTTCCCTACTTTACCCTACAATCCCAAAAAAAATTCCCTACAATATTTTTCGTTAAATTTAAACAAAATTTTGAAAACAATAAAATATATAAAGAAATTTAAAAAAATAATAATAATTAATAATCTTTGTATCCTTATGTTTGCCTGCCATCAATGCAAGCTGATTTAATGTTCAAATTATTTATACTAAATTTTATTAAAATGTTTATTCGAGCTTATTGAACAAGAAGGGAATTGATTCCGATTCGTATTTTAAGGTCATGAACAATATGTTTTTTCAGTGCATAATACGAACCGAAAATTTTCGGTTTACCCTACAAGGATAAAAAAAAGTTCCCTACCTTCCCTTTCAATCCCGAAAAAAAAAAACAATTTTCGTCAAATTTAAACAAAATTTAGAAAACAAAAATGGTTCTTTGTGCTTTATTATCTTAAAACATTCGAAGATTCAAAGTATATTACGTAAAGTTGCAACTGTATTACCACCACGGTTGCCACAATTGGTAAAATTCTAACAAAAAATAGTAGATTTTTTTCTGTTTGGTAGATTGATAGAATTCTTGATGGTTTGGTAGATCAAGTCTCCATATAAATAAAATTTTGGAAAACGTTTATATAAAAAATTGAGAAAATTTTCTATAGATATAAAATGTTAAGAAAAAAGTTTATAGAAATAAAACTTTGAGAAAAAATTATATAGAAATAAAATTTTCAGAAAATTTTCTATAGAAATAAAATGTTAACAAAATTTTCTATGGAAATACAATTTTAACAAAATTCTCTATGGTAATAAAATGTTAACAAAATTTTCTATGGAAATACAATTTTAACAAAATTTTCTATGGAAATACAATTTTGACAAAATTTTCTACAGAAATACAATTTGACAAATTTTCTATAGAAACAAAATTTTGAAAAAATTTTCTATGTAAATAAAATTTGAACAAAATTTTCTATGGAAATACAATTTTGACAACATTTTCTATAGAAATAACATTTTGACAAAATTTTCTACGGAAATACAATTTTGACAAAATTTTCTATAGAAATAAAATTTTGACAAAATTTTCTACAGAAATAAAATTTTGACAAAATTTTCTAAAGAAACAAAATTTTGACAAAATTCTCTATGGAAATAAAATTTTGACAAAATTTTCTATAGAAATAAAATTTTGACAAAATTTTCTATCGAAATACAATTTTGACAAAATTTTCGATAGAAATTGTTGACAAATTTTCTACAGAAATAAAATTTTGACAAAATTTTCTATAGAAATAAATTTTTGACAACATTTTCTACAGAAACAAAATGTTGACAAAAGTTTCTATGGAAATAAAATTTTGACAACATTTTCTATAGAAATAAGAGTTTGACAAAATTTTCTAAAGAAACAAAATTTTGACAAAATGTTCTATTGAAATACAATTTTTTAAAAATTTTCTATAGAAATAAAAGTTTGCCAAAATTTTCTACAGAAATAAAATTTTGACAAAATTTTCTATGGAAACAAAGTTTTGACAAAATTTTCTATAGAAATACAATTTTGACAAAATTTTCTATGGAAATAAAATTTTGACAACATTTTCTATAGACATAAAATTTTGACAAATTTTCTATAGAAATAAAATTTTGACAAAATTGTCTATAGAAACAAAATTTTAAGAAAATTGTCTATGGAAATAAAATTTTGACAACATTTTCTATAGACATAACATTTTGACAAATTTTCTACAGAAATAAAGTTTTGACAAAATTTTCTATAGAAATAAAATGTTGACAAAATTTTCTATAGAAATAAAATGTTGACAAAATTTTCTATGGAAATAAAATTTTGACAACATTTTCTATATAAATAAAATTTTGACAAAACTTACTATGGAAATAAAATTTTGAAAAAATTTTCTATAGAAACAAAGTTTTGACACAATTTTCTATCGAACTACAATTTTGACAAAATTTTCTATCGAAATACAATTTTGACAAAATTTTCTATAGATATAAAATTTTGACAAAATTTTCTATAGAAATAAAAGTTTGGCAAAATTTTCGACAGAAATAAAATGTTGACAAAATTTTCTACAGAAATAAAATGTTGACAAAATTTTCTACAGAAATAAAATTTTGACAAAATTTTCTATAGAAATAAAATTTTGACAAATTTTCTATAGAAAGAAAATTTTGACAAAATTTTCTATGGAAATACAATTTTGACAAAATTTTCTATAGAAATAAAATTTTGACAAAACTTTCGATAGAAATTGTTGACAAATTTTCTACAGAAATAAAATTTTGACAAAATTTTCTATAGAATTAAATTTTTGACAAAATTTTCTACAGAAACAAAATTTTGACAAAATTTTCTGTAGAAACAAAATGTTTACAAAATTTTCTATGGAAATACAAAAAATTTTCTATAAAAACAAAATTTTGAAAAAAAATGTTGTATGGAAATACAATTTTGACAAAATTTTCTATGGAAATACCATTTTGACAAAATTTTCTATGGAAATAAAATTTTAACAAAATTTTCTATGGAAATACAATTTTGACAACATTTTCTATAGAAATAACATTTTGACAAAATTTTCTATAGAAATAAAATTTTGACAAAAATTAATAAATTCGAAACAAACATGTCTCTTTTCCTATCGAATTTATTTCGGCATAAGACGGCTATCATGCAAAACCTTTTTTCGGAAGGTTCAAGTGTGGTTTATTGTTGGGTTTAATGAACTGCCTGAATTTATTCTGATAATTGGTTGATAGTTTTGCTGCAAGTAGAGGATGTTGATGAGGAATGTGGTAATTCCGAAACGTGCGTCCATCCAACCATCTTGCAGTCTATAGGGCTTTGCCCAAGTAAATTTGACAAACATTCTTTTTCTCTGTTGGTTAAGCTACACTTGTAGTTTAGTCAATGCATGGTTTTAAGCCGAAATAAAATTTTGACAAAATTTTCTATAGAAATAAAAATTTGACAAAATTTTATATATAAACAAAATTTTGACAAAATTTTCTATGGAAATACAATTTTGACAACATTTTCTATAGAAATAACATTTTGACAAATTTTTCTAAAGAAACAAAATTTTGACAAAATTTGCTATGGAAATAAAATTTTCTATCGAAATACAATTTTGACAAAATTTTCTATAGAAATAAAATGTAGACAAATTTTCTACGGAAATAAAATTTTGGCAAAATTTTCTATATAAATAAAATTTCGACAAAATTTTCTATAGAAACAAAATTTTGACAAATTTTCTAGGGAAATACAATTTTGACAAAATTTTCTATAGAAATAAAATTTTGACAAAATTTTCTATAGAAATAAAATGTTGACAAATTTTCTACGGAAATACAATTTTGGCAAAATTTTCTATATAAATAAAATTTCGACAAAATTTTCTATAGAAACACAATTTTGACAAATTTTCTATGGAAATACAATTTTGACAAAATTTTCTATAGAAATAAAATTTTGACAAATTTTTCTATAGGAATAAAGTTTTGACAAAAGTTTTGACATTTTTTTTTTTTTGCACAAGTAGTAACCATGGCTACCACACATTGTTAAAGATCAGGCCTTGGCGGCTTCTAATTTCTTCCTGTAGAGCCACCAAAATGTAAAAATTATTAAAAATTGTATTGAGAATGTGTTGATAGAATTCTTGATGGTTTGGTAGATCAAATCTCTATAGAAATATAATTTTGGAAAAAGTTTATATTAACCATGGTTACCGCACATTGTTAAAGATCAGGCCTTGGCGGCTTCTAATTTCCTCCTGTAGAGCCACCAAAATGTAAAAATTATTAAAAATTGTATTGAGTGAAAAAGTACCTACGTTATGCCCCTATGTTCCTACAAAACGCTATATATTAGAGAAAAAAAAACTACATGTAGTGAATTTCCCCATACGTCTGGCAACACTGCCATTAGGTTATATCGCTCTTGTAAATGCTTTACTAAAGTTTAATTTTCAATTCTTTTTTATTTTAGGGGATCGAAATATCGAATTTTAAAAAAGAACATAAACTTAAACGTTGACCTCAAGTTTGATTACGTGAAATAAACCATAAGGTAAAGATTATTTTTGTCGTGTCAAATTGCTCGTATTACACTGTACGATAGTCCCTTCAAACTCGTATCCATCGATCTTGGGTCAATATAAATGCCGAATATTATAGAAAAAAATTTCCTAAATACAAAATCTCCAGATTTATTTCTTATTTCAACCAAACTGGTTAAAATTTGAGGTATGTAGATGCTCAATATATCAAATCCTGGAACAATATAGTCCACCTTCGTGCTGACAGACAAAATACGAGTCTGCACACAGTGTTAGCACGATTGCTTCGTTGTTTAGACTATGGCGTGTTTACAAACAACAGACGAACATCAACAGACGAGGAATTGCACTAAGGATATATTTTCTCATATTATTTTACTAGAATACATTATTGAATTTATTATGATACCCTTCATCACTACTGTGGTACAGGGTATAATAAGTTTATCCAGTTGTATGTAACGCCAAAGAGGAGCAGTCTGAAACCCATCGTTTAGTATAACGATCGTCTTACAATTAAATTCTGAGTCGTCTTGACGATGTCCGTCTGTCTGTTTATGTATTTTTGTGTGCAATCTACAGCCCGCAGTTTAAGTACCATCGTCCTGAAATTTGGCATATGATATTTCTTCGGGTCAAAGACAATTGCTATATATTTTGAAAAAATCGGTTGTATATTCGATGTAGCTGTCGATTTGACAATAAGTGACATGGTTATGGACCAATCTTCTTCAAATTTCGTACATCTGAATGGTTCAGATTTCGATATACCATAGCCCCCACATATATATTTTCCACCCTATATGCTGTTATAAGGCCCTAGAGGACAGAATTTTAAAATGATTGGCTTCAGATTTTGCACAAGAAGTATAACTGATGGCATCGTCAAATTAATGAAATCGAAAAAAAAATCGTTAAAAAATAGAAGGCGCTTTTTAATACATTATTTCAAAGGCATTTTTTTATTTGAAACATCATTGATTTTTACAAATGAAAAATTACCCAGAAAAAGTTCTCTTTAATTTCGAAACACTCCAGTTTCCAGGATATTCGAAGAAGTATTATCCGCTATTAGTTCACTATGTATCCCCATAATAACCAACAAAGACAAAGTTACTTACCAGAATTGGGTTCGGCTTTGATTATATCTTTTGAATGACGTCAAGCACATGAAAGTGGGAAAACGGAAAGAAAACACTAAACAAATTATTTGTGGGCGTTTATGTTTTATTGTCAGAGATAGAGAAATGCTTAGGAAAACAATGCTTCCTCTTTGTATATCTCCTTGAATTTATTACAAGGTAGAATTGTCTTCTTCCAATGATAGTCTTCGTTAAAGTAGAAAAAAGAAAAAGAGTTAAACCCATATCAACATTGAAATGTATAAGTCAACAATAAAACTTTTAACATATAAAACTAACTTTAAGCTTATCAACAGCGTAAAATATGTGGAGCTTATCGACAATGTATGAGGCCTCAGGCAGGCCAAAATTATTTTAAGGAAACATTAAATAAATTTCTAAGTGCCGTAACATAAAAAAGTTTTTGTTTTATCAAAGCACAATGAAAATATATATGGGATGATCTAATATAAATTTTAATTCTACAATACCTTAAATTTGAGAAGACCAAAAGACCAGAGCCCTTTTTTGCATCAGGTAATCAAACTCAAAATATGCCAACAAAAAAAGATCTGATCTAATTATACCTTCCACCATAGGATGTGGGTATATTAACTTTGTCATTCCTTTTGAAACACATCGAAATATTGCTCTAAGACCCCATAAAGTATAT
The DNA here is from genome assembly GCF_050003625.1 of Haematobia irritans. Lineage (NCBI taxonomy): Eukaryota > Metazoa > Arthropoda > Insecta > Diptera > Muscidae > Haematobia > Haematobia irritans. Next base: position 199,489,891 of record NC_134398.1, read on the forward strand.
ATATTCTGGGTCGTGCTAAAATTCTGAGTCAATATAAGCACGTCCGTCCGTCCGCCGTCCGTCTGTCTGTTGAAATCGCGTTAACTTCCGAATGAAACAAGCTATCGACTTGAAACTTGGCATAAGTAGTTGTTATTGATGTAGGTCGGATGCTATTGCAAATGGGCCATATTGAACCACTTTTACGTATAGCCCCCATGTAAACCGACCCCCAGATTTGGCTTGCGGAGCCACTTATAGAAGCAAATTTCATCTAATCCGGTTTAAATTTGGTACGTCGTGTTAATATATGGTCTCTAACAACCATGCAAAAATTGGTCCATCTCGGTCCATGATTATATATAGCCCCCATATCGACCGATCCTCAGATTTGACCTCCGGAGCCTCTTGTAGGTGCAAAATTTATCCGATCCGGTTGAAATTTGGTACGTCGTGTTAGTATATGGTCTCTAACAACCATGCAAAAATTGGTCCTTATCGACCTATAATTTTATATAGCCCCCATATAAACCGACCCGCAGATTTGGCTTGCGGACCCTCTTAGAGAAGCAAATTTCATTCGATCCGGTTGAAATCGGGTACGTGGTGTTAGTATATGGTCTTTAACAACTAAAGGGTGATACGGTCAAAATTTGGTCAAGGGAAAACGCGTGTAAATCGGTGAAATCGTTTATTTAAAAATCAAATTAAATTTCTTTTTCAAGCTCAATTAGTATAAAATTCAGGAAAAATATTCAGTTAGGCTTTCGCTTTTCCAAATCCGAATTGCCGGGCCTCACGCTTGACACCTGCCATCAGATTTTGTACAGCCACCTTGTCCACCTTCTTCGCCGCAGAAAGCCAGTTTGCCATGAACTGCTGCTCGTCCTTAGCAGGTTTTTTTGGTCTTCTTTAGGTTCCGCTTGACAATAGCCCAGTATTTCTCAATTGGGCGCAGCTCTGGCGTGTTGGGAGGGTTCTTGTCCTTGGGAACCACCTGCACGTTGTTGGCGGCGCACCACTCCATGGCCTTTTTACCGTAATGGCAAGATGCCAAATCCGGCCAAAACAGTACAGAACAACCGTGTTTCTTCAGGAAAGGCAGCAGACGTTTATTCAAACACTCTTTCACGTAAATTTCTTGGTTGACAGTCCCGGAAGCTATGAAAATGCTGCTTTTCAAGCCACTTTGACAGTTTTATGTGCTTGAAAATATCTGCTACCTTTCCCCTTCCTTTTGCCGTATAAAACTCCTGTCCCGGAAGCTGCAGCTTTGACGTAGGTTTCGTCGTCCATTACCACGCAGTCAAACTTCGTCAGAATCGTCGGGGATCGCGCGTTGGCCGTCGTATTTTGTTTATCATCGCGATTTGGAGTCACTACCTTCTTGTAAGTCGATAGTCCGGCTCGTTTTTTGGCTCGATGCACGGTTGTAGACGATACACCCAGCATATTTGCGGCATCTCGGAGAAAGAGGTTAGGGTTTCGCTTGAAACTACCGGCAACTCTCTTTGTCGTCTCAGCGGCTTCCGGTTTTCGATTTCCCCCCGATCCAGACTTCCTGGCTGTCGACAAACGTTCCCCAAACACTTTAATTATATTTGTAACGGTTGATTTGGCAACTTTTAGCGATTTTGCCAGCTTTGCGTGCGAGTAGCTCGGATTTTCGCGATGCGCGAGCAAAATTTTGATACGCTGCTCTTCTTGCTTGGACGGCATTTTGACAACTGAAGAGTGAATTCCAAAATCAAAATAGGAGCAATATTCTACACACACACCTTCAAAATGAGGGGTTTCAGGTTTTTTAAATGCAAAATTGAAAGAAATACGTCAAGTTTATATTGACCAAATTTTGACCGTATCACCCTTTATGCAAAAATTGGTCCATATCGGTCTATAATTTTATATAGCCCCCATATAAACCGATAACCAGATTTGACCTCCGGAGCCTCTTGGAGGAGCAAAATTCATCCATCGCGCTAGTATATGGCCGTCTATAGTTATATATAGTCAATCCCCAAACACACAAAAATTGGTAAATATCGACAAATATAATCTACCAAAATTTTATTTATATAGAAAATTTTGTCAAACTGAATTATACTCGTATACGTTTTTAATCGGCCTTTTTGTTGTTTAATATATACCCCGTATGAACTAACCTACAATTTAGAAGACGGTGTTAAGAAGTTTTAAGATACCTTGTCATCGGCAAGTCTTACCGCAACCCAAGTAATTCGATTGTGGATGACAGTCTTTAGTAGAAGTTTTTATGCAATCCATGGTGGAGGATACATAAGATTCGGCCTGGTCGAACTTATGGCCGTATATACTTGTTTTAATTTTAACTCTTTACTGCATTAAATTTAAGCAGACAATAAAAATTGAACCATCTCCTGCATAAAGTAAACAAACTCAAAAGATTTTACTGCAAAACCTAAATCTTTACGGCTAAATTCTGTTTTAATTTCAAAATTTTCATATTAACTTTAATCACTACATTGATGTCTTCTAAAGTTCAACATATATCTGTCGCATTGTCCTGTGCTTTTATATCGCAAAATTAACAATTTCCTTTGTTGACTTTAGATGCAATAAAGACTTTTTTTCTAAATTGGAACTAAGCAATCAATTTCCTACACCTCTCTTTCATTTGCTTTATTAGTCCGATATTTTTCGAACATTCATTCTCATAACTATCACATGAAAAGCAATAATGATCACATGCTGATGTTACATGAGTACATGACAACATGTACTTCAACACTTACATATGCCTCATACTTGCAAACGCACACACACACACACACAGCACCAAATTGCCTGCATCCCCATATAAACCATGTTGAATGTAAGGACCCACATCAATATTTTGCACTTCACTCTTCGGTCCAAAAAAGGCTTCTTTTTTTCTCATGCCAAAACAACACCATGATAGCCATGGCATGCTACCACAGTAACTATCAGCAACAGACCTTTGTAGCATAAAGTCATACCTGTGTATAGTTTACCTGATATTCTAGTCTTCGTATAACTTGAATATTCATTGGAGCTGATGAAGACCAACAAGTGACCAATACAAATTGGTCGATGTGGAAGATTCTCAAATACCATTAAATATGGATTCAAACGAGAAATATTAAGAAATAAACTAAACTAATGTGCTAGGCCAAAAGTTCGGCTTGATCGAATCGTAAATACCCACCAGCAAGGATCGCATTTATAATAATTTTTTTTTTTTTTGAGGTGTGTAGTTAACTTAAAGACTAATCATTGCCCATGGCGTTATTTTGGCTAGGAAGCTGAACTTTAAGCTTAATATTGAAGAAATGGTGAGAAAAGCCATGGAAGCTTTGTCATCGTCCAAAAAGACAATAGAAAGAAGTACATATAGTAGTAAGTTCGGCATTGCCGAATCTTAAATACCCACCAGCATGAATCAAATATACTATTATACTTCGAAAACTTTGGGTTACTTGATAATATATAAAGGGTGATACGGTCAAAATTTGGTCAATATAAACTTGATGTATTTCTTTCAATTTTGCATTTAAAAAACCTGAACACCCCTCATTTTGAAGTTGTGTGTGTGTAGAATGTTTCTCCTATTTTAATTTTGGAATTCACTCTTCAGTTGACAAAATGCCGTCCAAGCAAGAAGAGCAGCGTATGAAAATTTTGCTAGCGCATCGCGAAAATCCGATCTACTCGCACGCAAAGCTGGCAAAATCGCTAAAAGTTGCCAAATCAACCGTTACAAATGTAATTAAAGTGTTTGGGGAACGTTTGTCGACAGCCAGGAAGTCTGGATCGGGGGGAAATCGAAAACCGGAAGCCGCTGAGACGATAAAGAGAGTTGCCGGCAGTTTCAAGCGAAACCCTAACCTCTCTCTCCGAGATGCCGCAAATAAGCTGGGTGTATCGTCCACTACCGTGCATCGAGCAAACAAACGAGCCGGACTATCGACTTACAAGAAGGTAGTGACTCCAAATCGCGATGATAAACAAAATACGACGGCCAAAGCGCGATCCCTGAGGATGTACACGACGATGCTGACGAAGTTTGACTGCGTGGTAATGGACGACGAAACCTACGTGAAAGCCGACTACAAGCAGCTTCCGGGACAGGAGTTTTATACGGCAAAAGGAAGGGGAAAGGTAGCAGATATTTTCAAGCACATAAAACTGTCAAAGTTCGCAAAGAAATATCTGGTTTGGCAAGCCATCTGTACCTGTGGCTTGAAAAGCAGCATTTTCATAGCTTCCGGGACTGTCAACCAAGAAATTTACGTGAAAAAGTGTTTGAATAAACGTCTGCTGCCTTTCCTGAAGAAACACGGTTGTTCCGTACTGTTTTGGCCGGATTTGGCATCTTGCCATTACAGTAAAAAGGCCATGGAGTGGTACGCCGCCAACAACGTGCAGGTGGTTCCCAAGGACAAGAACCCTGCCAACACGCCAGAGCTCCGCCCAATTGTGAAATACTGGGCGATTGTCAAACGGAACCTAAAGAAGACCAAAAAAACTGTTAAGGACGAGCAGCAGTTCAAGGCAAACTGGCTTTCTGTGGCGAAGAAGGTGGACAAGGTGGCTGTACAAAATCTGATGGCAGGTGTCAAGTGTGAGGCCCGGCAATTCGGATTTGGAAAAGCGAAAGCCTAACTGAATATTTTTCCTGAATTTTATACTAATTGAACTTGAAAAAGAAATTTAATTTGATTTTTTAAATAAACGATTTCACCGATTTACACGCGTTTTCCCTTGACCAAATTTTGACCGTATCACCCTTTATGCTAGTGTTCTCAAGACGTCAGATTTCACTCCTGATATCTGCTATAACGGGTCGCTGCCTGATAGGTGATTTTGCAAAAACTATTGGAGCGAAGTATAATGACTATTGTATGAGCTGTCATGATGTGGAGGAAAGGCATTCAACTAAACACCTCTTGCGTGAGTGTCCTGTATTTTAGGTAAGGCGTAAGCGAATTTTAGGGGCATATAGCTTTAGATTACTGGCGGACCTGGAAAACGTTAACTTAAGCAGTCTGCTAATGTTTTTGGAACAATCTGGTTGGTTCAACAGAAGAAAATAATCGAAAAGGTTCAGTGGTTAAAATTAGAAGTGTCCATATGTAATTGGTACTTTTATTTAAATGTGGTATCACAATGGACTGAATAGCCTAAGTGAGCCTGAAACTTAATCTGGCAACCCGATTAAGTTTCAGGCTCACTTTATCCTAACCTAACCTAACCTAAGGAATTTTGGTATGATTGCATTGCATCGTTTCTAGTAATGAAAATTCGAACCAATGGTTACCCCGATCATACCTCAACATCGTCGGAAAGGCTGAATATTCATAAAAAGAAGCTTATGATATGTATCTGTGGGGTCAGCATGGTGTGGTGTACTGTCAGCTGGTGCAACTCAGTGGAATGATCACTGCAGCTTGGTATCGAATACTGTGAGCTGCTACAATATTTGAAAAGGTATGACAAGGTGATTTGCGGCACGATAAAGCTCCCCGTGATGACACTCAAATGGGAAGTCCTACTTCACCCGCCATATAGTCCAGACTTTATTCCTTCTGATTACCACTTGTTCCGATTGAAGCCAAAAATTGAGTAAATTCTCGTATCGAGCAAAAAGGCAAGTATTTTACCAGAAAGATGGGGAAAAGTCATAGAAAACAGGAACATTTGTGATAACGTTTAATTTCTTGCAATCATCTGCAAATACGCCGTTTTATCCAAATTGTCATACCAAAACATAAACTTAATTTAACTTCGCTCCCTGCTATACCGAAAGTGTATGGAAAAAATCGAAATTTTTCCATACATCAGAAAGTACGATGGTCAGTAAAACCACAATAAAAAAACTCATTCACCCAGATCCCAGCAGAACACCAAGTATGGACAAATAAATTGTTCTTATTATTCACACTTGTTTAGGATTGACCAAAAAATCTTACAATTGTTTATAGCATAAGGGTACATGGGTACAATCACAATTGCTTACATATAGGCACATAGTAACCAGAAGTAACTAGCCCTTGGAATCCTATACATACTGTTACCAAAAAGATATCTTACATTCAAACCCATTCATAGTCACCATAGGTGTAACCAAGAATCTAAATAGGAGGCAACCATGAGAATATCATTTCATTTGGGCATTTATGTGTGATGTCCTAATGAATGTACTTTTCTTCCCTCTCTCATTGTATCTAAGTGCTGTTTGCTATTTGAAAAGTGTCCAAGGATATGTGTTTATGCCACGTTACATCTTAATTGGAGTTGATTTGTTTTTATTGTTGCACCCCATTGACACAAAGTTCAAAGATGGTCATGACTCTAGCTATTGCCCTATGCAAATATTCTTAGAGCAAGTACCATAACTAGACAGTGGGGAAAGTAACAAATGGTATAATACTATGTGTAATGTTTAATTTAATTCTTTTTTTTTGTTATCTTTTGACAAAACAACATTTTAAAATTTTATTTTGTAAAGAGTAGTAAACAATAAGAATAAAACACGTAATAAAGTAGAAAGAATCGCAAGCCACTTCGGTGAAGTTTTGAACACTTGAAGAGTGGTACGATTCTAGATGTTTTGGTAGATTTCACAAAATATACCTCACCAACTAAGAGGTACATAAATTTTCGATAGAAATAAAATTTTGAGAACATTTTTTATGGAAATAAAATTTTGACAAAATTTTCTATCGAAAAAAAATTACAAAAATTTCTACAAAAATATAAATTCAATGAAATTTTCTATAGAAAAAAAAATTGACAAAATTTTCTATAGAAATAAAATTTTGACAAAAATTTCCATAGAAATAAAATTGTGACAAAATTTTCTATAGAAATAAAATTGTGACAAAATTTTCTATAGAAATAAAATGTTGATAAAATTTTCTATAGAAATAAAATTTTAACAAAATTTTCTATAGAAATAAAATTTTGACAAAATTTTCTATAGAAATAAAATTTTGACAAAATTTTCTATAGAAATAAAATTTTGACAAAATTTTTCTATAGAAATAAAATTGTGACAAAATTTTCTATAGAAATAAAATTTTGACAAAATTTTTCTATAGAAATAAAATTTTGACAAAATTTTCTATAGAAATAAAATTTTGACAAAATTTTCTATAGAAATAAAATTTTGACACAATTTTCTATAGAAATAAAATTTTTACAAAATTTACTATAGAAATAAAATTTTGACAAAATTTTCTATAGAAATATAATTTTGATAAAATTTTTTATAGAAATAAAATTTCGATGAAATTTTATATAGAAATACAATTTTGACAAAATTTCCTATAGAAATATAATTTTGATAAAATTTTCTATAGAAATAAACATTTGACAAAATTTTCTATAAAAATAAAATTTTGACAAAATTTTCTATAAATTTTGACAAAATTTTCTATAGAAATAGAATATGACAAAATTTACTATAGAAATAAAATTTCTATAGTAAACATTTTCTATTGAAATGCAATTTTGATAAAATTTCCTATAGAAATGAAATTTTGACAAAATTTTCTAAAGAAATAAAATTTTAATAACATTTTCTATAGAAATAAAATGTTGATAAAATTTTCTATAGAAATAAATTTTTAAGAATTATTTTTCATAGTTTCGGCTATAGGTCGATTAAAAAACATAGATGTGATGTTTTTCTTTTATTTTTATTTCCAATATTTCGGTTGACTTCGTCAACACTGTTTTCAAGGATTTCTTCTGGTGTGCACTGCTTCACACTCTGTTTTACACAGCTGTGCACACCAGAACAAATCCTTGAAAACGGATTTAAAATAAATAAAAAGGTCAACGATAATCAACCAGAAATATAAATAAAATTTTGACACAATTTTCTATAGAAATAAAATTTTGACAAAATTTTCTATAGAAATTAAATTTTGACAAAATTTTTCTATAGAAATAAAATTCTGATAAAATTTTCTATAGAAATCAAATGTTGACAAAACTTTCTATTATCTCGTTTTCTATCCAGCAAAAAAAAATTGGAAGTTCTTCCAAAGGTACAACTTTAAAAGCACTTCCAGAAGTTGTACTCTCAATGATGTTCTTTGTTTTAAATACACAGGAAGTTCTTTTTATTCAATTTTTTATAACATCCCAGCAAACAAATTTGGAAGTTCTTCTAAAGGCACAACTTTAAAAGCACTTCCAGAAGATGTACTTCCAATGATGTTCTTTGTTTTAAATACACAGGAAGTTCTTTTTATTCAATTTTTTATAACATGCTGTTTTCATATTTTTAATGGGTAATTTTAACTTTTTTGTTTCAAATAGATTAAAACTAGAGTAAGAATTCATAAAATGGTACAAATTATTTAAATTTTGTCGAAAAAAAATGCTAAATCCGATCTGAAAAAATTGTGCATTTTTGAAAATATTTTCGGTCAAACGTTTCAGACAAGCGTTAGAATCCATTAAAAATTATAAAAAATTATAAAAATTACTCATTTGACTAAATATTACAGATTTTTTTAATTTATATCCAAAACATTGAATTCGGATCACACCTCAAGAAGTGATGCAAATTCAGTGCAACGGCTGTTGGAGGACTTCCGTTCTATGACAAGCCCATCTTAAATTCATCGCTTCTACGTCAATATTGCACCACTTCCGGATCTAAAAGAAAATTTTCATTACTTTTTTGGCGACACTTTTTTTGCTGGGTATGGAAATAAAATTTTGATAAAATTTTGGTCACCCCTTCCTTTTTTGACAAAATTTTCTATTGAACAAAATTTTTTTTTAATTTATATCCAAACCATTGAATTCGGATTACACCTCAAGAAGTGATGCAAATTCAGTGCAACGGCTGTTGGAGGACTTCCGTCCCATGACAAGCCCATCTTAAATTCATCGCTTCTACGTCAATTTTGCACCACTTCCAGATCTAAAAGAAAATTTGCATTACTTTTTTGGCAACACTTTTTTTGCTGGGTATGGAAATAAAATTTTGACAAAATGTTGGTCACCCCTTCCTTTTTTGACAAAAGTTTCTATTGAACAAAAATTTACAAAATTTTCTGTGGACATAAAATTTCGACAACATTTTCTATACAAATAAAATTTCGATGAAATTTTCTATAGCAATTAAATTTTGACAAAAATTTCTATAAAATACAATTTTGACAAAATTTTCTATAAAATAAAATTTTTACAAAATATTTTATAAAAATAAAATTTTGAGTAAATTTTCTATAGAAATAAAATATTGACAAAATATTCTATAAAAATACAATTTTGATAGAAAAATTTCTATAGGAATAAAGTTTCGATGAAATTTTCTATAGAAATAAAATCTTTACAAAATTTCCTATAGAAATGAAACTTTGAGCAAATATTTTATAGAAATAAAATGTTGATAAAATTTCGTGTAAAAATAAAATTTTGACAAAATTCTCTATAAAATTCAATTTTGAAAAAATTTCCTATAAAATAAAACTTTGACAAAATATTTTATAAAATAAAATTTTTATATAGAAATAAAATTTTGACAAAATTTTTTGTATAGAAATACAATTTTGACAAAATTTTTCTATACAAATAAAATGTTGACAAAATTTTCTATAACAATAAAATTGTACAAAATTATTCTATAGAAATAAAATTTTGACAAAATTTTCTATAGAACAATAATTTTGACAAAATTTTCTATAGAAATATAATTTTGACAAAATTTTCTATAGAAATAAATATTTGGCAAAATTTTTTATAGAAATAAAATTTTTACAAACTTTTCTATAGAAATAAAATGTTGACAATATTTTCTATAGAAATTAAATTTTTACAAAATTTTCTATAAAATACAATTTTGACAAAATTTTCTATAAAACAAAATTTTGACAAAATATTTTATAAAAATAAAATTTTGACAAAATTTTCTATAGAAATAAAATATTGACAAAATATTCTATAAAAATAAAATGTTGATAGAAAATTTTCTATAGAAATAAAGTTTCGATGACATTTTCTAAAGAAATAAAATATTTACAAAATTTCCTATAGAAATGAAACTTTGAGCAAATATTTTATAGAAACAAAATGTTGATAAAATTTCCTGTAAAAATAAAATTTTGTCAAAATTCTCTATAAAATTCAATTTTGACAAAATTTCCTATAAAATAAAATTTTGACAAAATATTTTATAAAAATAAAATATTGACAAAATATTCTATAAAAATAAAATATTGACAAAATATTCTATAAAAATAAAATTTTGACAAATAAATAAAAATTTGAAAAAATGTACTATAGCAATAACATTTTACAACATTTTTATATAGAAATAAAATTTTGACAAAATTTGTGTATAGAAATAAAATGTTGACAAAATTTTTCTATACAATTAAAATGTTGCAAAATTTTCTATAACAATAAAATTGTACAAAATTTTCTATTCTATAGAAATAAAATTTTGACAAAATTTTCTATAGATATAAAATTTTGTCAAAAGTTTCTATAGAAATATAATTTTGACAAAATTTTCTATAGAAATATAATTTTGACAAAATTTTCTATAGAAATAAAAATTTGGCAAAATTTTGTATAGAAATAAAATTTTTACAAAATTTTCTATAGAAATAAAATGTTGACAATATTTTCTATAGAAATAAAATTTTGACAAAATTTTCTATAGAAATAAATTTTTGACAAAATTTTCTATAGGAATTTTTGACAAAATGTTTTGTAGAAATAAAATTTTGACAAAATTTTCTATAGAAATAAAATGTTGGCAAAATTTTTCGTAGTAATAAAATGTTGGCAAAATTTTTTGTAGAAATAAAATTTTGACAACATTTTCTATAGAAATAAAATGTTGACAAAATTTTTTGTAGAAATAAACAACTATTATTTTTTTTACATTTTGGCCATAATATCAAAGTCCATTTTCCTCTATTGTAAAAGTAGTATCTTTCTCTTGTTGGTGCAATCTAAAATCGCTAAAAATTTTAAATGCGACACACTTACAATTCAAGCGATATTTATATACCCAAAAATTTCGCTAATAGAATCACAAAATATAATATTGTACGTATTAAAATAAAGTGCCACAACAAAAAAAGAAGAAAAAACTTTTTTTCGTACTAACCAAAAAATTTTGACTAAACATTCCAAAATAAGATTTTTTTTAAATTTGGTAGATTTTTGGTACTTTTTTTTTTTCAAATATTGGTAGATTATCTTTGGCACGAGTGGGAACCATGAATATGACTCCATTTGTTGATATCGGGCTACATAAAATTGATCCGATTTCTCCAAATTCAATAGCCTTCATTACTGCACCAAAAAAACACCATGCGCCAAGTTTCATGAAAATTGGTTAATAATTGTGACCGGAATCATGCAGACAAAAATACATAGTCAGACGGACAAACGGACGGACACAAAGACCTAGATCGATTCAGGAGGTGATTTTCGTAGGCTAATTTTTTTGAATATCAATTATTATACCTTGACCACTGTGTGGTTGAGGGTATAAAAAAAGGGTACCTAACTTTCAATTGGTCCAGTATTACTCACTTTGATTCAAACGTATTTACTAACGCGGAATAGTATGTTCTCTACCTAGAAAATTATCTAAGACACATAACGCGTTCATATATAAAAGTTGTACGATGGTGCGTATAATTTATCTATGCTAATTAAATTCATTACGTATACGAAACCGGGGACACTATTATAGAATTTATAATATTATAAAATTTATAATAATTATTAAAAATTTTGCTCAAATACAATCGCTATTGATTTTGCAAGAAATCGCTTATGATTTAGATATAGCTGCCATATATATATTCATCATCTGATCACAATTCAAGTTTTTATCAACTGATCTTCTTGAAATTTCATACGTTGCAATGTTTTAAAAATAAATCAACAACCACTGTGCAGTAACGATGACATTCAGTATGTCCATTCATTAAAACCACATTTGAAGCTTGTTATCGCCTCCCACCCCTCCCCAAAAAAAAAACACATTGTAGCATAATTTTCTTACTTAGAAGGCCCCAAGAGTACTATACACTTCACAAAAGGCAATTCATAGAAGCTGGACCATAGGATATATCACGAGATATCACACATAACTTGCCTGAGTATCATCAACAATTCCAAGAACAGGATTCATCTAATTAAGTTTGAATTGTTACTTGAATGAAGTAACTATCTACAGAGTAAGGGGTGACCAAAATATGCCATTTGCATTTGCAATCGAAAAGACAGCATTGAATGAGAAATAAATTGTCATAAGTAAGCACATCTGCATTGGCCAATGGGATTTAAACGGGGTCTCTAAGCCAACTTCATAGCCAGATAAATTCGAATAGGGTAAGTAAGTCAAAGAGAAGGGGTTGATTTTTGGATTTTGAGGGATCCTTCGGAGGTTGTCGTTGTAAATGGCATATGCCTTAAAGTTTGCAATGGTTTTCTAGCCATACAAGGGCACTTCGGAAACTTCTTAGCCTAGCACAAAAAGCGCGGTATAAACAGAAAAAAGTTAAGGGTTTTGGAAACTTCCATCTCTGTTATGAACACATGTTAAATTTTGTTTCGATCTGGCAACTCCTTCATATAGAAACAGGTGTTCAAAAAAGACGCATCCGCAATTTTTTTGCAATGGAAAAATTAGAAATGCGTCCTGTCATTAAATATTTACATAAAAAAGGTTTATCGGGACAAGAAATTCATAATGATATGGTGAATGTGTTAGGTGAAAGTTCTCCTTCATGTGCAACAGTAAAAAATTGGGTTGCTGAATTTAAACGTGGTCGTACAAGCATTGAAGATGAACCACGTAGTGGACGTCCAAAAAGAGCAACAACAACAGAAATTGTAGCCAAAGTGCACGATATGGTATCAAATGATCGACGAATAAAAGTGCGTGAAATTGCTAATATCATGGGCATCTCAAATGATCGAGTCCATTTTATTTTACATGAAGAACTACAGATGAAAAAGCTTTCTGCAAGATGGGTGCCGCATTTGTTAACAGTCGATCAAAAACGCATAAGAATGAACATTTCTCAGGCTTGTTTGGATCGTTTTAAGCGAAATAAAATAGATTTTAAGCGTCGTTTCATAACTGTTGATGAGACATGGATCCACCACTATACTCCAGAGACAAAAGAACAATCGAAACAATGGACTGAAGCTGGAGGAAGTGCCCCAAAGAAGGCAAAAACAATTCAAACAATTCACAGGGAATGAAGAAGATTGTCCAACGAAAAAGGAAATAGCTTAACCCGACGTTTGTTAAGTTGGCCAGTTTGTTTGGTTGACTAAGTTAACGAAAATATGCTTCGGGAGGCGCAGCGAAGCGGGTTACTGGGTTACTTAAGTTTCTTATAGAAATGAAATTTTGACAATAGAAATGAAATTGAAAAACAAAATCTCTAGAAATGAAATTTTGAAATATTTTTTCTTTAGAAATAAAATTTTGAGAAAATTTCCTTTAGAAATGAAATTTTGAGAAAATTTCCTTTAGAAATGAAATTGTGATAAAATTTCTTATAGAAATGAAATTCAAAAAATCAAATAGAAATGAAATTTTGACAAAATTTTCTGTAGAAATAAAATTTTGAGAAAATTTCCCTAAGAAATGGAATTTTAATTTTCTTATAGTAATAAAATTTTGACAAAATTTCCCATAGAAATAAAAAGTTGATAAAATTTTTTATACAAATAACATTTTGACAAAATTCCCTAAAGAAAGTGAAAATGTAGAGAAATTTTTCTTTAGATATAAAATCTTGAAAAAAAAAAATCCCATAAAATTGAAATCTTGACAAAATTTTCTAACGCAATGAAATTTTGACAAAATTTCCTATAGAAATAAAATCTTGAAAAAAATCCCAGTTTTGACATAACTTTGACAAAATTTCTTAAAGAAAAGAATTTTTACAAAATTTCCTATAGAAATGAAATTTTGCCAAAATTTTCTATAGAAATGAAATTTTACCAAAATTTTCTATAGAAATGAAATTTTAACGAAATTTCCTATAGAAATGAAATTTTGCCAAAATTTTCTATAGAAATTAAATTTTGCCAAAATTTTCTATAGAAATTAAATTTTGAGGAAATTTCCTATAGAAATGACATTTTGCCAAAATTTTTTTTAGAAATGAAAGTTTGAGAAAATTTCTTATAGAAATGAAATTGTTGTTGTTTTTTATTGCAGCTTAAAACCTACAAGTGTAGCTTAACCAACAGAGGAAAAGAATGTTTGTCAAATTTATTTGGGCAAAGCCCTATAGACTGTAATATGGTTGGATGGACGCACGTTTCGGAATTACCACACTCCTCATCAGCGTCCTCTACTTGCAGCAAAACTATCAACCAATTATCAGAATAAATTCGGGCAGTTTATTAAACCCAACATAAACCACACTTGAACCCTCCGATAATTTTAAGAAAACTTCCTATAGAAATGAAATTTTGTCAAAATTTACTAAGAAATGAAGTTTTGGCAAAATTTCTTATATAAATGAAATTTTAAGTAAATTCCCTATAGAAGAGAAATTTTAAGAAAATTTTCTATAAAAATTTAATTTTGACGAAATTTCCTATATATGAAATTTTGCCAAAATTTTCCGTAGAAATTATAGTTTGACAGAAAAAGATCGGGTAATAATAAGGATATTATAACCAAACTTACTTTCAACAAAAAATTTTATTTGTTTTAAAATCAGGGTATAAACTTCCCCCTACTCCTCTATTGTTTCGTTAATTCCTCTTGTCTTGATACATCCTGTGTTCCCACTTAATGCAACATTGTGTCGTTCTACATATTCTCCACATATCCTTCCATTGTCTAGGCAAATCACCTTCTCCCCCACCTTAATGATCAGTGCTCTCGTATATAAAATAAATCTTAGACACTTGTGACGGCTGCCGGTGTTGGCGGTGGTTTACCAGCTCCATTTCTTTTTGCTTTTGCTATGCGTGCATTTTTTTAGCTTTTCATGCTAGAATTATGCTCATCTCCTCTTATTTGTTTTGTTTGCCTAATACTCCTATAGACCGGTAACGATTCCAGGTTGTTAACACGGCTTTATGCTTTTGGCTTACACACACACACATACCCACACTCTTATATATATGGAGAGCTACTTTCCACTTTATTGCTACTACACAGCCAGCAGAAACACTTATGCAGCTGGTCCATACTGCTCGATGTACTCAAAATGATGCGCTAAGCTTACCACTTTTGCAGGCAAGCATGCAGGTTGGCTGCTGGATGACTCCAACAACTACATTTGCACAATATTTTAATGGGTTTTTAAGTGAATTTTCCGTATTTTCTTTTTATGTTTTTTTTTTTTGCCTTCATCCTCACTAACAAATGAGGATAAAAAAGGGTGAGCGTGTATAAGAATGTGTGTGTGCGAGCGTGTGGGTGAGTAGAACGCAACAGACGGACACACAAACAAATTGTAATATTTTGCCTTTGGGAAGTAGTTAGCAGTTTCCGCTTGATGTTGCTGATATTTGAATCCGGTGGGTAAATCTATGGCTATGGTAGTGTAGTAAGTATTCGCAATGCTACCATTTGTTTCTCTTCTATATTCCCTAGAGTTAAATAGCGTACAACAACAAACAAATGCAAGGGGATACCTTCCAACCATTTCCATATCACACATCATAAAGAAACCATCGCCATTGCAGTCGAGATAGTCTTAACACCCCATACCATAGAATGCTCTTGTAGCGCTCTTTATACCATTAGCTGGTCGTGTTTGCCACTCCTGTTGTTTCATTTTTGTTTTATAATTTTTTTCTTTTTATTTGTTCTTACTGTTGTTGTTTTTGTTATCCTGTGGTTACCACATGAGAAAATTTATGCAAGAGCACAGCACATTTTGCCACTCATAAAGGCAATGAACCGTTAAAAATACAAAACCAATTTTAAAAACACAAGAACGAACCCAGCCATAGGAAGAAATCAACGACAATGTTAAAGGTAACACAAACATATGTGGGGTATTCCATGATAAATCGAATGATTGAAATGGGATCACGATCTAAAGTGAATGTGATAGCAAATGATGAATCCAAAATTCGGACATGGTGGTTTTAATGCAACAAATTTAAGAGTTACATTTTTATTTATTTTTTTTTTAAATTTTTTTATGGAAAGAAAATGTTGACGAAATTTTCTGCAGAAATAAAATTTTGACAAAATTTTCTGTAGAAATAAAATTTTGACAAAATTTCTTATAGAAATGAAATTTTGACAAAATTTTCATAGCAATAAAATTTTGAGAAAATTTTCATAGAAATATTGGCAACATTCTTTATAAAAATAAAATTTTGACTAAATTACATATAGAAATGAAATTTAGACAAAATTTTCTATAGAAATAAAATTTTGACAAAATTTTTATAGAAATAAAGTTTTTACAAAATTTTCTATAGAAATAGAATTTTGAGAAAATTTTCTATAAAAATAAAATTTTGACAAAATCTTCATAAAAATAAAATTTTGACATAATTTTCTATAAAATAAAATTTTGACAAAATTGCATATAGAAATGAAATTTAGACAAAATTTCCTATAGAAATGAAATGCAAACTAAATTTCTTATAGAAATTAAAATTTGACAAAATTTACTATAGAAATAAAATTTGGAGAAAATGTCGTATAGAAATGAAATTTAGGGCAAATTTCCCATAGAAATTAAATTTTGATAACATTTTCTATAGAAATAAAATTTTGATAAAATTGCTTTTAGAAATGAAATTTTGAGAAAATTTCTTATAGAAGTGTAAATTTTGACAAAATTTCCTATAAAATGAAATTTTGACAAAATTTTCTGTAGAAATAAAATTTTGACAAAATGTTCTGCATTTTCTATAGAAATAGAGTTTTGACAAAATTTTCTATAGAAATTAAATTTTGACAAAATTTTCATAGAAATAAAATTTTGACATTTTCTATAAAAATAAAATTTTGACAAAATTACATATAGAAATAAAATGTAGACAAAATTTCCTATAGAAATGAAATTTAAACTAAATTTCTTATAGAAATGAAATATTGACAATATTTACTATAGAAAAAAAGTTTGCAGAAAATGTCGTATAGAAATGAAATTTAGGGCAAATTTCCCATAGAAATGAAATTTTGAGAACACTTCCTATAGAAATGAAATTTTGATAAATTGCTTTTAGAAATGAAATATTGAAAAAATTTCTTACAAAAGTGGAAATTTTGACAAAATTTCCTATAAAATGACATTTTGACAAAACTTCTTACAAAATGAAATTTTCACAAAATTTTCTGTAGAAATAAAATTTTGACAAAATTTTCTGCAGAAATAAAATTTTGACAAAATTTCCTATAGAAATGAATTTTAGACAAAATCTTCTATAGGAATAAAATTTTGACAAAATTTTCTATAGAAATAAAGTTTTGAGAAAATTTTCTATAGAAATAGAATTTTGAGAAAATTTTCTTTAAAAATAAAATTTTGACAAAATTTTCATAGTAATAAAATTTTGACAAAATTTTCTATAAAAATAAAATTTGACAAAATTACATATAGAAATGAAATGTAGACAAAATTTCTTATAGAAATGAAATTTAAACTAAATTTCTTATAGAAATGAAATTTAGGGCAAATTTCCCATAGAAATGAAATTTTGAGAAAATTTTCTATAGAAATAAAATTTTGATAAAATTGCTTTTAGAAATGAAATTTTGAGAAAATTTCTTATAGAAGTGGAAATTTTGACAAAATTTCCTATAAAATAAAATGTTGACAAAATTTTCTGTAGAAATAAAATTTTGACAAATTTTTCCGTAGAGATAAAATTTTGCCAAAATGTTCAATAGAAATAAAATTTTAACAAAATTTTCTATAGAAATTAAGATTTGACAAAACTTTCTATAGAAATAGAATTGTGAGAAAATTTTCTTTAAAAATAAAATTTTGACAATATCTTCATAGAAATAAAATTTTGACAAAATTACATATAGAAATGAAATGTAGACAAAATTTCCTATAAAATGAAATTTTGACAAAATGTTCACATAATTTTCTGCATTTTCTATAGAAATAAAGTTTTGACAAAATTTTCTATAGAAATAGAATTTTGAGAAAATTTTCTTTACAAATAAAATTTTGAAAAAATTTTCATAGAAATAAAATTTAGACTAAATTTTCTATAGAAATAAAATTTTGACATAATTTTCTATAAAAATAAAATTTTGACAAAATTACATATAGGAATGAAATTTAGACAAAATTTCCTACAGAAATGAAATTTAAACTAAATTTCTTATAGAAATGAAATTTTGACAAAATTTACTATAAAAATGAAATTTTGAGAATATTTTCATAAAAATATTGGCAACATTTTCTATAAAAATAAAATTTTGACAAAATTACATATAGAAATGAAATTTAGACAAAACTTTCTATACAAAAAACTAAAGACAAAATTTTTATAGAAATAAAGTTTTTACAAAATTTTCTATACAAATAGAATTTTGAGAAAATTTTCTATAGAAATAGAATTTTGAGAAAATTTTCTATAAAAATAAAATTTTGACAAAATCTTCATAGAAACAAAATTTTGACAAATTTTTCTATAAAATAAAATTTTGACAAAATTACATATAGAAATGAAATATAGACAAAATTTCCTATAGAAATGAAATGTAAACTAAATTTATTATAGAAATGAAATTTTGACAAAATTTACTATAGAAATAATATTTGGAGAAAATGTCGTATAGAAATACAATTTTGGGCAAATTTCCCATAGAAATGAAAGTTTGACAAAACTTCCTATAGAAATGAAATTTTGATAAAATTGCTTTTAGAAATGAAATTTTGAGAAAATTTCTTATAGAAGTGGAAATTTTGACAAAATTTCCTATAAAATTACATTTTGACAAAATTTCCTGTAAAATGAAATTTTGACAAAATTTCCTGTAAAACGAAATTTTGACAAAATTTCCTATAAAATGAAATTTTGACAAAATTTTCTATAAAATGAAATTTGACAAAATTTCCTATTAAATGAAATTTTGACAAAATTTTGTATAAAAATGAGATTCTGAGAAAATATTCAAAAGAAATGAAATTTTGACAAAATTTCCTATAAAATGAAATGTTGACAAAATTTTCTATAGAAATTAAATTTTGATAAACTTTCCTACAGAAATGAAATTTCTGTTCAATAGAATAGAAATTAAATTTAGACAAAATTTCCTATAGAAATGAAATTTAGATTAAATTTTCCATAGAAATAAAATTTAGACTAAATTTTCTATAGAAATGAAATTTTGAGAAAATGTTCTATAGAAATAAAATTTTGATAAAATTGCTTTTAAAAATTAAATTTTGAGAAAATTTCTTATAGAAGTGGAAATTTTTACGAAATTTCCTATAAAATTAAATTTTGACAAAATTTCCTATAAACTGAAATTTGACAAAATTTCATATAGAAATGAAATTTTGGGAAAATATTCAAAAGAAATGAAATTTTGAGAAAATTTCCTATAGAAATGAATTTTTAAATTTTGTCTATAAAAATTAAATTTTCCAAATTTCCTATAAAAATGGTGTTGACAAAATTTTCTATAGAAATTAAATTATAACAAAATTTCTTATAAAAATTAAATTTTTACAAAACTTTCTATAGAAATTAAATTTTGACAAACTTTCCTACAGAAATGACATTTTGAGAAAATGTTCCATAGAAATGAAATTTTGACAAAATTTCCTGTTGAAATGAAATTTTAAAAAAAATATATAAAACTGAAATTTTTGACAAAATTTCCCAACAAATGAAATTTTGACAAAATTTTCTATAGAAATGAAATTTAGACAAAATTTCCTTAGAAATGAAATTTAGACCAAATTTTCCATAGAAATAAAATTTAGACTAAATTTTCTATAGAAATAGAATTTTGAGAAAATTTTCTATAGAAATGAAATTTAGACTAAATTTTCCATAGAAATAAAATTTAGACTAAATTTTCTATAGAAATGAGATTTTGAGAAAATTTTCTATATAAATAAAATTTTGATAAAATTGCTTTTAGAAATGAAATTTTGAGAAAATTTCTTGTAGAAGTGGAAATTTTGACAAAATTTCCTATAAATGAATTTTTGACAAAACTTCCTATAAAATGAATTTTTGACAAAATTTCCTATAGAAATTAAATTCTGAGAAAATATTCAAAAGAAATGAAATTTTGAAAAAAATTCCTATAGAAATGAATTTTTAAATTTTTTTCTATAAAAATTAAATTTTGCAAATCTCCTATAAAAATGAAATGTTTACAAAGTTTTCTATAGAAATAAAATTTTGGCAAAATTTCTTATAAAAATTAAATTTTTACAAAATTTTCTATAGAAATTAAATTTTGTCAAACTTTCCTACAGAAATGAAATTTTGAGAAAATTTTCAATAGAAACGAAATTTTGACACAAACTTTACTGTTGAAATGAAATTTTGAAAAAAAAATATAAAAATGAAATTTTTGACAAAATTTCCCAACAAATAAAATTTTGACAAAATTTTCTATAGAAATTAAATTTTGACAAAATTTCCTATAGAAATGAAATTTTGACAAAATTTCCTATAGAAATGAAATTAAGACTAAATTTTCCATAGAAATAAAATTTAAACAAAATTTTCTCTAAAAATAAAATTTTGACAAACTTACATATAGAAATGAAATTTACACAAAATTTCCTATAGAAATAAAATTTAGACTAAATTTTCTGTAGAAATAAAATTTTGACAAAATTGTCTATAGAAACAGAATTTTGAGAAAATTTTCTTTAAAAATAAAATTTTGACAAAATTTTCTATAAAAATAAAATTTTGACAAAATTTTCTATAGAAATGAAGTTTTGACAAAATTTCCTATTTCCTATAGAAATAATATTTTGACATAAAAATAGAAATAGACTGCAGAAAGCAGTTACTTTGCATGCACGACAGTGACCAGTTGCCGAATTTTAATTTTTCCAATGAAAAGCTTCTTGTCAACAAACAAAATGATCGGGCTTAGTATGCAAAGTATTCGCAGAAAATGTACACCTTCGATTGGCCACCAGAACTCATTTCGAATGACATTTCCGAGAGTAAGATTGGCTCTAGAAAATACCAAGACAGCGCTTCGCCGATATCTGTAATGGATACCACAAATTTTGTGATTTAAACAATTTTATTAGTTGGATTAATTAATTTCGTGATTGAAACGAAAACTATTTTTTCCCATGTAGACTCCCACATTGACTACCTACCTACATCACACAGGAGTCAAGTAATAAACATAGCGCACAGAGTATTTTTTAATTCGTATGGCCATAAACAGGAAATACCCTGGAGCATGGTACAGAGCAAAAAATAACAACAACAACAACATCGACGAGAAACTTAACGGAAGTGCACAGTTGCGTTTTCCGTTCAATTTTTTTTAGAGGGTATTGGGGTTACAGATATTGAGTGGGAAATGGGAACAAAACGGAAAACTAAAGCGTTAACAGTTAACTGTGTTTATTTGCCATATAATGCGGGTGTAATTGTGTGCATCGTTCGTTACCTATAAAGGGTGGGATGGTCCATCCAAAGAGCATGCCGTTAAAACTCATTCTCAGCAATTGCCAGAGTCATCCAATATAGTTTTCCCACTGCCATGATTCATGCTCATGGCACATAGTTGGTTTTGTTGGTTGCCTAGATGGCTGTTGGGTGAATGGATGGATGGCTATGCCATGTTATTGTTCCCTTTAGCAAATGGCAAAACTAACAGTTGGTTGCCGTCTTCGTTTGTTTTATTTCTTTAGGTTTAAATTATGTTTTTTTTTTAGATTTTTTTTCTTTGCATAACCCTTTGGTTGCGTTTATTATATTGTGCATTTTTCCATGCGAATACTTAATGTGGAGGTTTTGGATGTTAAAGTGTGTGTGTAGTTCTCCATTTTATTCTAATGATTTTGCTAATGAGTTGAAAATATTTTCTATTAGAAATCGACCAGAATAAAAACAAAAATAAATATCACCAAGACATGAAAATGTTGATCGAAGTTTAAAACGCAATCTGTAAAAAAATGCCTTATACAATTAACTTTTTAATCAAACTAAAAAAAAGTTTGTGTTAGATACGTATTCAGCTAAATCCATTGTTTTACACCTAGACATTGTGGCGATTTGGTATTTGGACAGACGCACGGAACGAAAAAATCTAGATACGTAAAAATTTTCCTTAGACGAAACGATAGATATGAAAAATGGATTGATTCTGATTTGATTCTCTTTCTACAGTAATTATAACCTTCACCACTACTGTGGTACAGCGTATACTAAGTTTGTGCATTTGTATGAAACGCCACGAAAGAGAAATCTGGGACCCGTTTAGTATACCGATCGTCTTACAATTAAAATCTGAGTCGATTTAGCGATGTCCGCCTGTCTGTCTGTATAGGTATTTTTGTGTGCAGAGTACAGTTTGCAGTTTAAGTCCGATCATTTCCAAATAGGGATTTGCTTCGGGTCATATACAATCGCTATTGATTATGAAAAAAAAATTAGACCATGTATATTTATCACCAATATGATCATAATTGACGTGTTTATCAAGCCCGAAAAACTTGCAAAATATCATCCTAATCGGTTTTGATTTCGCCCGATATGCATTTACGGTTGCCAGAATTTGGTAGAACTCTATGTTACCAAAAGTGATAGATTTTTTACTGTTTGGAGGATTGGAAGAATTCTGGATAGTTTGGTAGATTTCTCAAAATATTCCTCTTCAACTAAGATGTACTTTAATTTTTATAAAAATACAATTTTGGCAAAATTTTCTATAGAAATACTTTTCTTCTTTAGAAATAAAATTTTGACAACATTTTCTAGAGTAAGAAAATATTGATAAATTTTCTGGAGTAACAGTGACAAAATTTTCTAAAGTAATAAAATTTTGACAAAATTTTCTAGAGTAAGAAAATATTGATAAATTTTCTGGAGTAACAGTGACAAAATTTTCTAAAGTAATAAAATTTTGACAAAATTTTCTAATGAAATAAAATGTTAACAAAATTTTCTAAAGAAATAAAATGTTGGAAATATTGTCTATATAAAATTTTGCCATTTTTTTCTCTATAGAAAATTTTGTCAAAATTATATTTCCATAGACAATATTTCCAACATTTTATTTCTTTAGATTTTTTTATTGGCATATTTTCTATATAGAAATAAAATTTTGATAACATTTTCTAGAGTAATAAAATTTTGACAAATTTTTCAATAGAAATACAATCTTGACAAAATTTTTTAAAGAAAACAAATTTTAAAAACATTTTCTACAAAAATAAAATTTTGACAAAATTTTCTATAGAAGTACAATTCTGAGAATGTTCCCTATAGAAATAGAATTTTGAGAAAATTTTCTACAAAAATAGAATTTTGACAAAATTTCTATAGAAGTAAAATTCTGAGAAAGTTCTCTATAGAAATAAAATTTTGACAAAATTTTCTATAGGAATAAAACTGACATTTTCTAGAGTAATAAAATTTGCAAAAGTAATAAAATTTTGACAAAATTTTCTAAAGAAATAACATTTTGCCAAATTTTCTATATAATTAAAATTTTGAAAAAATTTTCATAATAAAATATTAAAAAATTTTTTAGAATAATAAAATTTTTAAAAAATTTTCTATAGAAATAACATTCTGACAAAATTTTCTAGAGGAATAAAACTGACATTTTCTAGAGTAATAAAATTTTGACAAATTTTTCGATTGAAATACAATTTTGACAAAAATTTTTAAAGAAAAAAGTTGAAAAAATTTTATATAAAAATAAAATTTTGACAAAATTTTCTATAGGAGTAAATTTCTGAGAAAGTTCTCTATAGAAATAAAATTTTGACGAAATGTTCTATTGAAATAAAACTGACATTTTTTAAAGTATTAAAATTTTGATAACATTTTTAAAAGTAACAAAATTTTGCCAAATTTTCTATAGAATTAAAATTTTGACAAAATTTTCTAGAGTAATAAAATATTGACAAATTTTCTAGAATAATAAAATTTTTAAAAAATTTTTCTATAGAAATAACGTTTTGACACAATTTTCTATATAGAATAAAAATTTTGATAAAATTTTCTAGAGCAATAAAATTTTGACAAATTTTTCGATAGGAGTAAAATTCTGAGAAAGTTCTCTATAGAAATACAATTTTGACAAAATTTTCTGTAGCCATAGAATATTGACATTTTTTTTGAGTAATAAACGTTAAAAAAAATTTATAGAAATACAATTTTGACAAAATTTTCTAATGAAATACAATTTTGACAGAATTTTCTATAGAAATAAAATATTGGAAATGTTGTCTATAGAAATAAAATTTTGACAAAATTTTCTATTAGGGAAAAAAATTGACAACATTTTCTATAGAAATATTTTCTTATATATTGGCAATTTTTCTATATAGAAATAAAATGTTGATAACATTTTCTAGAGCAATAAAATTTTTTGAAAAAATTTCCTATAAAAATAAAATTTTGACAAAATTTTCTATAGGAGTAAAATTCTGAGAAAGTTCTCTATAGAAATACAATTCTGACAAAATTTTCTGTAGCACTAGAATATTGACAACTTTTTTTGAGTAATAAAAGTTTGAAAAAAAAATTTATAGAAATAAAAGTTTGACAAAATTTTCTAATGAAATACAATTTTGACAGAATTTTCTGTAGAAACAAAATGTTGGAAATATTCTCTATAGAATTACAATTTTGACAAAATTTTCTAGAGTAATAGAATATTGACAAATTTTCTGGAATAATAACATTTTTAAAATAAATTTTCTATTGAAATAACATTTTGACACAATTTTCTATATAGAAATAAAATTTTTATAACATTTTCTAGAGAAATAAAATCTTGACAAATTTTTCGATAGAAATAAAATTTTGACAAAATTTTTTAAAGAAAAAATTTCTATAAAAATAAAATTTTGGCAAAATTTTCTATAAGAGAAAAATTATGAGAAAGTTCTCTATAGAAATACAATTTTGACAAAATTTTCTAGAGCAATAAAATATTGACAAATTTTCTAGAGTAATAAAATTTTGAAAAAAAATAATACAAAGATAAAATTTTGACAAAATTTTCTAATGAAATAAAATTTTAACAGAATTTTCTATAGAAATAAAATGTTGGAAATATTGTCTATAGAAATAAAATTTTGACAAAATTTTTTACAGAGAAAAAATTGACAATATTTTCTATATAAATATTTGTTTTTATATATTGGCAAATTTGTTATATACAAATAAAATTTTGATAACATTTTCTCGAGAAATAAAATCGTGACAAATTTTTTGATAGAAATAAAATTTTGACCAAATTTTTTAAAGAAACAATTTGAAAAAAAAAATCTATAAAAATAAAATTTTGACAACATTTTCTATAGAAGTAAAATTCTGAGAACATTTTCTATAGAAGTAAAATTCTGAGAAAGTTCTCTATAGAAATACAATTTTGACAAAATGTTCTATAGAAATAAAACTGACATTTTCTAGAGTAATAAAATTTTGATAACATTTTCTAAAGTATTAAAACTTTGATAACATTTTCTAAAGTAATAAATTTTGCCAAATTTTCTATAGAATTAAAATTTTGACAAAAATTTTGTAGAGTAATAATATATTGACAAATTTTCTAGAATAATAAAATTTTTAAAAAAAAATTTCTATAGAAATAACATTTTGACACAATTTTCTATCTAGAAATAAAATTTTGATAACATTTTCTAGAGCAATAAAATTTTGACAAATTTTTCGATAGAAATGCAATTTTGACAAAATTTTTTAAAGAAAACAAGTTGAAAAAATTGTCTTTAAAAATCAAATTTTGGCAAAATTTTCTATAGGAGTAAAATTCTGAGAAAATTCTCTATAGAAATACAATTTTGACAAAATTTTCTGTAGCTATAGAATATTGACAACTTTTTTGAGTAATAAAAGTTTGAAAAAAATAATATAGAAATAAAATTTTGACAAAATTTTCTAATCAAATACAATTTTGACAGAATTTTCTATAGAAATAAAATGTTGGATATATTGTCTATAGAAATAAAATTTTGACAAAAATTTCTAGAAAGAAAAAAAAAGACAAAATTTTCTATATAAATATTTTTTATATATTGGCAAATTTTCTATATAGAAATAAAATTTTGATAACATTTTCTAGAGAAATAAAATCTTGACAAATTTTTCGATAGAAATTTTGAAAAAAAAAATTGAAAAATGTTTCTATAAAAATAAAATTTTGACAAAATTTTCTATAGAAGTAAAATTCTGAGAAAGTTCTCTATAGAAATAAAATTTTGACAAAATGTTCTATAGAAATAAAACTGACATTTTCTAAAGTAATAAAATTGTGATAACATTTTCTAAAGTAATAAAATTTTGCCAAATTTTCTATAGAATTAAAATTTTTACAAAATTTTCTAGAGTAATAAAACATTGACAAATTTTTTAGAAAATTAAAATTTTAAAAAAAATTTCTACAGAAATAACATTTTGACAAAATTTTCTATCTAGAAATAAAATTTTGATAACATTTTCTAGAGCAATAAAATTTTGACAAATTTTTCGATAGAAATACAATTTTGACAAAATTTTTTTATAGAAAAAAGTTGAAAAAATATTCTATAAAAATAACATTTTGACAAAATTTTCTATAGGAGTAAAATTCTGAGAAAGTTCTCTAT
The DNA here is from genome assembly GCF_050003625.1 of Haematobia irritans. NCBI lineage: Eukaryota > Metazoa > Arthropoda > Insecta > Diptera > Muscidae > Haematobia > Haematobia irritans. The sequence continues at coordinate 199,516,662 of NC_134398.1, forward strand.
AGAAATAAAATTTTGACAAAATTTTCTGTAGCAATAGAATATTGACAACTTTTTTTGGGTAATAAAAGTTTGAAAAAAAAAATATAAAAATAAAATTTTGACAAAATTTTCTAATGAAATAAGATTTTAACAGAATTTTCTATAGAAATAAAATGTTGGAAATATTGTCTATAGAAATAAAATTTTGACAAAATTTTCTACAGAGAAAAAATTGACAATATTTTCTATATAAATATTTTTTATATATTGGCAAATTTTCTATATAGAAATAAAATTTTGATAACATTTTCTAGAGAAATAAAATCTTGACAAATTTTTCGATAGAAATACAATTTTGAAAAAAAAAAATTGAAAAATGTTTCTATAAAAATAAAATTTTGACAAAATTTTCTATAGAAGTAAAATTCTGAGAAAGTTCTCTATAGAAATAAAATTTTGACAAAATTTTGAGAAATAAAACTGACATTTTCTAAAATAATAAAATTTTGATAACATTTTCTAAAGTAATAAAATTTTGCCAAATTTTCTATAGGATTAAAATGTTGACAAAATTTTCTAGAGTAATAAAATATTGACAAATTTTTTAGAAAATTAAAATTTTTTAAAAAATTTTCTATAGAAATAACATTTTGACAAAATTTTCTATATAGAAATAAAATTTTGACAACATTTTCTAGAGCAATAAAATTTTGACAAATTTTTCGATAGAAATACAATTTTGACAAAATTTTTTAAAGAAAAAAAGTTGAAAAAATATTCTATAAAAATAAAATTTTGACAAAATTTTCTATAGGAGTAATTCTGAGAAAGTTCTCTATAGAAATAAAATTTTGACAAAATTTTCAGTAGCAATAGAATATTGACAACTTTTTTTGGGTAATAAAAGTTTGAAAAAAAATTATAGAAATAAAATTTTGACAACATTTTCTAATGAAATACTGACAGAATTTTCTATAGAAATAAAATGTTGGAAATATTGTCTATAGAAATAAAATTTTGACAAAATTTTCTACAGAGAAAAAGTTGGCAAAATTGTCTATATAAATATTTTTTTTATATATTGGCAAATTTTCTATATAGAAATAAAATTTTGATAACATTTTCTAGAGAAATAAAATCTTGACAAATTTTTCGATAGAAATACAATTTTGACAAAATTTTTTAAAGAAAAAAAATTTTAAAAAAACCTTTTTGTAAAAATAAAATGTTGACAAAAATTTTTATAAAGAAAAATTGTGGCTATGAAATAAAATTTTTGGAAAATTTTGATCAAAAACTTGTAAATAAAAATTTTTTAATTTCGTAGAATTTTCATGTAATTTTCTTCAAATTTTGGTAGATTGTTTTTGGCGCGAGTGGCAACCATGTATGCGTTTATATGACCCTAGGCCGGAATTTCTTAGTAATATGCTACAATATTTGTACAAGGAGTACAAATGATGGTGTCGTCAAGTATGCCTAATTTGGTGGAAATCGGATGAGATTTGGATATATAAACATATATATCTTTCGCTCGATTTACACTCTTATGACCACGGTGGTCAAAGTTTTACTCCATATATACATTTATATAACTCCAGAGGCCAAAAGTTAACCTTAATTTGCTTTAAATTTTGCACAAAGAGTGCAACTGATGGTATCATCAAGAATGACAAGTATGATTGCAATCAGTTTAGATTTAAATATAGCTTCCATATATATCTTATTTCCGTTATATATTCAAATGACCACCAGGGGCCAAAGTTTCATTACGATTTACTTGAAATTATGCATTAAGAGTAGAATTAGCATTCTAGGAATATGCGCCAAATTTGGTATAAATCAGTTATTATCTAGATATAGCTCCCATATATATATACGTCTGATTTGGGAAAATATGGTAGAATATTTCACATTTTAGACCCATTTTCAATGGGATTTTTCTCCAATTTACTTGATATTTTACACAGAGAATAAATTTAACATTCTATTTAAGAATGTCTAACGGTTGAGGTTTATATAAGGATCCGAATTGTGTTATGAAATCGCCACTGCTAAGTATCGAAATTTTTTAAAATGCCTCAAATTATTCTACTCCTCCAACACATATGTACCGCCCTATAAATCATAAATGTAGTTTTGTCAAATTGCATAAAAGGTTTAATCATTCTCATATTTATATCCTGCGCCACACTGTGGAACAGGGTATTATAAGTTAGTGAATATGTTTGCAACACCCAGAAGGAGACGAGATAGACACATGGTGTCTTTGGCAAAAAAGCTCAGTCGATCTAGCCATGTCCGTCTGTCCCTGAACACATTTTTGTAATCAAAGTCTAGGTCGCAGTTTTAGTCCAATCGACTTCAAATTTGACACAAGTATGTGCTTTGGCTCAGAATAGAACCCTATTGATTTTGGAAGAAATCGGTTCAGATTTAGATATAGCTTCCATATATATATATTTCGCCCGATATGGACTTATATGGCCCCAGAAGCCAGAGTTTTACCCTAATTTGCTTAAACTTTTGCACAAGAAGAACAATTAGTACTATAGTCAAGTGTGTCAAATTTTATTGAAATCGGTTCAGATTTAGATAAAGCTACCATATACATATTTCGCCCGATATGGACTAATACGGTCCCAGAAGCCAGAGTTTTACCCCAATTTGGTTGAAATTTTGCACTAGGAGTACAATTAGTAGTGTAGTCAAGTGTGCCCAATTTTATTTAAATCGGTTCAGATTTAGATATAGCTCCCATATATATCGTTCGCCCGATTTACACTCATATGACCACAGTAGCCAATCTTTTACTCCGATTTAATTGAAATTTTGCACAGGGAGTAGAGCATTAGCATTGTAGCTATGCTTGCCAAATTTGGTTGAAATCGGTTCAGATTTAGATATAGCTCCCATATATATCGTTCGCCCGATTTACACTCATATGACCACAGTGGCCAATCTTTTACTCCGATTTAATTGAAATTTTGCACAGGGAGTAGAATTAGCATTTTAGCTATGCGTGCCAAATTTGGTTGAAATCGGATCAGATTTAGATATAGCTCCCATATATAGCTTTCGCCCAATTTACACTCATATGACCACAGAAGCCAATTTTTAACTCCGATTTAGTTGAAATTTTGCACAGGGAGTAGAATTAGCATTGTAGCTATGCGTGCCAAATTTGGTTGAAATCGGTTCAGATTTAGATATAGCTCCCATATATAGCTTTCGCCCAATTTACACTCATATGACCACAGAGGCCAATTTTTAACTCCGATTAAGTTGAAATTTTGCACAGGGAGTAGAATTAGCATTGTAGCTATGCATGCCAAATTTGGTTGAAATTGGTTCAGATTTAGATATAGCTCTCATATATATGTTTTTCTGATTTCGACAAAAATGGTCAAAATACCAACATTTTCCTTCTAAAATCGCCACTGCTTAGTCGAAAAGTTGTAAAAATGACTCTAATTTTCCTAAAATTCTAATACATATATATCGAGCGATAAATCATAAATAATGTTTTGCGAAGTTTCCTTAAAATTGCTTCAGATTTAAATGTTTCCCATATTTTTTACTCACATTGTGTTCCACTCTAGTGCATTAGCCGACTTAAATTTTGAGTCTATAGATTTTGTAGAAGTCAATCAAATTCTGTCCAGATCGAGTGATATTGAAATGTATATATTTGGGACAAACCTTTATATATAGCCCCCAACACATTTGACGGATGTGATATGGTATCGAAAATTTAGATCTTCAAAGTGGTGCAGGGTATATTATAGTCGGCCCCGCCCGACTTTAGACTTTCCTTACTAGTTCTATTTATGTTACACTAAATTAGTTCATAAGCTGTCAGTGATTGTTTTCAACTGTTCTGTACTACTGTTGTTGCTTACATCGTCTATATTACTCACTACTAGTGAGTAGTGGGTAATATCTTCTCTCACATTCACACACGCACCCAAATACGTATGTATATAGAATATATGACCCAGTAATGTTAACTGCAAAAAAGCAAAAAGTGCATTTTCCCCATTTTTTTGCGGTTGGAGTTCATTAATTTTTTAAGTGTTACTGATGTAGAGTTTTTCTACTCAACGCCAGCAACTCATATACTCCTGCCTTCCCGGATACATGATCAAAGCAATTAGTCGTCATTTGGTATATGCTCGTTTTTTTAGTGTGTATGGTTTTTCGAGCAACCACTGAAATATTAAAGAATTTAGCTGTCATCACATGTCACACTTATCCATGGCAACCATCCATAAAAACCAAACGTGAACTAGTAAATAAAGAGAAATTAGAAAAACAAAATTAATAATAAAAGAAAGAACAGAATTAAAAAATGAAAGAAAATGTAGTGTAAAATTGAAAGTGCATTGCTGTTAGTTTAAAAACTATTTAAAAATATGAATGTTGCAAAATATGCTAAATTGTAGTTGGATAAAGGAAACAAGTAAATTCAACCGAAATTGCAGCATATACTAACATCACGTACCAACCATCAACCGGATCGGATGTAATTTGTTCTTCTAAGAGGCCCCGTGAAGAAAAATCTGGGGATGGATTCATATGGGGGTCAAGAATCATATGTTATTTCCACATAGGCAAATTTTATATTTCGCATTTTCATTTGTACAGATCTGTTTGATGACGTATGTTTCGCCACATTCAAATTCAATATATTATCTTGTACGTATCTTGTAAGCTAAATTGTAGTTGGATAAAGAAAACAAGTAAATTCAACCGAAAGTCCAGCATATACCACCATCACGTACCAACCATCAACCGGATCGGATGTAATTTGTTCTTCTAAGAGGCCCCTTGAAGCAAATCTGGGGATCGATTCATATGGGGGTCACGAATCTTATGTTGTTTCCACATAGACAAATTTTAAATTTAGCCTTTTCATTTGCACAGATCTGTTTGATGACGTATGTTTCGCCACATTCAAATTCTACATATTATCTTGTAATCCCTTGTGATGAGTTTTTTCTCAAAGAAATTTATGTCATCACGGTTGCCACTCGAGCCCAAAATTATCCAACAAAAATTTCGAGATATTTTTACCAAAAAACTACCAAACAAAAAAATTTTGTGGTATTTTACAAAATTTTATTTCTATAGAAATTTTGTTAAAATTTTATTTCTATAGAAAAATTTGTCCAAATTTTATTTCTATAGAAAAATTTGTCCAAATTGTAATCTAAAGAAAATGTTGGCAAAATCTATAGAAAATTTTGTTAAAATCTTATTTCTATAGAACATTTTGTTAAAATTTTATTTCCAAGAAAATTTTGTTAAAATTGTATTTCTATAGAAAACTTTGTCAAAATTGTATTTCTATAGAAAATTTTGTCAAAATTTTATTTCTTTCAAAAATTTTGTCAAAATTTTATTTCTTTCAAAAATTTTGTCAAAATTTTATTTCTTTCAAAAATTTTGTCAAAATTTTATTTCTTTCAAAAATTTTGTCACAATTTTATTTCTATAGCAAATTTTCTCAAAATTTTGTTTATGGAGAAAATTTTGTCAAAAATTTCATTTCTATAGAAAATTTTGACCAAATTTTTTTCTACAGAAAAGTTTTTCATATTTTTTTTCTATAGAAACTTTGTCAAAATTGTATTTCTATAGAAAAAATTTTTTCAGCTGAAATCAAAAACAACAAAATGATCGAAGAATAAACCAACCAATAAAACCAACAAAACATAACAAAAAAAAACATTTCTATAGAAATTTTTGTCAAAATTTTATTTCTATAAAACATTTTGTCAAAATTTTATTTTTATAGAATACTTTGTCGAAATTTTATTTCTATAGAAAATTTTGTTAAAATTTTATTTCGATAGAAAATTTTGTCAACGTTTTTTTTCTTTTTGTCCAATTTATTTTTTTCTATAGAAAAATGTCTCAAAATTTCATTTTTATAGAAAATGTTCTCAAAATTTTATTTCTATAGAAAATTTTGTCAAAATTTATGTCTATAGAATATTTTGTCAAAATTTTATTTCTATTGTCAACATTTTATTTTCTATATATAAATTTTGTCAAAATGTTATTTCTATAGAAAATTTTGACAAAATTTTATTTCTATAGAAAAAATTTTTTCAACTGAAGTCAAAAACAAGAATAAATGAACCAATAAAACCAACAAAACATAACAAAAAAAATATTTCTATAGAAAATTTTGTCTAAATTTTATTTCTATAAAAAATTTTGTCACAATTTTATTTTTGTAGAATATTTTGTCAAAATTTTATTTCTATAGAAAATTTTGTTAAAATTTTATTTCGATAGAAAATTTTGTCAACATTTTTTTTCTTTTTGTCCAATTTTTTTTTTCTATAGAAAATTTTCTCAAAAGTTTATTTCTATAGAAATATTCTATAGAATATTTTGTCAAAATTTTATTTCTATTGTCAAAATTTTATTTTCTATATATAAATTTTGTCAAAATGTTATTTCTATAAAAAATTTTGACAAAATTTGATTTCTATACATAATTTTGTCAAAATTTTATTTCGGTAGACAATTTTGTTCAAAGTTTATTTCTATGGAAATTTTGTCAAAATTCTATTTCTATAGAATATTTTGCCCAAATTTTATTTCTATGAAAAAATTGGTTAAAATTGTATTTTTTTAAATTTTGTCAAAATTTAATTCTGTAGACAATTTTGTTTAAATTTTATTTCTATAGAAAATTTTGTTAGCATTTTATTTCTATAGAAAATTTTCTCAAAATTTTGATTATGGAGAAAATTTTGTCACAATTTTAGTTCTATAGAAAATTTTCTCAAAATTTTGTTTATGGAGAAAATTTTCTCAAAAATTTTATCAAAATTTTATTTCTATAGGAAATTTTGTCAAAATTTTATCTTTGTTTATTGTTGTTTCTATAGAAAATTTTATTAACATTTTATTTCTATAGAACATTTTGTCAAAATTTTATTTCTATAGAAAATTTTGTCAAAATTTTATTTCTATAGGAAATGTTATCAAAATTTTATTTCTATAGAAAATTTTGTCAAAAATTTTTCTCGATAGAAAATAGGTCAAAATTTTATTTCTATACAAAATTTTGTCACAATTTCATTTCTGTAGAAAATTTTGTAAAAAATTTATTTCTATAGAAAATTTTGTCAAAATTTTATTTCTATAGAAAATTTTGTCAAAATTTTATTTCTATAGAATACTTTGTCAAAATTTTATTTCTATGGAAAAGTTTGTCAAAAATTTATTTCTATAAAAAATTTTGTGAAAATTTAATTCTGTAGGCAATTTTGTTCAAATTTTATTTTTATGAAAATTTTGTCAAAATTTTATTTCTATAGAAAATTGTGTTAGCATTTTATTTCTATAGAAAATTTTGTCAAAATTTTGTTTATGGAGAAAATGTTCTCAAAATTTTGTTTCTATATGAAGTTATTTTCAAAATTTTGTTTCGATAGAAAATTTTGTTAACATTTTATTTCTATAGAACATTTTGTCAAAATTTTATTTCTGTAGAAAATTTTGTCAACATTTTTATCTCGATAGAAAATTGGTCAACATTTTATTTCTATAGAAAATTTTGTGAAAATTTTATTCCTATAGAATATTTTATCAAAATTCTCTTTCTATAGAAAATTTTGTCAAAATTTTATCTCGATAGAAAAATTAGGCAAAATTTTATTTCTATATCAAATGTTGTCAAAATTTCATTTCTGTAGACAATTTTGTGTAAATTTTATTTCTATGGAAATGTTGTCAAAATTGTATTTCTGTAGAAAATTTTGTCAAAATTTTATTTCTATAGAAATTTTTATCATAATTTTATTTCTATAGAATATTTTGTCAAAATTTTATTTCTATACAAAATTTTGTCAAAATTTTATTTCTTTGAAAATGTTGTCATAATTTTATTTCTATAGAAAATTTTGTCAAAATTTTGTTCTCTAGAAAACTTTGGCAACTTTTTATTTCTATAGAAATTTTTGTCAAAATTTTATTTCTATAGAAAATTTTGTCAAAATTTTAGTTCTATAGAAAATTTTGTCAAAATTTTATTTCTATAGAAAACTTTGTCAAATTTTATTTCTATAGAAAATTTTGTCAAAATTTTAGTTCTATAGAAAATTTTGTCAAAATTTTATTTCTATAGAAATTTTGTCAAAATTTTATCTCGATAGAAAAATTGGTCAAAATTTTATTTCTATAGAAATTTTTGTCAAAATTTATTTCTATAGAAATTTTTGTCAAAATTTTATTTCTGTGAAATACCCTAAGAGGTACTGGAGAGGAATAATTTGCCAAATCCACCAAAACATCAAGAATTCTTCCAATCTACCAAACAGTAAAAAATTTACCATTTTCGGTAGAATTCTACCAACTGTGGCGGCCTTATTTAAAATTCGTTCCATTCAAATTTACGGCCACATAAAAATGTTTTTTTCAATTCATATACTTTAAAATCCTAAAATTCATTATTAATTCCTTGGCTAAAAGCCTTTCAAATCCTTTGCCATAAAAATCTCAGAGAATTAAAAGGTTTCTTGACATGATAGTTTATAATCCCTTTGATAATGTCACACATCATTATAGATGGTAAATAAATCTGGGTTTGTGTGCTAGTTTGCGTGTGTGTGAGTGTAACAATTAAAAGTTTTCAAAATACATTTGAAAAATAATTCCCCTTTACATGTCCTTTTTGGGTATCCAATAAAATTTAAGATTCGTCCTAAGAGAGACACTTTATAGTTTCTCTCTACGCTAGATTTATTTCATTCTTCATGTCCTGGAACTGCTGGTGTTTGGTTGGTGGATATCTCCATAAGTTTCACTTAAATTACTCATCATACAATACAAGAATTTGGTCGTAAATGTCGATGAGCCTCTAAAGCAACTTTTGCGATAAAAACGGAAATTTTTTTATGACACCTCTAAGCGACCATTTTATTATGTTGATTATTTTCTTATTGTTGCGATTGTCTGCGATAGTTGGTGGCTAAGAGGATGTAGGCCTTTGCTCAGTACTTTTGCTGATTGTGGTTCCTGTGGATTGACGTTAAATGCTCCGTTCGAGTCTAGTCTCATGGGCTGTTTAGTTACCACTCAAAATGCCTTTTAATATTGTTGTTGGGGCCAGGACTATTGGCTGTTGTGTGGGGCCAAACGACTAAATAAAATTCATGTGGCAGTCAAGACCCATCTCCTTCCCATGACGATTGCTGTATTTTGGAACTTCATAAAATTGTAATTCAAGTGGAAAATCACCACCAGTTCATCTTAGGCATTGAGACTTTATATTTCCGTTGTAATTCATTGCAAGTAGAAGAAAAAAAACCAACCGTAGTCTATTATAGTCATCTTTTTTTTGAGGGGAAATGGACAATATTATGGCCTAAATTTCGTTTTTTTATTCACCTCCACTCCCACTCCCTTGTCCCATTAAATTCTCATACAATACCCTTGGAGATTTTAACTGTGGTATTGTGGACAAGATCGTGGTAAACATGACTTTGACGACGTTTTGGATATTTTGGGAATATGCCGAATTCTTCCCAAAATAATTAAAGTTGTTTGCACCACCAGAGACCAGGGAATATTAAAAAGTGAAATAACAGCAACGCATTTTTGTTTTTTTTTTTTTTTTTTTTTTTGAATGATGACAATTATTTGAAATTATGCCAAATGACGGAATAAACATTGAAACACGTAATGTTATTTTTATGTGACCTCCGAAGTGCTCAAGTTGACCAAGGTGGCCTTTAATTTCCCCAATGTGTCATTTGTTTATGAGACAATAGTAATCACTCTGATATTATGGTGGCCCGCCAAAAAATTATAGATGACTGCAAAAAAAAAACATTCATTTAACAAAGGACAGAAAAAAGCTTTCAATAAATTTGGCTTAATAGAATTTGCAGGATTTTCTTTGAAATTGTCAGCAATTTAAGAAAATGACAAAATTATAAATTTTTGTTTTTTTACAAATACACACAACTATAGGATGGTGATGAGAGTGCAATAAATTTGCCATTCCTTTAGCTAAAAACAACAACAACTATAAAATGTGAAATTATACAACGATATAATGATGTCCGTCTGACCGTATATCCCCAACGATGTCCGTCTGTCTGCTTATCTGTCACGCTACAACCTTCAATAATAAAACTATCATTCTGAAATTGTACACAAACTCGTCTTTTTGAATGTTTCGATTAAGCCCCCACACTCAAAGAAAAGTTTACTTGCATCCAAAGATTTTGACCCTCCTTTAAAGATTTTGGGTTTCATTTCGATCTTAAAAAAAATACATTTTTGGGACCCATCTAACATTAAATCCTAAATTACCTACAAACAAATGCCAGTATAAATATCCGCATTATATCAGATACTTGAAAGTAAAAAAGGCCGAATCTTATGTACCCTCCACCATGGATTGCGTAGAAACTTCTACGAAAGACTGTCATCCACAATCGAATTACTTGGGTTGTAGTCCATACGACAAAAAAATTAGACAAAAAAGTTATGTGTACGTAAGTCTACAAATAATTACGAATCGATATGGATTTTGCACGGTACGTAGGGAGCCAGAATTGATATATGGGGGTCGCTTATATGGGGGCTATATACAATTATGAACTTGATATGGACCAATTTTTGTGTGATTGGGGATCGATTTATCTGAGATCTATATAACTATAGACCGATATGGACATAGTTAGGCATGGTTGTTAACGGCCATCTATTAGCACAATGTACCAAATTTCAATTGACTCGGATGAAATTTTCTCCTCCAAGAGGCTCCAAAACCAAATCTTGGGATCGGTTTATATGGGGGCTATATATGATTATGGACTAATGGACCACTTTTGGCATGGTTTTTAAATATCATATACTTCCACCACGTACCAAATTTCAACCACGGATAAATTTTGCTTCTCCAAAAGGCACCGGAGGTCAAATCTGGGGATCGGTTTATATGGGAGCTATATATAATTATGGCTATAAATAATTATGGACCGATGTGGACCAATTTTTGCATGGTTGTTGAAGACCATATACTTACACCATGTACCAAATTTCAGCCGGATCGTATGAAATTTCCTTCTCTTAGAGGCTCCAAAAGCCAAATCGGGGAATCGGTTTATATGGGGGCTATATATAATTATGGACCGATGCGGACCAATTTTTGCATGGTTATTAGAGACCATAAACTAACACCATGTACCAAATTTCAGCCGGGTCGGATGATTTTTGCTCCTCTAATAGGCTCCGGAGGTCAAATCTGGGGATCGGTTTATATGGGGGCTATATATAATTATGGACCGATATGGACCAATTTTTACATGGTTGTTAGAGACCATATACTTACACCATGTACCAAGTTTAAGCCGGATCGGATGAAATATGCTACTCTTATAGGCTCCACAAGCCAAATCTGGGGGGGTCCGTTTATATGGGGGCTATACGTAAAAGTGGCCCAATATGGCCCCTTTGCAATACCATCCGACCTACATCAATAACAACTACTTGTGCCAAGTTTCAAGTCGATAGCTTGTTTCGTTCGGAAGTTAGCGTGATTTCAACAGACGGACGGACGGACAGACATGCTCAGATCAACTCAGAATTTCACCACGACCCAGAATATATATACTTTATGGGTTCTTAGAGCTATATTTCGATGTGTTACAAACGGAGTGACAAAGTTAATATACCCCCATCCAAAAACAACAGTTAAACCAAAGATGCAAAATCCTCAAAGTCAGTCTTAGCCTCTATTTGAAGCGTTTTATACCCTCCACCATAGGATGGGGGTATATTAATTTGTCATTCCGTTTGTAACACATCGAAATATTGCTCTAAGGCCCCATAAAGTATATATATTCTGAGTCGTGGTGAAATTCTAAGTATGTCCGTCCGTCTGTCTGTTGAAATCACGCTAACTTCCGAACGAAACAATCTATCGACTCGAAACTTGGCACAAGTAGTTGTTATTGATGTAGGTCGGATGGTATTGCAAATGGGCCATAACGGTTCACCTTTACGTATAGCCCCAATATAAACGGGCCACCAGATTTGGCTTGCGGAGCCTCTAAGAGAAGCATATTTCATCCGATCTGGCTGAAATTTGGTACATGGTGTTGGTACATTGTCTCCAACAACCATGCAAAAATTGGTCCACAACGGTTCATAATTATATATAGCCCTCATATAAACCGATCCCCATATTTCATCTTCGAAGCCTCTTGGAGGAGCAAAATTCATCCGATCCGGTTGAAACTTTGTACGTGGTGTTAGTACGTATATGGTCTCTAATAATATATTTCTATAGAAAATTTTGTCAAAATTTTATGTCTTTATGAAATTTTGTCAAAATATAATTTCTATACAAAATTTTGTCAAAATTTTATTTCTATAGAAAATTTTGTCAAAATTTTATACGTTTTGTTTTGTTATTGTTGGTTTATTCTTAAATCATTTTTTTATTTTTGATTTCAGCTTAAAACCATGCATTGACTAAACTACAAGTGTAGCTTAAAAGAATGTTTGTCAAATTGATTTGGGCAAAGCCCTATAGACTGCAAGATGGTTGGATGGAAGAACGTTTGGGAATTACTACATTCCTCATCAGCATCCTCTACTTGCAGCAAAACTATCAACCAATTATCAGAATAAATTCAGGCAGTTTACTAAACCCACAGTGAACCACACTTGAACCTTCCGAAAAAAGGTTTATGATAGCCGGTCTTTGCCGAAATAAATTTGTACAAACATATCTCTTTTCCTTTGCCGTAGTCCATACGTGGTATATATTAAACTTAAAATGGCAGATTAAATACTTATATAATTAAGTTTGACAAAATTTTCTATAGAAATAAAATTTGACAAAATTTTCTATAGGAACAAAATTTTAACAAAAATTTCTATAGAAATAAAATTTTGACAGAATTTTCTATAGAAATAAAATTTTGCTAGATTATTTTTGGCTCGAGTGGCAACCATGATTATGAACCGATATGGACCAATTTTTGTGTGATTGGGGATCGACTATATATAACTCTAGACCGATATGGACCAATTTTTGCATGGTTATTAGCGGCCATATACTAACACCACGTTGCAATTTTCAACCGGATCAGATGAATTTTACTCGTCCAAGAGGCTCCGGAATTCAAATCTGGGGATCGGTTTATATGGGGGTTATATATAATTATGGACTGACATGGACAAATTTTTGAATGGTTCTTAGAGACTATATACTAATACCATGTACCAAATTTCAGCAGGATTGGATGAAATTTGATTCTCTTAGAGGATCCGCAAACCAAATCTGGGAATCGGTTTATATGGGGGGCAATATATAATTATGGACCGATATGGACCAATTTTTGCATGGTTGTTAGAGACCATATACTAATACCACGTACCAAATTTCAGCCGTATCGGATGAAATTTGCTTCTCTTTGAGACTCCGCAAGCCAAATCTGGGGATCGGTTTATATGGGGACTATATATAATTATGGACCGATATGGACCAATTTTTGCATGGTTGTTAGATACCATATACTAACACCACGTACCAAATTTCAACCGGATCGGATGAATTTTGCTCCTCTAAGAGGCTCCGGAGTTCAAATCTGGGGATCGGTTTATATGGGGGCTATATATAATTATGGACCGATGTGGACCATATACCAACACTATGTGCCAAATTTCAACCGGATCGGATGCAATTTGCTTCTCTTTGAGGCTCCGCAAGCCAAATCGGGGGATCGGTTTATATGGGAGCTATATATAATTATTGACCGATATGGACCAATTTTTGCATGGGTGTTAGAGACCATATATTAACACCATGTACCAAATTTTAGCCAGATCGGATGAAATATGCTTCTCTTATAGGCTCTGCAAGCCAAATTTGGGGGTCCGTTTATATGGGGGCTATATGTAAAAGTGGACCGATATGGCCCATTTGCAATACCATCCGACCTACATCAATAACAACTACTTGTGCCAAGTTTCAAGTCTATAGCTTTTTTCGTTCGGAAGTTAGCGTGATTTCAACAGACGGACGGACGGACGGACTGCTCAGATCGACTCAGAATTTCACCACGACCCAGAATATATATACTTTATGAGGTCTTAGAGCAATATTTCGATGTGTTACAAACGGAATGACAAAGTTAATATACACCCCATCCTACGGTGGAGGGTATAAAAAGAGGAAGAAGAGGAATGTTTTGGTATAGCCCACCTATAGACCGATCTCCCGATTTTATTTCTTGGGCTTCTAGAATCCGTAGTTTTTACCTAATTTGCCTGAAATTGGAAATCTAGAGGTATTCCAGGAAAATAAAGACGTGTGCCGAAAATCGTGAGTAGCGGTCCATGTTTTGATGTAGCCCCCATATAGACCGATCTCCCGATTTTACTTCTTGGGCTTCTATAATCCATAGTTTTAATCCAATTTACCTGAAATTTGAAATCTAGAGGCATTCTAGGAAAATAAAGAGATGTGCCGAAAATGGTGATTATCGGTCCATGTTTTGATATAGCCCCCATATAGACCGATCTCCAGATTTTACTTCTTGGGCTTCTAGAATCCGTAGTTTTAATCCAATTTACCTGAAATTTGAAATCTAGAGGTACTCTAGGACCATAAAGGGGTGTGCCGAATATATTGAGTATCGGTACAGTTATTGATATAGCCCGGCCCTCAGATTTGTGATCTAGATTCTAGAAGTACGATTAAACGTGCTGAATACTGTGTGTATCCCTCCATGTTTTGGTATAGCCCCCATTACATCGAACTCCCGATTTAACTCCTAGGGTTTCTAGAAATTGTAGTTTTTATCCGATTTGCCACAAATTGAAAATATACTGGCATTTTAGACCCATCCCGTGTAAAAATTGGGGGATCTAAGTAGATATGATTAGATCTCAAAATTGGCCGCCTTGGATCCAAGCAGACTTACTTAGATATGATGAGACACTATTAGATATTATTATATATAATTCCACATATGACGAGATCAAACATTAGATCCAACTGTATATAGGGATAGATATAATCATATCTAAGACATTAGACCTAGGCCAATTTTGAGATCTGATCAGATCTAATTCCATAGTAATTAGATATGATTAGATCTTACCATTTTTCGGATCTACCCATATCTAATTGTATCAAATTAGATCTCTCAATTTTTACTCGGGATAACAAAGTGTATATGATTTAGTTTTATCGGTTCGTTTGGCTTCCATATAGATTTCATTTTTGAGGGTATAGTAGACGCACTGTTCATAATAATTGCTTGAAACCCAATGTAAAATTTCCAGATTTTACTTCTCGTAATCATTTAAATAATTGGAGTGAAATTCTACAGATTTTAGATTTCAAATCAAGACGTTATTTCATCATTTTCTTGCACACTTACAAGAGATGTTTGTGATTCCTCTAAAATTCAAACAAAAAATGGTTCTTATAAACTTAGAATCTGATCTAGTCTTCATAGGTAAAATCTTAACATTTATCTGTGGGAAGCGTACTGGTTGAACTGATCTGCTTGGAAAAATATCTGTCATCAAACCCCCCTGAGATTTTCAAAGGAAACTATTATATTTTATTCATAGTGGTGGATATTTAAGATTCCGCCCGGCCGAACTTACTGCTATAATATATACTTGTTTTTGCTAGGTATGGTTAAAAATTAAAATAGAATATAATGTCGTGATTGTTAAAGGAATTAGAACCCACATTCGATTCTATGTAAAGAAACTTAAAATATCTCACCATTTTGATAAAAGCTAATTGGTCATTCAAAGTTTTGCAACCCCATATAAATTTCAACTTAATTTCAAATCAATTATTTAAAATTCAATAAATTCGTGTACATATCAAAATATTCATGAATGGAATGCCAGTAGACCTTTTTGCATTATGGTCACAAAAAAACAGTTTTTTCTTCAAAGACTTCCAACAAAACTAAATAAATTCTCCAATTATATAAAGCAATTATATTTGGATTTTGCCATAGAGAATAAAATTTTTAACATTTGTTCCATAAGATACCACAAAGTTCTTGCAAACACATAAAGTATAAAAAGTATAAAAATCATAAAATGTATCCCCCATTGCAACCAATAGCATTTACGTCACGGAAACGGAAGTAGACAAATTAAGATGAGCCCGGGGAATTCACATAGTCCTTGTCCTGCTATTGTGGTAAAAACACAAAACGTATTGCACAAAGTCATTGAGCTATGGGAACAACTTAGCTCAGAGACACAAACACAAATGAAATAAGGAAGTCTCAGTCTTAGTTTCCTTTGTAAAGGAAATTGTGGGAACTTACAATAGGGATTTTATTTTTTGTTCTTCTTTTTTTTTTTTTCTTACTACCATCATTATAACCATCAATAAATGCCCAATGCCAAGACCATCCTTTGAGCTCACTGGTATTAATGTCACTAAAGAGATTGAGAGGGGGACGTAGGGTGGGGCAATATTTAGAAAACCTTTTGTAAGGGTTATTCAATGGGAGGGTCATAATCCATGGTCATGACTTTATCTCATATTGAATGCCCTGACAAACAGACAATGCAATAACCAGGACATTCATTCGAACTATGAAAGTCGTCAAGTTCGTTTTGGTTCGATATGGTCAAGCGGTCACAACAAACAAACAAATAAACAAACACCCTGGGGTTATTTACAATATGATGTTTTATTACTTCATTCGTGCATTTATTGTAGTTGTTATGGTACTGTGATGTGGTTCTGGTTCTGGTTGGTGTTGTTGTTTTTGTTTTTGATTCCGTTTCCCTTACGCCTTCCTGTTGACAATAGACCTTGTTGGTCTTGCGTTTACGCATGTTAGCCTCTGTTTATACAACATAAGCACATCAACACATCAGTCCTTGGGCGCATTGTTTTATATTTTATTTTTGTTTGTTTTGTTTGTTTTGTTTAATAGTGGCATTTTATGTGGTTTTATTTCCTCTTCTGGTTCTGGTTCTGCTTCTGTTTTTTTTTGTGAATTTTTGTGTTTTTTTTTTTGTTTTTCTTCTACTCGGCTAGCTTGGTGAGATTGGTAGGTTGGTTTTATTATTGTGCCCTTGTCATTTGTTGGTATTGTTAAAAACCATTGTCCTACTCAGATTGCTACAACTTGTTGTGGCTATTATGGTAGTTGGAACAGTGGAATAGGTTCAGGAAAAAAACCAGACGATCTTAGTGATTGAACTGTAGCTTTCACTATCTCAGTGGGTGCATCACAGAACTGCACAACTAAAGATCTCAGTAACTGAACTGCGAACCTCAAGATCTTAGTGGTTGAGCTGCAGATCAGAAGATAACACTGATTCAATTACCGGCCAGAAAATATTAGTGATTGCTCTGCAGCTTCTAAGATCTCAGAGGGTGAACTAAAGCCCTTAAGATTTCATTGATTGAACAGTAGATAGGGTCACGGCCTAAAGGAAAAAAAAGTTGATGCGGTCACCCCCCAGTTTAGTAGCATATTCAAAGACAATTTCAGAACACCAAAACCACTCAACCACTAAGATCTTAAGGTTCGCAATTCAGTCACTGAGATCTTCAATTGTGTAGTTCTATAACAGAGAACTTGAAGTCTGAAGTTCAAACACTGTCATCGTGAGTTTGAAGACAATCACTATTATCTTGGGGGTCCGATTCAGTCTGTGATAAATATCTGGGATCTATTGTACAACCACTAAAATCTTGGAAGCAGTTCAATCGCTGAGATCATATGTTCTGCATGAATCAGTTTGTTAGTTAGCACAGTCACTGACATCTTAAGGTGTACTGTTCAATCACTGAAACAGTCGATCCAAGATTTCAGTAACTGCATCACAGCTCCCAAGAACTTATCAGATTAACTGCAAACTATATATGTCATTGGTTGAACAGCAGACTCCAAGATTTCAGTGATTTGAATGTTGAACAATGGCCCAAAATATTTGTCAGGGTCTGAATCATACTCTCCGAGATACTAGAGGTAGAGGTTGCAGACTGAATCACAGCTACCACATCTTAGAGGAATAACTGCAACTGTCATATGTCAATGGTTGAAGATTTCATTGATTGAACTGTGGATTTCTGCGGTTGAACAGTAGATCCTGAATCACAGCTCCCAATATTTTAGAGAATTAACTTCAAACGCAATATGTCAGTGGTTGATTTTGCAATCCAAGATTTCATCTTAAGATCTCAGCGACTGTAGTGATAAACTCACTCAATTGCAGAACAGACGATCTCAGTGATTGAACTGTAGTTTCCATGATTTTGGTGTTTGAAATGCAAGATGACAGTGTTTGAACTGAATACTTCAAGTTCTATGTGATAGAACTGCACAACTGAAGATATTAGTGAAAGAACAGTGACCCCAAGATCTTGGTGTTTGAACTGCAAATGAGAAGATCACCCTGATTAATTCCAGACCAGCAAATATCAGTGATTGCACTGCAGCTTCTAAGATCTCAGTGGGTGAAGTAAAGCCCTTAAGATTTCATTGATTGAACAGTAGATCCAAGATTTCAGTAACTGCATCACAGCTCCCAAGAACTTAGAAGATTAACTGCAAACGATATATGTCATTGGTTGAATTGCAGACTCCAAGATTTCAGTGATTGAAGAGTGGCCCAAAATATTTGTCATAGACTGAATCGTACTCTCCAAGATACTAGAGGTAGAGGTTGCAGACTGAATCTCAGCTACCAGTTCTTAGAGGAATAGCGGCAACTGTCATATGTCAGTGATTGAAGATTTCAGTGATTGAACTGTACACCCTAGGATATCAGTGACTGTACTGAGAATATATGACATCGGCGATTGAACTTCCAAGATTTTAGTGGTGGAACAGTACTGCCAAACAATTTGTCAGGGACTGACTCGTACTCCCAACATAATAGAGGTTGTCTTCAAACTCACGATGACAGTGTTTGAATTGCAGACTTCAAGTTCTATTTATGTGATAGAACTGGACAACTAAAGATCTAAGTGACTGAAATGCGAACCTCAATATATTAGTGGTTGAACTGCAGATGAGAAGATCATCCTGATTCAATTGCAGATCTTAGTGGTTGAACTGTAAGATGGAAGAATTCAGTCGTTGAACTGCAGCTCTTAAGATCTCAGTGGATGAACAGTAGATCCATGATTTCAGTGATTGAAATGCAGCCCAGTGTTGCCACAATGAATTTTTAGTTTGGACCAATATTTTTCCAAAATTGAACCAAAATTCGTACCAGAGGGCCAATTTTCCAAATTAAATTAATACCATTTAAAAGTTAAAAATTTTCCAAAATTTTACTTCGATAGAAAATTTTGTGAAATTTTTATTTCTATTTATTTTTATACCCACCACCATAGAATGGTGACCGGGGTATAATAAGTTTGTCATTCCGTTTGTAACACATCGAAATATCGATTTACGACTATATAAAGGTAGAGATTCTAAGACGATATAACGATGTCCGTCTGTCCTTCTGTCTGTCTGTCTGTTGTAATCACGCTACAGTCTTCAATAATGAAGCAATCGTGCTGAAATTTTGCACAAACTCGTCTCAAGTTCGAAGATGGGCTATATCGGTTCAGGTTTTTATATAGTCCCCATATAAACCGACCTCCCGATTTGGGGTCTTGGGCTTATAGAAATCGAAATTGTTATCCAATTTGCTTGAATTTTGAAATTTAGAGGTATTTTATGACCATAAAGAGGTGTGCCAAAAATGGTGAGTATCGGTCCATGTTTTGGTATAGCCCCCATATAGACCGATCTTCCGATTTTATTTCTTGGGCTTATAGAAACCGCAGTTATTATTCAGTTAACCTGAAATTGGAAATCTAGAGGTATTATAGGACCACAAATACGTGTGCCAAAAATTGTGAGTATCGGTCCATATTTTGGTATAGCCCCCATATAGACCGATCTCCCGATTTTACTTCTTGGGCTTATAGAAACCGCAGTTTTTATTCAATTTACCTGAAATTGGAAATCTAGAGGTGTTGTGGGACCCCAAATACGTGTGCCAAAAATTGTGAGTATCGGTCCATGTTTTGGTATAGTCCCCATATAGACCGATCTCCCGATTTTACTTCTTGGGCTTATAGAAACCGCAGTTTTTATTCAATTTACCTGAAATTGGAAATCTAGAGGACCACAAATACGTGTGCCAAAAATTGTGAGTATCGGTCCATGTTTTGGTATAGTCCCCATATAAAACGACCTCCCGATTTGGGGTCTTGGGCTTACAGAAACCGCAGTTTTTATTCAATTTACCTGAAATTGGAAATCTAGAGGTATTTTAGGACCATAAAGAGGTTTGCCGAAAATGGTGAGTATCGGTCCATATTTTGGTATAGCCCTCATATAGGCCGATTTCCTGATTTTACTTATGTAATACAACAAAGTCGAGCGGTATATTTTTTTCCTTCTTTCATTTTTTAATTTCATTGTTCAAAAGCAAAAAAAGTCGTAAATAACATCAAATTTTAGAATCAGTTTAGATATGGTCTTCTCATTACCGACAAATACAACACAGACTACACGAAAATGTCTCTTCGATATATTGGCCCATTCCTGGTGAAGCTCCGTCTTGAGATAATCGACACTTTCCGAGTAGTATTTGTATACCCTAAATCACATAGAGATGAGGGTATACTCGTAATAACTTTGATTTGTCAAAAAATGTACACGGATCTATCGATTTAACTCCAAGGGTTTTTAGAAATTGTAGTTTTTATCCTATTTGCCACAAATTGAAAATATACTCGGAATTTAGACCCACAAAAATGTGTATATGATTTAGTTTTATCGGTCCATTTGGTAAGGCCTCCATATAGACCGATTTCAGGTCCTCAGGGTACAGAAGGTGCACTGATCATGAAAATTTCTTGAAACTGAATGTAAAATTTTCTCGTAATAATTTAAATACTTGCGGTAAAAATCTACAGATTTTAGATTTCAAATCAAGGCGTTATTTCATCATTTTCTTGCACACTTACAAGAGATGTTTATGATTCCTCTAAAACTCAAACAAAAACTGGTTCTTATAAATCCAGAATCTGATGTAGTGTTCATAGGTAAAATCTTTACATTTATCTGTGGGAAGCGTACTGGTTGAACTGATCTGCTTGGACTAATATATGTCATCAAACCCTCCTGAAATTTTCAAAGGAAACTATTATATTAGATTAATGGTGGTGGGTATTTAAGATTCGGCCCGGCCGAACTTACTGTTGTATATACTTGTTATTTTTGCGATTTTTTACTCGAAATTTCTACTTCGGCCGAAAGGTCTAAAGCAAATGTCCTAATTGTCACCACTGTCTCTTTCACTACGTTGAGCTGTTGTGTGTGAGGTAGTCTTTTTGTTCCATACAACAAACATTTTTTTGGTTTTTTTTTTTAAGAAACTGTAGTTTAATGAAGTAAAATAATGGCTCCCCCGTTGTGCATTTCTTTAAAATAAAAAAAAACACACACACACACACACACTGAAGGCACAAAACCAGAGCCTTGTTGGGACAAGAGACCAGCACCACATGAAAATATTTTGTGGATTCAAAACAAAAACCCACTGACAACAATGCCACTCTATGCTTAATAAATTTAATATATTGACTTAATTAAGCTCTGACATTATGGCGTGAATATATGCGAATATATTTTGTTTTAAATGGGCCATTTAAAATTATGCAAGGATTGTAAATGTTAACCACAAAAGTCATAGAGGTTTTCTTCCGAAGATTTGAGTCTATACCATTAAACAAAATTATATGAATTTCAATACAATGATATTAAATTGAGATTTTAGTTTCAGTAATTTCCAGTGATTTATGGTGGAGATTAAAATCTTAGATTTTTTTAATGAAAAAAAAAAAAATTAACAGATTATAGAGTTTATTATATATACCCTCCACCATAGGATGGGGGTATATTAACCGTGTCATTCCGTTTGTAACACATCGAAATACTGCTCTAAGACCCAATGAGCATGCCCGTCCGTCCGTCTGTTGAAATCACGCTAACTTCCGAGTGAAACAAGCTATCGACTTGAAACTTGGCACAAGTAGTTGTTATTGATGTAGGTCAGACGGTATTGCCAATGGGCCATATCGGTCCACTTTTACGTATAGCCCCCATATAAACGGACCCCCAAATTTGGCTTGCGATAGCTCTAAGAGAAGCAAATTTCATCCGATCCGGCTGAAATTTGGTACATGGTGTTAATATATGGTATCTAACAACCATGCCAAAATTGGTCCATATCGGTCCATAATTATATATAGCCCCCATATAAACCGATCCCCCGATTTTGCTTGCGATTGCTCTAAGAGAAGCAAATTTCATCCGATCCGGCTGAAATTTGGTACATGGTGTTACTATATGGTATCTAACAACCATGCCAAAATTGGTCCATATCGGTCCATAATTATATATAGCCCCCATATAAACCGATCCCCCGATTTTGCTTGCGATTGCTCTAAGAGAAGAAAATTTCATCCGATCCGGCTGAAATTTTGTACATGATGTTATTATATGGTCTCTAACAACCATGCAAAAATTGTTTCATATCGGTCCACTTTTACGTATAGCCCCCATATAAACGGACCCCCAAATTTGGCTTGCGATTGCTCTAAGAGAAGCAAATGTCATCCGATCCGGCTGAAGTTTGGTACATGGTGTTAATATATGGTCTCTAACAACCATGCCAAAATTGGTCCATATCGGTCCATAATTATATATAGCCCCCATATAAACCGATCCCCCGATTTTGCATGTGATTGCTCTAAGAGAAGCAAATTTCATCCGATCCGGCTGAAATTTGGTACATGGTGTTAGTATATGGTCTCTAACAACCATGCAAGAATTGGTCCATATCGTTCCATATCGGTCCATAATTATATATAGCCCCCATATAAATCGATCCCCAGATTTGTCCTCCGGAGCCTCTTGGAGGAGCAAAATTCATCCGATCCGGTTGAAATTTTTAATATGGTGTTAGAATGTGGTCTCTAACAAACACGCAAGAATTAGTCCATACCGCTTCATAATTATATATAGCCCACATATAAACCGATCCCCAGATTTGATCTCAGGAGCCTCTTGGAGGAGCAAAATTCATCCGATCCGGTTGAAATTTGGAATATTGTGTTAGTATAAGGCCGCTAATAACCATGCCAAAATTGGTCCATATCGGTCTATAGTTATATATATATATATATAGCCGATCCCCAATCACACAAAAATTGGTCCATATAGGTTCATAATCATGGTTGCCACTCGACCCAAAAATAATCTACCAAAATTTTATTTTTATAGAAAACATAGTCAAAATGTTATTTCCATAGAAAATTTTGTCAAAATTTTATTTCTAAAGAAAATGTTGTCAAAATTTTATTTCTATAGAAAAATTTTTCCAAATTTTATTTCTATAGAAAATTTTGTTACAATTTTATTTCTATAGAAAATTTTGTTAAAATTTTATTTCTATAGAAAATGTTGTCAAAATTTTATTTCTATAGAAACTTTAAATTTAATTATATACGTAATTAATCGGCCTTTTTTAGTTTAATATATACCACGTATGGACTATGTGGTGTATATTACGGTGTTAGGAAGTTTTAAGATACCTTGCCATCGGCAAGTGTTACCGCAATCCAAGTAATTCGATTGTGGATGACAGTCTTCAGTAGAAGTTTCTACGCAATCCATGGTGGAGGGTACATAAGCTTCGGCCTGGCCGAACTTACGGCCGTATATACTTGTTTTAACTAAAATTGCGTGTCTCAAACTTCAGCTTGCATAATTTTTCATATTAGGTCCATTTTTTTCAGTGTATTCACTTTGTTTGTTTTTTTGGACGTGAACTAGTGTTATCATTAAACAAAGGTAATGCCATGTAGATATCGTCATCTTCAATGAATGCCTGCATACTTGTTGAATACCTGTCATTCTGATATCCTGGATTAAATATTGTGTGTATTCGCAAGAGAATAAAATTATTTTCGTTATAATTAATAATAATTTTCCTAATTAAATTTTCCTCTATTGACATAACTCATTTGTCAACAGCAAAACAAAACATTTTTATTTCCCCTAATCCCAGGACAGACACCTGGGTTATCCTGACTAACTTGTCTATCCCCCAAAATTCAATTGTCTCTCGAACATCCTCTTGGCCATGGAGTCTTGCTCTTTAACCTTTGCAAACTAATTGATTGATCTACAAATGGTTGTGAAATAAAAAGAAACAAATTTTATTATACTTCTTGGACTTTTATGACACCTCGCGCATTACTCAGATAATAAATCATAATCATGTCGACTGCATGTCGGCTCTGAAAATGGGGAAATGGTAAATGAAACGGTAGCTGAACTGAAAAGGGAAGCCAAAGGTGAGTTTGGTTTGATTCTTCGCCCCAAAGAGCAGAGAGGAGTATCTCCCTCTAATAGTTCATAAAAACAAACAAAGAACAACAACTAACTACGACAAGAGAAATGAAGCAACGCACACTGGCTGTAATGGTATAACTGATTTATTCTCTAGAAGAATGTGTATTTGTGAGTGGATGCGTGTGTGGGAGATTGTGTTTTTGCTAAATATGAGAATATTTCAACTTTAAGGGAGATAGACATTAGAGATGTGCTTGATGGCACTTTCAACGCATGCAGTAAGAATTCGAATAACAAACTGAGGTTTTTAGATGGATAGAAACATATATCGCAAGCCAAATCTGGGGATCGGTTTATATGGGGGCTATATATAATTATGATAAAAACATATATCGCAAGATTGGTTTAAAAAATTAACTAAAATGATCTAAAATTCACAAAGATATGCGTAAAATAAGAAATAATTCAAAATTTGAGGCCAATTGATGATTTGTACGTGACTACGTACATGAGATTAGAGTAATACTCGTTGATTCAAAAAAGTTGCAGTTAAAAAAAAAAAAACAAAACATCACTTTTTATTTTAATTTCCACCAAAACAGAAGCCTTCTCTATTTAGTCTTTTTTCGACAAACAAACCTTTTCATTTAATACTAATATTTTTCCACATGAATCTAATATGTACTTAACGAAGAAAGTTATTACATTCTCAATTACAGTAATGTTGAAAAGTCCATAGCCTTACTAATAGTGACCATTAGAAAGATCGCCTTTAAGCCATAAAAAGGTATTATTGCGATATTTTTCTTGAGAAACGAGGTATCTGAATGTTCTCTTACATTTGCAAAACCATAATCATAAAATTTGAAAAACAAAACAAGTATATACGCCTGTAAGTTCGGCCAGGCTGAAGCTTATGTATCCTCCAGCATGGATTGCGTATAAACTAAACAATGGAATTACTTGAGTTGCGGTAAGGCTTGCCGATGGCAAGGTATCTTAAAACCTCCTAACACCGTCTTCTAAATTGTAAGTAAGTCCATACGTAGTATATATTAAATTAAAAAAGACCGATTAAATACGTATATAATTCAGTTTGACAAAATTTTGACTAAATTTTCTATAGAAATAAAATTTTAACAAAATTTTCTATAGAAATAAAATTTTGACAAAATTTTTTATAGAAACAAATTTTGACAAAATTTTCTATAGAAATAAAATTTTGACAAAATTTTCTATAGAAATAAAATTTAATAAAATAATCTATAGAAATAGGTTAGATTAGGTTATGTGGCAGACCGAGTGAGCCCGAGGCTCACTTAGACTATTCAGTCCATTGTGATACCACAGTGGTTAACTTCTCTCTTATCACTGAGTGCTGCCCGATTCCATGTTAAGCTCAATGACAAGGGACCTCCTTTTTATAGCCGAGTCCGAACGGCGTTCCACATTCCAGTGAAACCACTTAGAGAAGCATTGAAACCCTCAGAAATACCACCAGCATTACTGAGGTGGGATAATCCACCGCTGAAAAACTTTTGGGTGTTCGGTCGTAGCAGGAATCGAACCCACGACCTTGTGTATGCAAGGCGGGCATGCTAACCATTGCACCATGGTGGCTCCCGTGGGGGCTACATATAATTATGAACCGATGTGGACCAATTTTTACATGGTTGTTAGAGACCATATACCAACATCATGTACCAAATTTCAGCCGGATCGGATGAAATTTGCTTCTCTTTGAGGCTCCGCAAGCCAAATCTGGGGATCGGTTTATATGGGGGCTATATATAATTATAAACCGATGTGGACCAAATTTTGCATGGTTGTTAGAGACCATATACCAACATCATGTACCAAATTTCAGCCGGATCGGATGAAATTTGCTTCCCTTTGAGGCTCCGCAAGCCAAATCTGGGGATCGGTTTATAAGGGGGTTCTATATAATTATAAACCGATATGGACCAAATTTTGCATGGTTATTAGAGACCATATACTAACACCATGTTCCAAATTTTAACCGGATCGGATGAAATTTGATTCTCTTTGAGGCTCCGTAAGCCAAATCTGGGGATCGGTTTATATGGGGGCTATATATAATCATGGACTTATGTGAACCAATTTTAGCATGGTTATAGAGACCATATAACAGGTTGGCTGATAAGTCCCCGGTCTAACAAAGAAAAACACATTTTTTTTGTCAAAATTTTTTTATTATTCAACATAATTCCCTTCAAGAGCGATACAACGATTATAACGACCTTCCAATTTTTTGATACCATTTTGGTAATACCCATTCGGTTTTGCCTCAAAATAGGCCTCAGTTTCGGCGATCACCTCTTCATTGCAGCCAAATTTTTTCCCTGCGAGCATCCTTTTGAGGTCTGAGAACAAGTAAAATTGGCTGGGGGCCGGATCTGGCGAATTCGGTGGGTGGGGAAGCAATTCGAAGCCCAATTCATGAATTTTTGCCATCGTTCTCAATGACTTGTGGCACGGTGAGTTGACTTGGTGGAACAACACTTTTTTCTTCTTCATATGGCGCCGTTTTGCTGCGATTTCGACCTTCAAACGCCCCAATAATGCCATATAATAGTCACTGTTGATGGTTTTTCCCTTCTCAAGATAATCGATAAAAATTATTCTATGCGCATCCCAAAAAACAGAGGCCATTACTTTGCCAGCGGACTTTTGAGTCTTTCCACGATTCGCAGACGGTTCACCGGTCGCTGTCCACTCAGCCGACTGTCGATTGGACTCAGGAGTGTAGTGATGGAGCCATGTTTCATCCATTGTCACATATCGACGGAAAAACTCGGGTGTATTACGAGTTAACAGCTGCAAACACCGCTCAGAATCATCAACACGTTGTTGTTTTTGGTCAAATGTGTGCTCGCGCGGCACCCATTTTGCACAGAGCTTCCGCATATCCAAATATTGATGAATGATATGACCCACACGCTCCTTTGATATCTTTAAGGCCTCTGTTATCTCGATCAACTTTATTTTACGGTCATTCAAAATCATTTTGTGGATTTTTTGATATTTTCATCGGTAACCACCTCTTTCGGACGTCCAATGCGTTCATCGTCCACCACGCTTGAATTTTACATACCAATCCGTTATTGTTGATTTCCCTGGGGCAGAGTCCGGAAACTCATTATCAAGACGTATTTTTTCCCTTCAGAAGACAGTATTTTATCAAAACACGAAATTCCTTTTTATCCATTTTTTTCACAATAACAAAAGTTGCTTCACAAAAGACGCTCTATCTCACAAACTAATTGACTTACAGACATAAAATTTTGACACGAATCATTTGAAGGTTGGTACTATATAAAAATAATATACATTTAATACTAGCGACGCCATCTATGTGTCAGACCGAGGACTTATCAGCTAACCTGTTACCAACACCATGTACCAAATTTCAGCCGGATCGGATGAAATTTGATTCTCTTTCAAGCTCCGCAAGCCAAATCTGAGGGTCCGTTTATATGGGGGCTATACGTAAAAGTGGACCGATATGGCCCATTTGCAATACCATCCGACCTACATCAATAACAACTACTTGTGCCAAGTTTCAAGTCGATAGCTTGTTTCGTTCGGAAGTTAGCGTGATTTCAACAGACGGACGGACGGACATGCTTAGATCGATTCAGAATTTCACCACGACCCAGCATATATATACTTTGTGGGGTCTTAGAGCAATATTTCGATGTGTTACAAACGGAATGACAAAGTTAATATACCCCCATCCTATGGTGGAGGGTATAAAAAGGAACTGAATGAGAATGGAATCCGCGTTGGTTCAATGGTTAGTACGTCCGCCTTGCATACAAAAGTTCCTGGATTCAACCCCAGATTCGGCCAAACATCAAACATTTTTCATAGGTGGATTATCCTCTCTCAATAATGCTGGTGGCATTTCTGAGTGTTTCAAAGATTCTCTAAGTTGTTCCATTGCGATGTGAAACGCCGTTCGAACTTGGTTATAAAAAGGAACTAAACATGGATTCGGACAGCACTTAATGATAAGAGAGAAGTGCACCAATGTGGTATCACAATGGACTGAATGCGTGATTAGGTGAGTGTGAAATAACGAACCATCACTACACCTATGTACCAAAGTTAGATTTCGTACGAAAATTGCACTAAATTGTGTTCCATTGTACCGTTTTACTACCGTTTACAAAATTCTTCATTCTCATCAAAGCACACACAAAAAATTTTTTTTCTGATTCAATCACGAAATTAATTGATCCAATTAATTTTTTAATTGAAATGTCTTCAATCACGAAAATGATAGTATCAATCACAGTTATAATTGGTAATAGAAAAAATTCTTGATTAAAATATTAATTGATTTCATTAGCAAATTTCAATTAATTTTTTAATTGATTCAATTACAAATTTAATTGATTTTGATAGCCAAACTCAATTAATTTTTTAATTAAGAAATGTAACTATTTTCAATTATTTTCTGAATTGGTTTTTATTTGGATTAACAATTGATTGTTTGAAATACATTTTTAATTAAAAATTAAAAAATATTCATCACTTTCTTTAACTGACTTAGTCTTCCGAATTTGATTAAAAAGTTAATTGTATCAATTAATGTTTTAATTAAAATTTTTTAAATTTCCAATCATCGACTTAATTGACTTAATATTTATATCTTGATTAAAAAGTTAATTGTATCAATTAATTTATTAATTGAAATTTTTTCAACTTCAATTAACTTTTTAATTGGAAATATTTTGGTGATATTTTTTCTGTGCAGAAATGATATAAAAGTAAAACGCTTTACTTTATTGGCTTACATATGAGCCACACTGTAAAGCAGTAATATTTTATTGTGGACCAATATAGTACGTATACGGCAATTGTATGCTGAAATTAAATCAGATCAAAGGAAAACTGGTGCCCGTGGAAGCTCCAGAAGCTAAATCTGGTGATCGGTTTATATGGGGTATGGACCGAAATGAACCATTTTTTAGTTAAAGGACAAATATTGGTATCACATAATAAATTTAAAATGGAACTGATGATTTGAGACAATTTTTCATTTGCAGTAAATTTTTGCAAAGATATAAAATCGTATAAAAATTCGACATTTGAAAATATTTGACATCAAGCAGATTGAGCATTTCTATAACCCTTAAACGTTGAGCTATGTTTACAAGTGTGTATCTTTCATGATTTTTGCAACTGTGTGTTTGTATTGACGCATGTGTGTGTGTATTTGCATGGGTAAAGTGTACTCATCATAACACCTACTCATGGGGCTCCAACATGCAAAATGCTGAAACACAAATACGATGAAAAGCGAATACAAAGATGAAACTTTTTCATTTTCATCAAAACCGAGTCTTTTTCCACTTTTGTTTGGTTTACTGTTTTCGCCCTTTGATTCATATTTCCACGGTGAATGTTATGATTTTTTCTGCTTTGCTTTGTTTTGTATTTTTTCTTCTGTTTTATTTTGCCTTGTGTGTGTGTTTTATTTTTTTTTTTTTTATTTTTTTGAGATGCGTTGAGTGGTATTTCATGTTGTTGCGCTCCAACAAGTTGAAGTATTTGGTTAGGGAGAGATCTCCTCTTGTCCTAAAGCAGCCACTGAATGAAAAGGTGTTGACGCGTTGAAAGCTCATCTACTCAACTGGTGTTGTCTACCTACTTGTATGGCTGCATATATATGTGTACGTGTGTGTGTGTTTAAAATATGTTTTCCATTTTACACCAAAGTTTTTTTGTTTAATGCAGAACAACAAGAAAACATTTACACAACCAAAATATACAGAAAAAACTTGAACGCAAACACTGCATCACATACCACAGTGGTTGTTGCTTACAACAACCAAAAATGTTTGTGAAAGTACATATGAGTTTTTTTTGGATTATTTAATTTTTGGCCGTTTTAATTTGGATCTAGAGAAACGCAAAGAAATTAAAATTTCCAGGCGAAATCCACCGGACACTATACATGCAATGGGACCACGGTTTCCACTCGAACCAAATATGATCTACCAACATTTGGAGACCATTTTACAAAAAAAAATTACAAAACAAAAAAAAATATTTCTATGGCAAATTTTGTTAAAATTTTATTTCTATAGAAAATTTTGTTAAAATTTTATTTCCATAGAAAATTTTGTTAAAATTTTATTTCTATAGAAAATTTTGTCAAAACTTTATTTCTATAGACAACTTTGTCAAAATTTTATTTCTTTAAAATATTTTGTCAAAATTGTATTTCTATAGAACATTTTGTCAAAATTTTATTTCTATAGAAAATTTTGTCAAAATGTTATTCCTATAGAAAATTTTGTCAAAATTTTATTTCTATAGAAAAATTTTGTCAACATTTTATTTTTTGTTTTATTTAAATAAAAAAATTATTTCTATAGAAAAATTTTGTCAAAATTTTATTTCTATTGAAAATTTTGTGAATATTTTATTTCTATAGAAAATTTTGTGAAAATTTTATTTCTATAGAAAATTTTGTCAAAATTTTATTTCTAAGAAAGTTTTGTCAAAATGTTATTTCTATAGGAAATTTTGTCAAATTTTTTTTCTATAGAAAATTTTGTCAAAATTTTATTTCTTCAGAAAATTTTGTCAAAAGTTTATTTCTACAGAAAATTTTGTCAAAATGTTATTTCTACAGAAAATTTGTACCTCTTAGGTGGAGAGGAATAATTTGCAAAATCTATCAAAACATCAGGAATTTTACCAATCTACCAAACAGTAAAAATCTACCCCTTTTTAGTACAATTCTACCAACTGTGGCAACCGTGAATGGGATCCCTAATAGTCCAATAGTTAACCTATGTAACCAAGTTACATGTACACGGTGGTTGATATCTAATACAACAAAGTTTATATTTTTATCATTTCTATAATTCTAAAAAAATTTTGTTAAAATTTTATTTCTATAGAAAATTTTGTCAAAATTTTATTTCTATAGAAAATTTTGTCAACATTTTATTTCTATAGAAAATTTTGTTAAAATTATATTTTTAGAAAATTTTGTCACAATTTTATTTCTGTAGAAAATTTTGTCAAAATTTTATTTCTGTAGAAAATTTTGTCAAAATTTTATTTCTATGGAAAATTTTGTCCAAATTTTATTTCTATAGCAATTTTGGCGAAATTGTATTTCTATAGAAAATTTTGGATCAGAATAGAACCCTATTGATTTTATAAGAAATCAGATTTAGATATAGCTGCTATATAGACCTTATTCACTTATCTGGCCCCAGAACAAAAAAATGGAAAATGAATAAATATTTACGTAATATTAAAGATTACACAACCTAAATTTTAGGATGAAAAATTTTGCAAAATATTAAGGACAAATTTCTTTAAAATAATGAAATTTTAATAAAAATAAAGTTTATAATCTTTGCTTCAACAATTTTTTTCATTAAATTTAGGACACAAATTTTGTAAATTTGCATCCCTCCGTTAAAGTTCCATGTCTTTGAACTAAGGCTAATTTTCCTTAAAGTAAAGAAACACATTTTTGATTTAAAGAAAGTGTCCGTAAGTTAACTGAAATATTGAAACTTTAGATTTAAGATAAAACACTTCAAATAGGCTAATTTGGATTTTTAAACTGGCATTTGTTTGTATGTGAGCATCTTTATTAGTAAACTGCGAAAAGAGAATGGAAATTTGATAAATGAATTCTGTATCCTAATTTTAATTTTATTGACCCTAGATATAAAGCCAGATAGGTCGCTAGAAAATTTATTTATTTTAAAGAAGCCGCATCTTTGGCTCGAAATCAATACCAAAATCCTTCAGGGAAAGTCAAATTCTTTGGATCCAAGTAAACTTTTT
The DNA here is from genome assembly GCF_050003625.1 of Haematobia irritans. Lineage (NCBI taxonomy): Eukaryota > Metazoa > Arthropoda > Insecta > Diptera > Muscidae > Haematobia > Haematobia irritans. The sequence goes on from NC_134398.1 coordinate 199,548,905, forward strand.
TTTTGAGTATGCAGGAATACAATTTTGACAAAATTTTCTATAGAAATAAAATGTATACTAAAATTTGTATAGAAATAACATTTTGACAAAATTTTCTATAGAAATAAAATTTTGACAAAATTTTGTATAGAAATAAAATTTTGACAAACTTTTCTATAGAAACAAAATGTTGACAAAATTGTCTAGAGAAATTAAATGTTATCACAATTTTCTACAGAAATAAAATATCAACAAAATTTTCTATAGAAATAAAGTTATTACAAAATTTTCTACAGAAATAAAATATTAAGATAAATTTTCTATAAAAATAAAGTTTTGACAAAATTTTCTATAGAAACAAAATTTTGATAAAATTTTCTAAAGAAGTAAAATTTTGACAAAATTTTCTATAAAAACAAAATTTTGACAAAATTTCCTATAAAAATAAAATTTTTGACAAAATTTCCTATAAAAATAAAATTCTTGACAAAATTTCCTACAGAAATAAAATTTTCTATAGAAATAAAATTTTGACACAATTTTCTAAAGAAATAAAGTTTTGACAAAATTTTCTATAGAAACAAAATTTTGACAAAATTTTCTATAGAAACAAAATTTTGACAAATTTTCTATAGAAACAAAATTTTGACAAAATTTTCTATAGAAATAAAATTTTGAAAAAATTTTCAATAGAAATAAAATTTTGACAACATTTTCTATAGATATAAAATATTAACAAAATTTTTTACAGGAATAAAGTTTTGACAAAATTTTCTGTAGAAACAAAATTTTGACAAAATTTTCTATAGAAATAAAATTGTGACAAAATTTTCTGTAGAAACAAAATTTTGACAAAATTTTCTATAGAAATAAAATTTTGACAAAATTTTCTATAGAAATAAAATTTTGACAAAATTTTCTATAGAAATAAAATTTTGACAAAATTTTCTATAGAAATACAATTTTGACACAATTTTCTATAGAAATAAAGTTTTGACAAAATTTTCTATAGAAACAAAATTTTGACAAAATTTTCTAAAGAATTAAAATTTTGAAAAATTTTCTAAAGAAGTAAAATTTTGACATAATTTCCTATAGAAACAAAATTTTGACAAAATTTCCTATAAAAATAAAATTCTTGACAAAATTTCCTATAGAAATAAAATTGTCTATAGAAATAAAATTTTGACAGAACTTTCTTTAGAAATAAATTTTTTACAAAATTGTCTGTAGAAAACAAATTTTCTATAGAAAAAAAATGTACAAAATTTTCTATAGAAATCGAAAACTACTAAATAAGTTGTTGTATTTGGTAGATTTTTGGAATTTTTTTTTTTTCAAAACTCGGTAAATTTAGATATAGCTCACATATATATCATTTGTCAGATTTACACTCATATGTCCACAAAGGTCAAATTTTTAATCCGATTTACGTGAAATTTTGCACTGGGAGTAGAATTAAGATTGTTACTATGCATGTCATTTTTTTGGTTGAAATCGCATCTGATTTAGATATAGCTTCCATATATATGTTTCACCTGATTTACACTCATATAACCACAAGTTTTACTGCGATTTAATTGAAACTTTGCACCGGGTGTAGAATTAACATTGTAACTATGCATGTCAAATCAGTTCAGATTTAGATAGAGCTCCCATATATACGGTTTTCCGATTTGGGCAAAAATGCAAAAAATTCCTACAGTTTCCTGGTAAATCGCCACTGCTATGTCGAGATTTTGTAGAAATGACTTCAATTTCCTATACTTCTAATACATATGTATTGACGGATAAATTATAAATACCCTTTTGCGAAATTGCCTAAAAATTGATTCAGATTAAAATGTTTTCCATAATTTTTTACTAACATTGGGAAACAGATGGCATTGGCCGACCTAAATTTTAAGTCTATGGATTTTGTAGAAGTCTAATATGGAAAAATAAAAATAATATGGAAAAATAAACCTTTATGGAAAGAACCCAACACATTTGGCGGATTTGATGCCGTATCGAAAATGTGAATCTACCAAGTTATGCAGTGTATAATATATTCGGCTCCGCCCGACTTTAGACTTTCTTTACTGGTTTTTCTATAGAAGAATTTGCAAAATTGTATTTCTATAAGAAATTTTGCCAAAATTTTATTTCTACAAAAAATTGAAAATCTACCAAAACATCAAGAATTTTACCAATCTGGCAAACAGTAAAAAATCTACCACTTTTGGTAGGATTCTACCAACTATGGCAACCTTGGTTGTATTCGTTCTGGCAATTTGTTCAGCTCACGAGCTGAAGCCACTGTGAGAGTCAGTAACCAACCAACTTTTACCAATAAACAGATATATCAGAAGACATCATAACACACGCACAACTAATATTCACCATAAATATACATACACATAATAACGCATGCGAGAGCACACACACACACGCAGACTCAAGCATCTACCAATACAACAACATATAAATTATAAACTAACGAATATTAATGATGTCATGATGCTTTTTTATGTCAAATACAGTGAAATTATAACAACAACAACAACAACGCCATCAGGACCATCACCAGCTAGCGTCGAGCATTGGGGAAAAAACAACGGTAGCAGTAGCAGCAAAAAAGAAACAACACCAACAGTTTGTTGTTATAATGCTAATGGGTTTGTGAAAAATTGAAAAGAAATTAGAAAATCATAAATTTTCATAAGATCATATGAAATATGATAAAGAAAAACAAATGCCGTGTAAACATCCATAGCTGAATTGCTAATAAATTTTCTAGTAAAGAAATCACACACAATGTCCATTTGTTAATGTTTTCTTAAAATTAAAATTTATTTTTCCCATCTAATATTTCATATATGGTATATAGTGGCTCAATGAACTATGGCGTTTTACTCTCTGAAGAACACCATTTAACAAAAATTCTTATGCTACTTTTTTACATTTTCAGACATGTATTAAATGTCAAGTTATAATATTAACAAGTAAGGAAAGTCTAAGGTCGGGCGGGGCCGACTATATTACAACGTGTACCACTTTGTAGATCCACATTTTCGATACCATATCAAATCCATCAACTGTATTGGATGCTATATATAAAGGTTTGTCCCAAATACATACATTTAAATATCACTCGATCTGGACAGAATTTGATAGACTTCTACAAAATCTATAGACTCAAAATTTATGTCGGCTAATGCACTAGGGTGGAACACAATATTAGTAACAAAATATGGGAAACATTTAAATCTGAAGCAATTTGAAGAAAACTTCGCAAAAGTTTATTTATGATTTATCGCTCGATATATATGTATTAGAAGTTTAAGAAAATTAGAGTCATTTTTAAAACTTTTCGACTAAGCAGTGGCGATTTTACAAGGAAAATGTTGGTATTTTGACCATTTTTGTCGAAATCAGAAAAACATATATATGGGAGCTATATCTAAATCTGAACCGATTTCAACCAAATTTGGCACGCATAGCTACAATGCTAATTCTACTCCCTGTGCAAAATTTCAACTAAATCGGAGTTAAAAATTGGCCTCTGTGGTCATATGAGTGTAAATCGGGCGAAAGCTATATATGGGAGCTATATCTAAATCTGAACCGATTTCAATCAAATTTGGCACGCATAGCAACAATGCTAAATCTACTCCCTGTGCAAAATTTCAATCAAATTGGGCCAAATCTCTGGCTTCTAGGACCATATTAGTCCATATCGGGCGAGAGATATATATGGGAGCTATATCTAAATCTGAATCGATTTCAATCAAATTTTGCACACTTAACTGCACTACTAATTGTACTCCTAGTGCAAAATTTCAACCAAATTGGACCAAAACTCTGGCTTTTAGGACCATATTAGTCCATATCGGGCGAAAGATATATATGGGAGCAATATCTAAATCTGGACCGATTTCAATCAAATTTTGCACACTTGACTATACTACTAATTGTACTCCTAGTGCAAAATTTCAACCAAATTCGGCCAAAAATCTGGCTTCTGGGGCCATATAAGTCCATATCGGGCGAAAATATATATGGGAGCTATATTTAAATCGGAACCGATTTCAATCAAATTTTGCACACTTGACTATACAACTATGTGTTATGTTTGTACAAAATTTCAAGCAAATCGGTACAAAACTCTGGCTGCTGGGTTCATATTAGTGCATATCGGGCGAAAGATATATATGGGAGCTATATCTAAATCTGAACCGATTTCTTCCAAAATCAATAGGGTTCTATTCTGACCCAAATTAGGAACATGTGCCAAATTTGAAGGCGATTGGACTTAAATTGCGACCTAGACTTTGATCACAAAAATGTGTTCACAGACAGACGGACGGACGGACGGACATAGTAATATCGACTCAGGGTCCCACCCTGAGCATTATTGCCAAAGACACCATGTGTCTATCTCGTCTCCTTTTGGGTGTTACAAACATATGCACTAATTTATAATACCCTGTTCCACAGTGTGGGGCAGGGTATAATAAAATGTTGGCAAATTTTCTAAAGAAATAAATTGTTGACAACAAGTAAAATAAAATTTTCTTAGAAATAAAATTTTGATAAAATTTTCTATAGAAAATTTTCTATCAACATTTTTTTATAGAAATAAAATTTTGGCAAAATTTTCTGTACAAATAAAATTTTGGCAAAATTTTCTATACAAATAAAATTTTGTCAAATTTTCTAAAGAAATAAATTGTTGACAACAAATAAAATAAAATTTTCTGTAGAAATAAAATTTTGACAAAATTTTCTATAGAAATATAATTTTATCTAATTATACAATTATTTTCAATATATTCCCAAATGTTTTCTCCATAAGGAGTTAGCATAAAGGGCCCAAAATTGAGTTATCTCTCCCAGCCAGATCTATACTAAAGGCTAAGGAAAGGTTCATTCGCCCGAACCGAAACATGTACAGTCCAGGCGTGTATAGATTTGTATCTGGCGTTTTCTTTTCAATGGCTCTATTAACCATGTTCCTTAATCTATCTGTCCATAAAAATAATTGTGTAATTAGATATTATGCATTTGGACGTCAATTGCCTGTTTCGGTATCAGGCTAACATGAAATGAAATATAATTTTGACAAAATTTTCTATAGAATAAAATGTTTTTCTAGAGAAATACAATTTTGACAAAATTTGCTATAGAAATAAAATTTTGGCAAAATATTATATAAAAATAAAATATTGACAAGTTTTTCCTAAAGAAAAAATTTTGACAAAATTTTCTGTAGAAATAAAATTTAGACAAAACTTTCTGAAGAAATAAATTTTTCCAATATAATATTTTTTTCGGTCGTTTTTGGTAAGATTTTCTCCAAATGTTAGTAGATTATTTTTGCCACACGTGTCGACCGTCACTGTATTGGTTCGCATTATTTTAGTACGTGAACGGTAATTTCTTATCTAGAATATGTTCGTGTGGAAGCGTAATATAGAAATACATGTTTTTTTTTCGACTAAAACATACTTGAAATTCAATAAAATCGTTTTTAGTGTACTATGGCTTTTACAAAATCGAGATTTTCTTCCCGCATACCAAACTTGTAAAAAACTATTAGCAAATAAGTTTGTTAAGGACTTTCTCAAAAAAATTTAAATATTTTGTCAAAACTATTGTACCATAAATATGATATCGGCTCAAAAATGTCAACACAAAGGTACTAAATCATTCGCAGAAAAAATAAAACTACAAGCCCAATCTGCCTAAAATTTCGATGTGAAATTGACATGATCTAATGGTTTTTAGGTGATGTTGGAAAGCTTAGAATCCCGTTCTGAGAAAACTACAATGGTAAGTGGTCTATGACGAATTTTTATTGAAACCACTTAGCTGGACATGTTGCATAGTGTAGCTACATTCAATATAACAATTTTTTTTTATATAAAATTGTTTTTCCTCTTATGCATTTTTCATGATTTCTTTTTTTTTCAATACCAATGAACCAACCTGTCAGCAATCAATTCATCCATCAGGTCAGGACTTCTGAATGCACTGTTCTATTGTTATTTTTATTCACAGTAATAATAATGGTCGTGAAAAAAGAATGCCTTTTGATATTTTAACAAATATCGATTGTGGTCGGGGTGTGTGTGTGTGTTTTTTTTGTGCGGTTAACAATGACCAACTAGCCTTTGTTTATTCTGTTAACAAAACCGTAAATGTAACATTGATTTTTATTTCCCACATTCTATGGCGAATGGAAATTGTCTGTTTTCGCTATGAATTGTATCAATGGTGATGAAGTGGTTACAGTGGAATTGATTGGTGAGAATTGGCTGAGGACACTCTACCGGAATTTTGGGGTGTATATTTTGCAGCAGTGATAGGTTTGGTCCAATGCTCCTCGCGTTTCGTGTGAAAACAAGCCATTCAAGGGTAAATCCATGCTGTTGCGGTAATAAAGAGTAAGATATTTTAATTTATATTTAATGCGGAAATTCGTTCTTCAGCATATTTTTCTACATTCTTATGTGAGTGTTATGCGGACCTTGCTCGAGGCTATTCTATCTGCAATTCATTTTATTGTTTATAAGTTCCCAAAAATATTATGATCTATTGCATTATTCACGTCTGATAGATTGGTAGAATTCTTGATGTTTTGGTAGAAATAACTAAGATTTTTTCCACAAATTTCCCTATAGAAATAACATTTAGACAAAATTTTCTACAGAAATAAAATTTTGACAAATTATCTATAGAAGTAAAATTTTGGCAAAATTTTTTATAGAAATAAAATTTTGGCAAATTTTTCTACAGAAATACAATTTTGACATAATTTTCTATAGAAATAAAATTTTGGCAAAATTTTCGATAGAATTAAAATTTTGGCAAAATTTTCTAAAGCAATCAAATTTTGAGAAAATTATCTATAGAAACAAAATTTTGACAAATTTTCTATAGAATTAAAATTTTGGCAAAATTTTCTATAGCAATAAAATTTTGGCAAAATTTTCTAAAGAAATCAAATTTTGAGAAAATTTTCTAGTGAAAAAAAATTTTGACAAAATTTTCGATAGAAATAAAATTTTGATAAAAACTTCGATTGAAATAAAATGTTGACAACATTTTCTATACAAAAATAATATGTTGACAACATTTTCTATACAAAAATAATATGTTGACAACATTTTCTATAGAAATAAAATTTTGACAAAATTTTCTATAGAAATAAAATTTTGACAAAATTTTCTATAGAAATAAAATTTTGGCAAAATTTTCTACTGAAATAAAATTTTAAGAAAATTCCTCTAGAAATAAAATTTTGACAAAATTTTCTATAGAAATAAAATTTTGACAAAATTTTCTATAGAAATAAAATTTTAACACAATTCCTATAGATATAACATTTGACAAAATTTTCTATAGAAATAACATTTTGGCAAAATTTTCTAAAGACATAAAATTTTGACAAAATTTTCTATAGAAATAAAATTTTGACAAAATTTTCTATAGAAATAAAAAATTGACAAAATTTTCTAGAGAAATAAAATGTTGACAAAATGTTCTAGAGAAATAAAATTTTGACAAAATTTTCTATAGAAATAAAATTTTGATAAAAATTTCTATTGAAATAAAATGTTGACAACATTTTCTATACAAAAATAATATGTTGACAACATTTTCTATACAAAAATAAAGTTTTGACTAAATTTTCTCTAGAAATAAATTTTTGGTAAAATTTTCTACTGAAATAAATTTTAACAAAATTCCTCTAGAAATAAAATTTTGACAAAATTTTCTATAGAAATTAAATTTTGACAAAATTTTCTATAGAAATAAAATTTTAACACAATTCCTATAGAAATAACATTTTGACAATATTTTCTATAGAAATAACATTTTGACAAAATTTTCTATAGAAATAACATTTTAACAATATTTTCTATAGAAAAAACATTTTGACAAAATTTTCTATAGAAATAAAATTTTGACAAAATTTTCTATAGAAATAAAATTTTGACAAATTTTTCTATAGAAAAAAAATTTTGACAAATTTTTCTATAGAAATAAAATTTTGACAAAATTTTCTATAGAAATAAAATTTTGGCAAAATTTTCTATAGAAATAAAATTTTGACAAAATTTTCTATGGAATTAAAATTTTGACAAAATTTCCTATAGAAATAAAATTTTAACAAAATTTCTATAGAAATGAAATTTTGACAAAATTCCTATAGAAATAAAATTTTAACAAAATTCTTGTAGAAATAAAATTTTGACAAAATTTTCTATAGAAATAAAATTTTGACAAAATTTTCTGTAGAAATAAAATTTTGATAAAAATTCTATTGAAATAAAATGTTGACAACATTTTCTATACAAAAATAATATGTTGACAACATTTTCTATAGAAATAAAATTTTGACAAAATTTTCTCTAGAAATAAAATTTTGGCAAAATTTTGTACTGAAATAAAATTTTGACAAAATTTTCTATAGAAATAAAATTTTGACAAAATTTTCTATAGAAATAAAATTTTGACAAAATTTTCTATAGAAATAAAATTTTAAGAAATTTCCTCTAGAAATAAAATTTTGACAAAATTTTCTATAGAAATAAAATTTTGACAAAATTTTCTATAGAAATAAAATTTTAACACAATTCTTATAGATATAACATTTTGACAAAATTTTCTATAGAAATAACATTTTGACAAAATTTTCTAAAGAAATAAAATTTGGACAAAATTTTCTATAGAAATAAAAAATTGACAAAATGTTCTAGAGAAATAAAATTTTGACAAAATTTTCTATAGAAATAAAATTTTGATAAAAATTTCTATTGAAATAAAATGTTGACAACATTTTCTGTACAAAAATAATATGTTGACAACATTTTCTATACAAAAATAAAGTTTTGACTAAATTTTCTCTAGAAATAAAATTTTTGTAAAATTTTCTACTGAAATAAAATTTTAACAAAATTACTCTAGAAAAAAAATTTTGACAAAATTTTCTATAGAAATTAAATTTTGACACAATTTTCTATAGAAATTAAATTTTGACAAAATTTTCTATAGAAATAAAATTTTAACACAATTCCTATAGAAATAACATTTTGACAATATTTTCTATAGAAATAACATTTTGACAAAATTTTCTATAGAAATACAATTTTGACAAAATTTTCTATAGAAATAAAATTTTGACAAATTTTTCTATAGAAATAAAATTTTGACAAAATTTTCTATAGAAATAAAATTTTGACAAATTTTTCTATAGAAATAAAATTTTGACAAATTTTTCTATAGAAATAAAATTTTGACAAAATTTTCTATAGAAATAAAATTTTGGCAAAATTTTCTATAGAAATAAAATTTTGACAAAATTTTCTATAGAAATAAAATTTTGACAAAATTTTCTATAGAAATAAAATTTTGACAAATTTTTCTATAGAAATAAAATTTTGACAAATTTTTCTATAGAAATAAAATTTTGACAAAATTTTCTATAGAAATAAAATTTTGGCAAAATTTTCTATAGAAATAAAATTTTGACAAAATTTTCTATGGAATTAAAATTTTGACAAAATTTCCTATAGAAATAAAATTTTAACAAAATTCCTATAGAAATAAAATTTTGACAAAATTCCTATAGAAATAAAATTTTAACAAAATTCTTGTAGAAATAAAATTTTGACAAAAGTTTCTATAGAAATAAAATTTTGACAAAATTTTCTATAGAAATAAAATTTTGATAAAAATTTCTATTGAAATAAAATGTTGACAACATTTTCTATACAAAAATAATATGTTGACAACATATTATTTTTTGACTAAATTTTCTTTAGAAATAAAATTTTGGTAAAATTTTCTACTGAAATAAAATTTTAACAAAATTCCTCTAGAAATAAAATTTTGACAAAATTTTCTATAGAAATAAAATTTTGACAAAATTTTGTGTAGAAATAAAATTTTAACACAATTCCTATAGAAATAACATTTTGACAAAATTTTCTATAGAAATAAAATTTTGACAAAATTTTCTATAGAAATAAAATTTTGACAAAATTTTCTATAGAAATAAAATTTTGACAAAATTTTCTATAGAAATAAAATTTTGACAAATTTTTCTATAGAAATAAAATTTTGACAAAATTTTCTATAGAAATAAAATTTTGACAAAATTTTCTATAGAAATAAAATTTTGACAAAATTTTCTATACAAATAAAATGTTGACAACATTTTCTATACAAAAATAATATGTTAACAACATTTTCTATAGAAATAAAATTTTGACAAAATTTTTCTGTAGAAATAAAATTTTGGCAAAATTTTGTACTGTAATAAAATTTTAACAAAATTTTGTACTGAAATAAAATTTTAACAAAATTCCTCTAGAAATAAAATTTTGACAACATTTTCTATAGAAATAAAATTTTGACAAAATTTTCTATAGAAATAAAATTTTAACACAATTCCTATAGATATAACATTTTGACAAAATTTTCTATAGAAATAAAATTTTGACAAAATTTTCTAAAGAAATAAAATTTTTACAAAATTTTCTAAAGAAATAAAATTTTGACAAAATTTTCTATAAAAATAAAATTTTGACAAAATTTTCTAGAGAAATAAAATTTTGACAAAATGTTCTAGAGAAATAAAATGTTGACAAAATTTTCTATAGAAATAAAATTTTGATAAAAATTTCCATTGAAATAAAATGTTGACAACATTTTCTATACAAAAATAATATGTTGACAACGTTTTCTATATAAAAATAAAGTTTTGACTAAATTTTCTCTCGAAATAAAATTTTGGTAAAATTTTGTACTGTAATAAAATTTTAACAAAATTCCTCTAGAAATAAAATTTTGACAAAATGTTCTATAGAAATAAAATTTTGACAAAATTTTCTATAGAAATAAAATTTTAACACAATTCGTAATGAAATAACATTTTGACAAAAGTTTCTATAGAAATAAAATTTTGACAAAATTTTCTATAGAAATAAAATTTTGACAAATTTTTCTATAGAAATAAAATTTTGACAAAATTCCTATAGAAATTTTGACAAAATTTTCTAACTTTTGACAAATTGGTTAAATCAGCCTGCTTTATGTTTTAGCTAAATTTTCTTAACTGACATATGAATATCTCATTAATGATTCATGGTGAATCTTTAGTGAAGAGTACTAGAGCATCGACCCAACTGAACTTTACAATAATCTTTCGTGTGCTCTCCCAAAAACAATAACTATGACCAATCGTATATTGTTATCACAACAAAGTGATACATATCTCGTTTTATTGTAAACAACTGTACGATGCTAGTGCTTGATTGTTGAACAAGTTACATTTGATGTAGAAGCAGCAATATTATTGGACCTCCAAAGCAAAATATGAACAATAATATTATTTTGGTTCTTTAACAAAAGCAAAAAATTCTATATTATGGTCATTTTAGGGGAGAGAGTCAAAACAATTGAACATCATAGAAATGAAATCACAAAGACACAAAACCCCATAAACGGGTATCCAATTTCGGAGACGAACCATGACAGTTCATCTAAACACCCTAACCTGGCATATCAATATCCAATTATTTTCTATTCCAATAAATAAATGCTTTGTTATTACAGATGTATTGATTTCCCTGGGTCATTCGATATTTTTTTCCTATTTTTTTGTTGTGAAAAGTGTTTTTATTTTCTCCTGATTTGTATGCTCATATGGACATGCTTTGATTTGTCAAAGAGCCCTGTCATTGAGCCTTGTACAAACAGTGAATAAATTGAATAGATATTTTCTAATAAAAATAAAAAAAAACTTTTGTGTAAACAATAAAATTACCAATGCATGAAATATTAAAAAAAAAAAAAATATTTCAGAAAATTGTAGATAAAATTCATGAATTTGGAGATAAAATTCCCATGAGTTAATGAAAAACACAAAATAAAAATAAACTACTTCTGGGAAAATTTTATGTTTCATAGTAAGTTAATTTTACGGCGGATGACCCAGCAACTCGATGTTCAGAGTGCTCAAAAATGCAATTGTATGAGCCGATGTTCACTTTGCCGTTGTGAAGAATGATCCGTATTCGGTCGATCGATCAATGTCTTACATAATGGACCGGTAGAAATAAATACGATAAAAATTTTTGAGGGTCTAAAATACCAGTATATTTAAATTTTCAGGCAAAGCGGATAAAAACTACCGATTCTAGCAGCCCACGAAAGAAATCCGGGAGGTAGGGCTATATGGGGGCTATACTAAAACATGGACCAATACTCTAATTTTTCGGCACACCTCTTAATGTTCTTCAAATACCTCTAGAATTTCAGACAAATTGGGTAAAAGCATTCGTAGTTTTTCAAGAAGCCCAAGAAGTAAAATCGGGCGATCAGTCTATAAGCGACCTATACCAAAACTTGGACCGATACAGACCATTTTCGACACACCTTTTTATGGTCCTAAAATACATCTAGATTTCCAATTTTAGGCAAGTCGAATAAAAACTACGGTTTCTAGAAGCTCAAGACCCCAAATCGGGGGATCGGTTTATATGGGAGCAATATCAAAACCTGGACCGATACTCCCCATTTGCGACACACTTATTTGTGGTCTTAAAATACCTCTAAATTTTCAATTTCAAGCAAATCGGATAGACGCCCAAGAAGTAAAATCGGGAGATCGGTCTATATGGGGGCTATACCAAAACATGAACCGATACTCCCCATTATCGACACACCTATTTCTGGTCCCAAAATACCTCAAGATTTTCAATTTCAGACAAATCGGATAAAAAATACAGTATTTAGACGCTCAAGAAGTAAAATCGAGAGATCAGTCTATAGGGGGCTATACCAAAACATGAACAGATACTCCCCATTATCGGCACACCTATTTCTGGTCATAAAATACCTCTAGATTTCAAATTTCAGGCAGATCGGGTAGTAAATACAGTTTCTATAAGCCCAAGAAATTAAATCTGGAGATCGGTCTATATGGGGGCTGTACGAAAACATGGACCGATACGGACCATTTTCGACACACCTCTTTGTGGTCCCAAAATACCTCTAGATTTCCAATTTTAGGCAAATCGGGATGTAAATACAGTTTCTATACGACAAAGAAATAAAATCGGGAGATCGGTGTATATGAGGTCTATACTAAAACATGGACCGATACACCACATTTTGGACACACTAATTTTTGGGCCTTAAATACCTCTAGTTTTTCAATTTCAGGCAAATCGGATAGAAAATACACTTTCAAGACGCCCAAGAAGCAAAATCGGGAAATCGGTCCATATGGACGCTATACCAAAACATGGACCGATAGGCACCATTGTCGGTACACTTTGATGATGGTCCTAAAATACCTCTAGATTTACCATTTCAGGCAAATTGGATAAAAAACTACAGTTTTTTATAAAGCAAAGACGCCAAATCGGAAGGTCGGTTTATATGGGGACTATATCAAAACGTGGACCGATATAGCCCATCTTCGAACTTGACCTGCCTGTTAAGAAATCACGAATCTGTGCCAAATTTACATTCAAATGGACGATAGCGCCATTATTTAAGGCTGTAGCGTGATTACAACAGACAGACAGACAGACGGACATGCTTATATTGTCTTAGAATTTCTCCCTGATCAATAATATATATACTTTATATAGTCGAAAATCGATATTTCGATGTGTTACAAACTGAATGACAAACTTAATATACCCCCATCACCATTCTATGGTGGTGGGTAGAAAAACAGGCGATCATTTGCTTGGAAGTACTTCGTGCGCGAACAACTTTCGCGCTCATAGGCGTAAATCAACCATTCATCTCATGTCACGATGCCATAAACATGCTTCGAAAATCTGCGACGTATTTTTCTAAAGCATTTCTTTCGACCAATTGACCCGAACCTTTGTTTGAACGATTGACAAATTTTGTAGGATCCAACCACTGTCGCCACACTTGATAGAATTCTACAAAAAATGGTAGATTTTTTACTGCTTAGTAGAGATTGGTAGATTTCGCAGGATATTCCTCCCCAACTGAGACGTACTTCACAAATAACCGCTAGAATGAAAATGTTGACAAGAAATTCAAAAAGAAATAAATTTTTTCAAATTTCTTTTGGCAATAACATTTTGCCAACATTTTATAAAGAAATAAAAATTTAACAAAATTTTCTTTGGCAATACCATGTTGAGAAAATTTTCTTTGGCAATAAAATGTTGACAAAATTGTCTATAGAAATAAAATTTTGTCAAAAATTTTCTATAGCAATAAAATTTTGTTTTGATCTCAGCTTTAAAACCATTGCGTTGACTAAACTACAAGAGTAGCTTAATCAATAGAGGGAAATAATGTTTGTCAAATTCAGTTGGGCAAAGCCTTATATACTGCAAGATGGTTGGATGGACGCACGTTTCGGAATTACCACATTCCTCATCAGCATCCTCTACTTGCAACAAAACTATCAACTAATTATCAGAATAAATTCGGGTAGTTCACTTTGCAGTCTATAGGGCTTTGCCCAAATAAATTTGACAAGCATACTTTTCCTCTGTTAGTTAAGCTACCCTTGTAGTTTAGTCAGCGCAATGGTTTTAAAGCTGAGATCAAAACAACAGATATGATTGAAGTACAAACTAACAATAAAAAACAAAAATGAAATAAAATGTTGTCAACATTTTCTATAGAAATAAAATTTTGACAAGATTTCCTTTGGCAACAAAATGTTGACAAATTTTTTTGGCAATAAAATATTGACAAAATTTTCAATAGAAATAAAATTAAAAAAAAATCTATGAAATAAAATTTTGAAAAAAAAAAATTCTATAGAAATATAACCTTGAAAATAATTTCTATAGAAATAAAACTTTAGCAAGACTTTCCATAGAAATAAAATTTTAATTAAATTTTCTATACAAATAAAAGTTGAACAAAATTTTCTATAGCAATAACATTTTTTCAAAATTTTCCATAGAAATAAAAGTTGGCAATAAAGTTTTGACAAAATTTTCTATAGAAATAAGGTTTTGACAAAATTTTCTATAGAAATAAAATTTTGGCAAAATGTTCTATAAAAATAAAATTTTCTATAGAAATAAAATTTTGACAAAAGTTTCTATAGAAATAAAATTTTGACAAAAATTTATATAGAAATAAAATTTTGACAAAATTTTCTATAGAAATAAAATTTTGACAAAATTTTCTATAGAAAGAAAATTTTGACAAAATTTTCTATAGAAATACAAGTTGAAAAAAAAATTATTTGGCAATAAAATTTTGACCAAATATTTTATAGAACTAAAGTTATGGAAAAATATTCTATAGAAATAAAATTTTGACAAGATTTCCTTTGGCAACAAAATGTCGACAATTTTTTTTTTTGGCAATAAAATATTGACAAAATTTTCAATAGAAATAAAATCTTGACAAAAAAATTATATAGAAATAAAATTTTGAAAAAATTTTCTGTAGAAATAAAATCTTGAAAATAATTTCTATAGAAATTAAACTTTGGCAAGACTTTCCATAGAAATAAAATTTTAATTAAATTGTCTATACAAATACGAGTTGAACAAAAATGTCTATAGCAATAACATTTTTTCAAAATTTTGAATAGAAATAAAAGTTGGCAATAAAATTTTGACAAAATTTTCTATAGAAATAAGGTTTTGACAAAATTTTCTATAGAAATAAAATTTTGACAAAATGTTCTATAGAAATAAAATTTTGACAAAATTTTCTATAGAAAGAAAATTTTGACAAAATTTTCTATAGAAATAAAATTTTGACAAAATTTTCTATAGAAAGAAAATTTTGACAAAATTTTCTATAGAAATAAAATTTTGACAAAATTTTCTATGGAAACAAATGTTGACAAAATTTTCTATAGAAATAAAATTTTGACAAAATTTTCTATAGAAATAAAATTTTGACAAAATGTTCTATAAAAATAAAATTTTGACAAAATTTTCTACAGAAATAAAATTTTGACAAAAATTTCTATAGAAATAAAATTGTGACAAAATTTTCTATAGAAATAAAATTTTGACAAAATTTTCTATAGGAATAAAATTTTGACAAAATTTTCTATAGAAATAAAATTTTGACAAAATTTTCTATAGAAATAAGGTTTTGACAAAATGTTCTATAGAAATAAAATTTTGACAACATTTTCTATAGAAATAAAATTTTAACAAAATTTTCTATAGAAATAAAATTTTGACAACATTTTCTATAGAAATAACGTTTTGACAAAATGTTCTATAGAAATAAATTTTTGACAACATTTTCTATAGAAATAAAATTTTAACAAAATTTTCTATAGGAATAAAATTTTAACAAAATTTTCTATAGAAATAAAATTTTGACAACATTTTCTATTTGACAAAATTTTCTATAGAAATAAAATTTTGACAAAATTTTGGATAGAAATAAAATTTTGACAAAATTTTCTATAGAAATAAAATTTTGACAAAATTTTCTATAGAAATAAAATTTTGACAAAATTTTCTATAGAAATAAAATTTTGAAAAAATTTTCTATAGAAATAAAATTTTGACAAAATTTTTTATAGAAATAAAATTTTGACAAAAATTTCTATAGAAATAAGTTGTGACAAATGGTAGCAATTTTTCTTACAATAATAAAAGTTTGACTAAATATTCTGTAAAAGAAAGTTGCTACTTTCTCTTGTTGGTGCAAACTAAAAATATTTTAAACTTCAGCAAATTTACAATTCAAGGGATGATCGAAAAAATAATAAATAAACTTATAAAATAATATTTTTTGAGAGTCAAATGTTCATGCAATATTAAATGTAAATTGGTCCCAATAATGTCTGAGGTTGTCCCAGTCTCACCATAAGTCGACTGCTGATCTTGCAACATGTGTTGGCATATAGCATGAATGATTTGCGCTACAATACCAATTTCGTTTGCGACCTCGACTGAATTCACCATGTCATCAAAATTCGTTTACGACCTCGACTGAATTCACCATGTCATCAACAAACAGTGGTCCTTGATGGAGCTTTATCTCCAAAAATTGAATTAAATTCATCGATGTACTGTTATAATGTCAAATTTTACGATAGAGTTGTCAGGGTTACCCAATCCCGAAATATAAAGGGATGTTTACTTTGTTCCCTTGGTAACAACAACTTTTTATACTTATTTCAATTGGTTTGACTACCACAAAAATCAATTAAGACATATAAATGAAAATAGACAAATGCCCATTGTCTGATTTATGATGCATTATCTTCTTATAAAGGAAACTATAGAAATAAAATTTTGACAAAATTTTCGATAGAAATAAAATTTTGCCAAAATTTTCTATAGAAATACAATTTTGACACAATTTTTTATAGAAGTAAAATTTTGACAAAATTTTCTACAGAAATAAAATTTTGACAAAATTTTCTACAGAAATAAATATTTTACAAAAATTTCTATAGAAATAAAATATTGACAAAATTTTCTATAGAAATAAAATTTTGACAAAATTTTCTATAGAAATAAAATTTTGACAAAATTTTCTATAGAAATAAAGTTTTGACAAAATTTTCTATAGAAATAAAATTTTGACAAAATTTTCAATAGAAATAAAATTTTGACAAAATTTTATTTCTAAAGAAAATTTTGTCAAAATTTTATTTCTATAGAAATTAAAGGGCTGTCTACTTTGTTCCCTTGGTTTGGCTACTACAAAAATCAATTAAGACATACAAATGACAACAGACAAGGAAACATATAGATATTGTTCTGGCTGTTGCCCATTGTCAGATTTACGATGCGTTATCTTCTTATAAAGGAAATCGAAAAAGTGGAAGGAAATCTTCAATAATTTATTGTCCAATTTTAACCTTTCAACAATGAATGTACTATATAAATATTTTCGCCTCACAATAATCACTTTATCCTTTTTGATTTTTCTCATTTCCTGTGAAAAATGCAAAAGATCTCATTGTCATACAAAACAAATTACAACATAATAACATTGTAAATGAAAAACGCCTTTTAACAAGACCATTCTCCCTTGCCACACACATATCCTTGTGTGTGACTGTGTGTGCAAAAGCAAAATAAGTAAATACTTATATTCGCAAGATAATACACAGACAGATAAATTGAAAGGATGCAGAAGATATTTCACATAACATACTTCACTCGAATCTTATCTTGTGTGTATTTACAATTGGCGATTTAAAAGTAAAGGATTTTCCAATCAAAAATAAAAAAAACCACCATTAAAAGGAATTTAAATATTGCAAAAAAAACGACCTTAATATAAAGAAAAATGTAGTTGTGGAAATGCACAAACTGCCAAGTAAATTTACATTCGTCGAAATTGCAATAAAAACAAAATTGAATATAAAATAAACGGCCAAGCAAAAAGAGCAATACCCTCGATAATTCGAAGTCTGTGTTTGGGAGGCAAATCACGCAAAGAAATCAAAAAGTTTCGTGTGCTATACTGCTGCCCTGAAAACAAAAACTAATAACCGGTTCCAAAGATTTTGTCCTTGGGAACCACCTGCACGTTGTTGGCGGCGTACCACTCCATGGCCTTTTTACCTTAATGGCAAGATGCCAAATCCGGCCAAAACAGTACGGAACAACCGTGTTTCTTCAGGAAAGGCAGCAGACGTTTATTCAAACACTCTTTCACGTAAATTTCTTGGTTGACAGTCCCGGAAGCTATGAAAATGCTGCTTTTCAAGCCACAGGTACAAGAGATGGCTTGCCAAACCAGATATTTCTTTGCGAACTTTGACAGTTTTATGTGCTTGAAAATATCTGCTACTTTTCCCCTTCCTTTTGCCGTATAAAACTCCTGTCCCGGAAGCTGCTTGTAGTCGGCTTTGACGTAGGTTTCGTCGTCCATTACCACGCAGTCAAACTTCGTCAGCTTCGTACAGCCTCCGGGATCGCGCTTTGGCCGTCGTATTTTGTTTATCATCGCGAGTTGGAGTCACTACCTTCTTGTACGTCGATAGTCCGGCTCGTTTTTTGCCTCGATGCACGGTTGTAGACGATACACCCAGCTTATTTGCGGCATCTCGGAGAGAGAGGTTGGGGTTTCGCTTGAAACTACCGGCAACTGTCTTTGTCGTCTCAGCGGCTTCTGGTTTTCGATTTCCCTCCGATCCAGACTTCCTGTCTGTCGACAAACGTTCCCCAAATACTTTAATTACATTTGTAATGGTTGATTTGGCAACTTTTAGCGATTTTGCCAGCTTTGCGTGCGAGTAGCTCGGATTTTCACGATGCGCGAGCAAAATTTTGATATACTGCTCTTTTTGCTTGGACGGCATTTTGACAACTGAAGAGTGAATTCCAAAATCAAAATAGGAGCAACATTCTATACACACACACACCTTCAAAATGAGGGGTGTTCAGGTTTTTGAAATGCAAAATTGAAAGAAATACGTCAAGTTTATATTGACCAAATTTTGACCGTATCACCCTTTATAGATTTTTCGTGATTAATATTTGTTAATGTTCTCTAATCCCGAACTATAAACTGAGACCCTCGTATATTTGCTTTTAACTTAGCTTTGAGCTTGACCCAATGGTACAACATTGTACAGTTATTTGCTCATTTTACCTTTCTCGAAATATTCTATGGGGATCTCAGCGTGGAACACCTAGAAGATGATTATCATCTGCCTTTCGGATAATTGGACAGTCTTCGCCCTTCTTTACAACAGCATTCAGTTTTGTATATCTAATCAAAATTTTGTATTAGTCCTTTGCAATAAATCTTCAAACTAAGGAAAAACATTTATTTTATTTTTCTTTTGTCAATTATAAATCATTTACAAATTGCTTTTCATGCAACTTTTTGCAAGTTACCTCATATCGTCCAGCGCCTTAAGTTTCATATCATAAAATAGCTAGGGAAATTTTCTACAAAAAAAAATCAAAAAAAACCCAGAGCAATTTAACTTATCTTTTATATGTAACACATACTAATACAATCAAATGAACTTTCTAAATTCAAATAAATAACATGACCAAGACATATATTTTACGCAATGGAACTAAACCCCAATATGGGTGTACAAACTTTGGCACGATAATGAAGCTATTAGGTGAGGTAAAACGTTGTTTATCTCATCCTAATGTCACAGTTGCAATATGATTTATGTAACGACAACGACAGAAAATCAGTCGAAATCTTTACTAATTCGAAAATTGACTACTCTTATTTCGAATGGATTTCCGCACCACTTACAGGAATGGACCATAAGTAACTCTCCCATAAAATGATTCTATACAATCTTTCCAGCACTTTCTATACTTAACTATAAACCATACAAAGTAATAGAAAATTTACCAATTATTTTGGTAAAAACATTTCTTTTAAATTCATGACACAATACCCTCATAGTAATTTTGTCCACAAATATGCAGACAATGCAAATAAATAAAAAATTGGAAAACCATAAAAGTCAATTTATTTTTTATAAATATATTAGACTTTGTATATAGATATATATAAAATATTTGTTTATATCGACCACATTCCATATATACGATATATATACAGCTACAAAGTTATTGCAATGAAAAGAAACATACACCGAAAAAATCCTTACACATTTATATTGTAAACAAAAAGCATTTTGGGATTTAGCTTAATTTTATCATTTTTATACCCACCACCATAGGATAGTGGAGGGTATTGGACTAAGACCCCATAAATTGTATATATGAAATTCTGAGTAGATCCCAGTAAAAAATACTTCAGCAGTAAGAGTTTTATTGCGCTTTTTGGTATACAATAAAGTATGCAGTGCATCCACACAGTGCATGAATCGGTGGCAATAACGTAAACGCGTAATCAAAATAGTTTATGATCATTCGTTTACGTTATTGCAACCAATTCATGCAATATAGATGCATGAAAGGTAGTGCTGTTTTCCTTCACGCCAACAATGCTATACCCAAGATTATATATCACTTCTGAGCAATATTTATATTAAAATGAGCAATTATATCAGCGCTATGAAGAAGCTGCTCTAAATTGGGACATCGCCCACAAAAATCAGCGCTGATTCGGTTGTTTTGTAAGCAGTTGGTACTGCCTCTCTTCCTTACAATCCTGCTGAAATTGCGATCCATTTTTTGCTGGGCATATAGCGATATACGTCCGTCCGGCTGTCCCAGAGTGCTTCAATCCCATACAATGAATGGACTGGACAAAACTAGGAGACATCCTACGAAATCGAAACTTTGAGTGGCCTTGTTGATGGTCAAAACTAATAAAAATTATACATTCCTTACATCTAGGTTTTTTTCTAATATTTAGCATCTTGTAGGGACCTACACGCTCACAAAAAATCGCTTCTGTAACATATACTCCCAAACATATTTTGCTTCAAGCATATATATTTTTGGGTATTGCCCAAACATTTATATGTTTGATCTCTTCCAATATATAATATGTTTGAAAGCATATTGGTCTAAACAATATATGTTTGGGTAGTCTAAGTTCCAAACATTTTGTATTTTTGCATCCAAATTCAATAATGTTGTCTTCCAAAAAACAATATGTTATTATGTGACCATAAAATATGTTTGGAAGCATTTTGCACCCAAAAATATTATATGCTTAAAAAATTCTCCCAAACAATATTGTGCTCAAAATATTAATTATTTTTTTATATATTTACAATCATAATGAATTATGAAAATAAACAGGTAATATAGGTGCTAACAACATAGGTTTTCGACCTGAATGCTCAAAATTTTGTTTCTGCCCAATTGTATATTCCCCGAAATCTTTCTCACTTCCACGAGATTTTTTAGTTCTTAGCACCTTTTTCTCTAATACAAACATTGTAGAAGAAATTATTCAATTTGATGATTTTTATACCCTCCACCATAGGATGGGGGTATATTAACTTTGTCATTCCGTTTGTAACACATCGAAATATTGCTCTAAGACCCCATAAAGTATATATATTCTGGGTCGTGGTGAAATTCTGAGTCGATCAAAGCATGTCCGTCCGTCCGTCCGTCTGTCCGTCTGTCCGGCTGTCCGTCCGTCTGTGGAAATCACGCTAACTTCCGAACGACACAAGCTATCGACTTGAAACTTGGCACAAGTAGTTGTTATTGATGTAGGTCGGATGGTATTGAAAATCGGCCATATCGGACCACGTTTACGTATAGCCCCCATATAAACCGATCCCCAAATTTGGCTTGGGAAGCCTCCCGGAGCAGCAAAATTCATCCGATCCGGTTGAAATTTGGTACCTGATGTTAGTATACGGCCTCTAACAACCATGCAAAAATTGGTCCATATCGGTCCATAATTATATATAGCTCCCATATAAACCGATCCCCAGATTTGACCTCCGGAGCCTCTTGGAGGAGCAAACTTCATCCGATCCGGTTGAAATTTAGTACGTGGTCTTAGTATACGGTCTCTAACACCCATGCAAAAATTGGTCCATGTCGGTTCATAATTATATATAGCCCCCATATAAACCGATCCCCAGATTTGACCTCCGGAGCCTCTTGGAGGGGAAAAATTCATCCGATCCGGTTGAAATATGGTACCTGATGTTAGTATACGGTCTCTAACAACCATGCAAAAATTGGTCCATATCGGTCCATAATTATATATAGCCCCCATATAAACCGATCCCCAGATTTGAACTCCGGAGCCTCTTGGAGGGGCAAAATTCATCCGATCCTGTTGAAATTTGGTACCTGATGTTAGTATACGGCCTCTAACAACCATGCAAAAATTGGTCCATATCGGTTCATAATTATATATAGCTCCCTATATAAACCGATCCCCAGATTTGAACTCCGGAGCCTCTTGGAGGAGCAAAATTCATCCGATCCAATTGAAATTTAGTACGTGGTGTTAGTATATAGTCTCTAACAACCATGGAAAAATTGGTCCATATCGGTTCATAATTATATAAAGCTCCCATATAAACCGATCCCCAGATTTGACCTCAGGAGCCTCTTGGAGGAGCGAAATTCATCCGATCCAGTTGAAATTTGGTACATGGTGTTTGGTATATGGTATCTAACAACCATGCAAAAATTGGTCCATATCGGTCCATAATTATATATAGCAAAAGTCATCCGATGCGGTTGAAATTTGGTACATTTTGTCAATATATGGCCTCTAACAGCCATGTAAAAATTGGTCAATATCGGTCTTTAGTTATATATAGCCGATGACTTATTACACAAAAATTGGTCCATATCGCCAAAAATAATCTACCAAAACTTTATTTCCATAGAAAATTTTGTCAAATTTTATTACTATAGAAAGTTGTGTCAAAATTTCATTTCTATAGAAAGTTTTGTCAAACGTTTATTTCTATAGAAAATTTTGTCAAGTTTTTATTCCTATAGAAAATTTTGTCAAATTTTTTTTTGTCAAACTATATTATATACGTATTTAATCGGCCTTTTTTTGTTTAATATATACCCCGTATGGGCTAACTTACAATTTAGAAGACAGTGTTAAAAAGTTTTACGATAACTTGCCATCGGCAAGTGTTATCGCAACCCAAGTAATTCGATTGTGGATGACAGCCTTTAGTAGAAGTTCCTACGCAATCCATGGTGGAGGGTACATAAGATTCGGCCTGGCCGAACTTACGGCCGTATATACTTGTTTTATTTTAATTTTACCTTTTGCCGGACGGGGATTCGAACAGCGGACCACACAGTTTGTGAGGATCAAAGAAGTAGCTGATCAATTGCCCAAGGAAAAATAAAATGGTAATTTTGTAATAACAAGCAACAACCACCAATTTAATTCAATATCGCTCCCTGTTAAATAGCGCTCCAAGCTACTAAACACATATATGTTTATAGGCTATTTCTAAATTAATATATGTTTGCATCCAAGCATATTATATTTACAAACATTTTATGTCCCAAACATAATATGTTCTAACATATTAACATATATGTCCCAAACATTTTATGCTAGTTTATGAACATTATATGCTTGCACTCAAAAATATTGTGTTTAAATATTTGTGTTCCAAACATATAATGTTTATAGCCAAACATATGAAAAACAGTCTTTTTCATCCGTGTAGGGTCACTCAACGGAATTTTTAATATTTTTTATATTTTGGTGGCTCTAGAGGAGGAAATTATAAGCCTCGTGCCAAAAAAAATCTAACTAAATTTGAAGAAAATCTTACCAGAAATCTTCCAAACAAATTTATTACTATAGAGAATTTTGTCAAAATTTTATTTCTATAGAAAATTTTGTGAAAATTTTATTTTTATAAAAATGTTCTCAAAATTGTTTTTCTATAGAAACTGTTCTCAAAATTTTATTTCTACAGAGAATTTTCTCAAAATTTTAATTCTATAGAAAATTGTGTCACAATTTTATTTCTATAGAAAATTTTGTCCAAATTTTATTTCTATAGAAAATTTTGTCAAAATTTTATTTCTATAGAGAATTTTTTCAAAATTTTATTTCTATAGAAAATGTTGTCAAAATTTTATTTCTATAGAAAATTTTGTCAAAATTTTATTTCTATAGAAAACTTTCTCAAAATTTTATTTCTTTGGAAATTTTTCTTTAAGTTTTATTTCTATAGAAAATTTTCTCAAGATTTTATTACAATAGAAAAGTTTGTCAAAATTTTATTTCTATAGAAAATTTTCTGAAAATTTTATTTCCATAGAAAATTTTATATCTATAGAAAATTTTGTCAATTTTTTTTTTTTCTATAGAAAATTTTGGCAAAATTTTATTTCTATAGAGAATTTTGTTAAAATTTTATTTCTATAGAAAATTTTGTCAAAAGTTTATTTCTAAAGAAAATGTTCTCAAAATTTTATTGATATAGAAAAATTTGTCAAAATTTTATTTCTATAGAGAATTTTGTCAAAATTTTATTTCTATAGAAAATGTTGTCAAAATTTTATTTCTATAGAAAATTTTGTCACAATTTTATTTCTATAGAAAATGTTCTCAAAATTTTATTTCTATAGAAAATTTTGTCAAAATTTTATTTCTATAGAGAATTTTGTCAAAATTTTATTTCTATAGAAAATGTTGTCAAAATTTTATTTCTATAGAGAATTTTGTCAAAATTTTATTTCTATAGAAAATTTTGTCAAAATTTTATTTCTATAGAGAATTTTGTCAAAATTTTATTTCTATAGAATATGTTGTCAAAATTTTATTTCTATAGAGAATTTTGTTAAAATTTTATTTCTATAGAAAATTTTGTCAAAATTTTATTTCTATAGAAAATTGTGTCAAAATTTTATTTCTATAGAGAATTTTGTCAAAATTTTATTTCTATAGAAAATGTTGTCAAAATTTTATTTCTATCGAAAAATTTGTCACAATTTTATTTCTATATAAAATGTTGTCAAAATTTTATTGATATAGAAAAATTTGTCAAAGTTTTATTTCTATAGAAAATTTTGTCAAAATTTTATTTCTATAGAGAATTTTGTCAAAATTTTATTTCTATAGAGAATTTTGTTAAAATTTTATTTCTATAGAAAATTTTGTCAACATTTTATTTCTACAGAAAATTTTGTCAACATTTTATTTCTATAGAGAATTTTGTCAAAATTTTATTTCTATAGAAAATGTTGTAAAAATTTTATTTCTATAGAAAATTTTATCAAAATTTTATTTCAATAGAAAATTTTGTCCAAATTTTATTTCTATAGAAAAGTGTCTCAAAATTTTATTTCTATAGAAAATTTTCTCAAAATTTTATTTCTATACAAAATGTTTTCTAGAGAAATAACATTTTGACAATGTTTTCTATAAAAATAAAATTTTGGTAGATTGTTTTTGGCTCGAGTGGCAACCAGGGCTGTGGAGTCGAGCCAATTGTGCTCGACTCCGGCTCCAGCATTTTTCATCAGCTCGACTCCGACTCCGTAGTCGACTCCGGGTAATATAACTAAATCTCATTTTAATACCACTAATTTATTATATTGTGCTATTGTGGGGGTACCGTAAGTGGATCGATATAAAGTATCGTATTTATTTATGTGTGCAAAAAAAGGTCTTAATTTCACATTAGATGCCAATTGAACTCTATATTTCAAATTTAGGGCAATGTTTAATAAATAAAATAATGATATAAATACCCTCATAATATGAGAAGATACCAACAGTATATGTATTTGTGGACCAAATTATTGATACTATCTCAAATCCTTTAAATTTGTTGCGAGCTATATAAAGGTTTATATTCCCATATGCATGAATTTGAATCTGAATCGATTTAGACAAAATTGTATATACTTCTACAAAATCTATGTACTTAAAATTTAAATCTAACGTTATGGGACGTAACACAATTAAAAAAAAATAAAAATGCAAGAAAAGTCTAAAGTCGGGTGGGCCGATTATAATATACTCTGCACAACTTTGTATTTAGATCTACATTTTGATGAAATCTCAAATCAGACTTCTACAAAATCTCGGGCAATATTTGGGAAATATTTATAATTGTTTAGACAAATTCGCAAAAATGCATTTATTAATCATTCATTGAAAAATTTTAAAATTTGAGTAATTTCTACAAGTTTTCGACTTAGCAGTGAGTATCAGTGAGCATACAATTTTGGAAAATTTTATATAGAAATAACATTTTGCAAAATTTTCTACAGAAACTAAATTTTGCCAAAATTTTCTATAGAAATAAAATTTTGGCAAAATTTTCTATAGAAATCAAATTTTGGCCAAATATATAGAAATAAAATTTTGAATAAAATTTTTATAGAAATAAAATTTTGCAAAATTTTTATAGAAATAAAAGTTTGAAAAAATTATCAATAGAAATACAATTAAAAAAAATGTGTAGCAAACAAAATTTTGCAAAATTTTCTATACAAATAAAATTTTGCAAAGTATTCTATAGAAACAAAATTTTGACTAAATTTTCTATAGAAATAAAATTTTGACTAAATTTTATATAGAACAAAATATTTCTATAGTAGTACAATTTTGAATACATTTTTTATAGAAGTGAGTATCAGTGAGCATCAGTAAGAAAAAAATTGAGAAAATTTGCTATAGCAATAAAATTTGATTTTATAGAAATAAAATTTCAAATTTTTTTTTATAGAAATACAATTTTGCAAAAATTATCAATAAAAATACAATTTTAGAAAATTGTCTGTGTAGTAAATAAAATTCTGCAAAATATTCTAGAGAAACAAAATTTTGACTAAATTTTCTATAGAAATAAAATTTTGACCAAATTTGACTATAAAATTTTGGCAAAATTTTCTATAGAAATAAAATTTTTGTGTAACAAACAAAATTTTGCAAAATTTTCTATAGAAATAAAATTTTGCAAAATATTCTATAGAAACAAAATGTTGACTCAATTTTCTATACAAATAAAATTTTGACCACATTTTCTATAGAAAAAAAAATTTCTATAGTAATAAAATTTTGAATAAATGTTTTATAGAAATAAAATTTTGAAAAAATTTGCTATAGAAATAAAATTTTGAAAAAATTTTTGATAGAAATAACATTTTGACAAAATTTTCTATAAAAACAACTTTGAAACCATTTTCTGTCAATATTCTACATATTGGCCTTAAAATAAAATTAAAAAAACAATAATTTCGATTGTTCGAAATATTTCAAATAAATTGATATGGGCATCCAGCCCATCTGCTAGTCTAACATTCTAGGAAACATAAAAAGATAGCCGTAATTGGAAGTTGATTTTGATTTACAATCATGCTGTACATTGATCGTATAAAAAACGCAATGGAAACTAATTTGCGTAAAAACTTGCTTAGCTACAAAAATGTGAAGTGTTTTAAAAAATATGGTTTAGCCGGAGTCGGAGTCGAGCAAAATTTTGACGACTCCGACTCCAGCAAAATCTTCAGACTCCGACTCCAAGACTCCGGCTCCACAGCCGTGGTGACAACACCACGTACCAAATTTCAACCGGTTCGGATGAATTTTGCTCCTCTAAAAGGCTCCGGAGGTCAAATCTGGGGATATGTTTATATGAGGGCTATATATAATTATGGACCGATGTGGACCAATTTTTGCATGGTTGTTAGAGACCATATACTAACACCATGAACCAAATTTCATCCTGATCGGATGAAATTTGCTTCTCTTAGAGCAATCGCAAGCCAAATTTGGGGGTCCGTTTATATGAGGCTATACGTAAAAGTGGACCGATATGGCCCATTTGCAATACCATCCGACCTACATCATTAACAACTACTTGTGCCAAGTTTCAAGTCGATAGCTTGTTTCGTTCGGAAGTTAGCGTGATTTTAACAGACGGACGGACGGTGGACGGACATGCTCAGATCGACTCAGAATTTCACCACGACCCAGAATATATATACTTTATGGGGTCTTAGGGCAATATTTTGATGTGTTACAAATGGAATGACAAAGTTAATATACCCCCATCCTATGGTGGAGGGTATAAAAAAACAAAAAAAAATATTTCTATAGAAAATATTCTCAAAATTGTATGTCTATAGAAAATTTTGTCAGGTCATTACTTTCTCCTCATTTTAGCAATATATTGTTCAAATTTCGAAGAGTGGATTACAATTAAGTTCATTTTTCGCACAAGAAATTTAATTTCGTTCCACTAAAACAGTTTACTTTTTTTTTTGCTGTGCATAGGGAAACCTTCTAATATCTGGATATAACCACATGACACAATCATCTCTACTGACCAGTATGTAATTTAACTTTTGTTCTATGTTTTTTTTTTCGATTTTTTTTTAAATAAAAAAAATCAAATTAATTTTCAAGTAAACTGATCGGAAATAAAACAAAACAATAAAATTTTCAATTTCTATAGAAAATTTTGTCACAATTTTATTTCTATAGAAAATTTTATCAAAATTTTATTTCTATAGACAATTTTGTCACAATTTTATTTCTATAGAAAATTTTGTTTACATTTAATTTCTATAGAAAATTTTGTCACAATTTTATTTCTATACAAAATGTTCTCAAAATTTTATTTCTATAGAAAATTTTGTCAAAATTTTATTTCTATAGAAAATTTGTCACAATTTTATGTCTATAGAAAATGTTATCAATTTTTTTTACTATAGAAAAGTTTGTCAAAATTTTATTTCTATAGAAAATTTTGGCAAAATTGTATTTCTATAGAAAATGTTGTCACAATTTAATTTCTATAGAAATTTTTGTCAAAATTTCATTTCTATAGAATATTTTGTCAAAATTTTATTTCTATAGAAAATTTTGTCAAAAATTTATTTCTACAGCAAGATGGTGGGATGGACGCAAGTTTCGGAATTACCACATCCCTCATCAGCATCATCTACTTGCAGTAAAACTATCAACCAATTTTCAGAAAAAAACTCTTGTAGTTTAGGCAACGCAATGGTTTTTTAAGCGTAGATCAAAACAACAAATATGATTGCAGTACAAACCAACAATAAAAAAGAACAACAAAAAATTATTTCTGTATAAAATGTTCTCAAAATTTTATTTCTATAGAAAATTTTGTCAGGTCATTACTTTCTCCTCATTTTAGCAATATATTGTGGAAATTTCGAAGAGTGGATACATTTAAGTTCACACAAGAAATTGCATTTTGTTCCACTAAAACAGTTTACTTTTTTCTTGCTGTGCATAGGGAAACCTTCTAATATCTGGATATAACCACATGACACAATCATCTCTACTGACCAGTATGTAATTTAACTTTTGTTCTATGTTTTTTTTCGTTTTTTTTTTCAATAAAAAAAATCTAATTAATTTTCAAAGTAAACTGATCGGAAATAAAACAAAGCAATAATACAATAAGAGAAAGAGAGAAATAACTTCCCAATGACATAGGACATGTACAGTGTTGCCAATTTGGTGCTTTTAGCACCAATTTTAATGCTTTTTGATTTATAAAAAGCACCAAATTGCATTTTTAGTGCCTTTTCAAAAAAAGCACCAACTTGGTGCTTTCTGGCATTTTTATTTAGTGCTTTTGGTGCTTTTTTTATTTTGAACAGTATTAAGTTTAATTGATACAAAAATTTTGACTAGACTTTCAAGAGCCGAAGAAACTCAAATTTATTGCCAAATATAGAATTTGATTGTTATGAAGTTGGTATTGATTATTTTTTAATTAATATTGTTATTTAGGGTATTCTGTAGGAAAGTAGAGCGATGAGTGTCGAATTTTTGAATTTGGTAAAGATGTCATTAAAAGCGTTTGTATTAAATTCACAAAAGCACGCACAACTGAAATAAGCAATAGACTCCTTCCATATATTAATATTTTGAAAGTTGAAAAACATCACTGATCAAAATGAATTGGACGAAAGCATTAAAACTGATCAAGGTGTATACTTGAATAGCGGTTCATAATGGTGAGTACTAAGTTTGAGTTTTGCCGCTAAAGTGAAATCTGTCTCAGTAAAAATGGCCATAAAACTATGCATATTTGCTGCAAATTTTATTATAACTTGATGGGGAATAGCCTTAACCTTAATTTCTTGAAATTCAATTCACAAAAGTTCTATAATACATCTTCAGAAGTTTTTTTTTTTTTTTAGTAGTAGAGCATTTAATTTTCGATTTTGTGGTGGAAGGTTGTATGTTAGAATGTCTAATATTTTTTTGGTGCTTTTTGGCCTTGGGGAGTTGGCAACACTGGACATGTATACGCCCTTAACACACTAACACATGTAAACTAATACAATTGGAAGAGGCAGCAGACTACAGCTACAACAACAACAACAACAAAACAACTTTGAACAATAAAGCTTTTGTGGACAAGTGAAAAATATTGAAACAATGCCGTAAATAAAAATGCCATACAACAATGGACTATATTCAATGTTGTAAAGCATATCGACACATGTTGAAATGAAAAAGCAACAACAACAACATCCTATGATATATTGTAGATGAGTAGGTATGTGTGTGTGTGTATGTGTGGAGTAAGGTAGGAAAAAAACCAAAGTCCCCCCAATTACTATAGTAACAAAAGGGAGCCATATAATCTGCTGCGTCATGTTGCCATTTTAAAGAGATGTCAAAGTTCGGTCATATATCACAAAAATCAAGTAGAAGGAGATGTAACATAAACTCAGAACACACACGCACACACAACACATATGTCCCTATATCTACAAATACTAGAGTATCCCAGCGGCGTAAATCGAGAGCACTTTCGATTTAAAGCATTCACGGAGCCCTTATTTTAGAGGCAATACTCGTACGATTAGGTCTTATAAAATAATCCCTTTTGTAAGACCTCTTCCTTCTTTACAAAAAAAGTTGATACACATTCATCATTCATTGCAAAAACCAGGCCTTAAAAAAGGTCTTTATTTGCTAAGATCGCTATCCCTTTTCTCATAGCATACTTGTCGAGGCGTTTTGAAATGGCTTATATGGGACATGTGTTTAAAGACACATTTTAAAGAACTCCTAATAGGCCTTGTTTGGTATTGTGAATTACAATTTGTTCTTGCAACGGACCATAGCAAGCTCTTATAATTTACGAAACCTTTGAAAAGCCCTTATGCCGTAAGCCAATTCATAAGTTTTTCGACAACGAGTCACAAACAATATAACGGCTTAAAAAAAAAAAAACAAGTATATACAGCAGTAAGTTCGGCCGGGCCGAATCTTAAATACCCACCACCATGAACCAAATATTAGGATTTCCTTTGAAATTTCAGGAGGGCTTGAGGACTTGAGGACGCTTCCCGAAGATACATTTAAAGATTTCACCTATGAGGACTATATCAGATTCTGGATTTATAAGAACCATTTTTGTTTGAGTTTTAGAGGAATCCCTAACATCTCTTGTAAGTGTGCAAGAAAATTATAAAATAACGTCTTGATTTGAAATTTTAAATCTGTAGATTTTCACCCGAAAAATAAAATCTGGAAATTTTACATTGAGTTTCAAGCAATTTTCATGATCAGTGCGCCTTCTATAGTCACAAGAAGTGAAATTGGTCTATATGGAGGCATTACCAAATGGACCGATAAAAACTTAATCCGATACACGTTTTTGTGAGCCTTAAATACGAGAATATTTACAATTTCAGGCAAATCGGATAAAAACTACGGTTTCTAGAAACCTAAGGAGTTAAATCGGGAAATCGTTCTTATGGGGGCTATACTAAAATACCGACCGATACTAACCGTTTTCGGCACACCTCTTTATGGCCCAAAAATACCTCTAGATTTCCAATTTCAGGCAAATTGGATAAAAACTACGGTTTCTATAAGCCCAAGAAGTAAAATTGGGAGGTCGGTTTATATGGGGGCTATACCAAAACATGGACCGACACTCACCATTTTTGGCACACCTCTTCAAGGTCCCAAAATAGCTCTAGATTTTCAATTTCGCGCAAATTGGATGAAAACTACGGTTTCTATAAGCGAAAGACCCCAAATCGGGAGGTCGGTTTATATGGGGGCTATACCAAAACATAGACCGACACTCACCATTTTTGGCACACCTCTTCAAGGTCCCAAAATATCTCTAGATTTTCAATTTCGCGCAAATTGGATGAAAACTACGGTTTCTATAAGCGAAAGACCCCAAATCGGGAGGTCGGTTTATATGGGGGCTATACCAAAACATGGCCCGATATAGCCCATCTTCGAACTTGACCTGCGCGCAGACAAAAGACGATTCTGTGCCAAATTTCAGGACGATAGCTCCATTATTGAATGCTGTAGCGTGATTACAACAGACAGCCAGACAGACAGACAGACAGACAGACGGACATGCTTATATCGTCTTAGAATTTCTCCCTGATCAAGAATATATATACTTTATATAGTCGGAAATCGATATTTCGATGCGTTACAAACGGAATGACAAACTTATTATACCCCGTCACCATTCTATGGTGGTGGGTATAAAAAGTCATGTTCTCATATGTGCACTTCTTTAATCTAAGAGACCTTTGATAAGCCCTTATGCCGTAAGTTTAGAAGTAACCGAAAGTTAAGAATAAAAATAATTTTGCACAATTTAAAGCAACACGTGTTTCTTCATTCGGGCTTGTGATTTCGTCGGAGCAAGTCGCGGTGTTTGTTTGTAACCGAAAGTTAAGAATAAAAATAATTTTGCACAATTTAAGGGAACACGTGTTTCTTCATTCGGGCTTGTAATTTCGTTGGAACAAGTCGCGGTGTTTTTTTTTTTTTTTTTTTTTTTTAAGTAGCTGAAGTGTCAAATATGCGGTAAGTATATATTTTTTGACTAATATACTATATTGAATTACATTATAATAATAATTTTATAATAATTTTACTTATTTATTTAGCGGCAACTTCTACCATGAAAGCCAATGTTCTGTTCAATATGTGGAAATCAGACGTCCAATACGAAATCAGTTCCTATGAAGAAGGTGATTTATTTTTTATAGTACAACTTTATATAGTTCAAAGTAAAATAAAAAGAAAAAATAAAAAGAATTTTGGGTTTCTTATTTATATATGAAATTTGGAGTAGGTTCTATATAAGGTATGTAAACAAGGCCTTTTAAACAGCCTTCATAAAAAGGCATTAAATTGGCATTATTTTAAACTCCTATTAAGAGGTCTCTATTTATATATGCTTCATAAAGCCTTTTGATGTATACATTATAAAAGGCCTTATTTTATCACACATTATAAAGAACTTATTTGAGGCACTTCCTAAAAGGCCTTAAAATAATCACTTTATATTAGCCCTTATGCTGTAAGTTGAAGTCGGAGCCCTTGGTCGGCTATGACACCCTGTGTAAAAAATCAATGAATATGTAATGGGAAGTCAATGTCTTGTGTCTGCAAATAAATGCCTTTTTAAAGGCCTTGTGAAGAGCGATTTCCGCCGCTGGGATACTCTTGCATAGTATATTTATGGGTGTGTGTGTATGGCAATGCTTATACTCTATGGTATTTTATAGTAAATATTAGTATGCTAAACCTTATGTGTAATATGCGTTTTGCATAATAGCATCATCCAAAGATCCTTCACACAACTTGGGGAAATATGCTCTGAGTTTGCTCTTTATAATCAAATGATAGGATTACTTTAGTTAGGTCAATGCACTCTGACATATTTAGTCAATGCTATTTAGAAATATGATAAAGAAATGAAAAAAATAGAAAAATCTTTTGCAAGATTGATTGTATTCAAGCTTGTAATTTTCTCCAACAAAGCTTTTATGGCGAAGATGGGGGTGAAACAGGAGGCTATTCTCGTCAAGAATAATTTAGCTGTTTTATTAGATAAATGAACTTTTAACTACAATGATTGCCCTTTATATTTCGGAATTAGAGAACAACAAGTAAGTAAAGTAGAAAGTCGGGCGCGGCCGACTACATCATACCCTTAAAACCCCTTCTCAATTAGTAAACATAAGCATTTATGGGGTATCATTGATATAGGTTTACATAGTACATAAACCGCATTTCTATATCTAAAACAAGCAAGGAAAGTCTAAAGTCGGACGGGGCCGACTATATTATACCCTGCACCACTTTGTAAATTCACATTTTCGATACTATATCAAATCCATCAAATGTGTTGGGTGCTATATTTAAAGGTTTTTGTCCCAAATACACACATTTAAATCTGACTCCATCTGAACAAAATTTATAATCTATAGACTTAAGATTTAAGTCTCCTAACGCCCTGGGATAGTACACTATGTTAGTAAAAAACAAGTATATACGGCCGTAATTCGGCCAGGCCGAATCTTATGTACCCTCCACCATGGATTGTGTAGAAACTTCTACTGAAGACTGTCATCCACAATCGAATTACTTGGGTGGCGGTAACACTTGCTGATGGCAAGGTATCTTAAAACTTCCTAAAACCGTAATATATACCACATAGTCCATACGTGGTATATATTAAACTAAACAAGTATATACGGCCGTAAATTAGGCCAGGCCGAAGCTTATGTACCCTCCACCACGGATTGCGTAGAAACTTCTACGAAAGACTGTCATCCACAATCGAATTACTTGGATTGTGGCATCTTAAAACTTCTTAACATCGTTTTCTAAATTGTGAGTTAGTCCATACGTGGTATATATTAGACAAAAAAGGTAAGTAGGTAAGTCTACAAATAATTGCGAATCGACATGGGCTTTTGCACGGTAAGTAGAGAGCCAGAATTGAAATATGGGGGTCGCTTATATGGGGGCTATATAGAAGTATGAACTTGATGTGGACCAATTTTTGTGTGATTGGGGATCGATTTATCTGAGGGCTATATACAACTATAGACCGATATGAACCTAGTTAGGCATGGTTGTTAACGGCCATATACTAGCACAATGTACCAAATTTCAACTCACTCGGATGAAATTTGCTCCTCCTAGAGGGTCCAAAACCAAATCTCGGGATCGGTTTATATGGGGGCTATATATGATTATGGACTGATATGGACCACTTTTGGCAGGGTTGTTAAATATCATATACTACCACCACGTACCAAATTTCAACCAGATCGGATGAATTTTGCTTCTCCAAAAGGCACCGGAGGTCAAATCTGGTGATCGGTTTATATGGGGGCTATATATAATCATTTACTGATATGAACCAATTTCTGCATGGTTCTTGGATACCATATACTAACATCACGTACCAAATTTCAACCGAATCGGATGAATTTTGCTCTTCCAAGGGGCTCCGGAGGTCAAATCTGGGGATCGGTTTATATGGGGGCTATATATAATTATGGACCGATTTGGACCAATTTTTGCATGGGTGTTTGAGGACATATATTAACATCACGTACCAAATATCAACTGAATCAGATGAATTTTGGTCTCCCAAGAGGCTTCGGAGGTCAAATCTGGTGATCGGTTTATATGGGGGCTATATATAATTATGGACCGATGTGGACCAATTTTTGCACGTTAATTAGAGACCATATACTAACACCACGTACCACATTTCAACCGGATCGGACGAAATTTGCTTTCTTAGAGGATCCGCAAACCAAATCTGGGGATCGATTTATATGGGGGCTATATAAAATTATGGACCGATATGGATCAATTTTTGCATGGCTGTTAGAGACCATATACTAACATCACATACCAAATTTCAACCGGATCGGATGAATTTTGCTCCTCTAATAGGCTCCGGAGGTCAAATCTGGGGATCGGTTTATATGGGGGCTATATATAATTATGGACCCATATGGACCAATTTTTACATGGTTGTTAGAGACCATATACTTATACCATGTACCAAGTTTAAGCCGGATCGGATGAAATATGCTACTCTTATAGGCTCCACAACCAAATCTGGGGGGTCCGTTTATATGGGGGCTATACGTAAAAGTGGACCGATATGGCACATTTGCAATACCATCTGACCTACATCAATAACAACTACTTGTGCCAAGTTTGAAGTCGATAGCTTGTTTCGTTCGGAAGTTAGCGTGATTTCAACAGACGGACGGACGGACGCACGGACATCCTTAGATCGACACAGAATTTCACCACGACCCAGAATATATATGTACTTTATGGGGCCTTAGAGCAATATTTCGATGTGTTACAAACGGAATGACAAAGTTAATATACCCCCATCCTATGGTGGAGGGTATAAAAAGGCCGATTAAATACGTATATAATTAAGTTTAAAGTTTCTATAGAAATAAAATTTTAACAAAATTTTCTATAGAAATAGAATTTTTACAAAATTTTCTATAGAAATAAAATTTTGACATCTTCTATAAAAATAACATTTTGTCAAAATTTTCCAAAAAAAATAAAATTTTGGTAGATTATTTTTGGCTCGAGTGGCAACCATGATTATGAACCGATATGGACCAATTTTTGTGTGATTGGGGATCAGCTATATATAACTATTGACTGATATAGACCAATTTTGACATAGTTATTAGCGGCCTTATACTAACATCACGTTGTAAATTTCAACCGGATCGGAAGAATTTTGCTCCTCCAAGAGGTTCCGGAGATCAAATCTGGGGAACAGTTTATATTGGGGCTATATATAATTATGGACCGATATGGACCAATTCTTGCATGTTTGTTAGAGACCACATTCTAACACCATGTACCAAATTTCAGTTGGATCGGATGAAATTTTCTTCTCTTAGATGGTCTGCAAGCCAAATTTGGGGGTCCGTTTATATGGGGGCTATACGTAAAAGTGGACCGATATGGCCCATTTGCAATACCATCTGACCTACATCAATAACAACTACTTGTGCCAAGTTTGAAGTCGATAGCTTGTTTCGTTCTGAAGTTAGCGTGATTTCAACAGACGGACGGACGGACATGCTCAGATCGACTTAGAATTTCACCACGACCCAGAATATATATACTTTATGGGGTCTTAGAGCAATATTTCGATGTGTTACAAACGGAATGACAAAGTTAATATGCCCCCATCCTATGGTGGAGGGTATAAAAAGTGGGCAGGGTATTAAAATGTCGACTATTCGAAATTTTGGAAAAAATCGATATTTAAACTTTCCGACTTTTTAAGCAGAGGTTAAACCAAATAAATATATGTACCCATATTGACGTCTGTATCTATATACATATATGCCATTTAAATCGGATTTATAGCATTACCCATTATTGTCTAATATAAGAGGGATAGTTTCATCGGTTTGTGATTCGATATTGTATTTTTTTGCATAATATCAAAATTTATCGATAATATCAAAATTTAAAATTCATCTATAAACTGCATACATTCTCTGTTTAAACCTGTATCCTATAAATGTTGCTAACATTTATTTTTTTATCCTTGTCATATAAGAACCGCAAAATATGTCAATAACAAAGAAAACCCTATCAGTTACGAACATCCAGCCATACAGTCAGTTAGTCAACTCTTTCCAAGAATTTGAAGCGAGAATGTCATTCATTTATTAACCTGTTTTCCCTCACCCCATCCCACCATACACCATTCACTTGCCACAATAGCTTGCACATGAAAAGGTCTCATATTTTTCACTTTGCATGCTTTTGGTCATCGTTATGACCATAATTCGATAGTCGTCAAATTGCAGTCATGTAGCACTACTGAATATCCTTAGGTTATTTTTCTCCAAGTGGATGGATGGATGAGACTACAGGAGCCAGTCCATATGGGTGTGTGTGTGTGAGTGAAGTCTTTTTATACTTTTGCAATAATCATCCTTTGTTAATTATTGATATTGGGTATGATGGTCGGTTATAATCTTTGTACTCTTGGTTATTTCATTTTTCACCTCGAATGAATTACATGTCAGTACTAAAAACCAGGGCTGTAGTACCGGTGATTCCCACTATTCAAATTTTGATATAACACATTTTAGTTTTGGATCCTTTACAAGTGGATAGATAGATTTTACAAAGTATCGCTCATAATTTCCATAATAATTTCATCTCGAGAAGAACATAGACGATTCTCCCGATTTAATTTCTCGAGTGTAAAAGAGTTGCAATTTTCATTTGTTTGCTAAAATTTCCTTAATGGGAGTTCATATATATGATTAATATCGGTTGTTTCTTCGATATAGCCTCTAGTTATTGGAGTCGGAGTCGAGCACATTTGGCTTTACTTCACATCTCTGCTTAAAACTTATTGTTTCCAATAATGTTCGAATTTCCAATAAATCGATCCCATCTCTGATTTCGCACAACAAGCACACTTTAGCACAACAGCTAAGGCTCTTAACCATTGATTCATATACTATCCAGTACATTTTGTGTATATGATGAGTATCCATTCAAACAAATACACACCCACACACATACATACAAATGAATACTATCAAGAAGTCACTTTACACAGTGGCACGAAACCAGATATCAATCAATGTGTTACAGATCATCTAATGGTCAAACGTTATATCTTTTCGAAGGATGAATTAGAGTTATCTCCATCCTATTCAGCCAATTGAAATTAAGGGGAATTTTATTTGCCAAATTTTGATATTTTCTCATATTGAATAAATTTATTGTTAGATTGTACAATTATATTTAGATTTCGTACTAGAACGAAACGGAGACTGGACAATTTTTTTTGCCATATCGCCTCAAATATGCGGCCTAGAACGCAAAAAAAAAATATATGACCACCCAGAAAAAATCAAAACTTCGAGGAAAGTCATCAAAAGTTAAATTGAGGATACGATGGCCTCTTTTTTCACTTATCTTCCTCGACCACGGGGTTAAAATAAACAAGTATATATGGCCGTAAGTTCGGCCAGGCCGAATCTTATGTACCCTCCACCATGGATTGGGTAGAAACTTCTACGAAAGACTGTCATCCACAATCGAATTACTTGGGTTGTGGTATCTTAAATCGTTTTCTAAATTGTGAGTTAGTCCATACGTGGTATATATTAGACAAAAAAGGTATGTGTAGGTAAGTCTACAAATAATTACGATTCGATATGGACTATTGCACGGAACGTAGGGAGCCAGAATTGAAATATGGGGGTCGCTTATATGGGGGCTATAAACAATTACGAACTTGATATGGACCAATTTTTTTATGATTGGGGATCGATTTATCTGAGAGCTATATATAACTCTAGACCGATATGGACCTAGTTAGGCATGGTTGTTCACGGCCATATACTAGCACAATGTACGTAATTTAAACTGACTCGGATGAAATTTGCTCCTCCAAGAGGCTCCAAAACCAAATTTCGGGATCGGTTTATATGGGGGCTATATATGATTATGGACAGTTATGGACCACTTTTGTCATGGTTGTTAAATATCATATACACCACCACGTACCAAATTTCAACCGATTTGGATGAATTTTGCTCTTCCAAAGGGATCCGGAGGTCAAATCTGGGGATCGGTTTATATGGGGGCTATATATAATTATGGACCGATTTCGACCAATTTTTACATGGGTGTTTGAGGCCACATATTAGCACCACGTACCAAATATCAACTGAATCAGATGAATTTTGGTCTTATAAGAGACTCCGGAGGTCAAATCTGGTGATCGGTTTATATGGGGCTATATATAATTATGCACCGATGTGGACCAATTTTTACATGGTCATTAGAGATCATATACTAACACCATGTACCCAATTTCAGCCGGATTGGATGAAATTTGCTTATCTTTGAGGCTCCGCAAGCCAAATCGGGGGATCGGTTTATATGGGGGCTATATATAATTATGAACTGATGTAGACCAATTTCTGCATAGTTGTTAGAGATCATATACTAACACCATGTACCAAATTTCAGCCGGATCGGATGAAATTTTCTTCTCTTAGAGGCTCCGCAAGCCAAATCTGGGTATCGGTTTATATGGGGGCTATATATAATTATGGACCGATGTGGACCAATTTTTGCATGGTTGTTAGAGACCATATACTAACACCATGTACCTAGTTTCAACCGGATCGGATGAAATTTGCTTCTCTTAGAGGCTCCGCAAAACAAATCGGGGGATTGGTTTATATGGGGGCTATATATAATTATTAACTGATATGGACCAATTTTTGCATAATTGTTGGAGACCATATACTTACACCATGTACCAAATTTCAGCCGGATCGGATGAAATTTGCTTCTCTTAGAGGCTCCGCAAGCCAAATCGGGGGATCGGTATATATGGGGACTATATATAATTATAGACCGATGTGGACCAATTTTTGCATGGTTGTTAAAGATCATATGCTGACACCATGTACCAAATTTCAGCTGGATCGGATGAAATTTGCTTCTCTTAGAGTCCCCGCAAGCCAAATTTGGGGGTCCGTTTATATGGGGGCTATACATAAAAGTGGACCGATATGGCCCATTTGCAATACCATCCGACCTACATCAATAACAACTACTTGTGCCAAGTTTCAAGTCGATAGCTTGTTTCGTTCGGAAGTTAGCGTGATTTCAACAGACGGACGGACATGCTCAGATCGACTCAGAATTTCACCACGACCCAGAATATATATACTTTATGGGGTCTTAGAGCAATATTTCGATGTGTTACAAACAGAATGACAAAGTTAATATACCCCCATCCTATGGTGGAGGGTATAAAAATGAATTTCGTGTTTTGATAAAATACTGTTTTCTGAAGGGAAACAATACGGTGGAAGCAAAAACTTGGCTTGATAATGAGTTTCCCGACTCTGCCCTAGGGAAATCAACAATAATTGATTGGTATGCAAAATTCAAGCGTGGTGAAATGAGCACGGAGGACGGTGAACGCAGTAGACGCCCGAAAGAGGTGGCTACCGACGAAAACATCAAAAAAAATCCACAAAATGATTTTGAATGACCGTAAAATGAAGTTGATCGAGATAGCAGATGCCTTAAAGATATCAAAGGAACGTGTTGGTCATATCATTCATCAATATTTGGATATGCTTAAGCTCTGTGCAAAATGGGTGGCGTATGCACTTAATACGACCCCAGATTCCAGAGTTTTACTCCGATTTGTGTGAAATTTTGCACAGGGAGTAGAATTAACATTATAACTGTGTATGCTCAAGTTGGTTGATTTACACTCATATGACCACAGAGGCCAAAGTTTTACCACGATTTACTTGAAATTTTGCACAGGAATAACAGTCAATAGAACAATAGAATTAACAGTCTAACTGTGCACGCCAAATTTGGTTGAAATCAGTTTAGGTATAGACAAAGCTCAATTTGGGAAAATATGGCCAAAATAACCAAGTTGCACTTGCAAAATCGCCACTACTAAGTCAAAATTTTTTAAAAACTACTAAAATATTCCTATATCTCAAATACAAATATATCGACCGATAAATCATACATATATGCACAATTTTAAAATAACTTCCAAAAATTTTTTATTTTCCACAGAGAATAGATTTAACATTCTATTCATGTATGTCGAATTTGATACAATTCACTTCAGTTCTTCGGGTTTAGGCAAATATGATCAAAATGTCCACATTTTGGACTATATATAAACCTGGCCCAATATGGCCCATTTACAATACTGTTTGACCTACATCGGTATCAACCACTAGTGCAAAATTATTATTAGCGACAATTTTTTGGGACTGTGTCGAATTTTAAATATTTTAACGTTTTTAGCTTGCACCAACCGTGGTGCTTAATATAGTATGACAGAAATTTAAATATATCTCTAAAATAATAAGAGATATTTATAGAAAATTTTGTCAAAAAATTATTTCAATAGAAAATTTTGTCAAAATTTTATTTCTATAGAAAATTTTGTCAAAATTTTATTTCTATAGAAAATTTTGTCAAATTTTTATTTTTATAGAAAACTTTGCCAAAATTGTATTTCTATAGAAAATTTTGTTAAAATTGTATTTCTATAGAAAATTTTGTCAAAATTTTATTTCTATAGAAAATTTTGTCAAAATTTTATTTCAATATAACATTTTGTCAAAATTTTATTTCTATAGAAAATTTTGTTAAAATTGTATTTCTATAGAAAATTTTGTCAAAATTTTCCTTCTATAGAAAATTTTGTTAAAATTTTATTTCTATAGAAAATTTTGTCAAAATTTTATTTCTATAGAAAATTTTGTAAAAATTTTCCTTCTATAGAAAATTTTGTTAAAATTGTATTTCTATAGAAAATTTTATTAAAATTTTATTTTATAGAAAAATTAGTGACAAAATAGAATATTTTGTCACAAATTTTAGTTCTACGGAAATTTTTGTTAAAATTTTATTTCTATAGAAAATTTTGTCAAAATTTTATTTCTATAGAAAATTTTGTCAAAATTGTATTTCTATAGAAAATTTTGTCAAAATTTTATTTCTATAGAAAATTTTATCAAAATGTTCCTTCTATAGAAAATTTTGTTAAAATTGTATTTCTATAGAAATTTTTATGGTTGGATAGACGCACGTTTCGCAATTACCACATTCCTCATCAGCATCCTCTACTTCACACAAAAATTTTTTTCTCTGATTCAATCACCAAATTAATTGATCCAATTAATTTTTTAATTGAAATGTCTTCAATCACGAAAATGATAGTATCAATCACAGTTTTAATTGGGCATAGAAAAAATTCTTGATTAAAAAATTAATTGATTTTTCAACAAAATTCAATTAATTGTTTAATTGATTCAATAAAAATAATAAATAATAAAAATTTAATTGATGTTGATTGCAAAACGCAATTAATTTATTAAGGTAACTATTTTTAATTACTTAGTTAGATTGGCTTAGAGTTTTTATTTGGATTAACAAATGATTGTTTCAAATACATTTTTAATTAAAAAAGTAAAAAAAATTCAGCACTTTTTTTAACTGAATTAGTCTTCCGAATTTGATTAAAAAGTTATTTGTATCAATTAATTTTTTAATTAAACATTTTAAAAATTTCAATCATTGACTTAATTAACTTAATGTTTCTATCATGATTAAAAAGTTAATTGTATCAATTAATTTATTAATTGAAAAAATTTTCAACTTCAATTAACTTTTTAATTGGAAATATTTTGGTGATATTTTTTTCTGTGTTGCAGCAAAACTATCAACCAATTATCAGAATAAATTCAGGCAGTTCATTAAACCCAACAATGAACCACACTTGAACCTTCCGAAAAAAGGTTTTACATTGA
Source organism: Haematobia irritans (assembly GCF_050003625.1). Lineage (NCBI taxonomy): Eukaryota > Metazoa > Arthropoda > Insecta > Diptera > Muscidae > Haematobia > Haematobia irritans. The sequence goes on from NC_134398.1 coordinate 199,592,434, forward strand.
TAGCCGGATTATGCCGAAATAAATTCGTACAAACATCTCACTTTTCCTTTGCCACCATCAAATCATCGAGTTGAGTGAAGCTGGCTGGATTTTATTTTGAGCGTGCTTCCTCTTCTTTCTTACATTCGTTTTGTTTTGTTATTGTTGGTTTTTGTTCTTTAATTATTGTTGTTGTTTTTTGATTTCAGCTTAATACCATACATTGACTAAACTACAAGTGTAGCTTAACCAACAGAGGAAAAGAATGTTTGCAGTTTAGTTTTAAGCTGAAATCAAAAACACAACAACAAATTTTATTTCTATAGAAAATTTTATCAAATTTTTATTTATATAAAAAATGTTTCGAAATAGTATTTCTATAGCAAATTTTGTTAAACTTGTATTTCTATAGAAAATTTTGTCAAAATTTTCCTTCTATAGTAAATTTTGTTAAAATTGTATTTCCATAGAAAATTTTGTAAAAATTTTATTCCTATAGAAAATTTAGTCAAAATTTTATTCCTATAGAAAATTTTGTCAAAATTTTATTTCTATAGAAAATTTTGTCAAAATTTTATTTCTCTAGAAAATTTAGTCAAACTTTTAATTCTATAGAACATTTGGTCAAAATTTTATTTCTATAGGAAATTAAATCAAAATTTTACATCTATAGAAAATTTTGTCACAATTTTATTTCTATAGAAAATTTTGTCAAAATTTTATTTCTATCGAAAATTTTGTCAAAATTTTATTTCTATAGAAAATTTTGTTAAAATTGTATTTCTATAGAAAATTTAGTCAAAATTTTCCTTCTATAGAAAATTAAGTCAACATTTTACTTCAATAGAAAATTTTGTCAAAATTTTATTTCTCTAGAAAATTTAGTCAAACTTTTAATTCTATAGAAAATTTTGTCAAAATTTTATTTCTATAGAAAATTCTGTCAAATTTTTATTTTTATAGAAAATTTTGTCCAAATTGTATTTCTATAGAAAATTTTGTCAAAATTTTATTTCTATAGAAAATTTTGTTAAAATTGTATTTCTATAGAAAATTTAGTCAAAATTTTCCTTCTATAGAAAATTAAGTCAACATTTTACTTCTATAGAAAATTTTGTCAAAATTTTCCTTCTATAGAAAATTTTGTTAAAATTGTATTTCTATAGAAGATTTTATCAAAATTTTATTTCTATACAAAATTTTGTCAAAATTTTATTTCTATCAAAAATTTTGTAAAAATTTTATTTCTATCGAAAATTTTGTCAAAATTTTATTTCCATAGAAAATTTTGTAAAAATTTTATTCCTATAGAAAATTTTGTCAAAATTTTATTTCTATAGAAGATTTAGTAAAAATTTTACTTCTATAGAAAATTTTGAAACAATTTTATTTTTATAGAAAATTTTATTTCTATCGAAAGTTTTGTCAACATTTTATTTCTATAGAAAATTTTGTCAAAATTTTATTTCTATAGAATATTTTGTGAAAATTTTATTTCTATAGAAAATTTTGACAAAATGTTATTTCTATAGAAAATTTTGTAAAAATTTTCCTTCTATAGAAAATTTTGTTCAAATTGTATTTCTATAGAAAATCTTATTAAAATTTTATTTTATAGAAAAATTTGTCAAAACTTTATTTCTATAGAATATTTTGTCACAAATTTTACTTCTACGGAAATTTTTGTTAAAATTTAATTTGGAAAATTTTGTTAAAGTTTTATTTCCATAATTTCTATAATTTTGTCAAAGTTTTATTTTTATAGATTTTTTTTTTTAATTTTATTTCTATAGAAAATTTTGTCAAAATTGTATTTCTATACAAAATTGTGTTAAAATTGTATTTCTATAGAAAGAATTTGTCAAAATTTTACTTCAATAGAAAATTTTGTCAACATTTTATTTCTATAGAAAATTTTGACAAAATTTTATTTCTATAGAAAATTTTGACAAAATTTTATTTCTATAGAAAATTTTATTTCTATAGAAAATTTGTCAAAGTTTTATTTTAAAGAAAAATTTGTCAAAATTTTATTTCTATAGAATACTTTGTCAAAAATTTTACTTCTTTTGAAATTTTTTGTCAAAATTTTATTTCTATGGAAATTTTTGTTAAAATTTAATTTCTATAGAAAATTTTGTTAAAGTTTTATTTCCATAATAGAAAATATTATCAAAATTGTATTTCATTAGAAAAATGTTATCAAACTTGTATTTCTATAGAAAAATTATGTTGCTCTTAGTTGGAGAGGTATATTTTGCAAAATCTACCAAAACATCAGGAATTCTACAGCTTTCTCCGGTGTCGAAAAACGTTTAGTTTTTTAAGTACGGAAATAAAAAGTAGTCATTCGGTGCAAATCAGAACTATACGACATCTGACCTATCAAATCGATGTTTTGAGTGCTCAAAATGCAGTCCTTGGAGCCGATGTGGCTTCTATTGTCGTGAACTTTGCTCAGGTAGTCGATTGCTGGTTTACTTTCGGGCTCAAACACGATTCATAAATTCACGATTCAAACCTTGTCACGATGTCATAGATCCACAGGGTGAAAAAGGAGGTCCCTTATCATTGAGCTTAACATAGAATGGGGAAGCACTCTGTAATAAGAGAGAAGTTCCACACTGTGGTATCACCATGAACTGAATATTGTAAATAAGCCAGAAATATTCCTGGTCCGACGAACTGTTGTTGAAAACCATAGCGCTTTACTTTGTTGTATTGTATATAATTTTTTTATCGTAGACTCGGAGTCTATGCTAAAATCTTTAAATTAAAAATCTTTGGACTCAAATAAACTTTTTTTTTAGTGTAAGCATATTTGAATTCGAAAGTTCCCTATAATTTGTTAACATTCCACTTTCAACATATATTCATTTTACTGTAACCCGGGTACTTTATCCACTCAACTTTTGAAGTTTTTACACCAAAAAGCCTAACAGTAGCAGGTCCTTGTGACTGTAACGCATCGTATCATCTTCTTTGACAAAATGACATTTTCGACAGAATTCTCGACAATGTCCGGGCATTCATATGTCAAAAGTGTGAGCATGAGTTTGTATGTGTACTCGTATGTGAGTATGATATTTCATACTAAAGTTTAACAATGTGCGTCACTATATGTGTGTACCATATAACTGCAGTATCAAAATACACGAACACCCGCACACACATATACAAACTCATTTACAATATCATTCAGAAGTAACATTATCAGACATCCGAGAACCCATTTGTATATGTGTGTGTGTACTGAATATTTCGTTTATTATAGAAATGCAGTAGAACGTTTTCGTTGTTGCTGTTGTATCTTTTTTTTGCCCACATTTTTGGAGAGGCAGCAAAATGACATTGCACTATATCCCCCACGTTATAGGACCACACAAAAAATCCCTTTGTTGTCATTGCCATTGAGTGACTATCAAAAATATCTGTGATATTTTATTTTTTAGTTTTATTCCTTGTTTTTTGCCTTCTCATTCAGCTCTTCAGTTGTGGTCTTCTTATTTCATCATTCAATATTTAACATGATCCTTAACCTCATTTTCTTTGACTTTTTATTGTGTGGATGTGAGTGTGTGTGTGTGCTATGCCAATAGCTGAACTAAGTGGAATGATATTGAGTTGCAATAAGAGCATTTTACTCTTTTGGACATTTAGCAGATTTTCATTTTTAGTGAACCGGAAAGTCTATTTATCCAAAATCCAGATTAAAGAACCTTTGAACGAATTTATATCACAATGCCAAAGGATTAAGACTCAATTTATATGTCTTTGCATAGAAACGCATAGTTTGCTGATCTAATTCAATAGAGCAATTCTTTAAATATCCTCACAATTTGCAAGAAATTTAAATCGATAAAAGGAAAATTAAAAAAAAAAAAAAACAAATATATAACGTACGGCCGTAAGTTCGGCCAGGCCGAAGCTTATGTACCCTCCACCATGGATTGCGTAGAAACTGTTGCTGAAGACTGTCATCCACAATCGAATTACTTGGATTGCGGTAACACTTGCCGATGGCAAGGTCAGAATCTTAAAACTTCCTAACACCGTCTTCTAAATTGTAAGGTAGTCCATACGTGGTATATATTAAACTACCAAATTTATGTTCTTTTAAGGTTAGACTAAATACAGCGTATCATACATATATTATTGTTAAACAAGGTTTAACACAAAATTCTCTTTCGAAATAAAAATTTATAGAAATACAATTTTGACAAAATTTCCTATAGATATAAAATTTAGACTAAATTTTCTATAGAGATAAAATTTAGACTAAATTTTCTATAGAGATAAAATTTTGACAAAATTTTGTATAGAAATAAAATTTTGACCAAATTTTCTATAGAGATAAAATTTTGACACAATTTTCTATAGAGATAAAATTTTTACACAATTTTCTATAGAGATAAAATTTTAACAAAATTTTCTATAGAGATAAAATTTTGACAAAATTTTCTATAGAGATAAAATGTTGACAAAATTTTCTATAATGATAAAATTTAAACAAAATTTTCTATAGAAATAAAATGTTGACAAAATTTTCTATAGAAATAAAATTTTGACAAAATTTCCTCTAGATAAAAAATTTAGACTAAATTTTCTATAGAGATAAAATTTTGACAAAATTTTCTATAGAAATAAAATTTTGACAAAATTTTCTACAGAAATAAAATTTTTAAAAAATTTTCTATACAAATAAAATTTTGACAAAATTTCCTATAGATATAAAATGTAGACTAAATTTTCTATAGAAATAAAATGTTGACAAAAATTTCCATAGAAATAAAATGTTGACAAAACTTTCTAATAAAATTTTGAAAAAAATTGCTATAAAAATAAAATTGTGACAAAATTTTCTATAGAAGTAAAATTTTGACTAAATTTTCTATAGAAATAACATTTTGACAAAATTTTCTATAGAAATAAAATTTTGAAAAAATTTTTATTAGGAATAAAATTTTTACAAAATTTTCTATGGAAATAAAATTTTGACAAATTTTCCATAGAAATAAAATTTTGACAAAATTTTCGATAGAAATAAAATTTTTACAAAATTTTCTATAGAAATAAAATTTTCTATAGAAATACAATTTTCTATAGAAATACAATTTTAACAAAATTTTCTATAGAAGGAAAATTTTGACAACATTTTCTATAGAAATACAATATCAACAAAATTTTCTATAGAAATAAAATTTTAACAAAATTTTCGATAGAAATAAAATGTTGACAAAATTTTTTATAGAAATAAAATTTTGATAAAATTTTCTATAGAACTAAAATTTTGATAAAATTTTCTATAGACATACAATTTTAACAAAATTTTCTATAGATATAAAATGTAGACAAAATTTTCTACAGAGATAAAATTTTGACAAAATTTTCTATAGAAATAAAATGTTGACAAAAATTTCCATAGAAATAAAATTAAAAAAAAATAAAAATATTTTGTGAATATTCTATAGAAATAAAATTTTGACAAAATTTTCTATAGATAAAAAATATAAACTAAATTTTCTATAGATATAAAATTTTGACAAAATTTTCTACAGAAATAAAATTTTGACAAAATTTTCTATAGAGATAAAATTTTGACAAAATTTTCTATAGAAATAAAATTTTGGCAAAATTTTCTTTAGAAATAAAATTTTGACAAAATTTTCTATAGAGATAAAATTTTGACAAAATTTTCAATAGAGATAAAATTTTTGCAACATTTTCTATAGAGATAAAATGTTGACAAAATTTTCTATAGTGATAAAATTTTGACAAAATTTTCTATAGTGATAAAATTTTGACAAAATTTTCTATAGTGATAAAATTTTGACAAAATTTTCTATAGAAATAAAATTTTGACAAAATTTTCTATAGATAAAAAATTTAAACTAAATTTTCTATAGAGATAAAATTTTAACAAAAGTTTCTATAGAAATAAAATTTTGACAAAATTTTCTATAGAGATAAAATTTATAACAAAAGTTTCTATAGAAATAAAATTTTGACAAAATTTTCTATAGAAATAAAATTTTGGCAAGCATGATTATGTACCGATATGGACCAATTTTGGTATGATTGGGGATCGGCTATATATAACTATAGACCGATATGGACCAATTTTGGCATGGTTATTAGCGGCCATATACTAAGACCACGATCCAAATTTCAACCGGATCGGATGAATTTTGCTCCTCCAAGAGGCTGCGGAAGACAAATCTGGGGATCGGTTTATATGAGAGCTATATATAATTGTGGACCGATATGGACCAATTCTTGCGTGTTTGTTAGAGACCATATACTTACACCACGTTCCAAATTTAAACCGGATCGGATGAATTTTGCTCCTCCAGAGGCTCCGGAGGACAAATCTGGGGATCGGTTTATATGGGGGCTATATATAATAACCAATATGGACCAATTTTGGCATGGTTATTAGAGACCATATACTAACACTATGTTCCAAATTTCAACCGTATCGGATGAATTTTGCTCCTCTAAGAGGTTCCGGAGGTCAAATCTGGGGATCGGTTTATATGGGGGCTATATATAATTGTGGACCGATATGGACCAATTCTGGCGTGTTTGTTAGAGACCATATACTTACACCACGTTCCAACTTTCAACCGGATGAATTTTGCTCCTCCAGGAGGCTCCGGAGGACAAATCTGGCCGATATGGACCAATTTTGGCATGGTTGTTAGATACCATATACTAACACCATGTTCCAAATTTCAGCCAGATCGAATGAAATATGGTACTATTAGAGGTTCCGCAAGCCAAATCTGAGGATCCGTTTATATGGGGGCTATACGTAAAAGTGGACCAATATGGCCCATTTGCATTACCATCCGACCTACATCAATAACAACTACTTGGGCCAAGTTTCAAGTCGATAGCTTGTTTCGTTGGGAAGTTAGAGTGATTTAAACTGACGGACGGACGGACATGCTTAGATCGACTCAGAATTTTACCTCGACCCTGAATATATATACTATATGGGGTCTTAGAGCAATATTTCAATGTGTTACAAACGGAATGACAAAGTTAATATACCCCCCATCCTAAGGTGGAGGGTATAAAAATTGTATGAGCATTCAACCATGATTTTTCGAAGTTTTACCTTGAATAACATGAGCTAACATGAAAAGCTTTTGATAATCTAGCGTTCGGCTAAAATTCTGCAACTCTAGCCCCTGGCATCTCTTATCGTACGATGTTATGATTAGGTCAACCGAACTTATCGTCGTGTATATTTGTTTCGAATTCAATTCAATTATTACTTTAAAAAATATTGGCAATATTTTGTCAAATAATGCAAAAGGGAATTAGGTCGAGAAATGCTCCCTTTCTCTCTTCTCTACAAACGCATTCTCCATTTTTGTATACCGCAAATCAACACACTAACGTCCAACAAACCAAACCAAATCAAAAAACAAGATGAAAAATAAATAATTTCATTTACAAAACAATGAAATAAATTTCATAACTTCGTTTTGTCTTCTCCAGTGATTTATTGTCTTCATCATACCTTATGTTGGTGAAATTATTTTATGTTTTCCTTTGGAATCGAATAAACAATTGCATTAGTAAAGTCAATAAATTTTAACTTGGCTTCACATAATGGTCCAACAAGAAAATCTGCAGAAACGGCAAAGGAACTAACAAAAACAGAAATTACTTTTGTTCTCCTTGGTTTTGTATGTTGAGTTCTTATTTGCTTTATTTTTCTTCTTCTTGCTAAATATTCTTCATAATTACTTCCGAGAAAAAAATATAAATATTTCCAAGAATTAAACTTTTCCATTAAAGTGAGAATTTGAAGGTCATGTGCATTTTTTTATTATTTTATTTTATGTGAAAAAAAAATTCATTCCCATAAAAACCAAAAACTTTTTTCTAACAAATTATGACCATGAATTTGTTTGCCAAGTATTTAATTGCAAAATTTTATATAAATATTTCATTTCGCAATACCAAATATTCCAAATTAGTTTGTTTTACTTTTGGTACAAGGGAGCGCATAAGTGATGGTCAACATGGCCTGAGTACCGCATACGCACTAGTGGAACGGTTGCCACTGGAGCCAAACATAATCTACCAAAATTTGGAGAAAATTTTACAAAAAAATCTTATTTTACAAAATTTTATTTCTTTAGAAAATTTTCTAAAAATTATTATTTCTATAGACAATTTTGTCAAAATTTTATTTCTATGGAAATTTTTGTCATCATTTCATTTCTATAGAAAATTTTGTCAATATTTTATTAAAATTATATTAATATGTAAGTAATTAATTTGGACGAAGAACCAGCCTGTATTGACATCAGGCTAACATAAAAATGTTTGTTTTATAGAAAACTTTGTCAAAATGTTATTTCTATAGAAAATTTTGTAAAACTTTTATTTCGATAGAAAATTTTGTGAAAATTTTATTTCTATAGAAAATGTTGTCAAAATTTTTTTTCTATAGAAAGTTTTGTCGTAATTTTATTTCTTTAGAAAATTACTGAAAAAAAAAATTTAATATATAAAGTATAGAACCAGCCTGCATTGATGTCAGGCTAAAATACAAATTTTATTTTTATAGAAAATTTTGTCAACATTTTATTTCTAGAGAAAATTTTGTCAAAATTTTATTTCTATAGAAAATTTTTTCAACATTTTATTTTTATAGAAACTGTTGTCAAAATTTTATTCCTATAGAAAAGTTAGTCAAAATTTTATTTCTATAGAAAAGTTTGTCAAAATTTTATTTCTATAGAAAATTTTGTCAAAATTTTATTTCTATATAAAATTTTGTCAAAATTTTATTTCTATATAAAATTTTGTCAAAATTTTATTTCTATAGAAAATTTTGTCAAAATTTTATTTCTATAGAAAATTTTGTCAAAATTTTATTTCTATAGAAAATTTTGTCAAAATTTTATTTCTATAGAAAATTTTTTCAACATTTTATTTCTATAGAAAAGTTTGTCAAAATTTTATTTCTATAGAAAATGTTGTCAAAATGTTATTTCCATAGAAAACATAGTAAAATCTTTATTTCTATAGAAAATGTTGTCAAAATGTTATTTCCATAGAAAACATAGTAAAATCTTTATTTCTATAGAAAATTTTATCAACATTTTATTTCTATAGAAAATTTTGTGAAAATTTATTTTATATAGAAAATGTTGTCAAAATTTAATCTCTAGAGAAAATTTTTTCAAAATTTTATTTCTATAGAAAATTATTGAAAAAAAAATATTAATATATAAAGTAAAGAACCAGCCTGCATTGATGTCAGGCTAAAATACAAATTTTATTTTATTTTTTTAGAAAATTTTGTCAAAATTTTATTTCAGTAGAAAATTTTGTCAAATTTTATTTCAATAGAAAATTTTGTCAAAATTTTATTTCAATCGACAATTTTGTCAAAATTTTATTTATATAGAACATTTCTATAGAAAATTGTTTCCAAATTTATTTCTATAGAAAATGTTATCAAAACTTTATTTCAATAGAAAATGTTGTCGAAATTTTATTTCCATAGAAAATTTACCCAAAATTTTATTTAGGTTAACACCATCCTTCATAAGAGTTCCCTGATTATAATAAAATCACAATATTGCGATTTATTACCGAGTAGTGGACCAATATAGAAAATTTTTCATAGGATGTTGAAGCATTACCGAAGTGTTTGTTTATTCTAAAAAAAATTATGATAAATTTATTTCTATAGAAAATGTTGTCAAAATTTATTTCTACAGAACATCTTGTAAAAATTTTATTTCTATAGAAAATTTTGTCAAAATCTTATTTCTATAGAAAATTATTGAAAAATTTTACCAAAGTTTTAATACTGTAGAAAAATTTATCAAAATTTTATTTCTATAGAAAATTTTGTCAAAATATTACTTCAATAGAAAATTTTGTCAAAATTTATTTCAATAGAAAATTTCGTCAAATTTTTTTTTTAAATAGAAAATTTTGTTTCAATAGAAAAATTTGTCAAATTTTATTTTAATAGAAAATGTTGTCAAAATTTTATTTCTATAGAAAATTGTTTTCCAAAATTTATTTCTATAGAAAATTTTATCAAAACTTTATTTCAATAGAAAATTTTGTCAAAATTTTATTTCAATAGAAAATTTTATTTCAACAGAAAATTTTGTCAAATTTTATTTCAATAGAAAATTTTGTCAATATTTTATTTCAATAGAAAATGTTGTCAAAATTTTATTTCTATCGAAAATTTTGTCAAATTTTTTTTTTCTATAAAAAATTTTGTCAAATTTTTATTTCTATAGAAAATTTTGTCAAAATTTTATTTCTATAAAAAATTTTGTTAAAATTTTATTTCTATAGAAAATTTTGTCATAATTTTATGTGGGTTTATTCACCATCTTTGTTAAGGGTTTTGGGGAATTTAGACCCTTTGTTAATATCAAAACTTAGACAGTTTTATAAACGACCTAAATTTTAGTGAATGTCACAATATCTGGAAAAGATATTTTCAAGCTTAGTGGAAATTTCTGTGTCCGAGGTGACACTTGATTCTAAATCGATTTTATATAAAATCTGTGATGAAACACAGATCAACAAATCCACTGGAATGTGGGGGAAGATTTGAGCCACGGGATTGTGGGATATTACCTTTTTGTGCAACCAAAAAATATAAAAAAATGCTCCTTTTCAGAATCAACTTACATATGTATTGGTTTTATTTTAATGTAGCAGGGGGACGATGTGGTTTGGTTAACTGCTGAGACTAAAAAGAGATCTCAATCTATGTCGTTATTTGACAGGTCAACTCGCTGGACTATAAAATTGAGTAAAAACTGAGTAAAAAGAGACCGCCACATTTAACATCTGTCCGACAATAGAAGGAGAAAGACTATATTACAGTGGATAATTTTCAGATACAGAATGATTCAAATTCATAAAATTCTTAATAATATCTAATATATACAAAATCCATAAAATTTCCAAATTCACAAACTTTCCAAATTCATAAAATTGCAAAATTCATAAAATTACAAAAATTAATAAAAATTAAATGAAAAATTAGAAATTATAAAAATGTGAAAACGTAACTTAAAAAAATTGAATGAAATATTCAAAAAAAGTTTTAATTGCAGTAAACATCCTGCCCCTCTTGGCCAATATTGGCCAAAGGAAAAAGTGGTCATCAAAGTGTGTTTTCGAGGCATTCCAAAGCTCGGATTGCGATTCTGATACATCTTTGTGGGCTAGCATGATATTTACGTGGATGTGTTTGATTTCGTCGTTTTTGTCGCCGTTGCTGATGAGGATTGGTTGATGTTTGTCGTTGTTCAGAATTCTGTTGATTTTTGGGCCTACGAGGACGAGCATGATTTTGCGTTTCATTTCGGTTCGATGGTCTTGGCTGAATTCTTGCAGCAATGGGAAGATGGAGAAGCGTATTATGTGCATGACCGCAGACCTGACATAAATCGGGAGATGTGCAACCTGATGCGTCGTGGGATCTGGCCAGACAATTCATACAATATCCATGTTGTCGTACTGCTCGCCGTCTGTCCTTAATGCTCATTGCCAAAAATTTTCTGCAATATTTTATGGGATGATACTTACGGCAAATGAGACACTGGTGAATATTAGAATTTCTAGGAGCCCTATAAAAGCAATATTTGGATTTGTGTGAGTTGATAGAAATATATTGTAAGATATGGCGACTGATTCTGTAAAGGAGCTTTTTGGTTGAGATGGTGAAAGGAGATTTTAAGGTATTTCATTATACAAAGGAATTGTTTTTATATACGAGAAAGGGTTTTTTTTTGAATGTACGAGAAAAAAAAAATACATTACTTTTTCGAGGAGGGTGGCTCGGAGGGGAGTATGCATAGTTTTGTAATAGCCCTGGTTATTATGCCCAATTTTGTGCGAATATCCGCCACTCTAACGTGGCCGTCTTTCCCTGGATATATTCGTTTAATTCTGCCTAACCGCCACTCACAAGGAGGAAGCAATTCATCCTTAACAACGACTAGCTGTCCAACAGTCACATCTTCGTTCTCATTTTGCCACTTATGTCGCCGATGGAGCTCCTTCAAATACTCGTCTTTCCATCGACGAGCGAATTGATGTTGTAGACATTTGAGCTTGTCCCATCTGTCGACAAATGTGATCTCTTCCAATGGAGATTCCGGAAAAGCTATTAATGGGGCACCTCTGAGGAAGTGGCCAGGGGTTAAGGCCAATATTTCATGGGGGTCATCGGTCATGGGAGATAGTGGCCGAGAGTTCAAGACAGCTTCTATACGCACAAGTAGTGTAGAGAACTCTTCGAACGTGTATTTGTAATTTTGTGACACTTTGCGAAAATGGGTTTTAAATGACTTGACTCCTGCCTCCCAGATTCCTCCCATATGGGGGGCATTTGGAGGAATAAAGGACCAATTAAAACCGTGGGATGCATATTTTTCAGAAATGTCCTTAGAAGACGATTTTATAAATTGTAAGAAGTCATTTCGTAGTTTTCTTTCGGCACCAATGAAGTTGGTACCATTATCGGAAAAGAGTTGTTTGGGAAGACCCCTTCGGCCAACAAACCTGGTGAAGGCTGCCAAAAAGGAATTGGAGGATAGGTCAGAACATAATTCAAGATGCAAAGCTTTTGTACTAAAGCAGACAAATATGCAGACATATCCTTTGTGATATGCTGCTTGACGAATTATCGAGGTCTTTATAGAAAAAGGACCCGCGAAATCTAAACCGGTGATATTGAACGGCAAGGAGAAAGAGCTTCGTTCTGTTGGGAGAGCAGCCATAATTTGAGACTGCGTCTTTTGCTTGTATATAATACAAGTCTTACAATTTCGTATGCATTTTTTTATATTAGATCGCAGCCGTGAAATATAATATTCTTGCCTTATTGTTCTTATCATGAGAGAGTGTTCTGCATGCATGAGAAGATCATGTATAAATGATATAAATAATTGAGAAAATTTAGATTGAACAGGCAGAATAATTGGATATTTTTCATTATATGAAAGATCTGCATTTACTAATCGTCCATTGACCCGTATAATGTCGTTTTCATCAATAAAAGGATGTAGGGGAAAAAGGGAACTTTTCTTGTTAACATTTTTCAAATTTTTTAATGAGTGGTACTCTTGTACATAATAATGTCTTTGTGTTAAAGAAATTAGCCTTATTTTGACGAAATTAAATTCTTGGGAAGAAATTTTGTGGGTTTCAACGAGGGGGTAGTTAAAACCTTTTGATAATTTTGAGAAAAATCTGAAAATATAACAAATAACACGAATCGCCTTATCCCATTTTGAAAATCGATCTAATATTTCAAATTCCTCATTAAAATTGTGGAACACAATAACTTTTTTCATTTCGGGGGGATTTTCAAACGATATTGCGGACTTTGGCCACTCCTCGGGGGGGTTTAGTAGCCACATGGGACCATGCCACCATAAGGGGTTATTTACTAGATCTAGTGAGCTGCACCCTCGTGACCCCAAATCAGCTGGATTGTCAGAGGAACGGACATGTCGCCAGGAGCAATTGCCAACATTACGAATAATTTCTGCGGTCCTGTTCGCCACATAAGTTTTCCATGTACTTGGTGGTTTTTCCAACCACCCCAATACAATGGTAGAATCGCACCAAAGAAATAAATCATTACTATGAATTGGGAGGGATGAGATGATTTGTTTTGCCAATTTGGAGAGGAGAAGGGCTCCGCAAAGTTCCAATCTTGGAAGACTTATTGGATCTATCGGGGCAACTTTAGTTTTTGACACAAGAAGATTACACTGAACTGAATTTTGATTATTGAAACGTAAATAAATGGTAGCACAATATGCCTTCTGCGAGGCGTCACAGAAGCCATGTATTTGAGTTTGCACTTGAGGGGAAAAGTAAATATATCGAGGAATTTTGATATGTGGTAACTGGGATAAATCTTGAACGAATTGGTTCCATTTTAACAATGATGAGGGCTTTACATTTTCATCCCAGTCTGTCCCCTCTAACCATAGCTGCTGTAAAATCAATTTTGCTTGGACAATGATTGGGGAAATCCATCCAGCAGGGTCAAAAAGTTTTGATGCAGCGGACAATATTTGTCTTTTGGTTATTTGCTCAGAGGGAGAAATTACATCAATTTGGTAAGAAAACTGATCAGTGAGAGCGTTCCATTGAATGCCCAGTGTTTTCGCAGAGCTGGTCTCATTGAATTTGAGAAAATTTGAATCTAATAGACAATCTTTTGGGACAGAATTTAACACCTCAGGGGTATTTGAGGTAATCTTTTTTAAAGGAAAGCCCGCTGAATTGAGTAGGGCTCTTAATTGACAGAGGGAGTCAATAGCAGAATTTATGTCATGTCCTCCAGAGAGGATATCGTCAACATATATTTCCTTTTGAAGAATTCGAGATGCTGCGGGATGGGTTTCCGCTGAATCGTAAGCCAACTGCAATAAAGTTCTTATTGCTAAAAATGGGGCTGAATTAACACCGAATGTTACGGTTTTAAGAGCATAGTCCTTGATAGGACTTGTAGGATCTGGTCGGAAAAGAATCCTTTGGAAATTGGTGTCAGTGGGGTGTACCAGTATTTGGCGGTACATCTTTTCGATGTCGCCGGAAAATACGTATTTGTACAAACGCCAATTCAAAATTAATGTCGAGAGATCTAATTGAAGGGATGGACCAACATGCAATGTATCATTGAGTGAATTTCCTGAATATGTTCGCCTGGAGGCATTAAAAACCACCCTTACCTTTGTGCTGCGGCTGTCGGGCTTCAGCACAGCATGGTGGGGGAGGTAGTATGAATTAAAAACGCCATTTTCTATCATCTCTTTTGAAGATACTTCTTCCATATGGCCAAGGGATATGTACTCTTTTAATATGTTTTGGTACGAATTCGCCAATTCAGGATTTCGTTTGAGAGACTGTTCCAATCGTATGAATTGTATTAATGCAATAGGACGAGAAGGACCCAATGGAATATTTCGTGGGTATTCCGATTTAAAAGGGAGTTTGACAATATAGCGTCCACTAGAATTACGAGTCGTTGTTTGTGTGAAAAAGGATTCACAATACTCATCGTCGTCGGATATAGTTTTTTGGGTAGCGATTTCTTCCTGTTCCCAAAACAATCTAAGTTGTTTCAACAATGGGTCTTCGGAAGTTTCAGTGGCTCCAATGGAAAATGTCGAAGATTTTCGAGTTTCAAGGGGTCCACTTATAATCCAGCCGAATATGGTGGCTTGTGCCAAAAGGGAATTTGACAATTTTTTTACACCATCTAAAAGTAATTTTGGGATGACGTTGCTACCAATCAACAAGTCTACAGGACCGGGAGAGTAAAAATTTGGATCTGCCAGATTCAAATTAGAAATTTCACTCAAATCATAGTCAGATTTTGATACAACAAAATTCGGCAATAATCTCGTTATTTTAGGCACAACAATCGCTTGAACGACGAGAGTACAATCATGGTTTGGAGAATATAATGTGAGGTGACACAGAGAATTGGAATGCGCAACGACATTACCGCCCATACCCCGAATTTCAAAACTTTTTGGTTCTGTTGGAAGCGATAAACGTTGCTGTAAACGTCTAGAAATAAAGGTTTTTTCAGAACCTTGGTCAAGGAATGCGCGAGCGCTGAATGTGTCTCCATTGTGGGTAATGGACACGATTGCTGTTGGCAAAAGAGTATTTTCTGAGAGTTGGTTATTGTTTGAGATGTAATGAGCTGAAGTGCGAGTGACGTTTTGGTCTGATACATGATTAGAAGTTGATGGTTGTTCAATTGCCTGATTTGTATTTACTGTGGCTGTGGAGTTTGATGGAGGTTTAGGTGGAGATGATTTACTGTTCGAATTAGAAAAATGCAAAAGTGTGTGGTGATTTTTGTTGCATGTTGTGCAAAGAAATTTGCTTTTACACTCGTTACGCACATGAGTATAAGAGAGGCAATTCAAACAGATTTTATTATCACGTACAAAATTGCTACGAGCTTGAGCATTCATATTAAGAAATTGCTGGCAATTTTTGAGGGGGTGACTCATCTGACACATTTTGCAAGGGAAGTTTGATTGGCTTTCAGTGTTAAAGGCATGGACATCTGACTCAGGTCTTTTACGAGATGTCGATTTGACACCCTGAATGCTGTTGAGCCTTTCTACTACTTCGTATCGGTTAGACAGAAACGTGTCCATTTGGTTCCAGCTTGGAAGATCTCTGTGAGATTTTAAGGACTGTTCCCACAATGAAAGGGTTTCATGGGGAAGTTTTGTAGAGCACACGTACACGAGGATTGGATCCCAATCCAATGTAGAAATTTGTTGAGCTTTTAAAGCAGCAAGACAATCATTTATTGTGGCCTGAATGTCCTGAAGAGCTTCGCTGCTCTCAGACGAAATAGGTTTTAAATTGAGGAGAACCTTCAATTGATTATCGACCAATATACGTCTATTCTCGTATCGAGATCTCAACGCTTCCCAGGCCAGCGAAAAATTTTCCCCGCATAGCCTATATTTTTTAACGATGAGCGCAGCTTGTCCCCTGGTTTTCAACCTAAGGTGGTACAATTTCTGTACTGCAGAGAGCTTGGGATGTTCTCCATAAACCGCGGAGAACATATCCCTGAATGAGGGCCATTCTTCATAACTTCCATAAAAAATTTCTGTGTCACAAGGTGGCACTTTTAGACAAGGAATTGAGCTTGATACTTGGTTTTCAATCAAAGTGGTGGAAGGAGTTATAAGGGCCTTTTGGGCGTCTAAAATCTTAGATTTACATGACAGAAAATCATGTGTACATTTGGAATATTTTTCCCTGGAAGATTCTAATATTCCCTGTTCAGTTTTCGGATCCGTACTTAAACAGAGTTGTTTGTACGATTTTTGAAGTGCAGCCCATCTTTCATCAAGTTCTTGAAGAGCTATCTCAAGGCGTGAGTCAGATAGATCTTCTGCCCTGATATCGCCGAAATTTGCACAGAATGTGACCAAATTGTCGGAATCGAATATGAATTCACTCATATCGATGGCGTAAAATGTATGAAAACCAAAATATATTTCCCAATAACTCAAATCCAATAGTGATTTAAAATGGAGACAAACGAAATTTCGGAGAATAATATTGACTTTTTATTTGTATAAAAACAATATCTTCATAAAAAACGTGAACCAAAAAATGATAACAAAACGGGTTTTGAGAAAAAGGTTTCAATTTTCAACAATGGACAAAAATCATCGATTATTAACGATTTCCATATATTATGTATATTTTTCCAAAAACACGAGCATTCATAAATATGTGATAAAATAGAAATGAGTAAAACGTAAATCAAAAAATCGTGAAAAAACGTTTTTGAGAAACAGGTTTCAGCTTTCGAAAAAACAGGTTTCAGTTTTCGAAAAAAACCATCGATTGTGAACGATGTTCGTATATATATTTTTTTCAAAAATATAAAAATCAATAAAATGTGATTAAAACTTGTAATAAAATAGATTAATAAAAATTCAATCACAAATGTTTAAAAAAATTCGTTTACGAGAAAGGGGACTCAGTTTTCAACAAAATTCCTTAAAACCATCGTTTGTGGTCGATGTCCATATAAAATATATATATTTTCAAAATATAAAAATTGTAAATATGTAATAAAATACATATAAAAAAATATCCAACAAGCATATATAGTTTTTTTTTTAATTCGTATTTCGAGTGAAATTTGTCCTTCACAAACCACTGTGTTGCAAACAAATTGACTTAACTGTTCCCAGTTGTAATTTCACTTTGGAAACAACTGTTCCCAGTTTGCAAATGTTAATGAATTATAAATATGAAAGATATTTTATGTGTTTCTGTAATTATGTTTGATAAAATCGCTGTTATGATTTTTTGTGTTAAAAATATGTTTTCTTCTATCGCTTGTATTCTTGTGTATGAGATATTTCAATAAATTAATTTATAGTGAGAGTAATATTTTGTACATAACATTAGCGAGTTCACAAACCAAACCGATAAACTTGCTCACTCTTTTCTCTTTATTTCGTTTTCACAAATCGCTGTTGTGATTTTTTTTATGTTAATGGCGAGAGGGAGTATAACACTTGACTTGTTAATAACATTAATTATTGGTTCGATAGTTTTAAAGACACGGATTTGTCATTGAAAAAATCGAAAACCAAATGGAGTTGTTGTATATATATATTAATGTTATCAAGTAAAAATAGATATGTAGAGAAATATATGTGGACTGTAGTTTTTTGTGAATTTATGTTAAAAAATGTGAGACTTACGTTTAATAAAATGTACTGCTCTGTAGATTTGTGAGGGGGTTCTTGAGATGAATGATTTTGTTTTGGAAATTGAGAACAGTTAAAATTTTGTAGCAAGAGATTTTGACGGGACAACAGTAAACGATTATATCAAATATTTGTTGTCCCCCATGCACTTTTACACTTAAATGTCCAAATCAAGGCACAGATATATAAATGAAATCAAAAAATTTTATTCACTTTGTTGGAACAAAAAAACTGAGTTTGTGAAAGAAACACTTTAGATATCGTTTGACTCTTAGAACGAGTTTCTTATTTTTTCTTTAATATTAACACGTAAATATCAAAAAATATTATTCCTTCACTATTCTCACTGGCTTAAATTGCGATTTACAGTAATGATAAAACGTGTTTAACAAGAGTTGTCAAACATGACTGCGTTGCAATTTTTTGGGAAGCTTAGGTTGCCAGATCACTAGGAAGGCTCGAATGGACCATGTTAAGGGTTTTGGGGAATTTAGACCCTTTGTTAATATCAAAACTTAGACAGTTTTATAAACGACCTAAATTTTAGTGAATGTCACAATATCTGGAAAAGATATTTTCAAGCTTAGTGGAAATTTCTGTGTCCGAGGTGACACTTGATTCTAAATCGATTTTATATAAAATCTGTGATGAAACACAGATCAACAAATCCACTGGAATGTGGGGGAAGATTTGAGCCACGGGATTGTGGGATATTACCTTTTTGTGCAACCAAAAAATATAAAAAAATGCTCCTTTTCAGAATCAACTTACATATGTATTGGTTTTATTTTAATGTAGCAGGGGGACGATGTGGTTTGGTTAACTGCTGAGACTAAAAAGAGATCTCAATCTATGTCGTTATTTGACAGGTCAACTCGCTGGACTATAAAATTGAGTAAAAACTGAGTAAAAAGAGACCGCCACATTTAACATCTGTCCGACAATAGAAGGAGAAAGACTATATTACAGTGGATAATTTTCAGATACAGAATGATTCAAATTCATAAAATTCTTAATAATATCTAATATATACAAAATCCATAAAATTTCCAAATTCACAAACTTTCCAAATTCATAAAATTGCAAAATTCATAAAATTACAAAAATTAATAAAAATTAAATGAAAAATTAGAAATTATAAAAATGTGAAAACGTAACTTAAAAAAATTGAATGAAATATTCAAAAAAAGTTTTAATTGCAGTAAACAATCTTTCATAAGAGTTCTCTGATTATAAGCAAATCAAAATCTTGCGATTTTCGATTACCGGGTAGTGGACAAAATATAGAAAGTTTTTGACAGGATGTTGAAGCATTACTGAAGTGTTTGTTATTCTAACAAAAAATTATGAAAATTTTGTTTCTATAGAAAATTTTGAAAAAAAATTTATTTCTGTAGAAAATTTTGTCAACATTTTACTTTTATAGAAAACTTTGTCAAAATTTTATTACAATAGAAAATGTTTTCCAAATTTTATTTTTATAGAAAATTTTTTCAAAACTTTATTTCTATAGAAAACTTTGTTCAAAATTTTATTTCTGTAGAACATTTTGTCAAAATTCTATTTCTATAGAAAATTTTGTCAAAATGTTATTTCTATAGAAAATGTGTCACAATTTTATTTCTAGAGAAAATTTTGTCAAAATTTTATTTCTATAGAAAATTTGGACAAAATTTTATTTCTATATAAAATTTGGTCAAAATTTTATTTCTATAGAAAATTTTGTCAAAATTTTATTTCTATAAAAAATTTTGTCAAAATTTTATTTCTATAGAAAATTTTGCCAAAATTTTATTTTTGTAGAAAACTTTGTCAAAATTTAATTTCTATAGAAAATTTTGTTCGGAATTTTATTTCTATAGAAAATGTTGTCAAAAATTTATTTCTACAGAACATTTTGCCAAAATTTTATTTCAATAGAAAATTTTTTCCAAATATAGAAAATTTTGTCAAAAATTTTATTTCAATAGAAAATGTTGTCAAAATTTTATTTCTATAGAACATTTTGTCAAAATTTTATTTCTATAGAAAATTTTTTCCAAAATTTTATTTGAGTTTATTTACAATCCTTCATAAGAATTCTCTGATTATAAGAAAATCAAAATCTTGCGATTTGCGATTACCAGGTAGTGGATCAATATAGAAAGTTTTTGACAGGATGTTGAAGCATTACCGAAATGTTTGTTTATTCTCAAAAAAAAATTAATCAATCGACCAAGGACATTTTATGTCAAAGAGAGCACGGAATGGTTTAAGACGGCAAACAGGAGATGAAACTCCAATCATTGAAGGTAATTGGAGAACTTTTTCCTATGTTGTCAAAACCACATTTGCCTTAGCCATTGTAAAAAGGGGATCACTGTATGGAGTCATTTGAAATCCAAAGCAACTTAGGATTCTTAACTACAAGCTCGATGGCGTAAACATGGCATTTGGTATTTATGAGGTCATTCCGATAGGGATTCCGGAATGCGTTTGTCCAAAAGGACTCCATCGGAAGTGGAAAAAAATGGATGGGCGGTTCCGGGATGCGCTTTAATAGAAATGTGTTCCGCAAACATTTCTTACAATTTTTTTTCTATAGAAAATTTGACCAAAATTTTATTTCTCTAGAATATTTGGCCAACATTTTATTTCTATAGAAAATTTTGTCAAAATTTTATTTCTATAGAACATTTTGTCAAAATTTTATTTCCATAGAAAATTTTGTCAAAATTTTATTTCTATAGAAAATTTTGCCAAAATTTTATTTCTATAGAAAATGTTGTCAAAATTTTATTCCTATAGAAAATGTTGTCAAAATTTTATTTCTATAGAAAATTTTATCAAAATTTTATTTCTATAGAAATTTTATCAACATTTTATTTCCGCAAACAATTTTTTCCAATTTTTTTGCTGGAAAGTGATCAATGAGTGCTGCCCGATTCTACAAAAAATCGCGGAGAAATACGCGGCAAACATCGATAATCTCAAATAGGTAGACGGCAGATTGAAGGCGCGCAAAATGACAGCGGCATTACGCATTCCCGAATGCTGCGCGAAATTTCGGACATTTGTTTGGAATTTTCGTAAGTCAAAAAGCACTGCATTCAGTGAACGTATATAGAAAAACATTTTAAAATTTGGTTGTAAAGTATAAAGGATTTTTCGTAGCTCTAGGACTTTTCGTAGCTCTAGTATTTTTCACAATATTACGAAATTGCAACAACTTTAGAATGACCCTGTAATTTAAGTGAAAGAAAACTCCCTTAGATAGTTTAAAATATCCACTTTTTGATTTTTAAATAATTTACTGTAATATATAAATATACCGATACTCGTTCTTCTCTCTCTTACTTTATTTCAAACTTTCTACAACTAAATTTAAGCCATTTATTCATTAACTCAACAATTCAAAAAAAAAATTGCTGTAACTGGTATTAAATTTTCATAGTTAATTAAGAGCTAAGTTGTTACGTATTTTACACTAAAACCTTTGTCAGTGTATGCAACTTAAATAAGCCGAAGCTTCAAAGAGCAGTAAGAACCACATATCAACACATTTCACAAACAAAAAAGTTTCTTTACTGCTCCTGTCTTACCTTTTTCAATGTGCTTTCATAAACAAAGCTGTCATTATAGGCTTAAAAATGAATTATGAAGTGATGAAAAATATACCCGGCTCTACTTTGTTTTTACCATTAATATAAAAATAAAAATATGAAAGAAGAAATATTGTGTTGGCTAGTCGAATACATTTAGGGTATACTTTTCCATATGGTAAAATATTCCAAAAATGAAAATCATGCATTATACGGGGAAAACATTACGAGAAATACCAGGACGTTTTCTTAAACCCCTGTTCCTATAAATCGCAAAGAACTGAAAAATCTAAATGAGCCTGAAATATCAGAATGCAGCTATATCTAATCCAAGCTAAAATCAAAACTTTTTCGTTTGGAGTATGAAAGAAACTTTTCCCTTATAGGATAGAGGAAGATGAAAATACTTAAAAGGTAAATTTTTATATAAAGAAGTATCTATGGAATATAAACTGTCTACTTTTTTACTTGTTTTTATTTGAAAAATTCGATTTTACCTTTTTTCCCAAAGGTAAACAAGTCAATTTTTCGACATTTACAATTTTTGCAAATTAGTCAAAATATCGATTTTCCTGTTTTTTATCTCTATTCGCAAAACTATATTTCTAGTTCCAAGCCTTCCTCATATTCCTCCTTCCTCTAGCTTTACTAAGCTCATAGTCACATCGGGAATAGCATAGGATTGAAATACAAAGTTGTTATGACATCTAGCGATATCTGTTTATTGTAACCCACCTACGTCATTCAATCAATGAGCATTTAAAGTCGTAATTTAATAATAAATTAGAAATAAAATTTTGACAAAATTTTCTATAGAAATAAAGTTTTGAAAAAATTTTCTTTAGAAGTAAAATTTTGACAAAATTTTCTATAGAAATAACATTTTGACAAAATTTTCTATAGAAAAAAAATTTTGATAAAATTTTCTATAAAAATGACATTTTGACAAAATTTTCTATACAAATCATATTTTCATTAAATCTTCTATCGAAATAAAATTTTGACAAAATTTTCTATAGAAATAAACGTTTGACATAATTTTATATAGAAATAAAATTTTGACAAAATTTTCTATAGAAAAAAAATTTTAACAAAAATTTTCTATACAAATAATATTTTCATTAAATTTTCTATAGAAATAAAATTTTAACAACATTTTCTATAGAAATAAAATTTTGACAAAATTTTCTATAGAAATAAAATTTTGACAAAATTTTCTATAGAAATAAAATTTTGACAAAATTTTCTATAGAAATAAAATTTTAACAAAAATTTTCTATATCAATAAAATTTTGAAAAAGTTTTCTATAGAAATAAAATTTTGACAAAATCTTCTTTAGAAATAAAATTTTGACAAAATTTTCTATAGAAATAAAATTTTGACAAAATTTTCTGTAGATATAAACTTTTGACAAAATTTTCTATAGAAATAAAATTTTGACAAAATTTTCCATAGAAATAAAATTTTGACAAAATTTTCTGGAGATATAAACTTTTGACAAAATTTTCTATAGAAATAAAATTTTGACAAAATTTTCTATAGAAATAAAATGTTCACAAATTTTTCTATAGAAATAAAAATACGACAAAATTTTCTATACAAATAAAATTTTGACAAAAATTTTCAATAGAAATAAAATTTTGACAAAATTTTCTATAGAAATAAAATGTTGACAAAATTTTCTTTAGAAAAAAAAAATTGACAAAAATTTCTATAGAAATAAAATTTTGACAAAATTTTCTAAAGAAATAAAAATATGAAAAAATTTTCTATAGAAAAAAATTTTGATAAAAATTTTCTATAGAAATAAAATTTTAACAATATTTTCTATAGAAATAAAATTTTAACAAAAATTTTTTATCAAAATAACATTTTCATTAAATTTTCTATGGAAATAAAATGTTCACAAAAACTTTCTATAGAAATAAAATTTTGAAAAAAATTTCTATAAAAATAAAATTGTTACAAAATTTTCTATAGGAATAAAATTTTGACAAAATTTTCTATTGAAGTAAAATTTTGACAAAACTTTCTATAGAAATAAAAATATGACAAAATGTTCCATAGAAATAAAATTTCGACAAAATTTTCTATAGAAATAAAATTTTGACAAAATTTTCTATAGAAATAAAATTATAACAAAATTTTCTATATAAATAAAATTTTAACAAAAATTTTCTATCAAAGTAATATTTTCATTTAATTTTCTATGGAAATGAAATGTTCACAAAAACTTTATATAGAAATAAAATTTTGACAAAACTGTCTATAGAAATACATTTTAACAAAAATTTTCTATAGAAATAAAATTTTGACAAAATTTTCTATAGAAATAAAATTTTGACAAAATTTTCTATAGAAATAAAAATATGACAAAATTTTCTATAGAAATAAAAATATGACAAAATTTTCTACAGATATAAAATTTTGACAAACTTTTCTATAGAAATTAAATGTTGACAAAATTTTCTATAGAAATAAAATGTTGACAAAACTTTCTATAGAAATAACATTTTGACAAAAATTTCTATAGAAATAAAATTTTCACAAATATTTCTATAGAAATAAAAATACGACAAAATTTTCTAAAGAAAAAAATATGACAAAATTCTCTATAGAAATAAAATTTTGACAAAATTTTCAATAGAAATAAAATTTTAACAAAATTGACTATACAAATACCATTTGACAAAATTTTCTATAGAAATAAAATTTTCTGTAGAAATAAAATTTTGACAAAATTTTCTATAGAAATAAAATGTTGACAAAATTTTCTATAGAAATAAAATTTTAACAAAATTGTCTATACAAATAACATTTTGACAAAATTTTCTATAGAAATAAAATTTGGACAAAAATATTACAAAACTTTCCATAGAAATAAAATTTTGACAAAATTTTCTATAGAAATAAAATTTTCACAAATTTTTCTATAGAAACAAAAATACGACAAAATTTTCTATAGAAAAAAAATATGACAAAATTTTCTATATAAATAAATTTTTGACAAAAACTTTCAATAGAAATAAAATTTTGACAAAATTTTCTATAGAAATAAAGTTTTGACAAAATTTTCTTTAGAAGTAAAATTTTCTGTAGAAATTACATTTTGACAAAATTTTGTATAGAAATAAAATTTTGACAAACATTTTCTGTATAAATAAAATTTTGACAAAAATTTTTATACAAATAAAATTTTGACAAAAATTTCTTTAGAACTAAAATTTTGACAAAATTATCTATAGAAATAAAATTTTGACAAAATTTTCTATAGAAATAAAATTTAGACAAAAATTTCTATAGAAATAAAATTTTGACAAAATTTTCTATAGAAATAAAATTTTCACAAATTTTTCTATAGAAATAAAAATATGACAAATTTTTTTATAGAAATAAAATTTTGACAAAATTTTCTATACAAAAAGTATTCTACAGAAATAAAATTTTGAAAAATAATTTCTATAGAAATAAAATTTTGGCAAAATTTTCTATGGAAATAGAGGGATGTGGCTAACTAGATATTAAGTTCTAACGGAGCTATATGAAAATGGTCGTTGTAAGTATAAATCTTCAATTATATTTTTGAATGGAAGTATTTTATTATATAATTAAAATTTTAGTATTAATTTATATTTTAATTACCAACGTAAAAATTTAAAATCGGTTTCTTAACTGACAAATTTCAGGCAAACCGAAAACAAATTTTGGCTTTCCGAGAGATCGCTCGTTGTGAGGGCTGTATATACCACATCCGGCTCATATTTTTTTTTTTAATTTTTCTGAAATCTTGACTCAAGGAAAAGATGACACCTATGCTATACAGTAAAAATGGTCATTCACATTTCGTCAATATCCATGCGGGACAATGTTCGCTGAATTCTTTTGGAAGTTCTGAGAGAACGTTTCAATGCCTTCTTCAACTTTCTTAAATCTCGTTGAAGCCGTATTCCTCTCCGTCGATTTGAAGTACGACTTCTTGGCCGCCTTGTGTGGCTGTAGTGGTTATCGATATCATGAGATTCGTTGCATTCTGTAGCTTCATTTCTTATATTATCACTTCTTTCTTCTATGTAATTTTGAAAACTTTCATGGTGATTTAGCTGATCCCGAATATTGTTTAGCAAATATAGACTTAAAGGTAAATCAATTTCGGGGTCTGTGTTGCCTGCAATTTCTTCAATAAGATCATTATCTTCATTTTCGTAAATTTCGTGGTCTGGATCATCTTTGCTTTCAATTGGTTCCGGTATAAATTTACACATTTTAAATTTATTCAATGGATATGCAATTTTTGGGAAAGAATTATGTAAAACCAATATGATTTAATATAAAAAGAACAATTTTAGGAAAAAAACGTTTGACAGTTTTCCAATTAATTTCGAACAATTATTGACATTTCTCAAAGGCACATTAAATAATAGGGCTAGGCATTATCCACATAAAATTCCTGTAAAATTCCAACTTCAAGCAAATCGGAAAAATGACGGTGTCTTGATTCTCGAGAAGCTCAGAGCGGTCTATGTGGGGGATTTACCTAAACAGGGACGGTGGACCGACTATTTTATATTTTTTATTTGATAAAAAATTAATTATACACCGAAAAAATATCAGTAGTTAAACTAACGTTAATTTTAACTAATTTTCATTGCAAAAAAAATATTTGTTGGTAGTTACATTTAATTATTTTGGCAATATTTTCCACAGCCCAATGAAATTTTCTCTTAAAGTATGGCTCAAATATTTTGTAAACTAAACGTGAGTATAAAGTTCAATGACCGTACACATAAGCTCAATATAAACTAGAGTAAAATAAAATTTTCGTACGATTCCCAAGAATAGTAAGAATGAACTAAAGTTTGGCTAAAGTGGCCAACGATTTGTTTCTCTTTTCGAAGCAAGAAATATTTTCTTGACTTCAATAAAACTTTACACATTAAATGCAATATTTTCAAAATAAATATTGCTCTTTTATCTTTAACCCAAATATTCCATATGTCAGTTAATTTAAAATTTTCTATAGGAATAAAATTTTGCCAAAATTTTGTATAGAAATAAGATTTTGAAAAAATTTTCTATAGCAACAAAATTTTGACAAAATTTTCTAACATATAGAAATAAAATTTTGACAAAATTTTCTAACATATAGAAATAAAATTTTGACAACTTTTTCTAAATAAATAAAATTTTGACAAAATTTTCAATATAAATAAAATTTTGACAAAATTTTCTATAGAAATAAAATTTTAACAAAAATTTCTTTGGTAATAAAACTTTGACAAAATTTTCTATAGAAATAACATTTTGAAAAAACGTTCGATAGAAATAAAATTTCGACAAAACTTTCTATAGAAATAAAATTTTGACAAAATTTTCTATAGAAATAAAATTTTGACAATATTTTCTATAGAAATAAAATTTCGACAAAACTTTCTATAGAAATAAAATTTTGACAAAAAAAAATTTTAACAAAAATTTTCTATACAAATAATATTTTCATTAAATTTTCTATAGAAATAAAATTTTGACAACATTTTCTATAGAAATAAAATTTTGACAAAATTTTCTATAGAAATAAAATTTTGACATAATTTTCTATAGAAATAAAATTTTGACAAAATTTTCTATAGAAATAAAATTTTGACAAAATTTACTTTAGAAATATAATTTTGACAAAATTTTCTATTGTAATAAAATTTTGACAAAATTTTCTATAGAAATAAAATTTTGACAAATTTTCTATAGAAATAAAATTTCGACAAAATTTACTTTAGAAATAAAATTTTGACAAATTTTTCTATTGTAATAAAATTTTGACAAAATTTTCTATAGAAATAAAATTTTGACAAATTTTCTATAGAAATAAAATTTTGACAAATTTACTTTAGAAATAAAATTTTGACAAAATTTTCT
Source organism: Haematobia irritans (assembly GCF_050003625.1). Classification (NCBI taxonomy): domain Eukaryota; kingdom Metazoa; phylum Arthropoda; class Insecta; order Diptera; family Muscidae; genus Haematobia; species Haematobia irritans. The sequence goes on from NC_134398.1 coordinate 199,620,210, forward strand.
ATTGTAATAAAATTTTGACAAAATTTTCTATAGAAATAAAATTTTGACAAATTTTCTATAGAAATAAAATTTCGACAAAATTTACTTTAGAAATAAAATTTTGACAAATTTTTCTATTGTAATAAAATTTTGACAAAATTTTCTATTGAAATAAAATTTTGACAAAATTTTCTATAGAAATAAAATTTTGACTAAAGTTTCTATAGAAATAAAATTTTGACAAAATTTTCTATAGAAATAAAATTTTGACAAAATGTTGTATAGAAATAAAATCTTGACAAAATTTTCTATAGAACTAAAATTTTGACAAAATTTTATATAGAAATAAAATTTTGACAAAATTTTCTATAGAAATAAAATTTTGACAAAATTTTGTATAGAAATATAATCTTGACAAAATTTTCTATAGAACTAAAATTTTGACAAAATTTTATATTGAAATAAAATTTTTACAAAATTTTCTATTGAAATCATTTATTTTTCTCTTTTCAAAGCAAGAAATATTTTTTTTAATTTCAAAAACACTTTACACCATAGATTTAATATTTTCAACATAAATATTGGTTTATTTTTGAAGCTTTTTATGCCCTTCACCATAATAAGTTTGTGCATTTGTATGTAACGCCAAGAAATAGTGGTCATAGACCCATCTTTTAGAATACCGATCGGCTTAGAATTAAATTCTGAGTCAATTTAGCGATGTCCGTCTGTCTGTCCGTCCGTCTGTCTGTATATGTAATTTTGTGCACAAAGTACTGCTCGCAATTTAAGTCCGATCGTCCTCAAATTTGGCATAGGGCCGTTTCTTGGGACAGACACAATCGCTATTGGTTTTGGAAAAAAATCGGTTCAGATTTAGATATAGCTGACATATATATTTATCCCCGATTGGGTCATAGTTGGCGTGTTTATCAACCGATTTTCTTGAAATACCGTACATCCAAATATTTTATGAATCTCGAAAATCTTGCAAAATATTAGCCAAATTGGTTCAGATTTATTTGGTCAATATAAACTTGACGTATTTCTTTCAATTTTGCATTTAAAAAACCTGAACACCCCTCATTTTGAAGATGGGTAAAGAATGTTGCTCCTATTTTGATTTTGGAATTCACTCTTCAGTTGTCAAAATGCCGTCCAAGCAAGAAGAGCAGCGTATCAAAATTTTGCTCGCGCATCGCGAAAATCCGAGCTACTCGCACGCAAAGTTGGCAAAATCGCTAAAAGTTGCCAAATCAACCGTTACAAATGTAATTAAAGTGTTTGGGGAACGTTTGTCGACAGCCAGGAAGTCTGGATCGGGGGGAAATCGAAAACCGGAAGCCGCTGAGACGACAAAGAGAGTTGCCGGTAGTTTCAAGCGAAACCCTAACCTCTCTCTCCGAGATGCCGCAAATAAGCTGGGTGTATCGTCTACAACCGTGCATCGAGCCAAAAAACGAGCCGGACTATCGACTTACAAGAAGGTAGTGACTCCAAATCGCGATGATAAACAAAATACGACGGCCAAAGCGCGATCCCGGAGGCTGTACACGACGATGCTGACGAAGTTTGACTGCGTGGTAATGGACGACGAAACCTACGTCAAAGCCGACTACAAGCAGCTTCCGGGACAGGGGTTTTATACGGCAAAAGGAAGGGGAAAGGTAGCAGATATTTTCAAGCACATAAAACTGTCAAAGTTCGCAAAGAAATATCTGGTTTGGCAAGCCATCTGTACCTGTGGCTTGAAAAGCAGCATTTTCATAGCTTCCGGGACTGTCAACCAAGAAATTTACGTGAAAGAGTGTTTGAATAAACGTCTGCTGCCTTTCCTGAAGAAACACGGTTGTTCCGTACTATTTTGGCCGGATTTGGCATCTTGCCATTACGGTAAAAAGGCCATGGAGTGGTACGCCGCCAACAACGTGCAGGTGGTTCCCAAGGACAAGAACCCTCCCAACACGCCAGAGCTCCGCCCAATTGAGAAATACTGGGCTATTGTCAAACGGAACCTAAAGAAGACCAAAAAACTGCTAAGGACGAGCAGCAGTTCAAGGCAAACTGGCTTGCTGCGGCGAAGAAGGTGGACAAGGTGGCTGTACAAAATCTGATGGCAGGTGTCAAGCGTGAGGCCCGGCAATTCGGATTTGGAAAAGCGAAAGCCCAACTGAATATTTTTCCTGAATTATATGCTAATTGAACTTGAAAGAGAAATTTATTTGATTTTTTAAATAAACGATTTCACCGATTTACACGCGTTTTCCCTTGACCAAATTTTGACCGTATCACCCTTTATATCTTTCGTCCGATTTGAACTTATATGGCTACAAAAGCCAGAGTTTTGCAGTGATTTGCTTCAAATTTTGCACAAGGGATACGTTTAATAGTATCGTTAAGTGTGTAAATTTTTGTTAAAATCGGTTCAGATTTAAATATAGCTCACATATATATCTTTCACCCGATTTGGACATATATGGTATCAAAAGCCAGAGTTTTGCCCTGACTTACTTCAAATTTTGCACAAGCGGTACTTTTAACGAGACTATTGTATGTGCCAAATATAGTCAAAATCGATTCAGATTTAGATATAGCTCCCATATATATCTTCCGTCCGATTTGCACTCATATGACCAGGGGGGCCAAAGTTATACTCCCATTTACGTGAAATTTCGCATAGATAGCAGAATTAATATTCTAACTATACATGTCAAATTTAGTCAAAATCGGTTCAGATTATATATAGCTCCCATATATACGTACACCAGAGTTGGGGAAATATGATAGACTGTTACACATTTTAGTCCCATTTTCAATGGAAGCTTCCTCCAATTAACTGGATAGCGTTAGCCAATTTAAATTTTAATTCTAGAGATTTTGTAGAAGTAAAAACATTGTCTCCTTTATATAGCTTCCAGCAAATGTGAAGTAGTTGAGATGGTAACACAAATTGTGGCCTACATAGGGGTGAAGGGTATAATATAGTCGGCCCCACCCGACTTTAGACTTTACTTACTTGTTTATCTTTAATGTTTTTCTTTACTTTAACAGAAACTCCTTTCTTATAACATTTCTACATATCGATGAATGGTCAAAAATCCCAGACCCCCGCTAGGTCATATTTCTCCTGGCCTGACTCATATACGTTTATGATTTCCACCTTGACTATGATTTCTTTTATTGAGTCTATTGTTTTTGTTTCATGTTGTATTGTTTCTTCTTCCAACATCATAAGGAAAGTACCAACAAATAACATAAGGAAACATATGCCTTTGAGGATTTCACATTGTTGTTCGTTACTTTCAAAAAATGTATATATATACTCTTCGCAAATCTCACATATGTTCATACACATGAAATCACAGGCAATCATAAACTTCGTCATTGTTGTAGGTTTTGGGTTATTTTGTTTTTTGCTCTTTGGAGTTGTTCTTCGTTTGGTTATTACACATGTAAGTCGCAGTGGTATAAACTGACACTTGTGGACACATATTCTCACACATAAACAGACAAACAGCCATCATTGTGTATACATTTTGCTCATAACTTGATATGTACTGAACACCCAACATATTTACTTATTGTGTGTATAAATATTTTTAATACGCACTCATTGTTACTGCATGTGTGTGTGTATGTGTATTTATGTATAAGTGAGTATGTCATCGTCTCTACCGTAGTCCTTTGAAATGTACACAGAGGCAGACAAAAAATCACACACCCACACACAAACTCACTCAGAGCTAAGAACAAATTTACATACTCTTACCATGGCAAGTGCATAAGAGAGAGAGAGAGTATGAGTATGTGTGCTAGGTTTTTTGGTTGATGCGTTTATATTATTTTTGTGTTGAGTGTGTGTGTCTGCTTTTTTTTTTGTGCACAGACAAAGTGTGAATAGGTCACCTATACTTGAGAAGGCTTCGGGTGTGAGTGAATTGTTGGTTTTTGTTTAATATGTAATGAACTCACACACACACACACACAGTAGCTCTTTGTAAGCAATTATTTTATATATATATTTTTTTTCCTCGTTTGTTTCGGCTCTACCCCCTACTCACCCAATCGTGTTTGTTGTTTGTGGTATGAGTACAAGAATGTTTTTCTTTTTCAAGTGAGTGCGTAAAGTCTTTGGAGGTTCATGTAATTCACACGAAACTTCTTGGTCTGGCGTCAGTTTTTAAAACAGCAACACTAAATTAAAAAGTATCAAAAAGAAAGTCAAAAAGTTCATTTTATTCTCTCTTTTTTTTTTTGCTTAAGCAACTACATACAAACATAAATATAAATGTTTGTTCATACATTTTGAACTTTCACACATAGGCTAAACTTTGGTGTTGGCTTTATTTACCCATGGGTATACAAATTTTAAGTTTTACAAGTCAATTTATGGTTTCCACTAGAATGCCCTTTGTTAAACGTTTCAAAGTTTCGAAGGAGACCAGTAATATCATATATGAGAACCCAAAAAAAAAATTAAGAAATATTGGTTATTTAAAAATATATCTAAGGAATTTAATGGAAATAGATATCAGGTAAAATAGAAAGGTATAATGAAGTTTATGTTGGATTAGGTATAGTGGCAGCCCGATATTTCAGGCTCACTTAGACTATTCAGTCACCAGCATAACTGAGGGGGATAATCGTCCGCTGAAAAATTTTTTGGTGTTCGGTCGATAAAGGGTGATACGGTCAAAATTTGGTCAAGGGAAAACGCGTGTAAATCGGTGAAATCGTTTATTTAAAAAATCAAATTAAATTTCTTTTTCAAGTTCAATTAGTATAAAATTCAGGAAAAATATTCAGTTAGGCTTTCGCTTTTCCAAATCCGAATTGCCGGGCCTCACGCTTGACACCTGCCATCAGATTTTGTACAGCCACCTTGTCCACCTCCTTCGCCGCAGAAAGCCAGCTTGCCTTGAACTGCTGCTCGTCCTTAGCAGTTTTTTTGGTCTTCTTTAGGTTCCGCTTAACAATAGCCCAGTATTTCTCAATTGGGCGGAGCTCTGGCGTGTTGGGAGGGTTCTTGTCCTTGGGAACCACCTGCACGTTGTTGGCGGCGTACCATTCCATGGCCTTTTTACCGTAATGGCAAGATGCCAAATCCGGCCAAAACAGTACGGAACAACCGTGTTTCTTCAGGAAAGGCAGCAGACGTTTATTAAAACACTCTTTCACGTAAATTTCTTGGTTGACAGTCCCGGAAGCTATGAAAATGCTGCTTTTCAAGCCACAGGTACAGATGGCTTGCCAAACCAGATATTTCTTTGCGAACTTTGACAGTTTTATGTGCTTGAAAATATCTGCTATCTTTCCCCTTCCTTTTGCCGTATAAAACTCCTGTCCCGGAAGCTGCTTGTAGTCGGCTTTGACATAGGTTTCGTCGTCCATTACCACGCAGTCAAACTTCGTCAGCATCGTCGTGTACAGCCTCCGGGATCGCGCTTTGGCCGTCGCATTTTGTTTATCATCGCGATTTGGAGTCTCTACCTTCTTGTAAGTCGATAGTCCGGCTCGTTTTTTGGCCAGACTTCCTGGCTGTCGACAAACGTTCCCCAAACACTTTAATTACATTTGTAACGGTTGATTTGGCAACTTTTAGCGATTTGCCAGCTTTGCGTGCGAGTAGCTCGGATTTTCGCGATGCGCGATCAAAATTTTGATACGCTGCTCTTCTTGCTTGGACGGCATTTTGACAACTGAAGAGTGAATTCCAAAATCAAAATGGGAGCAACATTCTACACACACACACCTTCAAAATGAGGGGTAATCAGGTTTTTTAAATGCAAAATTGAAAGAAATACGTCAAGTTTATATTGACCAAATTTTGACCGTATCACCCTTTACAAGGCGGGCATGCTAACCATGGTACCGTAATCCAATTTTCTATTTATATATAAAGTCACTTCATAAAATTTTTAGTGAAGTTATAAAGAAATTCTAAAAGAATAATTGACTTGATTTTTCATTCAGTCACTGAAAAAAACCCTAATTAAACTAACGCTAATTTTATTTTTATAGCAAAAAATTAAATGTTTACTGTTAAATCTTATTATCTTTTGGAAAGTTTTCGACAGCCTAATGATATTTTCTTCTTTCTAAGTATGTCTCAAACATTTTATTAACTAAAGTTTGCAAAATAGGCTTTTCATATAAAAAAAAACGTATAAAAACAAAACTTTTTTGGGGGAGTGGTCACGAATTAGCTTCCCTTTCAATCTAAGACGCATATTAAAGGTGATGTAGCCAAAAAATAAGTTTTTCATATAAAAAATTGGATTTCTTGGTCCATTTTTGATTTTTTGGAGGTGGTCACGAAATAATCTGTTTTTCGCTGTAGGATGCATATTTAAGAGGATATCGGCAAAATAGGTTTTTCATATAAAAATTCAACTTTATGAGAATTTTCTTAGGAATTTTGATTTTTTAGATGTGATCACGAATTTTTCGAGGATTTTCATATAAAAATTTGGATTTTTCCGAAAAGATTCATAGGTACTTTGATTTTTAGGGGGTGGTCATGGATTAACGTCATTTTCGCCCTAGAGCCCATATTTAAGAAGATGTGGCCTCAATGAGTTTTCTATATAAAAACATATATGTGGGAGCTATAAGCTAAGTCTGAACCGATTTCAACCAAATTTGGCACGCATAGCTACAATGCTAATTCTACTCCCTGTACAAAATTTCAACTAAATCGGAGTAAAAGATTGGCTACTGTGGTCATATGAGTGTAAATCGGGCGAACGATATATATATGGGAGCTATATCTAAATCTGAACCGATTTCAATAAAATTTGGTACACTTGAATACACTACTAATTGTACTCCTAGTGCAAAATTTCAACCAAATTGGAGTAAAACTCTGGCTTCTGGGACCGTATTAGTCCATATCGGGCGAAAGATATATATGGGAGCTGTATATAATCTGAACCGATTTCAATAAAATTTGGCACACTTGACTTTAGTACTAATTGTTCTTCTTGTGCAAAATTTTAAGCAAATTATGGTAAAACTCTGGCTTCTGGGGCCATATAAGTCCATATCGGGCGAAATATATATATGGGAGCTATATCAAAATCTGAACCGATTTCTTCCAAAATAAATAGGGTTCTATTCTGAGCCAAAACACATACTTGTGCCAAATGTGAAGTCCATTGGACAAAACTGCGACCTAGACTTTGATTACAAAAATGTGACTCAGAAGCCTACCCTGCACATTTTTGCCAAAGACACCATGTGTCTATCCCGTCTCCTTATGGGTATTGCAAACATATGCACTAACTTCAAATACCCTGTTCCACAGTGTGGCGCAGGGTATAACAAGTATATACGGCCGTAAGTTCGGCCAGGCCGAATCTTATGTACCCTCCACCATGGATTGGAGGGTACATGGATAGAATCTTCTACGAAAGACTGTCATCCACAATCGAATTACTTGGGTTGTGGTATCTTAAAGATTCATAACATCGTTTTCTAAATTGTGAGTTAGTCCATATGTGGTAGAGAGCCAGAATTGAAATATGGGGGTCGCTTATATGGGGGCTATATACAATTATGAACGTGATATGGACCAATTTTTGTGAATCGATTTATCTGAGGGCTATATATTCCTATAGACCGATATGGACCTAATTAGGCATGATTGTTAACGGCCATATACTAGCACAATGTACCAAATTTCAACTGCCTCGGATGAAATTTGCTCCTCCAAGAGGTTCCAAAACCAAATCGCGGGATCGGTTTATATGGGGGCTATATATGATTATGGGCTGATATGGACCACTTCTGGCATGGCTGTTAAATATCATATACTACCACCACGTAGCAAATTTCAACCAGATCGGATGAATTTTGCTTCTCCAAAAGGCACCGGAGGTCAAATCTGGGGAACGGTTTATATGGGGGTTATATGTAATTATGGACCGATTTCGACCAATTTTTGCATAGGTGTTTGAGGCCATATATTAATACCACGTACCAAATGTCAACCGAATCGGATGAATTTTGCTCTTCCAAAGGGCTCCGGAGGTCAAATCTGGTGATCGGTTTATATGGGGGCTACATATAATTCTGGACCGATGTGGACCATTTTTTGCATGGTCAGTAGAGACCATAAACTAACACCATGTACCAAATTTCAGCCGGATCGGATGAAATTTGCCTCTCTTAGAGGCTCAGCAAGCCAAATTGGGGGATCGGTTTATATGGGGGCTATATATTTATATGGGGGCTATATATAATCATTGACCGATGTAGTCCAATTTTTGCATAGTTGTTAGAGACCATGTACTTACACCATGTACCAAATTTCAGCCGGTTCGGATGAAATTTGCTTCTCTTAGAGGCTCCGCAAGCCAAATCGGGGGATCGGTTTATATGGGGGCTATATATAATTATGGACCGATGTGGACCAATTTTTGCATGGTTGTTTGAGACCATACGTTGACACCATGTACCAAATTTCAAACGGCGCGGATGAAATTTGCTTCTCTTAGAGCAATCGCAAGCCAAATTTAGGGGACCGTTTATATGGGGGCTATATGTAATTATGGACCGATGTGGACCAATTTTTACATGGTTATTAGAGACTATATACTAACAGCATGTACCAAATTTCAGCCGGATCGGATGAAATTTGCTTCTCTTAGAGCAATCGCAAGCCAAATTTGGGGGTCCGTTTATATGGGGGCTATACGTAAAAGTGTACCGATATGGCCCATTTGCAATACCATGCGACCTACATCAATAACAACTACTTGTCCCAAGTTTCAAGTCGATAACTTGTTTCGTTCGGAAGTTAGCGTGATTTCAACAGACGGACGGACGGACATGTTCAGATCGACTCGGAATTTCACCACGACCCAGAATATATATACTTTATGGGGTCTTAGAGCAATATTTCGATGTGTTACAAACGGAATGACAAAGTTAATATACCCCCATCCTATGGTGGAGGGTATAAAAATACGAAGTCGATTTTTTGCAAAGTTAAATTTGATATTTTTAAAATCGGACTAATCGACTTTTGTTGATAGTCAAAATGGACTGTTAGGCTTTTAACGAAAAATTCGACATTGGATTAAAAGTGTAAAAAATGCATACATACCCTACGGGAAATATATCAACCCCAAGGCCGGTAGCGTTGCCAGAGTTGTTTCACCAACAACAGCTAGATTTGCCCAAAATAATAGATAAAAAACTAGCCAGAAAAAAGCTAAATATTTGTTGTATCAAAAGTCAAATTTTTGATTGAAATTTAAAAAGAAAAAATAAAAGCTTTATTTCACTTAAAATTATGATTTTTATAGAATTATATTCATTTTAATTGTACACAGAATAAAAAGTAAACTAATGGGGGAAAATTATCTACCTTATGCGAACTAAATTCCACTCTTTTTGCGATTTCCACAATGCTTTGTTAAAACAAGAAATAGTAATGACGTGGTTTTCGTTTTAACTACAATTTATGAAATTACACCCTCTCATAGGAGAAAAAATTAACTAAACGGAAAAAAATCATTGATGCCGAATCATGACCATTTTAAGCATGCAGTAGTGCACTCTTACTATTTTTGGGAATCGTACGAAGATTTTCTTCTGCTTTACATTGAAGTTTAATTCACAAAAAATTTTTTGACATACTTTGGATAATAAAAATTCCATTTGGCTCTGTATAATGTAGGGTTATAAAAATAGGTAACCAATACCCCAAGGACTCCCTACTCTTTCTCGGAAAGTTTGGAAATGGGATGCGATAAAAAATCCATAGCGATTTGCACAGGTGTGGATTATAGGCTCCAAGTATTTGATCAAAAATATCGTAGGGAGAGGACAAAAGAAAGATAACATCAAGTGTCAATTGGGATATCTTTTTTGCACCTCAAAAACTTAGAGAGAGAAAAGGAGAAAGGGAGCGAAGTTCCTTTTCTCTGTAACTATAAAACAATTAGGCATCCAATATTTTCATGGTGGGATCTCCATTTAAATACGATTCATAAACGTTTCAAGTAAATCGAAGATCTGAGGTTGATTTTTTGCAAAAAGACACACAGATTGCTAAAAATTTTAAACGTACAAAATGCAAATAAACGGACGGACAGCGGGACAGTAATTACAATTTTTTTTCATTTGAGCTGAACTTTGATTGTCCGAATTTGCTTAATGACATAGGCGTAGCTAAAGGGTTTTTATGGATTTCTCATCTCCCTTACCAAATACCATGTATTATTTCTTCAAACTATGATTATATATCATTGAATTAAATCTTCTGGTGTTTTCCCATCTACACGAATAAATTGTTTCTCTTTTTGAGGTATCTTACCAATGAGCACACATTGTATCTTTCATCCCATAGGAAAACGTTGCTAGCTATGCCAATGTTTAACTGACAATTGTGACAATTAAAAATAAAAATTCAAAATAAAATTATTTTATAGTCCATACACATTAGGCACGAAATCTAATAAAACTAGATTTGAAATTCCTTTTTATAAGGCAAATGACATTTAACGTGAATGAGGTAATACCAAACCTATATTATTATATATTATAAAAATTTTGATATTATTAATTTGCTTTAAATTTATGATAAATTTATTGATGGTAAGAATTACTTCAATTATTCTTACGAACCGCACACCAAAAAGTTTTTCAGCGGTGGATTATCCCACCTCAGTAATGCTGGTGACATTTCTGAGGGTTTCAAAGCTCCTCTAAGTGGTTTCACTGCAATGTGGAACGCCGTTCGGACTCGGCTATAAAAAGGAGGTCCCTTGTCATTGAGCTTAACATGGAATCGGGTAGCACTCAGTGATAAGAGAGAAGTTCACCAATGTGGTATCACAATGGACTGAATAGTCTAAGTGAGCCTGATACATCGGGCTGCCACCTAACCTAACCTAACCATGGTTGCCACAGTTGGTAGAATTCAACCAAAAATTCAACCAACTGTTTGGTAGATTGGTAGAATTCTTTATGTTTTGGTAGATTTCGAGAACCACCGTGGTGCAATGGTTAGCATGCCCGCCTTGCATACACAAGGTCGTGGGTTCGATTCCTGCATCGACCGAACACCAAAAAGTTTTTCAGCGGTGGTTTATCCCACCTCAGTAATGCTGGTGACATTTCTGAGGGTTTCAAAGCTTCTCTAAGTGGTTTCACTACAATGTGGAACGCCGTTCGGACTCGGCTATAAAAAGGAGGTCCCTTGTCATTGAGCTTAATATGGAATCGGGCAGCACTCAGTGGTAAGAGAGAAGTAAAATTTTGACAAAACTTTCTATAGAAATAATATTTTGACAACATTTTCTATAGAAATAAAATTTTGACAAAATTTCCTATAGAAAGAAAATGTTGATAAAATTTTCTATAGAATGAAAATTTTGACAACATTTTCTATAGAAATAAAATTTTGGCAATTTTTTCTATGGAAATAAAATTTTGACAACATTTTATGTAGAAATAAAAATTTGGCAAAAGTTTCAATAGATATAAAATTTTGACAGTTTTCTATAGAAATAAAATTTTGACAAATTTTTCGATAGAAATAAAATTTTGACAAAATTTTCTATAGAAAGAAAATGTTGATAAAATTTTCTATAGAACGAAAATTTTAACAACATTTTATATAGAAATAAAATTTTGACAAATTTTTCGATAAAAAATAAAATTTTGACAAATTTTCCGTTAGAAATAAAACTGTGACAACATTTTCTATAGAAATAAAATTTTGCAAAATAAGATTTTTTGTTTGGATTTTTTCTATGGAAATAAAATTTTGACAACATTTTATGTAGAAATAAAAATTTGGCAAAAGTTTCAATAGATATAAAATTTTGACAGTTTTCTATAGAAATAAAATTTTGACAAATTTTTCGATAGAAATAAAATTTTAACAAAATTTTCTATAGAAATAAAATTTTGACAAATTTTTCGATAAAAATAAAATTTTGACAAATTTTCCAATAGAAATAAAATTTTAACTAAAATTTTCGATAGAAAAAAAATGTTAACAAAATTTTCTATAGAAATAAAAATTTGACAAATTTTTCGATAAAAAATAAAATTTTGACAAATTTTCCGATAGAAATAAAACTGTGACAACATTTTCTATAATATTAAATTAAGCAAAATAAGATTTTTTGTTTGGTAGTGTTTTGGTAAAATTTTCCACCAATTTTGGTAGATTATTTTTGGTTCGAGGGACAACACATTTCCTCGGAGCATACATCGATACGTTTCCAGATTTTCTCTATTTTAAATTTCCCACTTGATGAATAGTGTTCCAATTTGAATATGTTTCGGTAATACTAAAACTACCTTCCTTAATATGTCTTGGTAGGGCCTAAGACCAATATTTGTGTTATGCACATGTAATACATTGCGGTATAAATATATGAAAATTTTCCATTAACAATACACTTTACGAACCTATTACCCATCCATTTTACCAGAAACAATATTCAAACATGTTCTAGTCAAGAAGCCAAACAAGAAATTTTCAAAATGCAAAATTTCTTTAATGAAAGAGAAGTTCTTAAAGTTTTTTAAGCCTGGGGTGGTGTTTGTCATGCTCGTTTTTGGTGCTTTCAATATGGCTATCTAGGCTTTCATTTTAATTTCCCTGGCTTTCTGATTTGATGTAGCAGGCATTTGCGTTATATTTGCTGTAGATGCTGCTACCACCATTCTTGTCGTTATTTCGTTCAACTGATAAAAAGAGGTTAATACCAGTCATCAAGTTGAGGTTTAATTCTCTTTTATTAAATCTTGCACTTTTGGATGAAACGGGATATAAAAAGAAAATTGTCAAGAAATTTATTAACAAATATTGGATGCTTGGTATTACGGTTGCAAATTAAATGTTTTCTTATCGTTAATAATGTATAATGGGAAATAAGGTAATTACGTTAAATAAATAACTTTCACTTTTAAAAGGATCGTCGAAGTTGTCTTTTGAGCCCATATGATTGGGGTCGCTTTAATTAATTTTAGTTTTTACTTTTCAGGTCAAGGTTATATTTAAACAGGAGTTTGTATAATCGCTACAGTTTTGCCAGTATTGGGGATTTTTTCCACATTGGGGATATATTTTCGTGAATAGGGACGAAATTTCTGAGTTCGGGATTTGGGTGGAATTTCCATAAATTTGCGGAGTTTTGTGGGGATTTTTTCGAGTTTAATCTTTTAAAAAAATATATATTTATTTAGGAAATGTTGTCAAAATTTTATATCTATAGAAAATTTTGTGAAAATTTTATTTCTATAGAAAATTTTGTCAAAATTTTATTTCTACAGAAAATTGTGTCAAAGTTTTATTTCAATAGAAAATTGTGTCAAATTTTTATTTCAATATACAATTTTGTCAAAATTTTATTTCTATAGAAAATTTTGTGACAATTTTATTTCTATAGAATATTTTGTCAAAATTTTATTTCTATAGAAAATTTTGTAAAAATTTTATCTCTATACAAAAATTTGGTCAAAATTTTATTTCTATAGGAAATTTTCTGAAAATTTTATTTCTATAGAAAATTTTGTCTAAACTTTATTTGGGTTTAGTGAACTGACTGAATTTATTCAGATAATTGGTTTTCCATAAAGCTCGAAAAATAATTGTATAATTAGATTTCTATAGAATATTTTGTCAAAATTTTATTTTTATAGAAAATTTTGTCAAATTTTATTTCTATAGAAAATTTTGTCAAAACTTTATTTGGGTTTAGTGAACTGACTGAATTTATTCAGATAATTGGTTGATAGTTTTGCTGCAAGTAGAGGATGCTGATGAGGAATGTGGTAATTCCGAAACGTACGTCCATCCAACCATCTTGCAGTCTATAGGGCTTTGCCCAAATAAATTTGACAAACATTCTTTTCCTCTGTTGGTTTTGCTACTCTTGTAGTTTAGTCAACACAATGGTTTTAAAGCTGGGATCAAAACAACAAATAAAATTTTATTTCTATAGAAAATTTTCTCAAAATTTTATTTCTATAGAAAATTTTATTTCCTTATTTCTATTTTTTCCATATATTTGTGGATTTTTGTGGGGATTTTTTCGAGAAATCAGTTTAATCTTTTTGACAAAATTTTATTTATTTAGGAAATGTTGTCGAAATTCTATTTCTATATAAAATTTTGTGAAGATTTTATTTCATAGAAATTTTTGTAAAACTTTTATTGCTATAGAAAATTTTGTCAAAATTTTATTTCTATAGAAAATTTTGTCAAAATTTTATTTTTATAGAAAATTTAGTCAAAATTTTATTCCTATAGAAAATTTTGCCAAAATAGAGCATGCTGATGAGGAATGTGGTAATTTCGAAACGTGCGTCCATCCAACCATCTTGCAGTCTTTAGGGCTTTGCCCAAATAAATTTGACAAACATTCTTTTCCTCTGTTGGTTAAGCTACTCTTGTAGTTTAGTCAACTCAATGGTTTTAAAGCTGAGATCAAAACAACAAATACAATTTTATTTCTATAGGAAATTTTGTCAAAATTTTTTCCATAAATTTGTGGATTTTTGTGGGGATTTTTTCGAGAAATTGGTTTAATCTTTTTTAACAAAATTCTATTTATTTAGGAAATGTTGTAGAAATTCTATTTCTATATAAAATTTTGTGAAAATTTTATTTCATAGAAATTTTTGTAAAACTTTTATTTCTATAGAAAATGTTGTCAAAATTTTATTTCTATAGAAAATGTTGTCAAAATTTTATTTCTATAGAAAATTTTATCAAAATTATATTTCTATAGAAAATTTTGTCAAAAATTCATTTCTATAGAAAATTTTGTCAACATTTTATTTCTATAGAAAATGTTGTCAAAATTTTATTTCTATAGAAAATTTTGTCAAAATTTTATTTCTTCAGAAAATTTTATCAAAATTTTATTTCTATAGATAATTTTGTCAAAATTTTATTTCTTCAGAAAATTTTCTCAAAATTTTATTTCTATAGAAAATTTTCTCAAAAATTTATTTCTATAGAAAATTTTGTTCAAATTTATTGTATATAAAATTTTGTTGAAATTTTATTCGTTTTGTTATTGTCATCAATTGGAAGACGATCACCAGCCTCTTGGTGGTGTGGTTCGAAATCTTGATATTATTGCAGCTTGCTGGATTTGACAAAATTTTATTTTTTTTTTAATTATTACTGATTTTCTACAGCAGAGCCTTTTGTTTTCTTTTTTCAAAGAAATCTTGTCAAATATGTATTGGGGATTTTTGTGAGCAATTTAAGTTTAAATTGGGGGTTTTTGGGGACGAAGGCATCATAATTTGTGTACAAGAGCCACAAAAATACTGGCAACACTGAATGGCTATAACAACTGACCTACTCGTGGAACGTACTGTGGAGCGTATGACGAACATTTCAGTGTGAATTAAAAACCATAACTCATACGCTATAAGGACCTAAAGTTAATATCTTACAGCTTGTTTCTGTATGTCGAACGAGTTCTATCGATCGACTGAAATCCATGGAAACAAATGATTTTTGGTTATAAGTCCAGCTGTTTGTTTCCATTTTAGTCGATCGATAGAGCTCATTCGAAATATAGAAACGGGCTGTTATGCACATACAATATCTATTTCTATCTATCTATTTCTATCCTATCTATTTCTAGTTCATTCCTATTCATGGCATTAGTAACAACTACTATTAGCACAATTTCCGTTTATTTCCGCATTTTTTTTTTTTTAATTAACTCATTTCTATGCTTTGTTTGTTGTTCTTTTTTCGTTGCTTCTTGCTATAATCATTTTAATATTAGTTTGCTCTGGGCTTATTCCCTTAAGAACAATCACACTGGAGAATTATTTTCCATATGCAGTGGTGCATGAATGAAGAAAAAAAAAAGAAATTTCAAACAAAAAAATAATATCCTCTCAAGTGGGATGTTAGAAAAGGATTTTCTGATGAGGCCGAATCATGAAATGAACATTTTCCAAAGTAGCAAATAGTGAAATAGCAATCAGTGAAATTATACTTGATTTTGTTTTCATTTCTGTTGCTGTTGTTCGAAGATGACGAAATCACCAGAAGTATTTTCTCTGGAGAATATGCCAATTTCGCTATGAGATAGGGATTGCCAGATTCATATAAATTACGGAACTATTTTTATACCCACCACCATAGAATGGTGACGGGGGTATAATAAGTTTGTCATTCCGTTTGTAACGCATCGAAATATCGATTTCCGACTATATAAAGTATATATATTCTTGATCAGGGAGAAATTCTAAGACGATATAACGATGTCCGTCTGTCCGTCTGTCTGTCTGTCTGTCTGTCTGTCTGTCTGTCTGTCTGTTGTAATCACGCTACAGACTTCAATAATGAAGCAATCGTGCTGAAATTTTGCACAAGCTCGTCTTTTGTCTGCAGGCAGGTCAAGTTCGAAGATGGGCTATATCGGTCCAGGTTTTGATATAGTCCCCATATAAACCGACCTCCCGATTTGGGGTCTTGGGCTTATAGAAATGGTAGTTTTTATCCAATTTGCCTGAAATTTGAAGTCTGGAGGTATTTTATGACTATAAAGAGATGTGCCAAAAATGGTGAGTATCGGTCCACGTTTTGGTATAGCCCCCATATAGACCGATCTCCCGATTTTACTTCTTGGGCTTATAGAAACCGCAGTTTTTATTCAATTTACCTGAAATTGGAAATCTAGAGGTATTGTAGGACCACAAATACGTGTGCCAAAAATTGTGAGTATCGGTCCATATTTTGGTATAGCCCCCATATAGACCGATCTCCCGATTTGGGGTCTTGGGCTTATAGAAACCGTAGTTTTTATCCAATTTGTCTGAAATTGGAAATCTAGAGGTATTTTAGGACCATAAAGAGGTGTGCCGAAAATGGTGAGTATCGATCCATATTTTGGTATAGCTCCCATATAGACCGATTCCCCAATTTTACTTCTTGGGCTTCTAGAATCCGAAGTTTTTATCCTATTTGCCTGAAATTGGAAATCTAGAGGTATTTTCGGGTCACAAAGAGGTGTGCCGAAAATGGTGAGTATCGGTCCATATTTTAGTATAGCCCCCATAAGAACGATCTCCCGATTTAACTCCTTGGGTTTCTAGAAACCGTAGTTTTTATCTGATATGCCTGAAATTGTAAATATTCTGGTAATTTAGGCTCACAAAAACGTGTATCGGATTAAGTTTTTATCGGTCCATTTGGTAATGCCTCCATATAGACCGACTTCATTTCTTGAGGGTGTAGAAGGCGCACTGATCATGAAAATTGCTTGAAACTCAATGTAAAATTTCCAGATTTTGCTTCTACAGATTTAAGATTTCAAATCAAGACGTTATTTTATAATTTTCTTGCACACTTACAAGAGATGTTAATGATTCCTCTAAACCTCAAACAAAAATGGTTCTTATAAATCCAGAATCTGATATAGTCCTCATAGGTGAAATCTTTACATTTATCTTCGGGTTGTGTCCTCAAGTCCTCAAGCCCTCCTGAAATTTCAAAGGAAACCCTAATATTTGGTTCATGGTGGTGGGTATTTAAGATTCGGCCCGGCCGAACTTACTGCTGTATATACTTGTTAAATTTACATAAAGGCTATTTTCTATTTCCTAAATTTGTATTTTATTTTTGAAATTCATTAAATTTTTAACAAATTTTTAAAACATCACATATTAAATTGCCTTTTATATTGCGAAATAGCAATCAGTGAAATTATACTTGATTTAGTTTTTTTTTTTTATTCCTGTTGCTGCTGTTCGAAAACAACGATCTTACCTGAAGTATTTACTCTGGTGAATATGTCAATTTTGTTATGAGATAGGGTTGTCAGATTCATAAAAACTAAGGGACAATTTTAAAATTTACATAAATTTATTTGTAAAATCTATTTAGTTTTGAACACATTTTAAAACAAGTAAGGAAAGTCGGGCGGGGCCGACTATATTATACCCTGCACCACTATGTAGATCCACATTTTCGATAGCATATAAACTCCGTCCAATGTGTTGGATGCTATACTCGTATATAAAGGAGCAGCAGTAAGGATTTTAATTCGGGGGGTGGGTTCAACTTTAAAAAAAATATTCATATAATCTCATGTGTAGAAAATTTTATTTATGCATAGGTATGTATACAATATTTTTATAATATTAAATTTAGCCGACGGGCTTTTTGGACAGCAAATAAATCAATGACTTCTTCAGTCGGCACATTTATTCGGCGATGAACCGACATTAATGCCAATCCATTGAGTCTACTCTCGCCAGTCGAATTTCTAAGATACGTCTTTAATCTCTTCATTTTTGAAAATGAACGTTCAGATGAGCACGTAGTAACTGCAGGGATGGAAAATGCAGTACTAAAGTACTTTTTTCAATACTTTTTCACCCCGGTCAGTATCGTAGTACCTCCGCGAATGATTTAGTACCTTTTGTGTAGACATTTTTGAGTCGATATCAGATTTATGGTACAATAGCTTTGACAAAATATTTTAATATTTTGAGAAAGTCTTTATCAACCTTATTTGCTAATAGTCTTTTACAAATATGGCAAAACAGACATGTTCATGTGGGAAGAAAATCTCGATTTTGTAAAAGATATAGTCAAAAACCGGATTTTATTGAACTTCAAGAATGTTTTAGTCGAAAAAAGAATGCGATTCTATATTATCGATTTTTTTATTTCGGTAGAAAATGTTGTCAAAATTTTATTTCTATATAGAATTTTTGCAAAATTTTATTTTTATAGAAAATTTTGTCAAAATTTTATTTCAATAGAAAAGTTTGTAAAAATTTTATTTCTATAGGAAATTTTTACAAAATTTTATTTCTATAAAAAAAATTTTGCAAATTTTTTTTCTATAGAATTTTTTTGGAAAATTTTATTTCTATAGAAAATTTTGTCAAAATTTTATTTCTATAGAAAATTTTGTCAAAATTTTATTTCTATAGAAAATTTTGTCAAAATTTTATTTCTATAGAAAATTTTTGCAAAATCTTATTTATGTAGAAAATTTTGTCAAAATTTTATTTTCTTTAAAATTCAGTCTCTTGACAATAATCTTCCAGTGAAATTTTTGTTGAAATTTAGTAAAAAGTACCTTTCCGCTTAAAAAATACCTTTTTTGTACTTTCTTAAAAATTGTATTTCCCATCCCTGAGTAACTGGCAAAGTGACCAAAAGTTTTAAAAGAATATGCACGTTTGGAAATATCTCTTTATTGCACTCTCCAAGTGCTTCCATCGCTGAATTAGGCAGGTTCTTTTCGCAGGTTTTGCGCCATTTCATTTACACATGTGTGTTTGGCAGTTTCGATGTTGTTGCTATGGCCAAACAAAGCGAGTCATGTTCACAAAAAGAACAACAAACACACATAAAAAGCAGAAATACATTTTCCAAAAATGAAATTTGTGGTGCGAGAACAAAAACAATTTGTTTTTTTGGACCATCGTTTGACGGGCTTTTCAACTAGTATTCTATGATTTGTGCAAGTTTTATAGGTAAGCGTTTATTAAAATAAAACCTATGCAGCTAAAATTATATATATTTCTTTATACAAAAATATTCATTCATTTCGGGGGGGGTTTGATCCCCCTCATCCGCCCCCTGAATACGGCCTTGACCACCATGGATCAAATATTATAGATTCCTTTGAAACTTCAGGGGGGTTTCATGACGAAGATAAATTTAAAGATTTTACCTATGAAGACTATATCAGATTCTGGATTTATAAGAACCATTTATGTTTGTGTTTTAGAGGAATCATTAACATCTCTTGTAAGTGTGCAAGAAAATGATGAAATAAAGCCTTGATTTAAAATCTAAATCAAGCCTTAATTTAAAATCTAAATCTGTAGATTATAAATCATACGAGAAGTAAAATCTGAAAATTTTACATTTCGTTTCCAGCAATTTTCATGATCAGATCATCTTCTATACCCTCAAGAAGTTAAATCGGTCTATATGGAGGCCTTATCCGATACACGTTTTTGTGAGTCTAAAATACCAGTATATTTATAATTTCAGGCAATTCGGATGAAAACTACGGTTTCTAGGAGCCCAAGGAGTTAAAACGAGAGATCGTTCTTATGGGAGCTATACTAAAATATGGACCGATACTCACCTTTTTTGACACACCTCTTTGTGGTCCTAAAATACCTCTAAATTTCCAATTTCAGGCAAATTGGATAAAAACTACAGTTTCAATAATCCCAAGACCTCAAATCGGGAGATCGGTTTGTATGGGGACTATATCAAAACCTAGACCGATATAGCCCAACTTCGAACTTGACCTGCCTGCAGACCGAAGACGAGTTTATGCAAAATTTGAGCATAATTGCTCCATTATTGAAGACTGTAGCATGATTACAACAGATAGACGGACATGGTTATATCGTCTTAGAATTTCTCCCTGATAAAGAATATATCGATGTCTACATTCCAAAGTGCGCTAAGTCTAAAAATTGAATTTTAAAGGTAACAAGAAACAAGTTTTGTTTTTTGAAATTTCTCAAACCCCGTATAAGATAGAAATTCCCTTATTTTCGGTCTTAAAATCATATTTTTTATAACTTTTTTTTTATTATGTACAAACTCAAAATAGTGATAATAGAACATAGCCAAAAATGACTTAGACCACTTTAGACCGAACAAACCTTTTTGCCCTTTTTGGGTTGGACATTTTTTAAAACTTTAGTCACAGGCTAAGTACAATATTAACCATAACTTTTGATAGAAATGTCCAATAAATTCGAACTTTTGACAGGATATAGACCGATCTTCAGATTTTACCTCTTTGGCTTCTAGAAACCGCAATTTTTATCTGATTTGGTTGAAATTTTAAATCTAGAGCTATTTTAGAACCATAAATAGGTGAGCTGAGAATTTGAACGGTCTACCGATTTGACTTTTTGGTCTTCTAGTATTTTTATACCCACCACCATAGAATGGTGATGGGGGTATAATAAGTTTATCATTCCGTTTGTAACACATCGAAATATCGATTTCCGACTATATATATTCTTGATCAGTAAGAAATTGTAAGACCATGTAAGCATGTCCGTCTAGTCGTCTGTCTGCCTGTTGTAATCACGCTACAGTCTTCTATCGTCCTGAATTTTGTCTGCACGCAGGTCAAGTTCAAAGATGGGCTACATCGGTCCAGGGTTTCATATATAGCTCCCATATAAACCGATCCGCCGGTTAAGGTTGCATAATCTTTCGTATTATGTCATTATTTTTCTCAGTGAAGATTAGAAAAAGTCATTCAAACGATTGTCGACTACTCTGAAGTGTTTTCCCTTAGGTCATAGTCGTTTCGTATAAGAATGTAAACCTACACTCCATTTGATTGTTCTTCTCTTCTAAAAATAAAAAAAAAAAAACAATGTTATTTCCCATTCTGCCATTTGTGAATTGTTAATTTTCCAATGATTTCTCAAGCGTTATGCATCAGAGATTTATTAAAGATAGACACAGAAAAGGCAAAAATCGTAGAAAACCAAATGAAAATGAGAGGAGAAAAAACAACAGCAACAACAATAATAATGGCAAACATTTTAATCTCTTCTTCAATAATCTTCCATCTTCCTGTTTTTTTTTTCATGTCATATCCAGGTTATTCTACGATATTTTCCTTTCCAATTTCAAAAGATTTTTTTAATTCCCAAGCATATCCTGAAGAATATGAAATACAAAGTGGAAAGGTTTATCCTGCCATATCATTGCAGGATTTACTCATAGTAATAACGAGGACGAGAGAAATTTTTAAAATAAACTTTACTTTGATGATGAGGACGAGAACGATGATGATGATCTCTTGGAATCGAATGTTGATGAATTTCAATTTGCAGTTTTCATTATGCTGCAGAAGTGCATTCCAATCCAAGATGATTGATTTTCCTTCAATGAAACATTTTAAGACGTTTATGTGTGCATATGAATTTAACGGCGGCTGATATGTAATGTAACAAAGTAAAGTGCTATATTTTTTTTTGTATACATGTATATATTTTTTAATTTTATTGCTAAATAGCAAAAAATGTGTGAAGGTTAGGTTAGTTTAAAGTGGCAGCTCACTTAGACTATTCAGTCCATAGTGATACCACATTTAACTAAAAGTACCTATTACATATGGGCACTTCTAGTCTTAACCATTGAACCTTCTCTATTATTTACTTTTGTGGAACCAACCAGATTGCTCCAAAAACATTAACAAACTGCTTAAGTTAACGTTTTCCAGGTCCACCAGTAATCTAAAGCTATATGCTCCTAAAATTCGCTTACACCTTACACAAAAAGCAGGACACTCACACAAGAGGTGTTTAATTGATTCCTTTTCCTCCGCATCATGACAGCTTATACAATAGTCATTATACTTCGCACCTATAGTTTTTGCAAATTCGCCTGTCAGGCAGATATCAGGAGTGCTATCTGACGCCTTGAGAACACTAGCATATCTAGTGTGCGGTTTAAGTTTAAATGGGGCCATATTTGCTTGGTGTTGTTACAACCCTTGCAGTTCTCCCATCGAATATTGGCCATCATAACAGCCTTCTCACGCAGTAAGAGCTTTCAGGTAGCCAGAGGCATACCAACAGATTCTAGCAGCGTTGCCAATTTAGCTTTTTTCCCGCTAGATTTGGCTTTTTTTGAAGACGTTTAGCGGGAAAAAAATGCATTTAGCTTTTAGCTTTTTTTCTGGCTTTTTTTCATGACCCTTTTAGCTATTTTTGGCTTTTTTTATTTTCGACATGTTCCTATTGAAATATGGATAAAACTTCGTTTTTATCTAAGTCTTGCTGCCAGAATAAGGTTTTCCGCATATTTCAAAGCTCAATTGAAGCCTTAATAATTATTCCAGCCATTATGCGGGCATTTTTGCAGCAAATACACCTTGATGTAAAGTTTTTTTCCTCGTATTCATAAAAGTTATCGTAAACTTTAAATCTACTATTACCATACAAATTCCTTATATAAACTGTCAGTAAATTATTAGGAATAATAGCATTTGACTCGTTTATCCTTTTTATGTTATTTTAATACGTATTCTAAAGTTATTATGATATTACTAAATTAAAATAGTGGATGTGAATTGCTTTGCACACTGAAAAATATTGTCATGAGGCCAAAGATTTCATGTCTTTAAAATACGAACGCGAATTTTGGTTATAATAGCATTTGTGAATTTCTCTTATATGTTATAAACTGTTTTCCTTGTCCAAAAGCCGATAAAATCGTTTCTAAAAAATTCTTAAAATTAATTAAATAGTCTTTAAATTTGTGGAGTTTTTGTATCTTGACCACAAACCAAAATAGCGTTCACAAATAGAAGAGGTTTTTCAACATTTTATTTTAAAAACGTATACACAGAATAATTTCTACTTAAAGTCGAGTCTGAATTTGGAAATTTAAGTTGTCGTTAGCACGTTTTTAAAGCACTGTGATAGATCATGAAGAAAAAGCTGAAAAAACGAATAAATTCAAATTTGACTCTGAATCAATACCAAAATCATTAGTGTACAAAATCTTTGGAACCGAACATAGAAATAATTAAGGAAATAAAGTTTTGAATGTGGTATTATTTTTTTAACATCAAAAAAATGCAATAAAAAATTCGTAGTGATAGGATCAAAACAAATCTGCTATTTATTAATGGAATGGATTTACATTTACGAAAATTGGACAATAGGTTTGTATGGGAAATTTTCGAATAAAAGTTATTCAGTATAAACTTGCAAGACAGAATGGGTTTTATTCTCTTGGGTAATATTAGGTGAAGTGTACACGATCACGAATTTATCATTAATTCAGTTAAAACGAAATATATTGATATTTTCTAATGCAGTTCTATGCGACATTGGACTTGTTGACGATTAACCAGCTGATAATTGCAAGTTTACCGGGAAAAAATTTTTTACTAGGAAATATAAAGGAAGGACTTGTGATAGTAATCAAAATGTATCGAGTATGCAAACAGAGCTAATATGACATAGATTTTCTTACAGTCTCACAGAAATGGAAATAAAATGAATACAATTAAAATAATATGCATTTTAAGTGAAATAAAGCCTTTAAGTTTGTCAAATTTCAATCAAAAATGTGACTTTTGATACAAAAAAATTTAGCTTTTTTTCTAGCTATTTTTTTAAATTTTTTAGCTTTTTTTGGCTAGTTTTTTGGACAAATCTAGCGGTTTTTGGTGAAACAATTCTGGCAACGCTGGATTCTAGTTCCCCTGGAATAACACATCTGCTTCGCAGTTCCCCGAAGTTCCACTGCCCTTCGAGTATGCATGCTGTCGTTTCGAGAGCAAACTTAAATCCACGCTAGTTCTAAGATACATGTCTATCATCCTCTCCAGGGTCTTAAGTAAGAATGAGGATAAGCTGATTGGTCGGAAATCCTTCGCACTCGAGTGAGAGGCTTTTCCTGCTTTAGGTATGAAGACGACTTTTGTTTCCCTCCACTTTTCTGGAATATATGCTAAGTTTACACATCGATGTCTAGAAACGCCACGATTGTGTATTCTTTGACAGATAGTGAGCTTTCAATAAAGCTGACTAGTTCATGTAGTGCGGTCTCAGTAGACCTGCCCTTCGAGTATGCATGCTGTCCTTTCGAGAACAACCTTGAATCGATGCTAGTTCTAAGATAAATATCTATCATCCTCTCCAGAGTCTTAAGTAGGAATGAGGATAAGCTGATTGGTCGGAAATCCTTCGCCCTCGAGTGAGAGGCTTTTCCCGCTTTAGGTATGAAAACGACTTTTGTTTCCCTCCACTTTCCTGGGATATATGATAAGTTGATACATCCTTTATATATCACTGACAACCAGGGGATAATTTTGTCAGTTACAGCTTGTAACTCCGCCGGAGTAATTCCATCAGGTCCGGGGGATTTGAATGGTCCAAAGCTATTTAGCGCCCATCTTATTCTAGTTTCCGATACAATTTCCTCGACAGGAAACGACCGCTGAGCAACTGTGGCGCCGCCAGTATATGGTTCAACCGTCTGATTTCCAGGAAAATGTGTGTCCAATAGTACCTCCAGCGTCTCCTCACTGGACGTTGTCCAATTTCCCTCCGATGTTTTAATGAAACCTGGAGCGGAGTTGGTGGATGCCAGAACCTTCCGTAGTCTGGAAGCCTCGGACGTATTCTCAATACTGCTGCAGTAGTCATTCCAAGAGTTATGCTGAGCCTTTCTCAGTTCTCGTTTATATGCTCTCAGATTCATCTTGTAAGTGTCCCAATCCTCCGGAGCTCTTGTGGACTTTGCTTTGTTAAAGAGCTTCCTGCAGGATTTCCTCATATTACTTAACTCCGTAGACCACCATGGCGGCCGATTTTTTCCCCTTGGCTTTCCTCTAGGGCAAGCAGCTTTCAGTGACGTATTGAAGGCCTTAGTAATCCGCTCCACTGCGTGTTCGATATCTTGCACAGTGCTCATATTTGTCTCTGGCATTTCCGGTATCATCAAATTGAACGATTCCCTATACCTATTCCAATCAGCTTTCCTAACATTTGGCGGAAATAGGGTCTTTGAAGTACGAACAGCCAATCTGAAACTGATGTAGCGATGATCTGAGAAGGTATGTGCCCTCAAAACTTGCCACTCAGATATCTTATCATTCAGTTCCGGAGAGGTCAACGTCCAAACGTCCAAAACCTCTTGCCTGTTTCTGGTGACGAAGGTTGGTGCATCTCCCTTATTGCAAACTACCAGGTTAGTACGCAAAATAAACTCTATTAACGACTCTCCCCTTGCATTAGTATCACTACTTCCCCAAATACTATGATGTGCATTTACATCGCATCCCATAATGAGTTTTGTCTTTGTTTTTAGTGACTCCTCAACTAAGGTCTTAACGGCACAGGGTGGCATCTCCCTATCATGTCCCATGTGGACCGAAATCCTTGAAATATACAAATTTTGGTTTGATGAACTTATTTTTGTCATATCTCTGCAAATATTTGCTCTAGAGCGAAAAAAAGGTCAATTCGTGACCACCCCAAAAATTTTAAATTTTGATGAAAATCTTCGAAAAATTTAAAATTTTCTATGAAAAATTTATTTTGGCTATATCTCCTTAAATATGCGACATAGAGTGAAAAGGAACGAATTAACGTCCTTTTCGCTCTATGTATGATCACCCCCTAAAAATCAAAATTCTTTGTAATACACCGAAATATTGCTCTAAACCCCATAAAGTATATATATTATGGGTCGTGGTGAAATTCTGAGTCGATCTGAGCATGTCCGTCCGTCTGTTGAAATCACGCTAACTTCCGAACGAAACAAGCTATCGACTTGAAACTTAGCACAAGCAGTTGTTATTGATGTAGTTGGTATTGCAAATGGGACATATCGGTCCACTTTTACGTATAGCCCCCATATAATCGGACCCCCAAATTTGGCTTGCGGGGACTCTAAGGGAAGCAAATTTCATTCGATCTGGCTGAAATTTGGTACATGGTGTCAGCATCTCCAACAACCATGCAAAAATTGGTCCACATCGGTCCATAATTACATATAGCCCCCATATAAACCGATCCCCAGATTTGGCTTGCGGTGCCTCTAAGAGAAGCAAATTTCATCCGATCCGGCTGAAATTTGGTACATGGTGTAAGTATATGGTCTCTAACAATTATGCAAAACTTGGTCCACATCGGTCAATGATTATATATAGCCCCCAAATAAACCGATCCCCCGATTTGGCTTGCGCAACCTCTAAGAGGAGCAAATTTCATCCAATCCGGCTGAAATTTGATACATGGTGTTAGTATATGTTTTCTACTGACCGTGCAAAAATTGGTTAACATCGGTCCATTATTATATAGCCCCCATATAAACCGATCACCAGATTTCCGGACCTCCGGAGCCTCTTGGAAGACCAAAATGCATCTGATTCAGTTAAAATTTGGTACGTGGTGTTAATATATGGTCTCTAACAACCATGCAAAAATTGGTCCATATCGGTCCATAATTATATACAGCCCCCATATAAACCGATCCCCAGATTTGACCTCCGGTGCCATTTGGAGAAGCAAAATTCATCCGATCTGGATGAAATTTGGTTCGTGGTAGTAGTATATGATATTTAACAACCATGTGAGTTGAAATTTGTGGATGACAGTCTTTCGTAGAAGTTTCTACGCAATTCATGGTGGAGGGTACATAAGATTCGGCCTGGCCGAACTTACGGCCGTGTATACTTGTTTTTTTTTTCTTGTAAATTTGCCCTGTCAACGGCAAACCTGGTGCCTTCTATACGTTTTGACAAGAACTGGCCATATACACCAGGGACTAATCCCGTACCGGTCTTGGGGTTGATCTATTTCCCGTAGGGTATGCTTGCATTTTCCACATTTTTAATCCAATCCAATGTCGCATTTTTTGTTAAAAGTCTAATAGGCTATTTTTCTATCATCTAACGTCGATTAGTCGGATTTCAAAAATATCAAATGTAACTTTAAAAAAAACCGACTTCGTAGTTTTTATTATTTTTTACGAAAATTTTAATTGCAACTTTTGTATTTGTACTACAAAACTCAGTTTGTTTGCTGTAGAGTGTATAAACAAATTAAAGTGAATCAACCTTAATAAAATTTTACAAAAAAATTTTCCATAGAAATAAAATTCTGACAAAATTTTCTATAGAAATAAAATTCTGACAAAATTTGCTATAGAAATAAAATGTTGGTAATATTTTCTATAGAAATAAATTTTTGAAAAAAACTCTATAGAAATAAAGTTTTGACAAAATTTTCTATAGAAATAAAATTTTGACACAATTTTCTATAGAAATAAAATTTTGACAAAATTTTCTAGAGGAATACGATTTTGACATAATCTTCTAAAGAAATAAAATTTTGAAAAATTTTTCTATAGAAATTAAGTTTTGACAACATTTTCTATAGAAATAAAATGTTGACACAATTTTCTATAGAAATAAAATTTTGACAAAATTTTCTATAGAAATAAACTTTTCTAAAGAAATAAAATTTTGACAAAATTTTCTATAGAAATAAAATTTTGACAAAATTTTCTATACAA
The DNA here is from genome assembly GCF_050003625.1 of Haematobia irritans. Lineage (NCBI taxonomy): Eukaryota > Metazoa > Arthropoda > Insecta > Diptera > Muscidae > Haematobia > Haematobia irritans. The sequence continues at coordinate 199,648,240 of NC_134398.1, forward strand.
ATAAAATTTTGTAAAAATGTTCTATAGAAATAAAATTTTGACAAAATTTTCTATACAAATAAAATTTTGTAAAAATTTTCTATAGAAATAAAATTTTGTAAAAATTTTCTATAGAAATAAAATTTTGTCAAAATTTTCTATAGAAATAAAATTTCAAAAAAAATTATCTATGGAAATAAAATTTCGAAAAAAATTTCTATAGAAATAAAATTTTGATTTACGACTTTTGTATTTGTACTACAAAACTCATTTTGTTTGCTGTAGAGTATATAAACAAATTAAAGTGAATCAACCTTAATAAAATGTTTAAAAAATTTTCCATAGAAATAAAATTCTGACAAAATTTTCTATAGAAATAAAATTCTGACAAAATTTGCTATAGAAATAAAATGTTGGTAGAATTTTCTATAGAAATAAAATTTTGAAAAAAAATCTATAGAAACAAAGTTTTGACAAAATTTTCTATAGAAATAAAATTTTGACACAATTTTCTATAGAAATAAAATTTTGACAAAATTTTCTAAAGGAATACGATTTTGACATAATTTTCTAAAGAAATAAAATTTTGACAAAATTTTCTATAGAAATTAAGTTTTGACAACATTTTCTATAGAAATAAAATGTTGACAAAATTTTCTATAGAAATAAAATTTTGACAAAATTTTCTATAGAAATAAACTTTTCTAAAGAAATAAAATTTTGACAAAATTTTCTATAGAAATAAAATTTTGACAAAATTTTCTATACAAATAAAATTTTGTAAAAATTTTCTATAGAAATAAAATTTTGTCAAAATTTTCTATAGAAATAAAATTTTGTAAAAATTTTCTATAGAAATAAAATTTTGTCAAAATTTTCTATAGAAATAAAATTTTGTAAAAATTTTCTATAGAAATACAATTTCAAAAAAAATTACCTATGGAAATAAAATTTCGAAAAAAAATTCTATAGAAATAAAATTTTGATTTACGACTTTTGTATTTGTACTACCAACTCAGTTTATTTGCTGTAGACTTTTACGACTTTTGTATTTGTACTACCAACTCAGTTTATTTGCTGTAGATTATATGAACAAATTAAAGTCAATCAACCTTAATCATTTGGCAACTGATTTTTAAAAACCAACAACAAATTTATTTATAGTTGCGCTTCAATTTAATAGGTCCCCAAATTATCATACCATCTTCATATTTCATGTGACAAAAAATAAACAATTTGCTCAATTTGTTGCTCGAAACATTCGCCCTCTACGAAATAATTATTATTATAACCCAATGAAACAATTTTGTTGTTTATACTTCCATGTTTAAATGGTGGTTACTGCAGTTGCTACTTTTCCATACAGTTTCCTTTAGCAATAACGTCATGATCATCACCATCATCATTCTTATTATCATCATAGTCACCATAACTGTCATCATTTTTAGAACTGTTTACCCACTGATGATGTTTGTTGAGCTCAAACTGAACTGAACTAAACTGACTGCTGAAGTCATCCATTCATCTTGGCAAGCATTTAATTTTTGCTCTCTTCCTAACCCCGAAAACAGAATCAGCTTCATTGGCAAAACAAAAAACGCGCATCCTTTCGTGGCATAAGCTTTCGTTCTCTGATTCATGATAGGTTTTTTGTTTCTCCACTCACCTCTTAGACTTTTTCGACCGAGGAGTTTTTTGTAATTTCTTAATGCTTCGTAAGCATTCCATTTTCTTTTCATCAAGGTTGCGTTTTTAATTATTTTGTTGTTTTTTTTAGTTCTTCCTTCCTTTACCTTACTTTTAAGCATTTACGCTACGGCGTTTCGCCATTGATGATAATAATGATGATGTTGATGTGATGACTGATGCTTATGCTGGTCTTCTTCGTATTAGTGAGTTTTCGTTGTATTTTTTTTTTTTTTTTTTTTCAACCAAAAAAATGATTTTCCTTTTCGGTGAAAGGGATTAAATGGAATGGGGATGAGTATGGAGTCTGTGAGAAAAATTTCCATGAAGATCACTACGAGTGAAAGGTAGAATGTTAGCTCTTGCACCAACGTATTCGAAGTTATATTGAAAAAAATATAGCCAAAATATTTCCAATTAAATAGTTAATTGAAGATGAAAATGTACTCAATTAAAAACCAAGTAACGAAAGTCTAAAGTCTGGCGGGGTCCACTAGAATAAACCCTGCATCACTTTGTAGACTATTACATTTTCAATACCATCTCAAATCTTACAAATTTGTGGGTCCTACACTGTTAGAAAAATATGTTTTTCATATGTTCCGATATAAACAAAATGTGTTTCGGGCAAAATTTTAAAACACAATATATTTAAGTGCAAACATGTGATGTTCCTAAACTAACACTAAATGTTTGGGACATCTATGTTAATATGTTAGAATAAATTATGTTTGGGGCATGAATGTTCATAAAAATCATATGTGTGAATGCAAACATATATAAATTTACAAATTTCGACTAAACATACATATGTTGTGATATTTTATTCAAAGCGATAGAGAGAGTATAGAGAAAGAAATAGAGATGGAAACCGAGAGAGTTGACGAAAGATATCAACATTACAAAGCGAAAGAATCAAAAGAGAAAAATTTCTGTGAAACCGCTTGAATGTTGTTTCGGAAAACTGTTTTTTGATAAGGCCAAAATTTGATATGCTTAAGTCTAAATATTATTTAATTTGAATAAAGAGAATAGACATTCGGAACCAAGAGAATAGACATTTGAAAACCAACCAGCATATGTTTTCGCCTGAGAGCAGCATTTTATGTATGTGTGGACATGTGTTTTGTTTATCATTTTGGCACTGTGGGCACAATTTTTTTCTTGGTTCGTTAAAAGAAATCAGGGGTCTTCATAAAAATAACGAAAGGGTACTATACTCTTTTTAGAGTTGGGACAGTAAAATGAAATAAGGAGGAAATAGTGAAAAATTACACAGTAAAATGTATAAAAACAAAGTTTAGTTCCTCTTTATTAATAAGTAGTCCACGAGGAGTTGACGGACACCTTCAAATAAAAAGCGGGCATTAAGTTCGAGTTTTGCAGCTAAAACAATTGAAAAAGTTTATTTTCTTTAAAATAAATTATTAAAGAAAAATAAGAGGCATTTTAGAGCGATGGTGTTCAATGCTAGTAAAAAACTGTTCACGCCTAAATAAATTTATGTTTATATTATAAAATTATTTATGTATGTTTATACTCGACTCCACGTTCTTCTTTTGTTAGTTTTTGAATTCTTTCCAAATTTTAAAGTTTTGTACCAAAAACAGTTTTTTGTTACAAAATTGTTATTTTTGCAATAAAAAATAATATTTTATCCAAAAATCAGTCAATTACGTTTATATCAAGCACTGTTACTGACTATAAATCTTTAATAACCCACATTTCAAAGTTTCATTATAAAAATTTAATATAGTATAAATATAAATGTGTAAATGAAAAAAAAAAAGTGTTCGGTCGGAGCAGGGATTGAACCCACGACCCTTTGCATGCAAGGCAGACATGCTAACCACTGCTCCACGTGGCAAACAAATGTATGTTTCTGTTAAATAATGTTATGTTTGCATGGGCTCGTGGGCGCTGCAAACTATGCTATATAAATGTAACTTATAACGATAATTATCTACTGGTGACTATAACAGCTACGTAGCCCAGTGGATAATGTGTGTGTATGGTCCTCGGTTCGATTCTCCGTGCAGCCGAAAGGTAAAATTTAAAAAAATTATAAAAGTGAATAATTTCTTCAACATTATTTGTATTACAGAAAAAGGTGCCAAGAACTAAAATATTTCGTGGAAGTGAAAATTGCGAGTATGTTAGGGTATGAGCACAATCGTCTTTGGGAAAAAATCTTCCAAGCATATAATATTTTTGGGCTCAAAATGCTTCCAAACATATAATATGTTCACATAAAACAAACATATTAATGTTTCGGCAGTATCCAATAATATATGTGCTTCCTGCAAAATATGTTTGGAACATATGTTAAAGAAGCGATTTTTTTTTGAGGGTGTATATCTAAATAATAATGTTTAAATCTATATATATATTTAAAATTAAAGTCCACTAATCCCCTGACGTGGAACACGACGATAGTTAAAAAATGTGGAAAATATTTAAATCTAAGGCAATTTTTAGGCAACTTTACATAAGTTCATTTATGATTTATAGGTTCTTATATATATTATAGGAAAATTTGAGTATTTTTTTACAAGTTTTCAACTTATTAGTGGTAATTTTACAAGAAAAATGGAGGTATTTTTACCATTTTTTGCCCAAATCGGAAAACATATATATGGGAGGTATATTTAAGGCATATTCTATAGAAATTAAATTTTGGCAAAATTTTCTATAGAAATAAAATTTTGACAAAATTTTCTATACAAACAAAATGTTGACAATATTTTCTATAGAAATAAGATTTTGACAAATTTTTCTACAGAAATAAAATATTGACAAAATTTTATATAGAAATAAATTTTTCACTAAACTTTCTATAGAAATAAAATTTTTACAACATTTTCTATAGAAATAAAATTTGGACAAAATTTTCTATAGAAATAAAATTTTTACAAAATTTTCTAAAGAAATAAAATTTTTACAAAATTTTCTATAGAAATAAAATTTTGAAAAAAATTTCTATAGAAATAAAATTTTGACAAAATTTTCTATAGAAATAAATTTTTGGCAAAATTTTCTATAGAAATAAAATTTTTACGAAATTTTCTATAGAAATAAAATTTTGACAAAATTTTCTATAGAAATAAAATTTTGGTAGATCATTTTTGGGGAACGGCTATATATAACTATAGACCAATTTTGGAATGGTTGTTAGCGGCCATATACTAGTGCAATGTACCAAATTTCACCACGTACCAAATTTCAACCGGATCGGATGAATAGAGCTCCGGAGGTCAAATTTGGGGATCGTTTTAAATGGGGGTTATATATAATTAAGACCCGTATGGATCAATTTTTGCATGGTTGTTAGAGACCATGTACTAACACCACGCACCAAATTTCAACCAGATCGGCTGAATTTTGCTCTTCCAAGGAGCTCCGGCGGTCAAATCTGGGGATCGGTTTATATGGGTGCTACATATAATTTTGGACCGATGTGGACGAATTTTTACATGGTTGTTAGAGACCATATACTAACACCATGTACCATATTTCAGCCGGACCGGATGAAATTTGTTTCTCTGTGAGGCTCCGCAAGCCAAATCTGGGGATCGGTTTATATGGGGACCATAAGCGTAGGAAGGCCTCTGGGGAGGGGCCTTAGACCCCCCCCCCCCCCAGAAAAATTTTTGGGTTGTGGTAGCAGTTGCCGATGGCAATGTTTGAAGTCAGATATTTATGAAATAAAGCTGTGGTTGACCTTTCGATTGATTTAGTTTAGTCAATTTAATTAAAAAAAATAGTAATTGATATTAAAACTATTCTTTTATAAATTAATATCTTAATAATGCGAAAAAGCGTCGCCAAAAAAGTAGTGAAATGTTCTTTTTGGGTCTAGAAGTGGTGCAAAATTGGCGGAGAAGCAATGAATGTAATATGAGCTTGTCATAGGACAAATGTCCACCGTTTCAACAGCCGTTGCAATGAATTTGCATCACTTCTTAAGGTGAGATCCGAATTCAGTGTTTTGAATGTGAATTAGAAAATTTTGTGATATTTTCCCAAAAAATTATTTTTTTATTGTTTTTATGATTTTTAATGCATTCTGACGCTTGTTTGAAACGTTTTTCCTCGAATAATTTCCAAAATTATCGATTTTTCTCTAATGGATTTAGCAGTTTTATGGCAAAATTTGAATAATTTGTACCAATTTAGTTATTCTTACTCTTTTTTTAAATTATTTGAAAAAAAAAACAAAAAATTACACATTAAAATATGAAAAAAATGAAGTAAAAAAACTCCCTGTGTAGTTAAAATAATTGAGGGCATTTTTGGAAGTGCTTTTAAAGTTGTGCCTTTAGAACAACTAACAATTTTTTTGCTGGGAAAAGTGTGGAACTACTTTTAGTTGCTTTATTATAAATTAATTGTCGAGTTATTTTGATGTCTAATTCTTTATTCAATTTTATAAAATAAAACATTAATTGAACCTATTAGTTCAGTCTATAAATTTTTAGCTAGGGGGGCTATAGCCCACCCCCCCCCCCTAGGAAAATTGTCTACCTACGCTAGCATGGTTGTTAGAGACCATATACCAACATCATGTACCAAATTTCAGCCCGATCGGATGAAAGTTGCTTTTCTTTGAGGCTCCGCAAGCCAAATCTGGGCATCGGTTTATATGGGGTCTATGCTTTACGCACCGGTGTGGACCAATGTGGACTGATGTGGACCAATTTTTGCATGGTTGTTGGAGACCATATACCAACTCCATGTACCAAATTTCATGGATCGGATGATTGTCTTAGAGGCTCAGCAAGCCAAATCTGAGGGTCCGTTTATATGGAGGCTATACGTAAAAGTGGACTGATATGGCCCATTTTCAATACCATCCAACCTACATCAATAACAACTACTTGTGCCAAGTTTCAAGTCGATAGCTCGTTTCGTTCGGAAGTTAACGTGTTTTCAACAGACGGACGGACATGCTTATATCGACTCAGAATTTCACCACGACCCAGAATATATTTACTTTATGGGGTCTTAGACCAATATTTCGATATGTTACAAATGATAAAGTTAATACACCCCTATTGTGGAGGGTATAAAAATCAAACATTGCAAATTCTCCCTCCCATAAGGTTTCAGTTCCGACACTGAGAATTCAGGTCACAGTTCAAACTGTATTTCGAACGGCATTCCAAACACTGAGATATCGACCAGATGTTCAGAGTGCAACTCCGGCACTAAGATTTCGGTCTGGATTTCAAACACTCAGGATTCCATCTGCAGCTCTGGCACTAAGATTTCTGTCTGGTACGAGGTCTTTGGTCTGAATTTCCAACACTGATGTTTCGGACGACTATTTAAAATTGCGATTTTAGTCTGCAGTTCCATCTATGGATTACAGTCTGCAATTCCATGAATGAGACTTAGGTTTGCATTTCAAGCTGTACAATTAGTTGTCATTGACAACCATTGCAGTGAGCTCCATTTGAAATCCCAAATCAATCTTTTCTCGTTGAGTTCCAAATTAATACTAATTACTTTATTGAACAAAAACTTATATCTAGAATATTGAAAATCTTAACCTAATCTAGAACAAGGCAACAGGAATCTGTTATCATTCTTCTAGCTCTCTTATCACCTAACAAACGATCCCAAGTGAACATGCAGCACACATGCACCTCCACTAGAGTTGTAAGAGTTTCTTAGCATCGCTGGTTCATATTGATCTTTTCTCTTATCTCATGAATGGAAAGGGAAAGTAATAAAGTCAAGTGTAAACACTATGCTAGAGATTATTGATATCTAGAGATATTTAAGTACATAGGACGTATTTGTTCCATATGCATTTGTTGTGATTAGAACCCCTCATAGATCCCATGTTCAAAGCATATTTGTTTTGAACACAAGTATGAGGTTTCGATCGGATATTCAACTACACACAAAGAAAATTTCATTAAAAGTCAGCCAACGAAAAATTTTCATTGATATAACGAAACATTTTCATTAATACAATGAAAATATTCGTTAATGGTACGAAACGTTACGTTGATTGCCAGAAAATTCGTTATATTAACGATAAAATTCGTTGTATTAACGAATTTGTTTCATTGGCTGACTTTTAACGACACATTTCGTTAATATAACGAAATTTTTTCTATTAGTGTATAGAGCTTTCAGTGTTCATAGTTCACCCCTGAAGTTTGACCTGCAGTTATAACACTAAAGATTCAATCAGCACTTCAGGCTTCCATTTCAAACATTGATGTTTCTGCCTACCATAGAAACTTTGCAACTTAGGTCTGTAATTCTACCAATGTGGTTTTAGACCGTAGTTCCAACTTCAAGACTTCGCAGGTCGCAATTTTTAAGATTTTAGATCTCCAGTTTAGACACTAAGATTTTGATCTTCAGTTGAACCATGATAATGTAGTTCAGTAGTGGAAATTGCAAAGTAAATGCATCTCCAATAATTGCACGACCTTTATTACCACCACAGGGCTATTACTGGACACGCTACAATTCCTGCATACAAAGTTTCTACCCTTTTCAAGGTACGCTAAACTACTAGGCTTTCCAAAATCGGAGATATCACCAGGCAAGTCAAGCCTCGTCCCCAAGTTTACAAAAATCTTAATTTCCTTTTATCAAGCGATCCATAATGTGAAAACCTAATCGTCCTAATTGCTTTAGTTTTTAGAAAAATTTTATGTATATACGGTATTATATTCGACTCGTCCAAAATTTCTGTTTTTATAAATTTCTTCATGTTTAATTTCCTACTCTATGAGTTTCCCTTCACTGATCATATTTACTCTACTCTCGGCAAAAAATATTGCGTTCCTTAGATTGCATTCTTTTCATCTTTTCCTTGTTGAACTTTAGAGACGACAGACAGATTTATGCATCTGCTAAGATTTCATCATCATCTTCGCTCAGATTTCTTCCTTTGCAATTTGTTTTGTGTGTGTGTTTTTTTTCTGGTGAAGCATCTTTTTCATGCATTTTACATCACTGTCATATTTACCCGTTGTTGTCTGCTTTGTCACTAATGGCATGACATGGCATGGGATAGGATTTCTTCCTTTCGCTCAGTTCCATTGTTCCGTGCAACAACAATATTAACCAAGCACAAAAAAAACACAACCAAACCTAGAGCAACCGAGCTCTAAGTTAAAAAAGGGACATACTTACACTACTCCAGAATGTAGAAAAAAAACTACGAAAAAAGAAGTCCATGAATATGAAATTCGCTGAAGAGAAGAAAAAACTGATTTTTTTGAATAGACAAGAGGATGATGTCAAAAAAAGTACCACATAATGATTACAAGTCGTTAAAAGGGTTTGCCCTCAAAGCCGACACAAACACACAATCGCTCTTTCTTTCTGTTTGTCTCTCACTCTCACTCCTCTCTCATTCTCTATTCACTCTGAAGCAAATTTTAAACCATCCGACCAAGTGTCTTGTGTTTACTTAACAATGTTTGCCTTGACTTGCCTTGACTTGCCTTGAGATGTCGTTGTGTGTGAGTGAGTAGTGATAGTGAGTAGGGAAGAAAGACAAATCAAAGTTTAGCATTTATGAACAGTGAATTGAAAAAAAATTAAATTTGGCCAAATCTCATACACCGGCCATTATGATTTTGAGGTTCTTGGTTCAGCTGTAAAAAATCTTAGAAAAAAACATATTAAAAATTTAAATAAAACCAGTGTATTGTTGTTTATAAATATTAAAAAAAAAAAATATTATTTTTTGTATTTAATCACAGAAATGTATATACAGTATTTAATTTAGATCTTTTAAATCAACGAAATTGTAGTAGCAAACATTCACGTCAATTTAAAAGTTAATCCAAATAAAAAATTAATTGTTATAACTAATTTTTGTGATTGAGTTTTGTTTTAATTAAAATTAATTAATTTTTTTCTTAAATCTATTAAAATTTTAACTGAAATAATTTCGACATTTTTTCTGTCTAAGAAATCCATAAAATTATCCAATAAAATATCCATTAACTGGCCAAACACTAATGTGGCATTATTGCTCTGAAAATCACGTTGGTTCATTTTAGTGTTTTTACAATATTTTTTAACTCTTTAAAGTGATCGACAGTTAGTCTCACATAAATTTATATTTTATTAACGTTTACTTAAAACTAGCCCTGTTCACACTCATTACATACATTTTATATATGAGGGTGGGAAAATAAGTACATCGGCTTGTTTTCTGTAAAGTGGCGATTTTTTTATAGCCCTTATATAATTTAGCAAAAGTGGCTTTTCTCGAAGCCTGTGTAAGTCCGTGTGGATCTGAATACCCGGTTATTCAATTAATATTTGTGACTTGGGAGTAAATTTCTTAGGTTCGGAAAGAAAAGGAAGCCGCACCCAAATCAAGCGAATACGGTAAATGATGCAGTATTTTTTAGCCCAATTTGACTGAGGCAAGACGATATTTATGGGGCCACATTTTTTCATGGACCTGTGGATCCCGGTTGCCACTCATACCAAAAATAATCTACCAAAATTTGAATAAAATTTTATAAAATCTTCCACATTAAAAAAAATCGTACTTTGATTAAATTTTTGTGGTTAGGTTAAAGATAGGTTAAAGATACAGCCCGATTTATTTTCAGGCCCACTTAGACTATTCAGTCCATTGTGATAAATTGTTGTGGTTAGTACGAAAAAAAATTTTTTTTTCAAAAGATAATAGCTTTTCTCAAAACCTGCAAACTAGGTCTGTGTGGATCTGATTACCCGGTTATTCAATTAATATTTGTGACTTGAGAGTGAATTTTTTAGGTTCGGAAAGAAAAGGAAGCCGGAACCAAATCAAGAGAATACGGTAAATGATGCAGTATTTTTTAGCCCAATTTGACAGAGGCAAGACGGTATTGGTGCCACATTTTTTCATCGACCTGTGAGTCCCGGTTGCCGCTCATACCAAAAATAATCTACCAAAATTTTAATAAAATTTTATAAAATCTTCCAAATTAAAAAAAAAAAATCTTATTTTGATTAAATTTTTGTGGTTAGGTTAAAGATGAAGCCCGATTTATTTTCAGGCTCACTTAGACTATTCAGTCTATTGTGATAAATTTTTGTGGTTAGTTTAAAAAAATATTTTTTTTCTTCAAAAGATATGTTTTATTTTTTTACTTTTGTTGTGCATAATAGTTCTTTTAAAATTATCGAAAATAGCTTTTCTCAAAACCTGCAAAGTAGGTCTGTGTGGATCTGATGACACGGTTATTCAATTAATATTTGTCACTTGAGAGTGAATTTTTTAGATTCGGAAAGAAAAGGAAGCCGGAACCAAATCAAGAGAATACGGTGGATGATGGAGTAATTTTTAGCCCGATTTGACCGAGGCAAGACGGTATTGGGGCCACATTTTTTCATCGACCTGTGAATCCCGGTTGCCGCTCATACCAAAAATAATCTACCAAAATTGTAATAAAATTTTATAAAATCTTCCAAATTAAAAAATCTTATTTTGATTAAATTTTTGTGGTTAGGTTAAAGTGGCAGCCCGATTTATTTTCAGACTCATTTAGATTATTCAGTCCATTGTGATAAATTTTTGTGGTTAATATGAAAAACATATTTTTTTTTCTTCGAAAGATATTTTTTATTTTAGAACTTTTTTCAGTATTTGCAATATTATAAAGTACGGTCTCTCCAATAAAAGAAAAATTTTTGGGTGTATAAATATCCTTTAAATGTATATGTGTCGAATTTTAAAGGTTTTCGAGATTTTAACTTGCACCAACAAGGGAAGTTACTACTTCTAGGAAGAACTTACTCACAATGAATTTTGCTAGTATGACCTAACACCAAAATTAAAATTTTTAATTTTTACATTTTTTTAAATTTTTGACAAAATTTTATTTCGTGTTTGTTATTGATATTATTGACCTTTTTATTTTAATTTTTATGATTTTTTATCTCATAATCTCGGCAATAGGTCTATAAATTAAACTTGAAATTGTTGGTTTCTTGTTTTTTTATTTTCCGATATTTCGGTTTCCGATATTCCGTTCGGCCTTGAAAACGGTTCTGACGAAGTCAACCGAAATATCGGAAAATAAAAAAACAAGAAACCAACAATTTCAAGTTTAATTTATAGACCCATAGCCGAGAATATGAGATAAAAAATCATAAAAATTGTATTTCCATAGAAAATTTTTTCAAGATTTTTTTTCTATTGAAATTTTCTGAAAATTTTATTTCCATAGAAAATTTTTTCAAAATATTAATTCTTTAGACATTTTCAATAGAAAATTATGTCGTAATTTTAATTCTACAGAAAATTTTGTCAAATGTGGGTATTTCACAAAATTTTCAATTGAAATAAAATTTTGACAAAATTTTCTACAGAAATATAAATTTTACAAAATTTTCTATAAATATAAAATTTTGACAAAATTTTCTATATAAATAAAATTTTGACAAAATTTTCTATGGAAATAAAATTCTGACAAAATTTTTATATAAATAAAATTTTGACAAAATTTTCTATGGAAATAAAATTCTGACAAAGTTTTTATAGAAATAAATTTTTGACAAAATTTTTATAGAAATAAAATAATAAATAAAATTTTGACAAAATTTTCTATAAAAATAAAATTTTCTATAGAAATAATATTTTGCCAAATTGTCAAAAAAATGTAATTACTGGAGATGCATTTACTTTGTAAGTTCCAGTACCGTTGAACTGCATACCGTGGTTGAATCTTAGTGTTTGAACTGGAGGTCCACAATCTCAATGTTTGAACTGCGACCTAATGTCTCAATGTCGTAACTGCGAACTAAAACCGCATTGGTAGCATTGCAGACAGAAGCCGCAAAGATTCAATGATAGGCAAAAAAATTTTAAAATTTCATTTCTTTCGGACTACTTGCTTTTTCGTTTATAGGTACAAATACGGCGGATACAAATCGTCTTAAAAAATGTGGGGGAAAGGGTGTACCCTTTCCTGCAAATTTGTTTAAATAATGTTCTGTATTCAAGTAGTTGGACAATCTTCTATATTTCTTGTGAATTTTAAGTGTGGTTTGTCAATTATATCGGAGATGTTTAAATTTTGCTCTATTGTTTTAAATGGACGTCACTTTCATCGATACAATATCGACAAACAATATCGACAAACACCCTAACCTTCCCTGAAAATTCTTGAAACTTTCCTTCAAGTGTGGGGCAAGGAAGGTTGCCTCTTCTTTCATAACCTTCCTCCATTGCCTTTGTAAATTTCAAGAAAACTTAAGAATTTTTGTTTTTTTTTTTTGCAGTTTTAGAGGAGGACCTCCTCCCCGACCAAATATAAAGGGTGATTCTTTTGAGGTTAGGATTTTCATGCATTAGTATTTGACAGATCACGTGGGATTTCAGACATGGTGTCAAAGAGAAAGATGCTCAGTATGCTTTGACATTTCATCATGAATAGACTTACTAACGAGCCACAACGTCGAATTTTCAGTGAATGGGCCCTAGAAAAGTTGGCAGAAAATCCGCTTTTTTATCGACAAATTTTGTTCAGCGATGAGGCTCATTTCTGGTTGAATGGCTACGTAAATAAGCAAAATTGCCGCATTTGGAGTGAAGAGCAACCAGAAGCCGTTCAAGAACTGCCCATGCATCCCGAAAAATGCACTGTTTGGTGTGGTTTGTACGCTGGTGGAATCATTGGACCGTATTTTTTCAAAGATGCTGTTGGACGCAACGTTACGGTGAATGGCGATCGCTATCGTTCGATGCTAACAAACTTTTTGTTGCCAAAAATGGAAGAACTGAACTTGGTTGACATGTGGTTTCAACAAGATGGCGCTACATGCCACACAGCTCGCGATTCTATGGCCATTTTGAGGGAAAACTTCGGAGAACAATTCATCTCAAGAAATGGACCGGTAAGTTGGCCACCAAGATCATGCGATTTGACGCCTTTAGACTATTTTTTGTGGGGCTACGTCAAGTCTAAAGTCTACAGAAATAAGCCAGCAACTATTCCAGCTTTGGAAGACAACATTTCCGAAGAAATTCGGGCTATTCCGGCCGAAATGCTCGAAAAAGTTGCCCAAAATTGGACTTTCCGAATGGACCACCTAAGACGCAGCCGCGGTCAACATTTAAATGAAATTATCTTCAAAAAGTAAATGTCATGGACCAATCTAACGTTTCAAATAAAGAACCGATGAGATTTTGCAAATTTTATGCGTTTTTTTTAAAAAAAAAAGTTATCAAGCTCTTAACAAATCACCCTTTATAAAGTGCACATGCTAGATCGATATCCAAGAGATTGTGATCAACCAATTACCGTACCATTCAGTGACAACATAACGCTTCTGGACCACCTTATAAGAATAGTGAATGATGAAGGCTTCCACTGGCAAAAAGTTTTAAGATGGCAGACAATTGTAAAGCGATAAAATTGATGTTGACGTGCCACCAAAAATTATTTTCTATTTGAACGCCTCCTTCGTCAGCCGAAATCGTCCATTGAGCCTCCAAAGGTGACTTCGTAGTGCAGACAATTTCAAACCCATGTACCTACACCAATAACAATGCGCACTTTTATTCCTTACTAGCGTAACCCGGCCCGCTTCGCTGCGCCTTCCGAAGCGTATTTGTTGGAACATTTTGCGTTAACTTAGTCAACCATATCCTTCGTGCTGAAAACAGATTCGAAAAGATTTGAATTCTTTCAAACAAATCGGACTACTTGCTTTTTCGTTTATAGGTACAAATACGGCGGATATGCATATGTAAACCGGTTCGTCTTAAAAAATGTTGGGGAGAGGGTGTCCCTTTCCTCCAATTCTTTTAAATAATGTTCTGTGTTCAAGTAGTTGGACAATCTTTGATATTTCTTGTGAATTTTAAGTGTGGTTTGCCAAGGAAAGGTATCCTTCTCCTCAATATATATATATATATATCAAATTAAGCACTATATTATAATAACATACAAAGAATTACTGTTTCCCATCCAATAAATCGGAAAAAGCAAAAGTAGTAAAAAATTTTACCACATTAACATTTGCTAAAATGTTGGAAAATGATGCACCCTCTACGTTGGCTGCAAATTTCGTGTAAATTTAAGTTCTTTACTAAAAAGAAGTCTGACAGAAGCCTGTGCAAAAATCATAAAATTTTGTACCGAGTTCCCATTTACGGACAACCCTCTACTTTCAATTTAAGAAAAAAAAAACACGGACAAAAGGGACAAAAGGGACCCTCTCCCCACCTTCGCTCCACTCCGACCAGATATCGGACTATCACGTACCCTATATTAATTTCACAACTACTCAATGGTCCCTATAAATTCTATTGAAGTAAATCGACGAAACTTATTTCAATTTTCCCCTTCCCCAACCAGATATCGAAAAATCATATACTAATTTCAAAATCATGTATAAATTTAATCACCTCCTCCCACGTTCCCTGTAAATTCCAAGTAGATCGGAGATGTTTAAATTTTGCTCTATTGTTTTAAAGGGACGTCACTTTCCCCGATACAATATCGACAAACACCGTTGTGAATTGCACCCCTAACCTTCCCTGAAAATTCTTGAAATTTTCCTTCAAGTGTGGGGCAAGGAAGGTTGCCTCTTCGTTCATAACCTTCTCCAACTGCCTTTGTAAATTTCAAGAAAACTTAAGAATTTTTGTTTTTTTTTGCAGTTTTAGCGGAGGACCTCCTCCCCGACCAAATATCGAAAAGTGATGTAGCGTATCTTTTGTAAACGTCCCAGAAAATGTCAAGCAAATTATAGGCCTAAAGGGTCGGCCTCTCTTCCGTCCAAATATCACACAATCAGGTATCAACTATTAATATCGTAACCTCTCCTCAGTCCTCTGTAAATTTCAAGTAACTCGGTAAAGTTTAATTGTGTCTCTGTATGTACTTAAAAGAAGCGGATGTTTCCCTACGCCCTTTTATTTTTATTAAAAAATCAGGAACCTGATATAAATTTCATAACCTGACCCGTTTTTTCCGTAAAATTTCAGTCGGGGTAGTTTAGTTTTGTTTTCACTGTACTTTAAAAAAAGTCGGGCAAAGGGGTGGTCCCCCTCCCCGACCAAATATCGAAAAATAATGTAGCGGATTTTTGTCTAGATACCAACCCCAACATTCAATGAAAATTTCAAGCAAATCGCATAATTTTGTTCCAAGTTTCAAAAAGTAGGGCAAGGGGGAGGTCCCCCTCCCCGTCCACATATGAAATGATCAGGTACCCCATATTAATTCCATAACCTCACCGCATGTTCTCTGTAAATCTCAGATAATTTAGAGAATTTTAGTTTTTTCACTGTACTTTAAAAAAGTCGAACAAAGGGGAGGTCCCCCTCCGCCACCAAATATCGAAATATAAAGTAGCTGATTTTTGTCTAGATACCAACCCCAACCTTCAATGAAAATTTCAAGCAAATCGGTCAACTTTGGTCCAATTTTCAAAAAGTCCGACAAAGGGGAGGTCCCCCTCCGCGACCAGGTGTCAAAAAATGAGGTACCCTATTTTCACCACATGAACGCCCCCTACGATCTCTGAAAGTTTCAAATAAATCGGTTCAGCCGTTTCGGAGCCAACTCGGAACATACAAACAAACAAATAAACAAACATAGATTGAATTTTATATATATAGATTTTCACAATACTTTATATCTATAGAAAATTTTCACAAAATTTTATATCTATTGAAAATTTTGTCAAAATTTTATTTCTATTGAAAATTTTGTCAAAATTTTATTTCTATAGAAAATTTTGTCAAAATTTTATTTCTATAGAAAATTTTGTCACAATTTTTTTTTTGTTGTTTTTAATTTCAGCTTAAAACCATGCATTGACTAAACTATAAGTGTAGCTTAACCAACTGAGGAAAGGAATTTTTGTTAAATTAATTTGGGCAAAGCCCTATGGACTGCATGATGGTTGGATGGACGCACGTTTCGGAATTACCACATTCCTCATCAGCATCCTCTACTTGCAGCAAAACTATCAACCAATTATCAGAATAAATTCAGGCAGGTCACTAAACCCAAAGTGAACCACACTTGAACCTTCCACAAACAGGTTTACGGTAGCCGGCTTATGCCGAAATAAATTCGTACAAACATATCTCTTTTCCTTTGCCACTGTCAAATCATCGATTTGAGTGCAGTTGGCTGGCACGCTCAAAATAAACCCAGCCATTTTTATGTCTATAGAAAATTTAGTAAAAATTTTATTTCTATAGAAAATTTTGTGAAAATTTTATTTCTATAGAAAATTTTATTTCAATAGAATATTTTGCTCAAATTTTATTTGTATAGAAAATTTTGTCTAAATTTTATTTCTATAGAAAATTTTGTCCAAATCTTATTTACATAGAAAATATTGTCCAAATTTTATTTCTATAGAAAATTTTTTTAAAATTTTATTTCAATAGAAAATTTTTGGAAAATTTTATTTCTATAGAAAATTTTGTCAAAATTTTATTTCTATATAAAATTTTGGGAAAATTTTATTTGTATAGAAAATTTTGTGAAAACTTTATTTTTATAGAAAATTTTGCCCAAATGTTATTTCTATAGAAAAGTTTGTCTAAATTTTATTTTTATAGAACATTTTGTCCAAATTTTATTTCTATAGAAAATTTTGTGTAAATTAAATTACAATACATTTTTTTTCCAAATTTTATTTCAATAGAAAATTTTGCCCAAATTTTATTTCTATTGAAAATTTTGTCAAAATTTTACTTCTATAGAAAATTTTGTGAAATTTTTTTTTCTATAGAAAATTTTGTCTAAATTTTATTTTTATAGAAAATTTTGTCAAAATTTTATTGCTATAGAAAATTTTGAGTAAATTAAATTTCTATAAATTATTTTTCCAAATTTTATTTCAATAGAAAATTTTGTGAAAATTTTATTTGTATAGAAAATTTTGTCAAAATTTTATTACCATAAAAACTTTTATCAACGTTTTATTGTTATAGAAAATTTTGTCCAAATTTTATATCTATAGAAAATTTTGTCCAAATTTTATTTCTATGAAAAATGTGTCAAAATTTTGTATTATGGGATATTTCGTTCGGCTTGAGGTTATGAACTAATGCAAAATGCTGATGTAATTGATGAAGATGATCACGAAATATCCGAGAATAGCTATATTTTTTAATTGCAATTCATGCTTGATAATATTATTTCCGCGATTGAAGGAATTTCAATAAATAATTAATTGTATAAATTATTTTGTGAATGAATACGAGAAATATTTTTTTCCATTCCATAAACCAACTCTTGCAGGGCCTTTTGCACTTATTTTGCCCTCACGAAGGCCCATTGCTTTAACTCTAGCATGATATCCTACTTTCGATCTCTAAGCTCGATTTTAGGTCGATTTTATGATATAACTCTTGCCTCCCCCAAGATTTATAGGTACAATCAGAGATGTTCAGAGAATAATGGGTTAATGTGGAGCCAAGGAATTCGCTTCCCATCAATAGTCTTAGAATATTACCCTGAGCACCAGAAACGATATAAAACGTATTATCCTCAGCGGAAGAATTAAGAAATAAATATGTATACGAAATAAACATAAAATATTGAGCAGGACTATTTGGAAGATATTTTTAAATTCATTAAATTTCTCTAGAATCTCTTTGCATAAAAATACGAACTGAATCTCTGCCAATCTCTAAATTTCCCAACCATTATCTTACATAGACCCACTGTACATCTGGCGAACGATAAAAATAAACTATAAAAATTCTTTGATTCCCCCCAAAAAAAGTCCTACCCCTTAAAGAGTCAGTTTACTTTGAAGATTAGTCAAAAAAGAAAAGATGAAGCAAGCCAATAAAAAAATTGGGAGGAGATGAAAAGTTAATAGAGGTTAAAAACTAAACTAATTGTATGTTTGGATAAAAAATTGTGATTTAATCTAAATTCTTCTTTTTTTTTTGCTCTCTCTCTCCCTTCTCCAGCCTTCTTCTATTAGATATCTTTATTTTAGTTGTACCACCCACAAGTTTTGCGAATTAAAAGGATATCATCGTATATTACATTTCAAGTATGCATAAGAAGCAATGATAGGGGGCGATATTAAGGACGTTGAATTTTAATTGGCCAAATATTAAAAGTGTATAACTTGAACTTGGAAATTTGAGTAGAAACATTTGTAAATGACTGGATATTTGTTCGTACATTCAGTGAAAGTCGAGTCACATACACTGCAAAAAAATATTTACCCAATATGAAGGATTAAACAACCTAAATTTAGGGACATTAAGGACAAACTTCATAAAAATAAAGAAATTTTTATTTAAAAAGTTCATAAAATATACTTTAAAAATTTCTGAGCCCCTCCATTAAAGGGGTCATAAACTTTAATAACAAATATGTGTATATAGACGGACAGACGGCATCGCTTAATCGAACCTATTTGCCTATAAATTCAGTCTTGGAATAAAATGACCATCACGAAAATTGGATTTTTCAAAGGACTAAGTGTGTCCTTAAAGACAGCACGTTTGAAATTACATAACTTCAAAATATTTGAGTAATTATAGAAAAAAAAGTTTTAATGAAATATTATTAAATTCAATTTTAAAAGTAATTTTCATGTCTTCGCTATATCGGACTCCATTGTACTAACGTTAATATCCGAACAATTTTCATACCCTATGCCACACTGTGGAACAGTGTATTATAAGTTAGTGAATATGTTTGCATCACTCAGAAGAAGAAGATAGATAGACACATCGTGTTTTGGGCAATAATGCTCGAAGCCGGCCCCTGAGTCGATCTAGCCATGTCCGTCTGCCTGTGTACTCATTAGCAATCAAAGTCTAAATCGCAGGTTTAGATCAATTGATTTCAGTATATGTTATATATTGTGCCAGAAGTTTAGGTATAGTGGCAGCCCGATATTTCAGGCTCACTTAGACCATTCAGTCCATTGTGATACCACAGTGGTAACTTCTCTCTTGTCACTGAGTGCTGAGCGATTCTATGTTAAGCTCAATGACAAGGGATCTCTGTTTTATAGCCGAGTCCGAACGGCGTTTTCCATTGCAGTGAAACAACTTAGAGAAGCTTTGAAACACTCAGAAATGTCACCAGCATTACGGAGGTGGGATAATCCACCAATGAAAAACTTTTTGGTATTTGGTGGAAACTGGGTTTGAACCCACGGCGTTGTGTATGCAAGGCGGGCATGCTAACCAAACCCACCAAACCAGAATAAAACCCTATTGAATTTGGAAGAAATCGGTTCAGATTTAGATATAGCTCTCATATATATGTATATTTCGCCCGATATGCACTTATACGGTCCCAAAAGCCAGAGATTTACCCTGATTTGCTGTAAATTTTGCACAAAGAGTAAAATTGATAATATTGTGAAGTGTGCCAAATTTGGTTGAAATTGGTCCAGATTTAGTTATAAGCATTCATTCTTTTCATATCGATTTTGGTTGAAATCGGTTCAAATTTATATTTAAAGACTCATATGACAACCGAAGGTAAACATTTAATTCCGATTTACTTAATTTTTTTTTTCTCAGAGGATAGTCTTATCATTCTAGCTATGCATGCCAAATTTGGTCCAAATCTATTCAGATTTAGATATAGTTCCCATATACATCTTTCGCCCGAATAACACTCATATGACCACAAACGCCAAAATTGTACTCCGATTGACGAGAAATTTTGCACAGGGAGTAGAATTAAAATTCCTACTATTTATGCCAATTCTGGTTGAAATCGGTTCAGATTTAGTTATAGCTGCCATATAAAGATTTTGCCCGATTTAGACTCATATGACCACGAAGGCCAAACTTTCATTCCGAAAATTTTCAACTTTTGCCCAGAGAGAGCAATTAAGATGTTAGCAAAGTGTGCCAACTTTGATGAAAATCGGCTCAGATATGTACTTTAAAAGCACTTCCAAAAATTTCCTCCCAAAGATGTTCTTTATTTTAACTACACATGAAGTTCTTTTAATTCAAATTTTTATAACTCTTTTTTTCATATGGTGTCTTTGGCAAAAATGCTCAGGGTGGGCTCCTGAGTCGATATAGCCATGTCCGTCTGTCTGTGAACACATTTTTGTGATCAAAGTCTAGGTCGCAGCTTAAGTCCAATCGCCTTCAAATTTGGCACAAATTCCTGCTTTGGGTCAGAATAGAACCCTATTGATTTTGGAAGAAATCGGTTCAGATTTAGATATAGCTCCCATATATATCTTTCGCCCGATATGGACTTATATGGACCCAGAAGCCAGAGTTTTACCCTAATTTGCTTGAAATTTTGCACCAGGAGGACAATAAGTACTATAGTCAGGTGTGCCAAATTTGATTGAAGTCGGTTCTGATTGAGATATAACTCTCATATATATATATTTTTGGCCCGATATAGACTTCTATAGCCCTAGAAGCCAGAGTTTTGGCCCAATTTGGTTGAAATTTTGCACTAGCGGTACAATTAGTAGTGTAATCAAGTGTGCTAAATTTTATTGAAATCGGTTCAGATTTCGATATAGCTCCCATACATATCTTTCGCCCGATTTTCCGTCATACGACCACAGAGGTCAAAGTTGTAGTCCGATTTACGTGAAGCTTTGCACAGTGAGTAGAATTAAAATACCAAGTATGCTTGTCAAATTTGGTTGAAATCGGTTCAGATTTCTATATAGCTTCCATATATATGTTTTTCCGATTTGGGCAAAAATGGTCAAAATACCCACATTTTGCTTATAAAATCGCCACTGCTAAGTCGAAAACTTGCAAAAGTGACTCAAATTTTCATTTATTTCTAATACAAATCTATCGACCGATAAATCATAAATATACTTATGCGAAGTTGCCTCAAAATTGGTACAGATTAAAATGTTTCCCATATTTTTTTTTTTTACTAACATAGTGTACCATCCCAGGGCATTAGCCGACTTAAATTTTAAGTCTATAGATTATAAATTTTGTTCAGATGGAGTCAGATTTAAATGTATGTATTTGGGACAAAAACCTTTTATATATAGCACCCAACACATTTGACGGATTTGATATAGTATCGAAAATGTGGATTTACAAAGTGGTGCAGGGTATAATAAAGGGTGGTTAAATTGTAAGGGCCGATGTTGAATGTGAACCACACCTAAGCGCCAAGTTTTTTTCCGAATTTTATTTGACATTTCTCTATTTCAGACTTACTCAATTTGAACCATTGGGAGATACACAATCCAACAACATATTAAATGGTTCCAAGAAATGGCAACAGTGGATGATCAATTTCCGAAGAAAATCATCTTCAGTGATGAGGCACATTTTCACCTCAGTGGATTCGTCAATAAACTGAATTGCCGCATTTGGGCGAATGAGAATCCAAGAGTGATTGTCGAAAAACCAATGGACCCACAAAGAGTGACTATTTGGTGCGGTTTATGGGCTGGCGGCATCATCGGGCCGTATTTTTTCCACAATGAGGCCGGTCAGGCAGTTACTGTGAATGGTGTTCGCTATCGTGAGATGATAACGAACTTTTTATGGCCCGAATTGGAAGATATGGATGTGGACGATATATGGTTTCAGCAGGACGGTACCACTTGCCACACAGCTAACGAAACAATGGCTCTTTTGCGCAACAAATTCAATGGTCGTGTTATCTCCCGTAATGGCGATGTCAATTGGCCGCCAAGATCATGTGAATTTGACACCGTTGGACTTTTTTTCTTTGGGGTTATTTGAAAGAAAAGGTGTACGTCGATAAGCCAGCAACCATTCAAGAGCTAAAGGATGAGATAATTCGGCACATTAACGGCATAGACCCTCCATTATGCCTCAGCGTCATCGAAAATTTGGACCATCGGATGAAGGTGTGCCACCGAGGTCGCGGCGCCCATTTGGCCGATATTTTGTTCCGCACATAATTGAATAATACCAATATATCATAATAAAATAAAATTACAATAATTTCCTAAATAGTTTGTGTTTTATTCAAAATCAACATCGGCCCTTGAAATTTTAACCACCCTTTATAGTCGGCTCCGCCCGACTTTAGACTTTCCTTACTTGTTAATTAGTAATTTTAACTTTATTGTCTCAAATAAGTTAAAAACAAATTACGAATCCATAAAATGGTACAAATTATTAAAATTTTGTCGACAAAAAATGCTAAATCCAGTCTATAAAATTTGCGAATTGTTGAACATATTTAAGGTGAAACGTTTCAGACAAGCAAGCAAAAAAAATCTATTCGGCGAAATATTACAACATTTTTTAATTCACATCCAGAACACCGAATTCGAATCACACTTTAAGAAGTAATGCAAATTCAGAGCAACGGCTATTGAAATGGTGGACATCCGTCCTATGACAAGCCCATGTTACATTCATAGCTTCTGCGCCAAGTTTGCACCATTTCCGGATCCAAAAAGAACATTTTCACTACTTTTTTGGAGAAGCTTTTTTACTGGGAATCTAATGCATTCGGTGAAAGGGTGCGTATGAATTATTTTTCATTTAATGCACAACACTCATACGCACAGTAGTCCAATCGTTAAAATATTCTTACTCTTAAAGGTTGGTACTAAGTTTGATTTAAAAATAAATATTTAAGAATAGAATAAAATTATACTGTAAAATGAATTATTAAGGAAAAGTAACAGTGAAACAAGTATATACAGCAGTAAGTTCGGCCGGGCCGAATCTCAAATACCCACCACCATGAATCAAATATAATAGTTTACTTTGAAAACTCTTCGTCGTAGCGGGTTACTTGATAATATATAGAATTTTAGGGGGTTTGATGACAAATCTTCTCCCAAGCAAATCAGTTGAACCTATACACTTTCCGAAGAAAAAATTAAAAGATTCTACTTATGAAGTCTAGATCAGATTTTTGATATATGAGAACCAATTTTGTTTGAGTTTTTGAGAGAAATCATAAACATATCGTGTATATGATGAAATAACGCCTTGATTTGAAATCTTAAATCTGTAGATTTTTTCCGCCATTATTTAAATGAATACGAGGAGTAAAATCTGGAAATTTTACTTTCAGTTTCAAGCAATTTTCATGATCAGTGCGCCTGCTATACCCTGAAAGAAGTGTTTCCTTTTCTCAGGACCGAAATTTTAGACAAGCAAAGTTTTCTTTTGACACAAATTTTAGAGACTATCGTTGAATCGCTTATCAAAAATTCAGATTAGTTTGCTCTAAACGAAAATACTTCATACGAAAGGGGAGTTTCGTTTGTTGAAAATTTCATTCCGGAGGAAAATATTTTTTCTTTGGGTGTACCCTCAAGAAGTTAAATTGGTCTATATCGATGCCTTACCAAATGGACCGGTAAAAATAAATACGATACAGATTTTTGAGGGTCCAAAATACCAGTATATTTATATTTTTGTGCAAATCGGATAAAAACTACGGTTTCTAGAAGCCCAAGGTGTTAAATCTGGAGATCGGTCTATGTGGAGGCTATGCTAAAAGATGGGTCGACACACACCATATTCGGCTGACCTATTTCTGGTCAGCCGGATTCTAGAAGTCCTAGAAATAAATTCGGGAGTTAAAACTACGAATTCTAGAAGCCCAAGAAGTAAAATCGGGGGATCAGTCTATATAGGGGCTATACCAAAACATGGACCTATAAGGACCATTTTCGACGCACCTCTTTATGGTCCTAAGATACCTCTAGATTACTAATTTCCGGCAAATTGGATAAAAACTACGGATTCCAGAAGCCCAATAAATAAATTTGGGGGATCGGTCTATATAGCGGCTATACCAAAACATGGACCGATAGGCACCATTTGCGACACACCTATTTTTGATCTTAAAATACCTCTAGATTTCCAATTTCAGGCAAATCGGATAGTAAAAACAGTTTATAGAAGCCCAAGAATAAAAATCGGGAGATCGGTATATATGACGGCTATACCAAAACATGGACCGACACGGACCATTTTCGACACAGCTTTTTATGGTCTTAAAATACCTCTAGACTTTCAATTTCAGGTAAATCGGATAGTAAACACAGTTTCTAGACGCCCAAGAGGCTAAATCGGGAGATCGGTCTATATGGGGGCTATACCAAAACATGAACCGATATACCCCATTTTCGACACACCTCTTTATGGTCTTAAAATACCTCTAGATTTTCAATTTCAGGCAAATCGGATAGAAATTACAGATTCTAGACGCCCACGAAGCAAAATCGGGAGATCGGTCTATATGGGGGCTATACCAAAACATGAACCGATATACCCCATTTTCGACACAACTCTTTATGGTCTTGAAATAACTCTAGATTTTCAATTTCAGGTAAATCGGATAGTAAATACAGTTTCTAGACGCCCAAGAGGCTAAATCGGGAGATCGGTCTATATGGGGGCTATACCAAACCATGGACCGATATACCCCATTTTCGACACACCTCTTTATGGTCTTGAAATACCTCTAGATTTTCAATTTCAGGCAAATCGGATAGAAATTACAGTTTCTAGAAGGCCAAGAAATAAAATCGGGAGATCAGCCTATATGGGGGCTATACCAAACCATGGACCGATATACCCCATTTTCGACACACCTCTTTATTGTCTTAAAATACCTCTAGATTTTCAATTTCAGGTAAATCGGATAGTAAATACAGTTTCTAGACGCCCACGAAGCAAAATCGGGAGATCGGTCTATATGGGGGCTATACCAAAACATGGACCGATGTACCCCATTTTCGACACACCTCTTTATGGTCTTGAAATACCTCTAGATTTTCAATTTCAGGCAAATCAGATATAAATTACAGTTTCTAGAAGGCCAAGAAATAAAATCGGGAGATCAGCCTATATGGGGGCTATACCAAACCATGGACCGATATACCCCATTTTCGACACACCTCTTTATTGTCTTAAAATACCTCTAGATTTTCAATTTCAGGTAAATCGGATAGTAAATACAGTTTCTAGACGCCCACGAAGCAAAATCGGGAGATCGGTCTATATGGGGGCTATACCAAAACATGGACCGATATACCCCATTTTCGACACACCTCTTTATGGTCTTGAAATACCTCTAGATTTTCAATTTCAGGCAAATCAGATATAAAATACAGTTTCTAGACGCCCAAGAAGCAAAATCGGGAGATCGGTCTATATGGGGGCTATACCAAAACATGAGCCGATATACCCCATTTTCGAACTTGACCTGCCTGCAAACAAACAACGAATCTGTACCAAATTTCAGGACGATAGCGCCATTATTGAAGGTTGTAGCGTGATTACAACAGACAGACGGACGGACATTCTTATATCGTCTTAGAATTTCTCCCTGATCAAGAATATATATAATTTATATAGTCGGAAATCGATATTCACCATTCTATGGTGGTGGGTATAAAAATGACTATTTTAGCGCGATAATGCCAACTTAATATCAACCTTTACTGCGAAATTCCTTAATGAAAGCAGTGAAATACCGTCGTTACGAATTTTCAACTTAAGTGAAGATATATGTGTATAGTATCCCAGCAAAAATTGGGTAAGCATTAGTTATTCTTTCAGTAATACCGGTAATCAAAAATTTACTACTTGCAGTATTACCTGGGATTTAAAAATAATAACTTACGTGTGTAGGCAAAAAGTGCACGCAGAGAAGAAACATGATTGTCACAATCATATTCGAAGAGCAAAATAATATGATAGGAGCTATTTTTGCGGCGACCATGTAATATTTTAACCTGCTACCATGTTGGCTCAGTGAACATGGTTCTAAGAAAAATATAATTGTCCTCATCTAAAATGTTATTATATTGATAAAAAGAATTTTGTTTGAATGAAAAGACAATGGTCACGATTTAAAATGTTATGGTATTCATTAAAAATGTTTTTCTCCTAGTTAAAAGAACATGGTCACAACCTAAAATGTTTAGATCTTTATGAAAAAACTTTTTTCAGCGTCGAAAAAAGGACGCCACTTGAGAAAAGAAAACACAAAATTAACTTTATTTTTATACCCTCCATCATAGGATGGGGGTATATTAACTTTGTCATTCCGTTTGTAACACATCGAAATATTGCTCTAAGACCCCATAAAGTACATATATATTCTGGGTCGTGGTGAAATTCTGAGTCGATCTGAGCATGTCCGTCCGTCCGTCTGTTGAAATCACGCTAACTTCCGAACGAAGCAAGCTATCGACTTGAAACTTGGAACAAGTAGTTGTTATTGATGTAGGTCGGATGGTATTGCAAATGGGCCATATCGGTCCACTTTTACGTATAGCCCCCATATAAAGGGACCCTCAGATTTGGCTTATGGAGCCTCTAACAGAAGCATATTTCATCCGATCCAGCTGAAATTTGGTACATGGTGTTGGTATATGGTCTCTAACAACCATGCAAAAATTGGTCCACATCGGTCCATAATTATATATAGCCCCCATATAAACCGATCCCCAGATTTGGCTTGCGGAGCCTAAAAGAGAAGCAAATTTCATCCGATCCGGCTGAAATTTGGTACATGGTGTTAGTATATGGTCTTTAACAACCGTGCAAAAATTGGTCCACATCGGTCCATAATTATATATAGCCCCCATATAAACCGATCCCCCGATTTGGCTTGCGAGGCCTCTAAGAGAAGCGAGTTTCATCCGATCCGGCTGAAATGTGGTACATGGTGTTAGTATATGGTCTCTAATAACCATGCACAAATTGGTCCATATCGGTCCATAATTATATATAGCCCCCATATAAACCGATCCCCAGATTTGGCTTGCGGAGCCTCTAAGAGAAGAAAATTTCATCCGATCCGGCTGAAATTTGGTTCATGGTGTAAGTATATGGTCTCTCACAACTAGGCGAAAATTGGTCTACATCGGTCAATAATTATATATAGCCCCCATATAAACCGATCCCCAGATTTGGCTTGCGGAGCCTCTAAGAGAAGCAAATTTCATCCGATCCGGCTGAAATTTGGTACATGATGTTGGTATATGGTCTCTAATAACCATGCAAAACTAGGTCCACATCGGTCAATAATTATATATAGCCCCCATATAAACCGATCCCCAGATTTGGGTTCCGGAGCCTCAAAGAGAAGCAAATTTCATCCGATCCGACTGAAATTTGGTACATGATATTGGTATATGGTCTCTAACAATCATGCAAAAATTGGTCCACATCGGTTCATAATTATATATAGCCCCCATATAAACCGATCCCCAGATTTGGCTTGCGAAGTCTCCAAGAGAAGCAAATTTCATCTAATCCGGTTCTAATTTGGAACATGGTGTTAGTTATGATCTTTAACAACCGTACCAGAATTGGTCCATATCGGTCCATCATTTTATATAGCCCCCATATAAAACGTTCTCCCGATTTGACCTCCGGAACCTCTTGGAGGAGCAAAATTCATCCGATCCGGTTCAAATTAGGAACGTGGTGTTAGTATATGGTCGCTAACAACCATACCAAAATTGGTCCAATCACACAAAAATTGGTCCATATCGGTTCATAATCATGGTTGCCACTAGAGCCAAAAATAGTCTACCAAAATTTTATTTCTATAGAAAATTTTGTCAAAATTTTATTTCTATAGAAAATTTTGTCAAAATTTTATTTCTAGAGAAAATTTTGTTAAAATTTTATTCGGTTCATAATAAAATGTTCATCATTGTCAAAATTTTATTTCTATAGAAAATTTTGTTCAAATTTTATTCGGTTCATAATCATGGTTACCACTCGAGCCAAAAATAATCTACCAAGATTTTATTTCTATAGACAATTTTGTCAAAAGTTTATTTCTATAGAAAATTTTGTGAAAATTTTATTTCTATAGAACATTTTGTCAAAATTTTATGTCTACTTTGTCAAACTGAATTATATACGTATTGGATCGATCTTTTTTGATTTAATATATACCACGTATGGACTTACATACAATTTAGAAGATGGTGTTAGGAGGTTTTAAGATACCTTGCCATCGGCAAGCGTTACCGCAACTTAAGTAATTCGATTGTGGATGGCAGTGTTTAGAAGAAGTTTCTACGCAATCCATGATGGAGGGTACATAAGCTTCGGCCTGTCCGAACTTACGGCCGTATATACTTGTTTTGTTTTTATTTATTTATAAACTAATTCATTGTTTATTTGTATTTATAATGCCGTTCAAGCAAACATCATATATTTTTACACACTCTATTTTATTTCAATTTCAACAATAAGTAATTATTCCATATTTACAACGTGCCCATCAAATGTACAAACGCAGACATCATGTAACTGCAAATAAAAATAAATGATACCATATAGCAAAATGCAGAACAAAAAACAGGTACATTTTTCCAATTAAACTTTCCTTTTTTGTGTTCACATAAAACCACGTGCCACTTCTGAATAAATAAATTAACACAAAACACAGCAAATCCGTATTATCCGTCCATTCCAAGAAACAATCAACACACGACTGACGCGCAAAATGAAAATTGTGTGTTCCTGCTCAATGTTTTTATAAAATTCTTTTCGCTGCAAACAAGTTAAAAAAATAAATGGTCACGAAAAAAATGTAAATGGTCTTTATGGCCATGTAATGGTTCTAGACATGTCTATACTTAACCTATAAAAATACTTTTTTTCCCTGTAAAAATGTAAAAAAATTGAATGGTCAGGTACATGATTTTCCCGACCATTTAATGGTCTCAAATTCTATCATTTAAATGATAGAACATGTTTGCGGTATTTGAGAACCATTCAAATGCTTATTGCCACCATACATTTTTCTCCGCTCGAAAACTATTTTTACAAAGACATAATACATGGTTTTCGCGACAATTACATGCTCTAGATAAGCAGGAAAGCTGAAGGTTTTATTTTGAAGACGCTTACTTATAAAACTTGCACAAATCCTAGAATACTAGTTGAAAAGCCCGTCAAACGACGGTCGAAAAAAACAAATTGTTTTTGTTCTCGCACCACAAATTTCATTTTTGGAAAATGTATTTCTGCTTTTTATGTGTGTTTGTTGTTCTTTTTGTGAACATGACTCGCTTTGTTTGGCCATAGCAACAACAAGGAAACAGCCAAACACACATGTGTAAATGAAATGGCGCAAAACCTGCGAAAAGAACCTGCCTAATTCAGCGATGGAAGCACTTGGAGAGAGCAATAAAGAGATATTTCCAAACGTGCATATTCTTTTAAAAATTTTGGTCACTTTGCCAGTAACTGTTACCAGGGATGGAAAATACAATTTTTAAGAAAGTACAAAAAAGGTATTTTTTGAGGGGAAAGGTACTTTTTACTAAATTTCAACAAAAATTTCACTGGAAGATTATTGTCAAGAGACTGAATTTTAAAGAAAATAAAATTTTGACAAAATTTTCTATATAAATAAAATGTTGCAAAAATTTTCTATAGCCGGCTATCATACAAAAACCTTTTTTTTCGGAAGGTTCAAGTGTGGTTCATTGTTGGGTTTAATGAACTACCTGAATTTATTCTTATAATTGGTTGATAGTTTTGCTGCAAGTAGGGGATGCTGATGAGGAATGTGGTAATTCCGAAACGTGCGTCCATCCAACCATCTTGCAGTCTATAGGGCTTTGCCCAAATAAATTTGACAAACATTCTTTTCCTCTGTTGGTTAAGCTACACTTGTAGTTTAGTCAATGTATGGTTTTAAGCTGCAATAAAAAAAAAACAACAACAAATCTTAAAGAACAAAACCAACAATAACAAAACAAAACGAAGGGAAATAAAATTTTGCAAAAAAAATCTATAGGAAAAAAATGTTGCAAAATTTTTTCTATAGAAATAAAATTTTGCAAAAATTTCCTATAGAAATAACATTTTTACAAAATTTTCAATTGAAATAAAATTTTGACAAAATTATCTATAAAAATAAAATTTTGCAAAAATTCTAATATAGAATCGCATTCTTTTTTCGACTAAAACATTCTTGAAGTTCAATAAAATCCTGTTTTTGACTATATCTTTTACAAAATCGAGATTTTCTTCCCACATGAACATGTCTGTTTTGCCATATTTGTAAAAGACTATTAGCAAATAAGGTTGATAAAGACTTTCTCAAAATATTAAAATATTTTGTCAAAGCTATTGTACCATAAATCTGATATCGACTCAAAAATGTCTACACAAAAGGTACTAAATCATTCGCGGGGGTACTACGGTACTGACCGGGGTGAAAAAGTATTGAAAAAAGTACTTTAGTACTGCATTTTCCATCCCTGCAGTTACTACGTGCTCATCTGAACGTTCATTTTCAAAAATGAAGAGATTAAAGACGTATGTTAGAAATTCGACTGGCGAGAGTAGACTCAATGGATTGGCATTAATGTCGGTTCATCGCCGAATAAATGTGCCGACTGAAGAAGTTATTGATTTATTTGCTGCCCAAAAAGCCCGTCGGCTCAATTTAATATTATAACAAGTATATACAGCAGTAAATTCGGCCGGGCCGAATTTTAAATACCCACCACCATGAATCAAGTATAATAGTTTACTATGAAAACTCTTGGTCGTTGTGAATTACTTGATAATATATAGAATTGTAGGGGGTTTGATGACAAATCTTCTTCCAAACGAGTCAGCTCCCGAAGACAAACTTTAAAGATTCTACCTATGAAGACCAGATAAGATTCTGGATTTATGAGAACCAATTTTGTTAGAGTTTTAGAGAAAATATAAACATGTCGTGTATATATTGAAATTACGCCTTGATTTAAAATCTTAAATCTGTAGATTTTTCCGCATTTATTTAAATACGATGAGTAAGATCTGGAACTTTTACTTTCAGTTTGAAGCAATTTTCATGATCAGTGCGCCTGAAAGAAGTGTATTCTTTTTTGAGAAACGTAATTTAAGACAAGCAAAGTTTTCTTTTGACACAAATTTTAGAGACAATCGTTGAATAAACGAAAACATTTTATAATTTTATTACAGATTACTAATTTCCAGCAAATCGGATAAAAACTACGGATTGTAGAAGCCCAAGAAATATATACCAAAACATGGACCGATGGGCACCATTTTCGGCACAGCTTTTTATGGTCCCAAAAGAACTCTAGATTTTCAATTTCAGGAAAATCGGATAGAAAATATAGTTTCTAGAAGCCCAAGAAGCAAAATCGGGAAATCAGTCTCTATGGGGGCTATATCAAAACATGGACCGATGAGCACCATTTTCGGCACACCTTTTTATGGTCCTCAAATACCTCTAGATTTCCAATTTCAGGCAAATCGGATGGTAAATATAGTTTCTAGAAGCCCTAAAAGCAAAATCGGGATATCGGTCTATATGGGGGCTATACCAAAACATGGACCGATGAGCACCATTTTCGGCACACCCTTTTATGGTCCTCAAATACCTCTATATTTCCAATTTCAGGCAAATTGGATAAAAACTACGGTTTTTATAGGCCCAAGACTCCAAATCGGGAGGTTGGTTTATATGGGGGCTATATCAAAACTTGGACCGGTTCGGACCATTTTCGACACACCTCTTTATGGTCCCAAAATACCTTTAGATTTTCAATTTCATACAAATCGGATAGAAAATACTGTTTCTAGACGCGTAAGAAGCAAAATCGGGAGATCGGTCTATATGGGGGCTATACCAAAACATGGACCGATATGGACCATTTTCGACACACCTCTTTATAGTCCCATAATACCTCTAGATTTCCAATTTCAGGCAAATCGGATGGTAAATATATTTTCTAGACGCCCAAGAAGCAAAATCGGGAGATCGGTCTATATGGGGGCTATATCAAAACATGGACCGATACGAACGATTTTCGACACACTTCCTTATGGTCCTAAAATACCTCTAGATTTTCAATTTCAGACAAATCGGATAGAAAATACTGTTTCTAGACGTCTAAGAAGCAAAATCGGGAGATCGGTCTATATGGGGGCTATACTAAAACATGGACCGATACGGACCATTTTCGACACACCTCTTTATGGTCCCAAAATACCTCTACATTTCCAATTTCAGGCAAATCTGATAAAAACTACGGTTTTTATAGGCCCAAGACCCCAAATCGGGAGGTCGGTTTATATGGGGACTATATCAAAACTTGGACCGATATAGCCCATCTTCGAACTTGACCTGCCTGCAAACAAAAAACTAATCTGTGGCAAATTTCGGGACGATAGCGCCATTATTGAAGGCTGTAGCGTGATTACAACAGACAGACAGACAGACAGACGGACAGACATGCTTATATCGTCTTAGAATTTCTCCCTGATCAAGAATATATATACTTTATATAGTCGGAAATCGATATTTCGATGTGTTACAAACGGAATGACAAACTTATTATACCCCCGTCACCATTTTATGGTGGTAGGTATAATAAAAATATTGTATACATACCTATGCATAAATAAAATTTTCTACACATGAGATTATATGAATATTTGTTTTAAAGTTGAACCCCCCCCCACCGAATTAAAATCCTGGCTACGGCCTTGCTTGTACTCATACCTGATAATAGGAGTTTTTGCTGGGATGTGTATAGACCTAAGGACGCTCTCTACATAAATCTCCTTTAAATGCACCAGATATCTCTGGCATCAAATTAAGAAAAACAAATTTGATTTAATAGTATTTTAATAGTGTACGAGTATGCATAATTTTCTTTTCGTTGTATAATATGCATATTTGGTTATAAAATCTGGACTCTGCCAAACAAAAAAGCTTCATTACTTCTCATCACTTTACAATATTTAAAATCTATTATTTTATCAAATATTTTAAAAACTTTTCATAAACAGCAAAAAAATGCTCCCTTCTTTTTTCCCACTTGACTAAGTGATTTAGTTTAACTAAATGTTGAATATTTCAAACAATTTGCAAAATATTGTTTGCACACTCAGAGTGCAGAAAATTATTCTAAAAAGCACTTAGAGATTTACTCTTCTCTGGAGAGTTATTACGAACTTGTTAAATGGCATGGACAATTTCTAAACATCAAATTTTAATGTTATTAAAACCATGGTGGTTGGCTTTTAAATGGATTTGATAATTTCATTGCCAAGTTCAGCTTTCAAAGAGGACAAAACTAAAAGGAACAAAATGAATCACAAAGGAAAATGAGAAGTAGGCTAAAGCCTTCTCTTGTATTTCATTACATATAAGGTTTCAACATTAGCGTAGCTTGACAATTTTCCTAGGGGGGGGGCTATAGCCCCCCTTAAAAACGAAGTAAGAATTCATAAAATGGTACAAATAATTTAAATTTTGTCGAAAAAAATCTAAATCCAATCTGAAAAACTTGTGAATTTTTAAAAATATTTGAGGTCAAACGTTCCGACAAGCATTAGAATCCATTAAAAATTATAAAAATTATTTATTTGACAAAATATAACAGAATTTTTTACTACACATTAAAAACATTAAATTCGGATCACACCTAAAGAAGTGATGCAAATTTAGTGCAACGGCTGTTGGAATGGAGGACTTCCGTCCTATGACAATCCCATGTTAAATTCATCGCTTCTTCGCCAATTTTGCACCACTTCCGGATCCAAAAAGATCATTTTCATTACTTTTTTGGCGACGCTTTTTTGCCTGGGCTTGTTTATTTTTTATAAAAATGGAAAATAGGTTTTCAAATTCTGGGGGGGGGCTAAAATTTTTCTGGGGGGTCTAAGCCCCCTCCCCAGAGGCCTTCCTACGCTTATGGGTTTCAATGAAAAATGTCAATGGAAAAAACTATATACAAAACAAAACTTTATCAGAATCGTTTATTTTAATATATGTATGCATAGTGAGTAAAATTATTAACACTTTCAAAATTATTAAAAATATATAAACTTTTTAATTTCAATGCAAACAGTGTTTTTTCGATTTTCAACTATTTTTTCAACAGTCGAAGATTTCGCCGATAATGTCGACTATTATCGACATTTAGAAAATTTTATTTCTATAGAAAATTGTCTCAAAAATTTAATTTCAATACACTAATAGAAAAAATTACGTTCCATAGTCGTGAACGGACGGTGGCAAAATGACGTTCGCAAAAAATCAAAACGGAATGTTCACAAATTTCGTACACGGGCGTTCACGATTTCATGAACGGCATTCGTTTTTCTTTGGCTATGAAAAGTCTTAAAATAATCGTTAGACGTTATTATGGCAACTGCCTCGGTGGTGCAATGTGCCAAAGCGACTGTTAACGCGTATGGTGCAGAAAACACAGGTTCGAGTCACGCTAGCGGAAATCTTTTGCATACCCTCCACCATAGGATGGAGGTATATTAACTTTGTCATTCCGTTTGTAACACATCGAAATATTGTTCTAAGACCCCATAAAGTGTATATATTCTGGGTCGTTGGTTGGTAAAATTCTGTGTCGATCTGAGCATGTCCGTCCGTCCGTCCGTCCGTCCGTCTGTTGAAATCACGCTAACTTCCGAACGAAACAAGCTATCGACTTGAAACTTGGCACAAGTAGTTGTTATTGATACAGGTCGGATGGTATTGCAAATGGGCCATATCGGTCCACTTTTACGTATAGCCCCCATATAAACGGGCCCCCATATAAACGGACCCCCAAATTTGGCTTGCGATTGCTCTAAGAGAAGCAAATTTCATCCGATCCGGCTGAAATTTGGTACATGGTGTTAGTATATGGTCTCTAACAACCATGCAAAAATTGGTCCATATCGGTCCATAATTACATATAGCCCCAATATAAAGCGATCCCCCGATTTGGCTTGCGGAGCCTCTAAGAGAACCAAATTTCATCCGATCCGGTTGAAATTTGGTACATGGTGTTAGCATGTGGTCTCTAACAACCATACAAAAATTGGTCCACATCGGTCCATAATTATATATAGCCCCCACATAAACCGATCCCCCGATTTGGCTTGCGGAGCCTCTAAGAGAAGCAAATTTCATCCGATCCGGCTGAAATTTGGTACATGGTGTTAGCATGTGGTCTCTAACAACCATACAAAAATTGGTCCACATCGGTCCATAATTATATATAGCCCCCATATAAACCGATCCCCCGATTTGGCTTGCGGAGCCTCTAAGAGAAGCAAATTTCATCCGATCCGGCTGAAATTTGGTACATGGTGTTGGTATATGTTCTCTAATGACCATGCAAAAATTGGTCCATATCGGTCCATAATTATATATACCCCCATATAAATCGATTCCCAGATTTGTCCTCCGGAGCCTCTTGGAGGAGCAAAATTCATCCGATCCGGTTGAAATTTGGAACATGGTGTTAGAATGTGGTCTCTAACAAACACTCAAGAATTGGTCCATCTCGGTCCATAATTATATATAGCCCCCATATAAACCGTTCCCCACATTTGATCTCTGGAGCCTCTTGGAGGAGCAATATTCATCCGATCCGGTTGAAACTTGCAACGTGGTGTTAGTATAAGGCCGCTTATATCCATGCCAAAATTCGTCCATATCGGTCTATAGTTATATATAGCCGATCCCCAAACACACAAAAATTGATCCATATCGGTTCATATTTATGGTTGCCACTCGAGCCAAAAATAATCTACCAAAATTTTATTTTTATGGAAAACATTGTCAAAATGTTATTTCTATAGAAAATTTTATCAAAATTTTATTTCTATAGACAATTTTGTCAAAATTTTATTTCTATAGAAAATTTTGTCAAAATTTTATTTCAATAGAAAATTTTTTCCAAATTTTATTTCTATAGAAAATATGGTGTATTACACTGCCAAGTAAAACGCAAGCGGCTTCATCTATGCTCAAATGCATACTAAACTCCTTTATTAAAATTCAAATGTATAAATACAGAAATGATATTTTAGTTCGGTATAAATAACCGATTGGATGTGTGTGTTAGTGTGTGAGATACATTAGCCAATGAGAGTGAGAGTGCAATGTTACTAACTTGTTTTTACAAACTTGAGAGTACAATGTTAAAATAAGATAAATGTTCGAGCTTAATAATTGATACTCTACAGAAATTTTTTTCCAAATTTTATTTCTATAGAAAATTTTTTCCACATTTTACTTCTATAGAAAATGTTGTCAAAATTTTATTTTGTCAAAATTTCATTTCTATAGAAACTTTAAACTTAATTATATACGTATTTAATCGGCATGTTTGTTGAGGAATGTTTTGCAAAATCTACCAAAACATCAAGAATCCTAACAATTTACCAAACTGTACAAATTCTATCATTTTTGGTTGAATTCTAACATCTGTGGCAACTGTGGTTGAGGTCCTCTCGTTATACTCAATTATCTTTGTCCTCCAAAGATAATTGAGAAGAAGATGCAGTCTTGTCATAGCAAAACTGAAGCACCAGAGGACTCTGCCAACAAAATATCATAAAGTTTGCGTCGACGTGTCTCTCAAATGTACTGCAGTTTGCGTCGGAAAATATCATAACATTTGTGTTTTTCATAAATTTCTGAATAAAAACCCGCAAAAGCAATACCAAAACGATTGTAGAAAATTAAAATAAAACGTATGTGTATTTTAAAGCAAATATTCATTATGGTTTTATGTGAATATTGCCGTTTTAAATTTATTCCTGGGCAGAGCTGCTTTGGAAAAAATTGACAAATAAAATAATTTTTTTCTCATAGCCCTCTACACCTTGACATGTGTTTTCTCTTTATAAGAGCACAATGCTTAATCTTGTTATACTCAATTATCTTTGTCCTCTCTCACGTTTCAAAAGTGATATATGTCAAATGACCAGGGCTGCCAAATTTGCCGATTTATCGTCATTTTGACGATTTTTGGCTCAAAAAATAGCAGTTTCCGATTTGATGATGATATTTACTCCGTTCAAAAATTTGGGAAAATCGAGCGATTTCGAAATCTGAACCGATTTCGATTAAATTTTGCTTACTTTAATGATGCTTAGTTATCTTGTATTAAATTTGAAGACACACTTAATGGAGTCCCTATTCCTAAGTCGAATAGTGTAAAATATCTCGGTCTTCATATGGACAAAAAACATAATTGGAAAGAACATATTTTAAAGAAGAGAAAAGAAGTTGACATTGAAAGACTAAAAGGATGTTTTGGCTACTTGGACCAAACTCACAATTAAGCTTATATAATAAAGTCCTATTATATAAAACTGTTCTAAAACCTGATTGGTCTTATGGGATAGAGCTGTGGGGAACTTCTAGTAACTCAAACATAGAAATTTTACAACGATATCAGTCAAAAACCTTAAGATTGTTGTCAAACGCTCCTTGGTTTGTAAAATATAACTGTATACATAAAGATCTCAATATACCAAAAATAAAGGATGAAATTTTAAAGATTAGTACAAAATATCTCAATCGATTAAGTCATCACTCTAACGTACTGGCCATTACTCTTTTAGACGATACCAATGAAGTTAAGAGATTAAAACGAAAGCATATTTTAGACCTTCCCTACTTAAGATAAAATAATCACATAATCACATGAATAAATAAGTCCAGAATGAAATTTATTTACTTTGTTAAGTTCACTGGATCTTAATTCTCTGTTAACTATTTTTAAGATACTCATTATTTATTACATTTGCTAATTATTTCTATATGTAAATAGATTGCAAATAAAGGTAATAAAAAAAAAATTTTGAAGACGACCGGTTAGTAAATAGGCTCAATACGACCCCATTTGTTAGGTTAGGTAATCGGGCGATACATGTGTGTGGGGGCTATATCTAAATTTGATCCGATTTTTTCCAAATTCAAAAGCCAAAAGTCCTTGTGCCAAAAAAAACACTAAACCAAGTTTCATCAAAATAATTGCGACCGGAATTCTGCGAACAATACATAGACAGACCGACTGATGAAGGGGCGAATACGAATAGATCGACTCAGGAGGTGATTCCGAGTCGATCAGTATGTTTTATGGAGTCTATAATCAATATTTCTGGTAGACACATTTTTAATATACCCTAACCACTATGTGGGACAGGATATAAAATCTGGATGTATTTATGGTTTTTAATGTTTAGAAGCTGAAATTTAGAATTTGCAAAAAGTTAGTGGATGGTGTTCGCGTACTTTTCGGTTATGACTTACTCAGAATGCGTAATACAAAAATTTACTAAATATAGTAGAGTTGTGTGTCTTTATATGAAATGAATACCTTCGCTTTTAACCAAAACATATGTTTTATTTTAATATTATTTAAATTCCCGATTTTTTGACGATTTTTAAAAAGCAAGTGCCGATTATGACGATTTTTCTTAAAATTTTATTGGCAGCCCTGCAAATGAGTTATGCTCGTGGTCATGATTGATGTCTCCAAGGAACATCCGCATCCCCACAGCCATTCCACAAAATGGCTGTGGGGATGTGGAGCATACCTTGTAATCGGCTGGTTGTAATCCGTGTATATTTCTATCTCGGTAATTTCAAAAGAGGTATATGTCAAATGAGTTATAACCCTCGAAGAGTAAGTAAAAGCTCGTGGTCATGATTGATGTCTACAAGGAGCATCCGCATTCCCACAGCCATTCCACAAAACGGACTATAACCAGCAACACACCTTCTAATCAGGCTGGTTGTAATCCGTGTATATTTCTATCTCGGTACTCTCAGATC
This sequence comes from Haematobia irritans, assembly GCF_050003625.1. Taxonomy (NCBI): domain Eukaryota; kingdom Metazoa; phylum Arthropoda; class Insecta; order Diptera; family Muscidae; genus Haematobia; species Haematobia irritans. Next base: position 199,687,440 of record NC_134398.1, read on the forward strand.
GATCTTTCACTAGTGTCCGGCACACTCGGAAACGTTCTATAAAGAACCGCACGTCGATCCTTTCGAAGCACATTATGATATTGGGCTTCACCGACGGAGAGCAATTTACTTGAGACAACCTTATGCGCTTTACAGACTATCAGTTATTCCGGACGCAATGTCGGTGTTTGTAAAGAATTTTACAGTATGTCGGATCGATACGACTTGTCGGCGATGACTAAATAATTGGTAAATGTGTTATCGATCCCATAAACATGCAGCAGTATCGATTGTGCCTTCGGACTTAACTTATAATGTGCACAATATATTGGATATGTTCGACACGAGCACTGTCGTCCGGAATAACTGATAGTCTGTAAAGCGCATTAGGCAATAGTGGGACCAGCATACATTCAATATTACATGAACATTTCACCGTCAAAAAAATTGTTCGCTTGAACAATTTATTTGTCAGTTGTCTTCAAAGAAATCAGGAAAACCAACCACCGCCGAACTTGAATCATTCTCCACCACGAACAATGCGAGCACTCACACATCGGCTCAAACAATTACATTTTGAAAACTCAAAACTCAAATGGGTCATCCGCCGTATAGTCCTGACTTAGCAGCGAATAACTTCTTTTTATTTTCGTACATAGAAAATAAACGTTTTGTCGACACTTGAAAAACATGCCTCAATCAGAGTGGCAAAACTACTTCGACAAACACATACAAAGATCTATACACGATCTTAATGGGGAATATTTTGAAAATAAAACAAGTATATACGGCCATAAGTTCGGCAAGGCCGAAGCTTATGTACCCTCCGCCATGGATTGCGTAGAAACTTCTGCTGAAAACTGTCATCCACAATCGAATTACTTGGGTTGCGGTAACACTTGCCGATGGCAAGGTATCTTAAAACTTCCTAACACCGTCTTCTAAATTACAAGGTAGTCCATACGTAGTATATATTAAACTAAAAAAGGCCGATTAAATACGTATATAATTAAGTTTAAAGTTTTTATAGAAATAAAAATTTGGAAAAAATTTTCTATAGGAATAAATTTTTTACAAAATTTTCTATAGAAATAAAAATTTGGAAAAAATTTTCTATAGGAATAAAATTTTTACAAAATTTTCTATAGAAATAAAATTTTTACAAAATTTTCAATAGAAATAAAATTTTTACAAAATTTTCTATAGAAATAAAGTTTTGACAAAATTTTCTATAGAAATAACATTTTGACAATGTTTTCCATAATAATAAAATTTTGGTAGATTATTTTTGGCTCGAGTGGCAACCGTGATTGGGGATCGGCTATATATAACTATAGACCGATATGGACCAATTTTGGCATGGATATTAGCGGCCTTATACTAACACCACGTTGCAAATTTCAACCGGATCGGATGAATTTTGCTCCTCCAAGAGGCTCCGGAGATCAAATCTGGGGAACGGTTTATATGGGGGCTATATATAATTATGGACCGATATGGACCGATATGGACCAATTCTTGCGTGTTTGTTAGAGACCACATTCTAACACCATGTTCCAAATTTCAACCGGATCGGATGAATTTTGCTCCTCCAAGAGGCTCCGGAGGACAAATCTGGGAATCGATTTATATGGGGGCTATATATAATTATGGACCGATATGGACCAATTTTTGCATGGTCATTAGAGAACATATACCAACACCATGTACCAAATTTCAGCCGGATCGAATGAAATTTTCGTTTCTTAGAGGCTCCGCAAGCCAAATCGGGGGATCGGTTTATATGAAGGCTATATATAATTATGGACCGATGTGGACCAATTTTTGCATGGTCATTAGAGAACATATACCAATACCATGTACCAAATTTCAGGCGGATCGGATGAAATTTGCTTCTCTTAGAGGCTCCGCAAGCCAAATTTGGGGGGTCCGTTTATATGGGGGCTATATATAATTATGGACCGATGTGGACCAATGTTTGCATGGTTGTTAGAGACCATATACTAACACCATGTACCAAATATCAGCCGGATCGGATGGAATTTGCTTCTTTTAGAGGCTCCGCAAGCCAAATCGGGGGATCGGTTTATATGGGGGCTATATGTAATTATGGACCGATATGGACCAATTTTTGCATGGTTGTTAGAGACCATATACTAACACCATGTACCAAATTTCAGCCGGATCGAATGAAATTTTCGTTTCTTAGAGGCTCCGCAAGCCAAATCGGGGGATCGGTTTATATGAGGGCTATATATAATTATGGACCGATGTGGACCAATTTTTGCATGGTCATTGGAGAACATATACCAATACCATGTACCAAATTTCAGGCGGATCGGATGAAATTTGCTTCTCTTAGAGGCTCCGCAAGACAAATGTGGGGGGTCCGTTTATATGGGGGCTATATATAATTATGGACCGATGTGGACCAATTTTTGCATGGTTGTTAGAGACCATATACTGACACCATGTACCAAATTTCAGCCGGATCGGATGGAATTTGGTTCTCTTAGAGGCTCCGCAAACCAAATCGGGGGATCGGTTTATATGGGGGCTATATGTAATTATGGACCGATATGGACCAATTTTTGCATGGTTGTTAGAGACCATATACTAACACCATGTACCAAATTTAAGCCGGATCGGATGAAATTTGCTTCTCTTAGGGCAATCGCAAGCCAAATTTGGGGGTCCGTTTATATGGGGGCTATACGTAAAAGTGGACCGATATGGCCCATTTGCAATACCATCCGACCTACATCAATAACAACTACTTGTGCCAAGTTTCAAGTCGATAGCTTGTTTCGTTCGGAAGTTAGCGTGATTTCAACAGACGGACGGACGGACATGCTCAGATCGACTCAGAATTTCACCACGACCCAGAATATATATACTTTATGGGGTCTTAGAGCAATATTTCGATGTGTTACAAACGGAATGACAACATTAATATACCCCCATCCTATGGTGGAGGGTATAAAAAAAAACAATAAAGCGATTTTCGACGATTAATGTTTGTTTTTGTTCTCTAAAGGCAATCCTCGTACTTATCAAACGTCAATCAATCGCAATGGTACCATCTACAGATGTCATTTGCAGATTTTTGGGAACATTGGGTGAATCGAAGCAAAGAATCCGTGGCCATGAATTTTCGCTAGGAGCCTAGTTAATATATGGGGTCTCAAAAATTGTTCCCATCAACATTTTGTGATGTCCCATTTGCCAATGAAAAACAAATTGAATTTCTGTATTTGATTTATTTTTATTTTATTTAATTTATTTTAAATATTCCCCATAATAATTTCTTGGTTGTATAATTTGTTTAATATTATGATTACTTTTAATTTAAAATTAATATAATTTTATAAATTAAAAATTCTGATAATGGATTCCCCTTAACACATACTAAATAACAAACAGAATGAAGGAAAAGAAAAATTAAATAATAAAACAGAATAAGGAATATGCACAACAAAACAAAACTAAATACACAAAAAAAATGCAGAAAAATAATTTTGGCTAATTAAATACTAAAATGTTAATATTTTATATATGTATGTATATAAATTGTAGATAGATTATTTTGATGTTCAGTTGGGTATTATGATAATGATTTTCTTCTACAGTAATACTTCGAGTATTATTTTTGTTCCATAGTAAATAGGTATTTGTTTTTTTTTTTTCATTATTTAATATATGAATGTGTATGTGTGTGTGTATATTTATATATAGACAATGAAAGTAGAAAATGGCTACGAGTACATAACATCACTTCTCGCATTGTTGTTGTTCTGGTTTTTAATCTTATACAAAAGTTTACATACAAAGTTATAAATATATATATAATAAAGCCTGTTTAAATTTCAACTAATAGCTTAAGGTTTAAACTAATACAAGATCCTTTGTTGCCAAAGAAAGACAAACAAACATATCGATCGATCGAAAGTCACAAGATATAGATAGAAGGTTGATAGATATCCTATAGTAGAGAGTAAGATAGTCAGGACTATAATTATATATTGCCATAAGAGTTTGTCTTAAGTGTATATTGGTAATAATTGTATATGTATATATATATAGTAATTATGTATTGTATATGTATATAATTGCAACTACCACATATATGCATGTGTATTTGTTTGTTTTTCAAACTAATTCCAAGCTAGAATTTTGTAATAATATTACCCCGATTGGTATATTCACTTTCATTATTAGGATTTTCATTGAATTTTCTTTTTTATTTATTTTTTGTGGTAGGTTCTTGTTTATTTTCCCTAATCATATTAAGCAATTGCAGCATCATTAAAGCCTGTACCTTATCCAAGGGATCCATGAAACCTCTTTGCAACCATTTTGGTATTGTGGTTCGGGCATGACTGAAACCCAATTTATTGAGTATATAGTCTATGCCATAGGGTTCTATGGATTTACCGGCCCAATATAAAATTCTTACTGTCGGTTCCAAATGCCATGTTTGACATTCAAAATGACGCCAATCGCGGAAAAATGATTCCAAATCTGTATCATTATTACTATCACCAGTTGCTGTTGTATTTTGAGACGTGGATGAGGATGACGTTGGATTTTGACTTGTATTTCCAGTCGTAGTTGTTCCGGCTGTCACATTGATGCCATTGGCATTGGCATGGGATGTAACATTGCCTGAACTTATGCTAATGTTAGATGATTTATTTGCTGTTGAGTCTTTGGTATCGTTGTTCAAGTTATGATTACTACTTGTCATATGCTGTTGTGCTGTCGTCATGGATTGTTGCAATTGATTTGCATCCAATGTGGTGGAGCTGGCATTTTTCGATGAGAGAGTATTGGATGCCGATGATGTATTTGATGGGGATTTGGCATTTTGCTCTTTTAGAATTTCATCGGTAACATAAGGTTTGAGTTGATGCTTAAGATTTTGTGACAAATTCGGCGATGCGGCACGAGCCGATTGGGCTCCAATCTGTAAGTGGGAAATAAGTTGTGTTTTTTTTTTAGTGAAACTTTATTTTAAGGAGTGTAAGTGAAATAGGAGATAAGTAAAATTCTCTGAAAATTTAATAAATACGAAAAACTTTTTAAAAAATAAAAACATAAGATTTTTGGCAAAAATATTTTATGTGGAAAGATAAAGGCAGCCTTCAATGATCAAGATATATCTTCAGAATAATTGAGAAAAGAAAGATCCTACAAACTCTATGAAAAATATCCAAATAAGGGAAATAATCTTTCGTAACATCCACCATGAAATAATTTCGCCGATTTCGCCGCCTTTTTTATACTCTCCACCATAGGATGGGGGGTATATTAACTTTGTCATTCCGTTTGTACCACATCGAAATATTGATCTAAGACCCCATAAAGTATATATATATATATATATATATATATATATATATATATATATATATATATATATATATATATATATATATATATATATATATATATATATATATATATATATATATATATATATATATATATATATATATATATATATGCATATATATATATATATATATATATATATATATATATATATATATATATATATATATATATATATATATATACATATATATATATATATATATATATATATATATATATATATATATATATATATATATATATATATATATATATATATATATATATATATATATATATATATATATATATATATATACATATATATATATATATATATATATATATATATATATATATATATATATATATATATATATATATATATATATATATATATATATATATATATATATATATATATATATATATATATATATATATATATATATATATATATATATATATATATATATATATATATATATATATATATATATATATATATATATTTATATATATGCATATATATATATATATATATATATATATATATATATATATATATGCATATATAGATATATATATATATATATATATATATATATATATATATATATATATATATATATATGCATATATATATATATATATATATATATATATATATATATATATATATATATATATATATATATATATATATATATATATATATATATATATATATATATATATAATATATATATATATATATATATATATATATATATATATATATATATATATATATATATATATATATATATATATATATATATATATATATATATATATATATATATATATATATATATATATATATATATATATATATATATATATATATATATATATATATATATATATATATATTATATATATATATATATATATATATATATATATATATATATATATATATATATATATATTTATATTTATATTTATATATATATATATATATATATATATATATATATATATATATATATATTTATATTTATATTTATATTTATATATATATATATATATTTATATTTATATATATATATATATATATATATATATATATATATATTATATATATATATATATATATATATATATATATATATATATATATATATATATATATATATATATATA